>NC_060142.1:434312719-435512719 GCF_021461385.2 Schistocerca piceifrons | reverse complement strand
AGTAACAAAAGACCCGAAACACTTGTGGTTTCAAAATTTTAGCAACCTAATGCCTAACGACCTGTTTTGATGGCTACACCGAAGTGACTGTAACCGTTATATTAGTAGAGAATGTAAAATGAAGACACAAACAAGTGATATACAAACATCATATGTGCTTTGTTCACTGACCTAGGGCTGTACAGGTTATGACTGAAAGTGCTGCGATGTGGACGGAATTCGAATCACGAAGTGTGGGTGAAGTCACTAATCGAAGAATAGTTGGAATTTATTTTTTGAAACATTATTCCGTTATACTGAGTGCCACACTGAGTTTATAAACTTTGTAGACTTGCCAGGGCTGCTTCTCTGAGAAGACGAGTTTTGCAGTATGGATGCTGCTTCCAAAGAATGGTCGAGCAGGTGTCAAGTGAACTGTCTGTTGCTTATTATATTCAGGTGACCCAAGAAACGTACATACACTCTTCAGCTCGGGTCAGGAGGGTATCGACATTCATACTCATGGCTGGGAATACATCTAAAACGACTTCCTTCAGGTGCGTGAGTAATCTGTATAATATGCGAGTGGAAGTTTATTGATGTGATACCAATGCTTCGAGGTGTGTACAGTACCTTTTTCAGCACTTTCTTCGCATTTTGTGCTTTGCCGGTGATTTTGTCATGAAAGAAAAACTTATCACCAGCGAAGATGGAAAGTAGAGCGCTGACACATAACCGCTTTAGTCCCTTAATTTAGCTGGATGTTTCACCATCACTGTACTGTAGTTCCTACGAGGGTCACTCCAAAATAAATGCGCACTATTTTTGTAAAAAAACAGTTTTCATTCTGCATGTGTGAAAGTTTTACACTGTGCAGATACATCCTTCCCGCTTGTTTTCAAACTTAGCTCAACCTGTTCCCGTGAGTGGCGCCGTCACAGCATGTCATCAATATGGCTGCTACATTTGACGTTAGTCAGAAGCATCGTGCTGTCACAGAATTCCTGTGCTGTGAAAACGAGACAGTGGGAAACATCCACAAAAGGTTGAGAAAGGTGTATGGGGATGCTGCTGTCGATCGCGGTACAGTTCAGTTAGTCGGTGGGCAAGCAGGTTACGTGATGAGAGCTGGCACGGCAATATTGACGATTGTCTTCACAGTGGCAGGCCTCATACTGCACACACTCCAGACAATGTGCATAGAGTTAACGAATTGGTGACGCATCACAGTGAACGAATTGTCACGCTACGTTGGGATAGGGGAAGGAAGTGTTTGTAGAATACTGAAAGTGTTAGCGTAAAAAGGTTTGTGCCAGGTGGGTTCCCAGGATGCTGACAGTGGCACACAAATAAACAAGAAAAACGGTGTGCAGCGAACTTTTGGAACAGTATGAGAATGGTGGAGATGAGTTTCTTGGAAGAATTGTGACAGGTGATGAAACATGGCTCCATCCTTTTTCACCAGAGACGAAGAAGCAACCAACGGAGTGGCATCATGCAAATTCACCCAAGATAAAACCACATCTGCTGCTGGAAAAGTTATGGCTACGGTATTTTTCGATTCCGAAGGACTCTTGCTTGTGGACATCGCGCCAATTGGAACCACGATAAATTCTGATGCATATGTGACAACACTGAAGAAACTTCAAGCTCGACTGAGTCGTGTTCGACCACATCGTCAAAAGCAGGATGTTTTGCTGTTGCATAAAAATGCACGGCCACATGTCAGTCAAAAAACCGTGGAAGCAATCACAAAACTCGGATGGACAACACTGAAACACCCGCCTTACAGTTCTGACCTGGCTCCATGTGACTATCATCTCTTTGGGAAACTGAGACTCTCTTCGTGGAACAAGGTTTGAAGATGATGACTCCCTTGTGCACACTGCCAAACAGTGGCTCCAACTGGTTGGTCCATAATTTTACCGTGCGGGTGTACAGGCTCTGGTTCCAAGATGGCGTAAGGCAGTTCAGAGGGATGGAAATTATGTGGAGAAATCTAAATACTGTTCCTAAAGGATGTAGCTACACACTGTAACACTTTCAAATATGTAGAATAAAAGATGGATTAAAAAAAAAATAGTGTGCATTTCTTTTGGAGTGACCCTCGTACATCGCAAATGATTAATTTATTGATAGTTTTCTTACATCTTTACAACGTCTACCTCAACGTTGTCTGCTGATATTTTTATCTATGAATTTCAGAACTAGATAGATGAAGTTTACGCTATCGGTTACTGCCTCATAAGTATTTGTACTGGAGTTTTTGTCAAGGGATTTACCCATGTAATATGTCTTGGTAAAGCAGATGCGAGGAACTGTCAAAGTGTTGTCATCAATTAATGTATGATTGGAGAGCCTGCGAAATTTAAACCCTTTCTGAACTCATTAAATAATACAAAATTGGAAGTTGTAGAAACTAAAAGCAAGCACTTTATTGCGCTGTAACAAAAATTACAGGCAATCGTAAAAGACAGAAAAAAGGTAAGATTATTAGCGCATTACGTCCCGTCGGCGACTAGATCGCTAAAGACAGAACACACGCTTGGATTAGGGAAAGATAGGACAGGAGGTTGGACATGGCTTGTCAAAAGAACCATGCCAGGATCGCTTGAAGTAATTTTTGGAAATCACAGCTGGCTGGACATTTCAACGACGGTCCTGCAGAATGCAAATGAAAGTACCTCACTTCGGGCGTCACTTCGCTCTGTTGCAACAGCACTATTAACGATCAAATATACACAAGACTCAAGAAGAATATAATAATTCCAATCCCGAAGAAAGCAGGTGTTGACAGATGGGAAAATTACCGAACTAACAGTTTAATAAGTCACAGCTGCAAAATACTAATGCGAACTCTTTACAGACGAATGGAAAAACTGGTAGAAGCCGGCCTCGGCGAAGATCAGTTTGGATCCCGCAGAAATGCTGGAACACGTGAGGCAATACTGACCCTACGACTTATCTTAGAAAATAGATTAAGGAAAGGCAAACCTACATTTCTAGCATTTGTAGACTTAGAGAAAGCTTTTGACAATGTTGACTGGAATACTCTCTTTCAAATTCTAAAGGTGGCAGGGTTAAAATACAGGGAGCGAAAGGCTATTTACAATTTGTACAGAAACCAGAAGGCAGTTATAAGAGTCGAGGGACATGAAAGGGAAGCAGCGGTTGGGAACTAAGTGAGACAGGGTTGTAGCCTGTCCCCGATGTTTTCAATCTGTATATTGAGCAAGCAGTAAAGGAAACAAAATGGTTCAAATGGCTCTGAGCACTATGGGACTCAACTGCTGTGGTCATAAGTCCCCTAGAACTTAGAACTACTTAAACCTAACTAACCTAAGGACAGCACACAACACCCAGCCATCACGAGGCGGAGAAAATCCCTGACCCCGCCGGGAATCGAACCCGGGAACCCGGGCGTGGGAAGCGAGAACGCTACCGCACGACCACGAGATGCGGGCTAAAGGAAACAAAAGAAAAATTCGGAGTAGGTATTAAAATCCTTGGGGAAGAAATAAAAACGTTGAGGTTCGCCGATGACATTGTAATTCAGTCAGAGACAGCAAAGGACTTGGAAGAGCAGTTGAACGGAATGGACAGTGTCTTGAAACGAGGATGTATGAAGAACATCAACAAAAGCAAAACGAGGGTAATGGAATGTAGTCGAATAAAGTCGGGTGATGTTGAGGGAATTGGATTAGGAAATGAGACACTTAAAATTAGTAAAGGAGTTTTGCTATTTGGGGAGCAAAATAACTGATGATGGTCGAAGTAGAGAGGATATAAAATGTAGACTGGCAATGGCAAGGAAAGCGTTTCTGAAGAACAGAAATTTGTTAACATCGAGTATAGATTTAAGTGTTAGGAAGTCGTTTCTGAAAGTATTTGTATGGAGTGTAGCTATGTATGGAAGTGAAACATGGACGATAAATAGTTTGGACAAGAAGAGAACAGAAGCTTTCGAAATGTGGTGCTACAGAAGAATGCTGAAGATTAGATGGGTAGATCACATAACTAATGAGGAGGTATTGAAAAGAATTGGGGAGAAGAGGAGTTTGTGGCACAACTTGACAAGAAGAAGGGACCGGTTGGTAGGACATGTTCTGAGGCATCAAGGGATCACAAATTTAGCATTGGAGGGCAGCGTGGAAGGTAAAAATCGTAGAGGGAGACCAAGAGATGAATACACTAAGCAGATTCAGAAGGATGTAGGTTGCAGTAAGTACTGGGAGATGAAGAAACTTGCACAGGATCGAGTAGCATGGAGAGCTGCATCAAACCATTCTCTGGACTGAAGACAACAACAACATACACAACACTGGTTAATCGGCCCAGGATGCAAGAATAATTCGCGTGCTGAATAGTAACTGCAGACGACTCCATAAACGACTTCAGGACCAAAAAAAAGTGGTAATTGTTAAGGGTGACAGACAGAGCTCAGAAAACTTCGCGAAAATTGATCTATGTTTACAGAACAAACCATTAAAGGGACCTGTACGCCAAGAAATAGTTGTCGTTGGTTACTTTTATCAGCTGCGTTCACTGTGTGTGAAAATAAGCACTGAATTTCTATTTCTTGAAACTGAAATATTAAGAGAAGTGCAAAATAGATACTTCGGGGCGAATAAACAGTTGTTTGCTAATTAGGAATGTATACGATATTTCAGGAAGGGACTAGCTGCTGCTACTCGAGAGACGAAAAATTAAACAGTGGAATCTACATTAGATTACAAAAAAGGGAACAAAAGAAGTTTGTAAAACAAAAGAAAAGTGGAGGAGGCAGTAACAGAAGAGTGGAGTGATAAGGGGCATTAAAAGGCCATTAGAACAGGTTCCTCCTCCGAGGAGCGCTTTACGGCTCAGAACAGACTTTCGTGACTAATCCCCTGGCGAAATTACATTTGCTACTTTGCATAGGACCAGGGATTATTTAATCCATATCTGCAGACTTATATAAATAAATTGTAGGATCTACAACATCCACAGCTCAGGAGCTGAGGGTGCCACTGTCATAGCGGTGGATAGATCGATTATTTTACGATTGGCCCGTTTTTTAGTAGGAGGAACTTCGTTTCCAGTAAGATTAAGTCTTAATATAGGTAAGGAGAAAGGTTTTATTGAACGGGTTTTATTGATTGTAAACTAAATGTCAAGTCTGTTTATCGCTTCATTGCTCAGCCGAACGATCAATATGTCACTCTCTGGCTCTCAACGAGAAGTTGAAAGGTAAACTGGGTGCCTGCAGGGAAAGTTATCATCCAAGGTAGTCTCTTGCACTACCAAATTCAGCACGTGTGGTGTAATGATTCTATTAGAATTTACGAAAACGTACTAACATTTGCAACTGACTTTAGATTAAATGAAAAACTGGATTCAGAAACTATGATAAATATTTAATAGCAGTTGAATAAGTAAAATTTGAGTCTTACCATTTCATGGCACTTAATAAAACCCATTAGTTGAAATATACTTTATTAAATGGGAGAAAATCTAAATATAGACAGTAAAAGAGTATTTTTCTCAATTACTTTGATGATTTTTGTGGAGATTATGAATAAAATAGTCGTACACCATTTTTAGTATTAGGGACCCGACTTTGGAAAATCTTTCTCAAAATAACAGAGAAATTAAAATACTTTCAAACTTCAAAAGACAACTGAGGTTGCTCCTGCTTCCACAATAGCTACCTTGTCCATGTGTTTGTCTGTTGCTCACTCTCGTGGACTCTCTAGTATCCACCAGTTATCCTTGCTTTTGCCTACATATTTCTCTACTGAAATTCTGTTCCTTCCTAGCAGCCAGTGTCATTTTCATTTCAATCTTCTCCTCTTTCGTTATTCCTTCCTGTTCTATCAATACTAATAGCGGCTTGAAAGGTGGTAAACTAATCAATATGATCCTTAATACCCCCTGTTATTATTGTTGCAAATTACAATTTTTTTAGCAAAGCTAATTATTATTGTTGTGATTCTTACGTAATATTTTTTTCGTATGTGTTATCACTTGTCAGCTGTAAAAGATGGTCTTAAAACCCTAATCTGATCATGCTAAATAAGCAATAAATAAAGAAACTAATAAATGAAAATCATCACAGTGATACGATACACCACTGGCCATTAAAATTGCTACACCACGAAGATGACGTGCTACAAACGCAAAATTTAACCGACAGGAAGAAGATGCTGTAATATGCAAATGATTAGCTTTTCAGAGTATTCATACAAGGTTGACGCCGGTGGTGACACCTACAACGTGCTGACATGAGGAAAGTTTCCAACCGATTTCTCGCACACAAACAGCAGTTGACCGGCGATGCCTCGTGAAACGTTGTAGTGATGCCTCGTGTACGGAGGAGAAATGCGTACCATCACGTTTCATACTTTGATAAAGGTCGGATTGTAGCCTGTCGCGATTGCGGTTTATCGTATCACGACATTGCTGCTCGCGTTGGTCGAGATCCAATGACTGTTAGCAGAATATGGGATCAGTGGGTTCGGAAGGGTAATACGGAACGCCGTGCTGTATCCCAACGGCCTCGTATCACTAGCAGTCGAGATGACAGGCATCTTATCCGCATGGTTGTAAGGGATCGTGCAGCCACGTCTCGATCCCTGAGTCAACAGATGGGGACGTTTGCAAGACAATAACCATCTGCACGAACAGTTCGATGACGTTTGCAGCAGCACGGACGATAAGCTCGGAGACTATGGCTGCGGTTACCCTTGACGCTGCATCACAGACAGGAGCGCCTGCGATGGTGTACTCAACGACGAACCTGGGTGCACGAATGGCAAAACGTAATTTTTTCGGGTGAATCCAGGTTCTGTTTGCAGCATCATGATGGTCGCATCCGTGTTTTGCGACAGAGCGGTGAACGCACATTGGAAGCGTGTATTCGTTATCGCCATACTGCTGTATCACCCGGCGTGATGGTGTGGGGCGCCATTGGTTACACGTCTCGGTCACCGCTTGTTCACATTGACGGCACTTTGAACAGTGGACGTTACATTTCAGATGTGGTACGACCCGTGGCTCTACCCTTCATTCGATCCTTGCGAAACCCTACATTTCAGCAGGATAATGCACGACCGCATGTTGCAGATCCTGTACGGGCCCGTCTGGATACAGAAAACGTTCGACTGCTGCCCTTGCCAGCACATTCTCAAGATCGGATATGGCCGAAAGAACAGATACCATCTTAGTATATAATAAGTTGTCAGTCGACGGTTTATACCGGTATCTTTCCCTTGCCTGACTTGAATGGGAACGACTGTTGGTTGGTCGTTCGGTCGGTCTTCGCAGCGGACGACGTGCATTTGGTCTTCCCACCGATTCTGGTTTCTCTGTGTTTGTGGCGACTTATAATTCGTCCGTGTTGTTTCAGAGTGACTGGTTTTAGTATTGTGAGTTGTTGGTGGAATTGTTTTCCCGGATCCGTCTGTATCTTGTAGTTTTGAATGAGCAGTTATTTTAGTGCTGTCTGCGTACTGGATTTGGTGAGGGTTGCGAACGGACATCAGTTCAGTTGGGGCACATCAGCGATCAGGTCCGTGTAGCGCGGAGGCAAGCCGGAGCCGCTGGCGGCGTGCTGCCACTGTCGGGTCGAGGAGGGGTAGGTGCGAGGCGACGACTTCGTTGGACACCGAGCCCTGGACGTTTAAGTTGAATGAAGAGTTAACTGCTACTGCCACCTCGACTATTCTGAGATCTTGCCGTTGGTCGGTGGGTTGTAGCTCCCAGGGCCGCGGAGGCTGGCGGCAGCGAGTGAAGTGTTTCGAGGCGGTGAAATATTGCAGCCGTCTTTCTCTACTTGTTATTCATCATTGAATTTAGTATTATTCTTATTAGTGAAGTGCAACCAGCGGTATTTTCTGCCTTGTGGCCCAGTTACCTGCCCTGGAGGTTGCGTACTTTTCCGGTAGTGTACCTTTCCTCATCGTGTTGATGCTGTCCGACACGGCTTGTAGTTCGACAGTCTCTTGTATTGTACTGTGCATATTTTTTGGGAGGTCTACCTTGGTTCTAGTGTTTCCTTCGGCCTTGGGTGTTTTCTGAAGACGTAGTGCTGTCTGTCTCTTCACCCTTGCCTAAAAATATTCCATCGTTGTACCGGTGATCGGACGTTAGGCCTATTGGTTAGTCGGCCCATCGGCGCTTAAGCTGCCACTAGTTTGAGTTGTCATTCTGTTACGTGAGTACAACTCTTGGCTGCCTTGTGTTTGAGTTACCTTGGCAGGCCAACCCTTGGAACACTTTCTGGGAACCACTTGTCCTGATTCCTTAGATTGTGATGTTTGTTCTAAGGATATATGTAATTTTCTAATTCTTGTTGGTGTGGACTTCAGCCGAGCAATAATTTCACTTCTTCCATAATAAGGCCTTCATCCGTGTTACAATAAGTTTTTTTTTCTTTTTTTTTAAGGCAAACCTGTTTTTAAAGCAAGGTATTCGTTGAGATGCGTGCTATTTGTAATTGTTTTCCTTACTTCTAATTCAGGTCTTCAGCCGTTTGTTATTTGGAATTGTTTGTGGCCTTCAGCCGAGTAATAATTTCACTTCTTTTATAATAAGGCCTTCAGCTGTGTTACAGTTTGTTTAAAACGAAGTGTTTATCTCAATATGTGCTATTTGGAATTGTTGTTCTGACTTCTAATTCAGGCCTTCAGCCGTTTGTTGTTGAGGTTGTGGGATTTTTCGTGATAAGGCCTTCAGCCGCCATACAGTCAATTGTGTTTTTTTAAGAGATTGTTTTAAAATTTTAATTTGTTTAAATAAAGTTTACATATTTGTTGTGCAACCGAGAGTAACTGATTCGGCCCCATCCACAATCGTAACCTTGGCCTGCCCCATCATGAGAAACCAGCTCCCACCCACTTTCTTCCCTGTCCTTCTGTAATCAGAGAGTAATAGTGAGTAATGTATGTATATGTAAATCTGACCCCACGCAGACGACAGTCGGGCATCTACGCGACCGCTACAGGTCCCGTGCCTGTCGCTACAAATCCCGTCTCTACTCTCCATGATGCACTGCCTGGTAAATCATACGCAGTTAAGCACGCCCATCACAGTTCGCCAGACAATGTTCCGTTGCTCTCTCAGTAACAAAAACTTAAAGTCCAGGAGATAGTTTTGTTAATGTAATGGACACATTATCTTTCATTGAAACAGTACTGATTAAAATGTAATCAAAGGTTTGTGACTCTGTTTCCAAATGTGTAGATGAATCTATAGCCATGACCCAAAGGCACATTTTGCGAAAATTTATGATTATAGAGCGGTATTTTTACATCATGCAACAAGTGCCGAACTCAAGTGCAGCTATACACTAGAAAAAAAGGTCTGGAAGTCGGTGAATATGACGTACATGTATAGATAAATAAATGATTAAAATTTCAGATAAACAGGATAATATATTCAAGTGAAAGAGATTCACAAATGGAGAAAGTCAGTAATACATTGGTCCATTTCTGGTCCGTATGCAAGCAGTAATTCGGCTTGGAATTGATTTACGGAGTTGTTAGATTACCTCTTGAGAGATAGCTTACCAAATCCTGCCCAGCTGACGCGTTAGGTCGTCAACATTTCGAGGTGCCTCGAGGGACCTGATCATAACATTCCCAACGTTCTCAATTGGTGAGACAGCCGGCGACCTTGCTGGTCAAGGTGGGATTTGGCAAGCAGGGGGATAAGCAGTAGAAACATTCTTCAGGCCAAAGACGTGTCGAGAGACGTTCAGTACAGAGGTGTGATACCAACCTTACATTCACCCTACTTACGGCCCGACAATCATGAGTCATGGTCTGCAGTGCCGTATCTTTTCGTAGCAATACCCCTTTGGTTGTCACCGCGGCGCCCTAGCACAGTGGTACGACGATGATATTTTGCGCCCAGTTTTGTTGCCCATCATAACAAGTCATCCTGGACTTATACTTCAGCAATATGATGCCCACCAGCACACGACGAGAGTTTCTACTGCTTGTCTTCGTACTTGCCAAACCCTACCTTGGCCACTAAGGCCGCCGGATCTTTGCTCAGTTGAGAAAGTTTAGAGCATTATGGGCCGAGCCCTTCAACAATCTCGGGATTTTGACGAGCTAACGCTCCAGTTGGCACGATATCCCTCAGGACAACGTTTAACAACTCTATCAATTAATGCCAAGCCGAATAACTGCTTACATAAGCGATGAACGCGTAGTTGACCTGCTAAATTTGTGAAGCTCTTTCTCTTGAGCAAATCATCCAATCTTTCTCAAACTGTAATCATGCTTGCTTGTATACGTACATTACACCTACTGATTTCCGACATATTCGGGTAATTAAGTCGTAGCGCTCCGTTTTTTTTCTGTTTTGTCTTATAGTGTTCTTTTCCCTGCTGCAATAGGACATGTCACTCGCATGAAAAGCAAAATTTTAATACTTTACTTATGTTGAAATAACGCCAAACTAGTTTAACACCTCCGACCGGATATTAGGCGCAAAAAAATTTGCGTTTCTTCGGTATTATAACATAGGGTTTCCAGGATCCTTCTGATGATAATGAAGACACTTTACAGAATATTTCTCGTTGCCACGTCACTTCATACACACCGGATTCTATATGGGTGTTTTACATGTAAAGGTATGGTACATTTGAAGCTCTGTAGCTCGGACACAGTTGCAGGTATCAAAAAAAATTTCAAGATTGTTCGAGGTCGGAATCTTAGGAACATATCGAATAAATTTCTGCTATTTGCTGTGCGTAACCGTCTTGGAATCCGCAGTTCTGTTTTGGTACGATAAAATGGAAAAAAGATCTCTTTTGAGTTTTCTAAGAATCACCCGTGGACTAATGGTGCCTCCATAAGCCCCGCTAAACCCGCCGTAGGCAACATCAAATTTAAAAGGAACCAACCGGTTTGCTCCATTTGCCTAGGCAGGAGGAAATGTGGAACACCCATACTTTGACCCTGTACTGTAGGATAGTGTCGCTAAGACAATCATTCTGTTGGGTATACAAATGGTCCATAGTCCAAGAGCGATCCAAAACACTTGATCTTACCTTTCTATCACCAACAGAGCCCGAAGTATGAGCTCCAGAAGAATCCCGTTTTTATTCGCGGCGTTTTGGAATGCAGGTAGAGCATGTTATCACATGCTCATCGGCTGACTACAAACTTCGTAGGATGATATGAAAAATAAAAACAAAACGAGAGAAAGAGATTTGCAATAGAATAAACTAAGAAATAGTAGTTGACAGTAAGTGGTTCTAAGGTGCTAGGAAGATAATAGACAGCCGGCCAGGGTGGCCGAGTGGTTTTAGGCGCTACAGTCTGGAACCGCGGGACCGCTACGGTCGCAGGCTCGAATCCTGCCTCGGGCATGGATGTATGAGATGTCCTTAGATTAGTTAGGTTAAAGTAGGGGACTGATGACCTTAGAAGTTATGTCCCATAGCGCTCAGAGACATTTTTTGAAGCTAATAGATAACCATTTTTGGGTCGGATAAGACGCTATAGTACTGTATTTTGTGACTGTTACAGTTACATTTACTAATTACGAAAGCATACTAAAATCTAACGTCTCCGAATTTTTTACATGAAAACGCTTGAAGATTTTAAATAAAACAACGTTATTAACATTCTACATCTTTATTCTTGATGTCTATATATTTGCAGCTCCTTGCCGCTAGAGGGCTCCGAATTATAGGGTGTAACATAGCGGTGTGTGACGTAAACGAATCGGTGGGTGAGAAAGACCATGGCGTTATTTCAATCTCTCATGAGTGAAGTATTAAAATTTTACTGATTAATACATTTCTTTTCATGCGAGTGACATGTCCTATTGTAGGAAGGAAAAGAAGAGAACCAGCGGAAAATACTCGTATCGGGCACAATAAATGCGAATATGTTCGTGTTTATTTAAAAGACTCTGGCTGAAAAGTGGGGTACCAGCTGCCTGTTTCTACCTTCATGAGCACCTTTAAAAATTTTCCCAAAAGTTCTGGCATGCGAACATGTTCGCGCTTTCGTGTATTGAGACAGCAGGAAACAGTGGCAGTGGGAAAGAGACGGAAAAATAATAAATACTTGAAGATATGAGACAGTGATTGTGGTGTAGAATGAGCGGAGACACTCGAGTATGAGAGAAAGAGAGGGACAGAGTGAGAGTGGAACATAGTTGACAGCGCCAAAACATTGCTAGGAAAATAGTGAAGGATACAGTACCAGTGGGAGAGGAATAAAAAGATGCAGAAATTGAAAGTGGATAAGAAGCAGTGGTGATGAGAGACAAAGTATATGATAGCGAAAACGAGGAAGAGAGAGATAGCGACAGTTAGAAGAGACAGCAGCAGTGGGAAGGAATGAATGACATAGTAGCACTAAGAGAGAACAAGAGGGACACAGTAACAGGGTGAGGAGACAGTATTATCAGGACAGAAATAAGGAGACTGAGGCTGTGAGACAGAGGACAGTGACAGTCAGAGAGACTTAGACAGACTCGAAAGATAATTGGTTGGTTGTTTTGGGGAAGGAGACCAGACAGCGAGGTCATCAGTCTCATCGGATTAGGGAAGGACGGGGAAGGAAGTCGGCCGTGCCCTTTGAAAGGAACCATCCCGGCATTTGCCTGGAGCGATTTAGGGAAATCACGGAAAACCTAAATCAGGATGGCCCGACGCGGGATTGAACCGTCGTCCTCCCGAATGCGAGTCCAGTGTCTAATCACTGCGCCACCTCGCTCGGTTCGAAAGATAATGACAACGCGTTGGGCAGAGTGTGTGAGTGAGAATGGGCAAGTGGGTGAAGGTGGAAATGAGCAACTCGCAGGGATGGATTGGTGGATAAGTTACTGTTAGGGGAGCTTTTGTTAAAAACAGTGCGAAAATGTTCGCATGTCAAAATTTTGGAGGAAATTTTTCAAGGTGCTGAGGAAGGTAGAATGAGGCAGCTGGCACCCCACTTTTCACTGAGAATCTATTAAACTGGACAAATTAAGCCTTATTTGTGCTCCGTTAGGAGCATTTTTAGCTGGTCGTTTGACGACCAGGTTCCGTGGTTGAGTGGTCCCACAGAAACCAGGAGAAATAAATATAGCTGTTTGCACTAGTGAGTATAAAGTCTTTTGTGGCAGTTGTCAGCTAGTTTCAGTATGATGGTAATGGAGCGGATCGATTGTGCCGTGACCGCTACGGAGAGCTAGAAGAGCCGTTCATCTAGTCGTCAGTGTGGTGGAGGCTCTCCCACAGTGCGCGTTGTGGGTTCGATGGGCTAGCAAGGGCTACAGAAGTCCAACGGAGGAGAAGGTGGCTGCAACAAGACAGTCGGTGCAGATCAATTCATTATTACACGAACAAGCTGCAACAGTTACAAGTGTACGCTCTCGTCCGGCAGGGCGGTCCAGCTTTGGCCCTCGGCGTCTGTGTTCCACGTGCGTCGTCAGGCGTCGATCTCGTGGTCCACGATGGCGAGAAGCGGTGTTACGATGACGCCGCGGCGGTATCCTTACGTCGTTGTGATGCTGCTGGTGGTATGGCTATTTCCGCCCAACTGAGGCGAGTATCGGCGCTGGAAGGCACCTCGCTGCTTGAAGAATGCCATTTACCCATCCTGTGGTGACCTGCAGCGGGAAGAATGTTGACTGCTTCATGGCGGCGGCCAACACACAGCGGACGACAATTCGATGCATGGCTGTGTCGATCTGCCGGACGGCCTGCTTAGGTACTGCTGCGGTTGTGGCCACATACGCGGCCCACCTAGCGCCGTCGAAGTGACTCGAGACGCCGGTTATTGGCTCAGCGGCCGGACTGTGACTGTGGAGCTGCTGGCATGACTTGTTGGAGAGCGTTCGGTTTTCGGCAGCAGAACCTCCGTATGTCTGCGCCGCTACGGCAGGCATGGATTGAAGCTATTCTTGCACTGTCAGTTCCTAATTACCGTTGAGAATGTCATATGGACGGCACAGTATTTCAGCAGGAAACGTTCTACTGGGAAGAGCATGTTATTATTATCTTACTGTGAGCTGTGAAACTTGACAGTCCTACGAACCATGTGTGTGTTGGGGTAGAAATGTAACCTGTGTGGTATTGCAAACTGATGTAGAGACGGTATCCGTATGGTGAAAAAGCGGCAATTGATTATAAATAATAAGAATACTAAAATAAATCCGTTAAATTTCAGGTACACAATAAATTACATGAATCTGAAGGCTGTGAACTCATCTAAATTATTAGGGATTACAGTTATGAATAACTTAAACTGGAACGATCACATAGATAATGTTGTGGGGGAAAGCAAACCGAAGACTGAGATTTATTAGTAGTATGTAACAGATCTACTAAAGAGACAGCTTAGACTAGGTTTGTCTGCAGTCTTCCGGAGTACTGCTGTGCGGTGTGGGATCCGCACAGACAAGGGCAACTTAGTTTTTCTCTCGCGAAATAGGGGAGAGAGTGCTACGGATATGATACACGAACGGGTGGCAATCATTAAAATAAAGAAGTTTTTCGTTGCGGTAGGACCTTGTCATGAAATTTCATTCACCAACTTTGTCCTCAGAGTGTGAAAATATTTTACACGCGCCTACCTTAAGAAGGAGAAATGATCAACGTAATAAAATAAGAGAAATCAGAGCCCGCACGGAAATATTTAAGTTTTCGTTTTAGTCGCGCGTTGTTAGAGAGTGAAATGGCAGAGAAGTGGCTGCAAGGCACTTATTTGTAAATTGGAGATCATATAGATGTGTATGCAGAAGAAGCTAATTTTCGCATTTGACTCTCGTGGGCTGTCAACAAATGCTTTAAGCTCCCATATTGCAGGAAACAATCCAATAGACAAATCATCAATCAAAATTTACCGTAATTTGTCTTATGATTTGCTTAATATATTGGCTATTTAACAGAGCGTTATTCCCCTTTTGTCCAAAAAGTATTTATACTTTTTTTTGCCGGCCGTGGTGGCCGTGCGGTTCTAGGCGCCTCAGTCCGGAACCGCGGGACCGCTACGGTCTCAGGTTCGAATCCTGCCTCGGGCATGGATGTGTGTGATGTCCTTAGGTTAGTTAGGTTTAAGTAGTTCTAAGTTCTAGGGGACTGATGACCACAGGTGTTAAGTCCCATAGTGCTTAGAGCCATTTGAACCATTTTTGACTTTTTTTGTTTTATTTACTTTTTCGTGTTTTTCAAATGGTTCATCACATTAATATGGCTCGTGAGCTCTACCTAAAGAATATTCTGTCAAGTTATACTTATTTAGGAGACATACTGTTTTTATTTCCTGAAATACCCATTATACTGTTGCGATTTTGTTTCCTGTCGGCGAACGATTGTGTCAATGTGTGCAGTGATTTTTACTTTTCCCTTCTGAAAATGTATGTCACTTTAATTAATTATTCAATTTTCTTCTTAAATCTATCCTCGGTCTAATACTAGAAAGAAAAACAGATTGATAAAAATAAAAAGTGAAAGAGTAACAGGAAATGGAAAAAATAATAGAAAGTAATAAGTACGAAAGAAATATGTGTCACTTTAATTGTAATTTGTTCAGAAGATGACAATTAACGTAACATTCTTCACGTAATTTAAGTAATTCTATCGCCACGTATATTGTATGTACAGTTCCTTATCACACTAGATTCATGGACCGCCACTAACATTTTCTTATGTAGTTGTAAATTATATTTGAGAGAAGTGCAGACATGCTTGAATTTAGCGTTACAATTCGTGCAGTCTCGAAAAGGGAGGCGCAGACTGCGCATAAGCCTTCAGGTGCTTCCTTAAAAATAGTCTTTACGGGTTTGCCGCCGGGTGATGTTGCATAAATTCCACAATATTTAATAATAAATGAAAAGCACCAGTTGGCTTTTGTTCCACAATATTTCCTCCGACTTCAGGTGGTTGAAACTTGCTGGTGGCCAGGTACGACTGTCGGTATTCGCTCGTCGACGCCCCTGTATAGAGAAAGCACGCGGAAGAATGTGCAGGAGCGGAAATCACGCATGCGCAATGGTTTGCAGTTAGATGGAGCCATTCTTAAACGCTCTCTGCCGAAAATCGCAGACCGGTTCTCCTGCGCGTGCTCTGTACGCTATGTTTATTAACAGTGCGGCCAGACGTCACTCACTAAAATACCATACTAGACCAATGTTATGACGGGTCTGTTATCGAAAAAATCTTTATTTCCTCGTCGTGATTTAATAGCAGCCAATGCAGGGTTCCAGGCTCTGCTCAGTTTAAAGCCCGCATCCCTGTTGATAATATTATCAGCTGTACGGATATGTATTGCTTCCTTAATGATGCAGTCCCAGAAAGATGAATCCAGGGATAAAACTCCCGTCTTTCCATAAAACATACGGTGTACTGTATCCAGACAGCGTTCTGCAATCGCCGACTTTTCCGGTTAACGTAAGGGCGCATGCTACTGATTTTCATCGTAGCGTTCTTGTACTGTGCGACATGTCTGGTCTATATATGCCGCCCCACATTGACAAGGAATCTTGTACACACCACTTTTCCTCGGGCCAAGATCATCCTTAACCGAACCCAACAGGTTCCTCAGTTTTTCAAATGGCTCTGAGCACTATGGGACTTGACAGCTGAGGTCATCAGTCCCCTAGAACTTAGAACTACTTAAACCTAACTAACCTAAGGACATTACACACATCCATGCCAGAGGCAGGATTCGAACCTGCGACCGTAGCGGTCACGCGGTTCCAGACTGAAGCGCCTAGAACAGCTCGGCCACTTCGACCGGCCTCAGTTTTTCAGATGGTCGAAAAACACACTTAATGTTATATCTTCCGCAGACTCTTCCGATTCTTGACGACATGGTACCAAAATACGGCAAAAAGGCTGAAGTGGTGTGTGTCTCCGTATCTTCATGCTGCTCCATAGATTAAACTCGCTTGGGCCTGGATGCATTACGTATCTGTCTCTCAGAATAACCGTTTTGTCGGAACACTATATTCAAATGTTGTATTTCACTCGACAGGCTTTCAGGATCAAATACCACACGCGCTCCACGGTGCACTCAGCCTCGTGACGCCAATTAAGGAGCTACTCGACCGAGTAGTAGCGGCTTCGGTCAAGAATACCATCATAACGACCGGGAGAGAGGTGTGCTGACCCCACGCCCCTCCTATCCGCATCCTCCTCTGAGGATGATACGGCGGATGGAGTGCTCTACGAAATAACGTACGTAACACACTACCGCATTGTGCAGGATGATAGCAGCTTGTGACCTGGAAATAACTGTAAGCGTTGGCTTGCGGTAGACGCTGTGTCCCAAGGTTCCATATGTTTTCCTTCGTACCAAAACGTCAAGAAAAGGTAAAGAACCATTTTTTTCCACTTCCGTTGTGAAATTTATATTCGGATGGTGTGACTTTAAATTCTGAAGAAACGTAGGTAGAGTGTCAAGTCCATGTGGCCACACCACAAATGATCATCCACGTATCGCAGAAAACAAGACAGTTTGAGAGTCGCTGACTGTAGTGCTTTTTCTTCGAAGTCCTCCATATAATAACTGGCCACCACAGGAATCAGACGGCTTCCAATGGCGACACTGTCTACTCGTTAAAAATATTGGTCATGAAATAAGAATTATGTTGAAGTAAGCGCGTGGTTAAATAATGCCACTATGTCCTCCTCAAACTTGTTGCTAATGAGCTCTAAAGAGTCCTGCAGGACACCTTTGTGAATAAAGACATAACATCAAAACTTGATAAAAGATCTGACAACTAAGAGTTTTCAGGTGACCTACGAAATCTTCAGAGTTTCGAATATGACTTACCTACGAGAGGTTCCAATAGTGATGTCAAATATTTGGCAACAAAATAAGTAGGTGCTTCTATGTTACTTACAATGGGACGGAGAGGCACACGATTCTTGTGGATCTTGGGTAGACCATGGAGTCTAGCAGCAATTGCACCCTGTTTACGCAAACCCTTAGTGACTTGCGCGCTGGAGTCGAGCTCTTCCTGATGATTTCCAAAGTATTTCTCTGGATCCTATCAGTCGGATCACTTTTAGTTTACTGTATGCAGGATCGTCGAGCAATATGAATATCTTGCTATTACATTTTGTACGTGAGAGAAGCACAGTAACATTTCCTTTGTCAGAAGGTATGATAGTGATATCTTGGTCTCCACTCAATTCTCGTGGAACATTTCTTTCAGTTGATATGATGTTAAAGTTGGACTTCTTAGGTTTCATGTGTCATGCCTAATCTCTTCGGCAGCATCCTTAGGAAGTTTCGAAACAGCCTGTTGTATTTCACTAATCATATCTTGGATGGCAATGGTCTCGGTGTAGGTGCAAAATTCATACGCTTCTGTAACACCGAAACTGCAGCGCCGTCCAGTCTTCTCCGTGAGATTAAACATGATGAATCTTCTTGGCATGTCTTCCTGCGTTCGGGCTTCGAGTCGATATATTTTATCATTTGACGAACATTAGCTTGTCGTTCAGTCCAATAGGCCAGTGCCCAAGTGGCGCTGTCCATCCAGTTCCAGGACACCGCTGAAGAGTTCTCTTAAATCTTCAGATGGAGTGATAGTAACTGTCTGGACACCGAACACAATTTCTGACACTTATAGCACACCCCTTCTTTCACAAATGCCGCAGTCGCCCGTCGTTTAATTTTAATGGCACCCGCAGAATTTATACAATGTTTAAATGTAGCAGACTTAGGAATGGTTTGCTTGTCGCGGCATCTCAATAAAAATGCAAGGGTGTTTAACAATCTACCTCTCTTGAGACGTGACTCACTGTAACAACACCTAGAGATATCCAGTGCTATCCATTTCTTAGCTGAAAGCAGAAAGCAAAAAATTCCCGTATTCTTTTTTGTTTTTTTATGTATCTTGCAGTTCATATCGGCAGCTTCAGTTCTACACGTGGATTTTCCTGATGTTAACTACGAGCTGCAAAAAGATCGAGGCGGGTTTCGACACGACAAGTTTCACCATTTCTTTGTCATAATTTCCTATACTCTGCTACTCTTGTCAGTACCTCCTCATTTTTCCTTCCATCTACACAACTTATTTTGTCTATTTCTCGTCACGTTCACAGCTCAGAACCTTTGGTCATTCTAATGCATTTCTTCGTGATTATCCGCACTTCAGCTCTATACAAGTGGGCACTCTATACGGATCATGATCACGTCGCAGATTCTCTAAAGAATCGAACTCCCGTGTTTACAACAAACGACTGATTATTTCACAAACGAGATAATATACACTCCAGGGAAGAAAAGACATATCACTAAGGAATTATGCAAATTGGTCACAAACTGATATTCATATAAGTGTCAAAGGAAAATAGAAAATTGTACATTTGGAATCCGACTGATGAACGTCTGATGCTGCAGCGCAATTTCACCGTGCAGCTGACAGGGACAGAACATGTCCATACCAAGGCATAAACTCTTTGGGAATTTCATTTCGTGTACTCATTTGGACGGTAATTACGTGTCACAGAAAGGCGCGTGAACAATATACGCAGATATCATTTGATAGATGGTGCGTAGTTGGATTCAAAGAAGTCAGTTGGAATAAATCGCGAATCTCTCGACATTTGAATAGGAGCGGTGCCGTTATTCGACGATGTTGGCAAGAATGGATGAACCGTGGCCGAATACAACTCAAGAAGAAAGCGGTCGACCTGGAGAGACGACAGATCGTAAGGAGCGAGCAATCGTCAGAGAGACACTCCCATCCCTGGATTCATCATTGTCACCGATCCGACGTGCAACTGGTGCTTCAGTGACCACAAGAACCATTAATACACAATTTATAGAAAAGGTCTGAGTTCATAGAGCCCCTTGGACTGACTACCATTGACCTCTGTACACCAACAAACCCGTTCGCAGTGGTGTCTGGCATATTCGGCCTATCTCATTGATTGGAGTAGAACCGTCTTCAGTGATGAGTCCTGCTTCGAACTGAACCACGACGATCAGCTAAAACGTGTCCGGAGACGTCCCAGACTGGTACCACCCTGTCACTCGAAACACGGCCCGACAAGCAGGAATGATGGTCTGGACCTTTTTGGTTGACATCCCCGGCAACCTTACAGCAGAGCCGTAGTTCGACAATATTATAAACCCCGTTTTGCATTCTTTCATGGCAAATCAACCTGGGCTTACGTTTCAGCAAGACAATGCTCCACCCTCACCCCCTTCCACACATCGTTTCTGCCAAACCCTACCTTGGCCAGCATCGGTCCTTCATCCAGTTCGGGCCTTTGACATCTAATGTGCCAATTGGACAGAATTTGGCACGATCTGTCAAAAAGGACATCCATCAACAATGAGTTAACGCCAAGCCGAAAAACTGTTTATGTAAGGGACGGGAGCAGACAACCGCGTTACTGACTTGCTCAATTTGAGAAGCTCTTTTTCTTGAAAAGATTATCAAATTTTTCTGAAATTGTATTGATTTGTTTGTATGTAAATGTACATCGCATTTACCGATTTCTGTACGATTCGAATAATTCCCTCGTGGTGCGTCGTTTTTTGTGTTTTATAGTGTAGTAAATATTGAATACTAAGCATGTGCCGGCCGCTGTGGCCAAGCGGTTCTAGGCGCTTCAGTCCGGAACCGCGCTGCTGCTACGGTCGCAGATTCGAATCCTACCTCGGACATGGATGTGTGTGATGTCCTTAGGTTAGTTAGGTTTAAGTAGTTCTGAGTCTAGGGGACTGATGACCTCAGATGTTAAGTCCCATAGGGCTTAGAGCCATATGAACCATTTGAACTAAGCATCTAAAACGTTTATGGTTGAAAATGCAAAATCGTAATTATGTTGGTCTTATTAGATTCCGATTATTAACACATAGACTAATGGAAAAGACGAAACGAGTACGTATCCACGCACTTCACTGAAGTTAGTTTTGAGTAGGATCAAACATAAGAACATTTACCGTGTGTGACGTTATAAAAGCACTTTCGTCGTACATTGATATAATTTTTATGTTCCTAAAGTGGCACATTTGGATACTGTCTGCAAAACGTATAGTGAACAGAATGAGAAAGTATTATAAATAATGAATTAAAGCGTCATGCTTGCTGTTAAACAACGGACATTTGGTGAAGGATAAACTACTTTTTCTTCATTATTTTCTGTGGTGTGTCACCGAGAATGCTTCGAAACATTTGAAAATATATGTACTGTTTGTTGGAGGTCATTAAATGCTCACATTCTCAAATGCTGGATGAATATAGTCTCGGTAAATTGAGCGTCGTAAGTTACGGTACCTGAAGACATATACACAGTTTATGTTAAACGTTTAACGTGTGATTATACTTCTTAAAGAATGGATTATGACAGCATTTCAAATTATTGAATTCGATTGATAATTATATGAAATACTGAAAATCAGAATTTGGTTTCCCGTAACAAGGGTTAGACAGACAACCCGCATCTGTTGCCGGGCTAATGGATGACCATTTCAGCCGCTTAGTTATACAGGTGTTTGCGTCACCATTTCCATAATCGTTTCAATTTGTGCGCTGCTCTTCCTGTCACTTTACATTCCCCTTCGTAGGTATTTAATGCTCTGCTTGTGTTCTAGTAATCTGTCTACGGGGAAATGTTTGAAAATAGTTCACACCATTTTAATAGTTTATGTAATAGGGCTTATTGATCCAGGAGTTGGAATGAAGTGTCTCACTAACTCAGGGCGTTACGACGCGGCTACCATCATCCCTAATCTGGCTCCATCCAGCTTGCTCTAGGCGAACGTACTTGGTATAAGCTGATTGGTCGGTGATAACGACAGACGACGTAATGTTTGCGAACGCCCAGTGAGACGCAGCCGACTGGATTACACAGTCTGGTCGCAGAACATTTGCTTCCGCGTCGCCTGCTTATCTGCGCCAGCCAGTGCCATGGTTGCCCACGCCCCCGCCACATTTGCTACGGTTTATCCGCCGGTCAGGCGAATCTCGTTCGCCGCGGTAGCAATCAGCAGCGAGAGTTCCCGTATCCGTAAACGTCATTACGGTGTCGCGGACGAACCGACGGGAGAAGTTACCTGGCGGATCTAAAGGTCGTTACCGCTAATGGGCGACGCAGAACGGCGCGACGCGACGACCTGAAAGGACGCCAAATCCGCATCGGATTTTTATTTACCGCTCCACTCGCCGTTGCGACTCCATTGACGCAGCAATCACAGGCTACAGCGTGGGTGGAGTACGGCAGACGGCATACGTAGTGAAAGGAACGGCAGTGAACGATCGCATCTTCTCATGCGAAAATATATCTGTATTCACAAATATCTAACAAGTTCTTCACCCGGAGTTTCCAGGATATTAACACTGAAAGGTCTGCACACTAAATGAAACAGTCGTAAGACGCATTTAGCTTGATATATAACCACTTGGTGCATCGTTGAGTGCAAATATAATGAAAATTATCTGTTTACGCGGAATATTGCTACTGTAAATATCTTTGCACGATGAACACATGAGCGATACACGTTCTCTGGTTTCCAAAAGAAACCGGAGAAATATCTGATAAAAGCGCAGGGCAAGCTACACTACTGGCCATTAAAATTGCTACACCACGAAGATGACGTGCTACAGACGCGAAATTTAACCGACAGGAAGAAGATGCTGTGATATGCAAATGATTAGCTTTTCAGAGTATTCACATAAGGCTAGCGCCGGTGGAGACAGCTACAAAGTGCTGACATGAGGAACGTTTCCAACCGATTTCTCGTACACAAACAGCAGTCGACCGGCGTTGCCTGGTGAAACGTTGTTGTGATGCCTCGTGTAAGGAGAAGAAATGTGTACCATCACGTTTCTAACATTGATAAAGGTCAGATTGTAGCGTATCGCGATTGTGGTTTATCGTACCGTGACGTTGCTGCTCGCGTTGGTCGAAATCTAATGACTGTTGGCAGAATATGGAATCGGTGGGTTCAGGAGGGTAATACGGAACGCCGTGCTGTATCCCAACGGCCTCGTATCACTAGCAGTCGAGATGAGAGGCATCTTATCTGCATGGCTGTAACCGATCGTGCAGCCACGTCTCGATCCCTGAGTCGACAGATGGGGACGTTTGCAAACAATAACCATCTGCACGAACAGTTCGACGACGTTCCCAGCAGCATGGACTCTCAGCTGCATGGACACGGCTGCGGTTACCCTTGACGTTGGGTCACAGACAGGAGCACCTGCGATGGTGTACTCAACGACGAACCTGAGTGCACGAATGGCAAAACGTCATTTTTTGCGGATGAATCCAGGTTCTGTTTACAGCAACATGATGGACCCATACGTGTTTGCGACAGAGCGGTGAACGCACATTGGAAGCGTGTATTCGTCATCGCCATACTAGCTTATCACCCGGCGTGATGGTATGGGGTGCCATTGGTTACAAGTCTCGGTCACCTATTGTTAGCATTGACGGCACTTTGAACAGTGGACATTACATTTCAGATGTGTCACGACCCGTGGCTCTATCCTTCATTCGATCCCTGCGAAACCCTACTTTTCAGCAGGATAATGCAAAACCGCATGTTACAGGTCCTGTAAGGGCCTTTCTGGATACAGAAAATGTTCGACTTGTGCCCTGGCCAGCACATTCTCCAGATCTCTCACCAATTGAAAACGTCTAGTCAATGGTGGCCGAGCAACTGGCTCGTCACAATACGCCAGTCACTACTCTTGACGAACTGTGGTATCGTGTTGAAGCTGCATAGGCAGCTGTACATGTACATGCCATCCAAGCTGTGTTTGACTCAATGCCCAGGCGTATCAAGGCCGTTATTACGGCCAGAGGTGGTTGTTCTGGGTACTGATTTCTCAGGATCTATGCACCCAAATTGCGTGAAAATGTAATCACATGTCATTTCTAGTATAACAGATTTGTCCAATGAATACCCATTTATCATCTGCATTTCTTCTTGGTGTAGCAATTTTAATGGCCAGTAGTGTAGTAGGTAACTTTGCGCGGTAATAGCTGTGGAGTCTTGGAGAGAGGGTGTTGGATCATGGCGCAGTGAGCTGCTTGGACAGAGGATGTGACGTAAAGAGATTTCTATTATATTCCCTGATTTGTAATTGAGAATGACATATGAATTCTAAGATGAGTGCATAAAGAGATAGCATTTCAGAAAAAGGTAACCAATTTTGAATGTGTTAGCTCAAGCGCGAGTCGAGAAATTATTCCTGTGCAAAGATTACATTGAGATCAATAGTATCTATGTACTATTAACGAGGGAGAACTATCAATCATCAGTTTTCTAAGTAGCCCTCCCCATTTAGATTAGTTAAATAATATTCTATTAGGAAGTCAAGAACACAAATTTTTGTAACAGGAATGTAGACATTATCGTGTATGACACGGCGGAGAGAGAGAATACTGGAATATACTTTCATTGGACTAAAAGACTGGATTTGAAAGAACTTATTTTTTGTTGTATAGATACGTATTTCGCAAAGCATATCGCCGTTGTTCAAAACAATATGTTCGGTAATACTTCCATTGTCAGGCTTTGCACTTTTGTTAGAACAATAATTAATGGCTTCAGTAAGAAACTCATTGGCTAAAAAAGCAATTTCAGTGAAATAAGAGCAAGAAGGCAACCTCCTGCGCAGTGATTTATTTCAGATCATCGTTTGTAGTGCAGTCAGAGCGGAGTCAAGTTATCCGTTAGAAGAGAAAAATTTGTTGTCGGTTCTTACTCAACATTTTTGATACAATAGTAGGAACAGTTTTCAATAACTGAAATTTCTTGTAAATTCAACATATGCGTTTTTGTAATAGGGCACATTTAACTAACGTAACAGTTAGTTAGCAATTCCGAGAAATCTTGTGATTCATTAATTTATGCAACCGAATTTGCAGATGGTCGGATCCATTTCACCTTAATTAAAATCAAATTCCTAAAAAGTAATAAAGTAAATAATATAATAAAAATAGCAATAAACTAAATAGTAATAAACGAGTTCGTGTTAAAAATAGGGTAGCTACGGCGATTATAAATCTGAGTATGTAATCGAAACTTAGAAATCAGACAGTTTTCAAACTGTTAGCGAGAAATTCAGTTACACACAGTTTCAGCATTACGACTGCCATTTATACATATAATTTTAAGCATCAGCCTTGGCATTAAATAACAATATGAATTAGATCTCTCTAAAGTGAAAAACCGAACTTAGTTTATTTCTGTTTTTATTAAAGTATTATGTTGTTGTTGTAGCCCTCTTTCCGAAGGATGGTTTCTTGCAGCTCTCCATGCTACTCTCCCCTGAGAAACCTTCTTTATCTAGGGCCTGTTCGTTCATAAGCACCTGCGTGCTGTAGTTAGGCCTTGTTTTTGCTCTACAATTTTTACCACACCAGAGTTCCGTCCTTTATCAATATGACTCTTAAGGCTTTTCGATGTGTCTGAACTACTCATCGTCCATGTTTCACTTCAGTACAACAGTAGGCTCCTCAGATAAGACTTTTTAACACTTAAACTTGTATTCGATGTTAAAAAATTACCTTATTTCAAAAACCCTTTTCTTACCATTGCAACCTGAATTTATATCTTCTCTGCTTCGGCTGTCATCGGTTATTTAGTTGCCCCGTTAAGTTTTAGTGTCTCATATCCTAATTTAATTCCCTCAGAGTCACCTGATTTTGTTCGACTTCTGTTTCCTTGTTTTACTTTAGTTGATGTTAATCTTATAATTATAATTTCTTTTCAAGACACTAGCCACTCCGATCATGTGCTACTCCTGGCCATCCGTTGTCTCTGGTAGAATTATCATGACGTCGGTAAACCTCATACTTTTCAAATAGTTTTTCTCGGCTTTAGTCCCCTTTCCAAATTTCTCTTTGGTTTCCGTTACTGTCTGTCCATTTTCGGTGCGATAGGGTTCCTACGTGTTAGTCGAAACAGGGCGTACGTGTGCCCGATTGTGAGTCTGGCCATCGTTATCTTGAAAGCCAGGAGAGTGCATAGCGTACTGATAATGAAGATTTAGGAGAAAGGACAACGCTTGGTTTCCGAAAATGTTGCGATAAGGCTCATCTCCAAGAATAAGCCGGCCCATGTCATGGTGCGGAAAACACCTCCAAAATAACATACAGCCACTTCTGGCCTGAGCTACACTCTCAGCACACTGTGGGTTAAATTCCTCATTACGCTGCACTTTTGCGTGATGTGAAGAAGAAAAATTGTGTCTCAGCGGACAACACTATAGGCATCCTGTCAACCCACAGTCCGGTCTTGTGTGCTTTAGCCCATTGAAGATTCGCAGGATTATGTACGACTGTGATCAATGGCCTTTTGTGTACTGCTTAGCTTCACATTTCATTACATGCAGTTTCTTTCATAATGTTCGTTAGGCACTGGCTGAGATGAACCCCCATTCACTTGACAGCAGGAATTGAAATGAACCGTCGATGGTAGGAGTGACACTCATCTTCGGCCGCGCGGGATTAGCCGAGCGCTCTTAGGCGCTGCAGTCATGGAGTGTGCGGCTGGTCCCGGCGGAGGTTCGAGTCCTCCCTCGGTCATGGATGTGTGTGTTTGTCCTTAAGATAATTTAGGTTAAGTAGTGTGTAAGCTTAGGGACTGATGACTTTAGCAGTTAAGTCCCATAAGATTTCACACACATTTGAACATTTTCACACACACTCATCTTCGGTTCCTGTCTGTTAGGATCTGTTTAGGATCATATACTGCTTGGCCACGAGTGATACACCATCCCTTGTAGACACGGCGCACAGTCTCGTTGACAGATGTTCAGAAAAATTCAGGGATACAGACAACTATGTCGTATGGGAATGAAGTAAATAAGAAGTGTTGGGAAGCTACGGCGAAATGGCTGCTTGAAAGATGTGAAGAAAGCGAAAACGAAATGATTGTCGGAAAGACTAACTCAGCATCTAGAAAAATCAAAACAACCTTTCGAGAAATTAAAAGCAGGGGTGGTAACATTAAAGAGTGTAACGGATATTCCACTCTTAAATGCTGACGAGTGAGCGGGTACTTGGAAAGAGTACAACGAAGGCCTCTGCGATGTGACAGAAGAACAAAAAGGATTCGATAGCGAAGAGATAAGGGATCCCGTAACAGAATCCGAAGTTAAAAAAAAAAAAATGGTTCAAATCGCTCTGAGCACTATGGGACTTAACTTCTGAGGTCATCAGTCCCCTAGAACTTTGAACCACTTAAACCTAACTAACCTAAGAACATCACATACATCCATGCCCGAGGCAGGATTCGAACCTGCGACCGTAGCGGTCACGCGGTTCCCGACTGTAGCGCCTAGAACAGAAGTTTAAAGAGCTTTGGAATATTTTACATCAAATACGACAGAAGGGATGGATAAAACTGCATCGGAATATCTAAAATCAATCGGGGGAACTGGCAAGCAAAGCGTTTATTCATGCAGCTGTGTAGAACGTATGAGACTGGGATACAGTATCAGACTTTCAGAAGAAAAACATCATTCGTGCAATACCGAATATTGAAAGACCCTAAAACTCCGACAATTATTGCACAATCAGTTTAGCACCACATGCATCCAAGTTGCTGACAAGAATAATATACAGAAAATGGAAAAAGAAATGATGATCTGTTACCTGACAATCAGTTTGCCTTTACCAAAAATAAAGGCGCCACAGAGCATATTCTGATGTTACGGTTGATAATGGAAGCAGAAGAAGATTGAAGAAAATTCTAGACAGGTTCATAGGATCTGTCGACCTGGGAAAAGCGTTCGACAGTGCAAAATGGTGCAAGATGCTCAAAATTGTTGGAAAATTGGGACTAAGCAGTAGGAAAGGACGGGTAATATACAATTCGTACAAGAATCTAGAAGGACTTTTAAGAGAGGAGAACCAAGAACGAAGTGCTCTATTAAAAAGAGTGTAAGAGAGGGTCGTAATCTTTTTCCATATTGTCCAATCTGTACAACGAAGAGTAAATTCCTAAAATAAAAGAAAGGGATAAAAATTCAAGGTGAAAGGATATGAGTTATAAGATTTGCTGGTAATATTGCTATCCTCAGTGGAGGTTAAGAAGAATTACTGGATCTGTTTAATGGAATGAACAGTTTAATGAATACGGACATGGCAAGAGAGTAAATCGAAGAAAAACGAAAGTAATGAGAAATAGTAGAACAGTGTAAAACTTAACATCATGATCGGTGATCACGAAAAAGATGAAATTACGGCATTCTTCTGCCTAGGCAGCAAAATAGCCGATGACGAACGAAGCAAAGAGGACATGAAAAGCAGACTAACACTGGCAAAAAGGACATTCCTGGACAAGACACGTATACTATTATCAAACCTAGGCTTTAATGTGAGGAAGAAATGTCTGGGGACGTACGTTTCGAGCATAGCATTCTATGGCAGGAAACAAGGATTTTGGGAAAACCTGAACCAAAGAGGATCGAAGGATATGAAATGTGATGCTACAGAAGAATGTTGAAAACTGGGTGGACTGATACAGTAAGAAATGAGGAGGTTGTCCGCAGTATCTGTGAGGAAAGAGATATATGCAAAACACTGACAAGAGAAGGGACAGGATGATAGGACATTTGTTAAGACATCCGGCAATAATTTCCACTAGAGGGAGCTGTAGACGGTAAAAACTGTAGGGGAAGGTAGAGATTTGAATACTTCGAGCAAATAATTGCGGACGTATAATGCAATTTCTACTCTGAGGTGAACCCCAGGAGAGGAATTTACGGCGGGCCTCATAAAACCAGTCAGAAGACTGAAGACTAAAATCAGACCAAGAAAAAGGACAGCTTCATTCGCTGTGTAGTCATGGGAACGTCGAAACACGGTAGCTCCTTTCTTCCAATCTTGAGTTGATCTCTCAACGTCTGTCCACATTACGGATCTCATTCAATAGAACCGTCTGGTACTTACGCACGACTTCACAGTCATGACGTACATGGAGGATCATTTAAAGCGTTCCGAAGTAGTAAGTGTACTCTTTTAAAGGAGTGACTAATATTTCGTTTGGTGAGCTTATGATGGTTATTGAACGTTGCACCATTGCTATTATGCGTTAGTGGTTTTGTTTTATTTACATTCAGGTTATTTAACGATGCACTTACCTCTTTGAATTCCCAGAGTCACATTTGAAACGTCTGTTAGTACACCTTCCTCCTGCCCTCCGAGTACTCCAACAAGTGAAACCCAAAAAAGGTGATGCCTTGCCGTGTGTTGTTGGGAGCATCAGACTTGACCCTACTTACTGGCATGAGTCAAGCAGTCGGCTTGAACATCAAGCTTATCGTGGGGCTCAAATCTTTCTGTTAGGAGCCGGCCGCTGTGGCCGAGCGGTTATAGTCAGTCCGGAACCGCGCGATTGCTACGGTCGCAGGTTCGAATCCTGCCTCGGGCATGGATGTGTGTGATGTCCTTAGGTTACTTAGGTTTAAGTAGTTCTAAGTTTTAGGGACTGATGACCTCAGATGTTAAGTCCATAGTGCTCAGAGCCATTTTTTTCTGTTAGGCGCCAGTCAACAGCCGAAATATGTCGTACTAAATACATGACACAGTTTTGTTTTTCACTTTCGTATTTATTCCGACCGGTTTCGGTCTCAAATCATCATCCATATAAAATGAAGTAAGCTCTCACACGCCACACAACACAATATTTTTCTCCTGGATACTGGTTGAAGATCGAAACCGATCGGAATAAACACGAAAGCAAAAAACAGCACTGTGCCATGTATTTAATACGTTATCGCAGGTTTGTTGGCGAACAGGAAGGACCGTACCAATAGCATAACAATAGCAGGAGCCACTTCGACCCACTGACTGAGACATATTCCGCATTTATTATCTACAGATTAACAGGAAGACGACTATTAAGCCCTGAAACCAGGGGGTAAGCGTGCACTAGTAATCAGTATCGGGTTTCACACGTGATCAGGTATTAATTACAATAAATTTTACGAAGTGGTATAAAGGAAGACACTACAGGACTGAGAGGAGCAAAAGAGAGAAAGAGAGAGAGAGAGAGAGAGAAATACTAATACTAACGATGAGGAGCAACAGTGGGACATGATGGCGAGTCACTTAGCATGTAGGCTGTAGCATCTCGTCGGCGACCGCACTTTGTCTTGAAATAGCGTGAATATTACAGATCATTTAAGTTTTGCTAATAGTAAACGTCATAATAGATTTTTCAAAGGCTCTGACTAATTCTCTATGTGCAAGAAAAGGAAGAGAAAGACTTTTACTAGCATGGCGCCTGCCACGAGGTCCTCTGTGATGGGTAATGAGTACACCGACGTAACTTGTTGACTGCTGCAAGACACAGACAAAAATGAAGCTGAGTGACACTGCTGTGTGTTAATGAAAAACTAGATTCCAGGAAAAAAAACAGCACTGTTTTCTATGTCTATCCTAAACGGCCGTCTTAAAAAGAAATTTGTTCTTCTTAGAAGCGAGTTGTGAGGAAACTCTCCAGATACGTCAGGTTGTCTGGCTGGCCTTAATCGCTTGCTATCTCCCAGAAGGTGTCTTCCCTTCTGGCGTCGTTTAAACTAAGGAGCCTCTCGGTCGCTACCAACTAGACTACCGAGAAATACAGTCTGAAACGTGTTGCTTTAAAATTACTCTCGCCTAAAATTACTCCCGTACAGAGGGAACGATGATACGTAATTTCTGTCTCGTTCTAGTCTCGGGGCCGGCCGCGGTGGTCTAGCGGTTCTAGGCGCGCAGTCCGGAACCGCGCGGCTGCTACGGTCGCAGGTTTGAATCCTGCCTCGGGCATGGATGTGTGTGATGTCCTTAGGTTAGTTAGGTTTAAGTAGTTCTAAGTTCTAGGGGACTGATGACCACAGATGTTAAGTCCCATAGTGCTCAGAACCATTTAAACCATTTTTTTCTAGTCTCGGGGACAAATAGAAAATCGGGAGGCCAGATGTTCTTATTTTGATTTGTAAGTCAGCAGTCTAACGAAGTAGTAGTATCACGAGTTGCGCAGGTAACAGTAACGAAAGTGAAATTTTAAACATTTTTATTGACTGAGATTCAGCAACCGTACGTTATTGAATTACAGGATGTAGGTATATAGCCACCTCGGTTGCACAAAATTATTGTCAAATTGACCATGGTTTCGACTACACTAAGGCTAAGTGCAGTAGAAACCATGGTCAATTCGACAGTAATTTTGTGCAACCGAGGTGGCTATACATACGTCGTGTAATTTAGTAACGAAAGTCTCATTAAGACCAAACGCGTTTCGCTTTCTTCTACAGCATCTTCAGTAGTCACTGTAAAGATGTTTTTTCCTTCCATTACAATTATGTTAGCTTGGATCGTGAACAGATCGTATGCTTTACTTACTGCTGTAAGGAGTGTTAATTCTTATCGTTACTGAAGGTCCTTTTTTGTTCTTTACGTCATTCTTCCTGTTCTTCCACACGTATCTGTTAGATTTTGGCACACAGCACTTTGCCGGCCGCTGTGGCCGAGCGGTTCTAGGCGCTTCAGTCCACAACCACGCTGCTGCTACGGTCGCAGGTTCGAATCCTGCCTCGGGCATGGATATGTGTGATGTCCCTAAGTCAATTAGGCTTATGTAGTTCTAAGCCTAGGGGACTGATGACCTCAGACGTTAAGTTCCATAGTGCTTAGAACCATTTGAACCATTTTGAGCCACACAGCACTTTCTGTGCACTAAATACATTCACGTTTCTGATTTGTGAGCAACCATTGTCACCCCGCCATTTCGTGAGTTTTGTTTTGCTTTATGTGGTGCGTTCGCCTTATGTTTGTTTTGGTAATAGTGGAAGCGTCTGCAGTTTCTGTGCGTGTGTGTGTGTGTGTGTGTGTTTTTTTTTTTTTTTTTTTTTTTTTAACCTATAGAACTTACATATCTCCAACTGCGAAAAACAAAGATAACAACATTATACTATCATGATCTTGCAGCGCTGCCAAAGTCTTGTACGCAACAGATGGTTATGTTAACGTGCCTGCCGGTGAATTACCGCAGCACCCGCCGTGGCACTCCATTGGCAGTTCACTAGCAGCTGGGGCGTCGTTCGTGGCTGGCGCCTCGCTGGTCGTTACGGTCGGCTCAAGGGCCCCCGGCGCCTGGTACGGTACGCGCTGCCGCCGCGTCTTTTCCCGCGGCGCACGCGGGCCCGCAGCCTCCTGGAATCGATACCGGGTGCAGCACACGTGCGCGTCCAGCGTGGCCCCTGTCCAGACTCGGAGGCGCCGCGCTGTCTTAAAGCGACAGCGGCCGGCGGACGCGCCGTCAACAAAATGAGCGCGACGTCATTTCATACCTGCTTCACTGCTGTCAACAGCACGCGTTTAGTTTACATCCTATAGGTTCTTGTATTTTTCACGGATCACATTCTCTACCAGCTAACCATAAAGCAAGCACGACTCACGATCACTCCCCCCTCCTGGGACAAGTTTACATCTGCCATTATGTCTTCTCCTAACTTCCATTCTGGAAACATCCCTCAGGCTGTGGCTAAACAATGTCTCGGCAATGAAACTTCCTGGAATATTAAAACTATGTGCCGGACCGAGACACGAAATCGGGACCTTTGCCTCTCGCGGGTAAGTGCTCTACCAACTGAGCTACCCAAGCACGACTCACGCCCCGTCCTCACAGCTTTACGACCGCCAGTACCTCGCCTCCTACCTTCCAAACTTAACAGAAGCTCTCCTGCGAACCTTGCAAAACTAGCACTTCTGAAAGAAAGGATATAGCAGGAGAGCTTCTGTTAAGTTTTGAAGGTAGGAGGCGAGGTACTGGCGGAAGTAAAGCTGTGAGGACGGGGCGTGAATCGTGCTTGGGTAGCTCAGTTGGTAGAGCACTTGCCCGCGAAAAAGGTCCCGAGTCTCGATCCGGCACACAGTTTTAATCCGCCAGGAAGTTTCGTATCAGCGCACACTCCGCTTCACAGTGAAAATCTCATTAATGTCCCGGTAATATTCTTTCTTCCTGGAGTGCTACTCCCACAAGGTAAGCAGGAGAAATTCTGGCAACTCTGACAAGGAGGACAAAAGCCACTGGTGCATGTCATGCTGTGAGAATGGGTCCTGAGTCGTCCTTGGATAGCTCAGTCGGTAGAGCACTTGACCATAAAAAGAGAAGGTTCCCTGTTCGAGACTGGTTACAGCATATGGTGTTAATCAGCCAGCAAGATTCATAACAACGCACACTGCACTGCGGATTGAAAGCGCATTCAAGACACATTGTCTCCGTCAAAACATAGCTACAAGGCTACATGTTGGCTATTCATACAATGGACTTATATTAAAACTTTAATCTACAATAAAATTTGATAACTGTACCTGAATCACATATATAATATTTACTCAGATATTCATCAAAGGGATGGAATAACTGGTCAATCAGAAATGATTTCAATTTGTGTTTAGGGCTTCCAATATCTACCATTACCTTCAACCCACAATGGAGACCGTCTAACATTTTCACTGCTTTAGTTCCTCCTTTTTGTATTTACTATAGTTACTACGTGCGCAGCTCGTGGTCTTGCGGTAGCGTTCTCACTTTCCGCACACGGGGTCCCGGGTTCGATTCCGGCGGGTCAGGGATTTTTCCTGTCTCCAGATGACTGGGTGTTGTTGTGTCGTACTCATGATCATCATTCATCCCCAATACGGACGGAGGAAGGCAATGGCAAACCACCTCCACTAGGACCTTGCCTAGTACAGCAATGTGGGTCTCCCGCATCGTCCCCTCCGCTCCTCGGAGTGTGGGACCTCATCATAGTTAGTACTTTTCTGCAAGTTGTACCTGTTTCTTCACAACCATGTTTATAACAGCATAATATGTGACTGTTCCAAGCATGCCTACTTTTTTTCCTTCTCTTGCATGAAGGTAAAATTACGGTAGGCTACTGTAGACTGTCGTAAGTGACCATAGACTATGCTAGTTTTCCTAGTAGCTTTGGCCACTGACGATCGTAATCGCGTCACCTGTATGCACGGTGTGTTGCACAACTATTGGGCGGTACCTTATTTCGATCGGTTTATTTGTGTATGCGGTCAGTGTTTAATCAGGTTCCTCTAGAAATCAGAAGCAGTGAACCGTCTACAAACTGAGTGAAGATATATAAAGGGCCGTGTAACCTACTGAACATTTTTGATCTGCATAATTATTCTCCTGTGTGTTGCCTAAAAATAAACAGTACTTATAGCAAAATTAAAATTGTCAATGTTTAATTCAGGTTTTATTCGAAAATTGTTTATTTTTACGCGAAACAGAGGGATGTTTTAGTAAAAAAATGCAATTTATCATATAGCGCTAGAAAACGCCACTTTCTCAAAAAAAGGTAAAATAAAAGACACGAACAATCAAACGTCGCTTCAGTATTCCCTGCAGCTTATATGAAACATATTTCTGTTATTGCTAAACAGCTTTCGCACTTATCAGTGACAAACAGACACTCTTGCCTTTGATCATGATGAAGTACATTCTGTTGACTACTAAATAATAACAATTATTATATATATTTTTTGTGTTTGTGAATGTAAACTGTACTTGTATCAAAATTAATTACTTTGGTTACCTAAGAACGTAGAAGATACGTCAGAAGATAATTTTTGTTACTTATACAATGCAAATAATTTTTGTAATGATATAAAATTCTCATTGGACCAATACCGAACTACGTGCGATTCTAATTATATGCAAAACCAATAACCAAAAAACAAAACAAAGTCATGGGCTCGCCGTTCCTCTCTTACGTATTCACTTCCGCTTCTTTCGCCAGTACTACCGGTGGTCCTGCCATTTACTACGTTGTTTATGTACTGTGCTAAAACTACCAAACTGTAGGTTTCGTAGAGTGCAATTGTTTTTTCTTCAATTTGTGTACTAACTCAGCGCATTTGATATTATTCCTACATCTAATCTACATCTGTACGCCACAGGCCTCCTTACTTTGTGTGACAGAGGGTATGTTGGGTACCATTGTCACTTACCTCTTTCCTCTTCCCGAAAGATCGGCTGTTGGTAAACCCCATACGAGCTCGAATCTCTCCAGCCTACCTTCATCACGTTTCCTTGAATTATATTTAAGGGGAAGCAAGTGTTGATAGCCCGTTTTAAGAACGTACACTCTCGGAATTAACAGTAAACCACGGCATGCTGTTCAACGCCTCTCATGTAGCGTTTACCACTGTAGTTGGATGTATACCGTCGTTGCGCGTTCGCGCTTACTATTCAAACGGACCTGTGCCCAAAGGCGCTACCCTTTTTATTTTCTCTGTTTCCTCTACCAATCTTAATTGCTACAGGTTCCGGACTGACGAGCACTATTCGAATATCATTCGAACTGGGGTTCTGTGAGCTACATCCTCTTCATAACGCAAACTACTCGCTCATTAAACAGACGTCGCCTGAGGATCCCGACGTGATAACTAAGTAATGCGTCCTTCATGTGTTTACCCAAGCTTTAATGTGTGTTTACTTCTATAAAATATACTGTAAAACTTCATTGTAGGTGACCATTAACTGTTTATTTTTATGCTCAATGCTATGTTTCGATCAGTAGACCACTATCAAGCCGAAGCCTTTAAGACCGACAAAACCTTTGAAGAGGACGGGTCACAATACGCTGACGAATTAACGAAAAAAGATGTGGCGTTAAATGACGCAGAAATTTGTTACAAAGCTTAATCAGCTTGTCTCTACAATATGAGATGTGCCCAACTTCCATGTACGCGGAAAAACATAGCTTGTAGTACAATAAATAACCTCCGAAAAGGCAGTTATGTCTAAGATACGCACACAAGACGATCGTACATTTCAAACTGCGGAAAACTGTAACAGACTTGTAGTAAACATTTTTTCAACTGGAAAGATCAAAAGAAAATTGCTATGAAACGTGGGAATAGGTCGCAAGAGAGTGTCTGTAGCTATAACATTGATAATGTATACACATAATAGGTGAATGTGAGATCTTTGAAGTATTTTGGAGTACATAGATTTAACAACGACGTAAACAGTGAAGTGGCTTAACGAAAAGCATACATAATAAACAGTAACAACAAAACATAATCATAAATACGCATACCATCGTGGTGAGGGAAAGGTATTCAAAATGTGCAATGTAAAATTAATAAACAGTAAATCAGAAGACGTCGAATTAATCTCATTTAAGTTAAGTATAACACATACAAATGAATATGAGGGAACTAGTGATTACCAATCATATCTATCAAATGAGAATGTAAACAGTGGGGTCCAAACAGTGTCATCATAACAAAGCTACAACCGTACATACAACGAAGGGATTTTGTATCAGTTCGATCTTTTAATAATGTAAATAGTCAAGTATCTGTTGGAGAACATTTTAAAATGGTCAAAATACGACGGTTATAAAGAGACGCCTTAGATTAACAAATGTCAAAAACTTCATAATGGAACATCGTATACTACGAGCTATAAAGTCATGTTTCAGAAATAAAACGTTAATTCGAGGGGTTTAGAGATTATACGTAATGATTTCAATATAAAATAGACATTTACTTACAGAAAAATTAGGCACAGCATGAAATGAAGGTATGGGAGGGTGAGATGGAGGGAGGCTGGGATAGAAACAATTGATGGTTAGGAATATGGGGTACAGAAAGAAAGATCAGCTTATCTAGGTACATGAAATGTGTTAAAACCCAAGGAGATGTTGGCTTTGATGGGGGATGGAGGAAGAAAGTAATAAAGAAGTGTAGGAGGAAGAAGAGGTATGTAAGTAACATACAGGAGCCACCCATTAACTTTCTATAAAAGAAGATCATTAATTGCTCATTAACAATATAGAGTTAGGGCAGTGAATCAAGAAAGCAACAATGCAACAAATAACAGGTTGCACACATATAGCAGCATTAAGCTAAAAAGGTATCTTAACAGTTCTCATAATCACAACAGATAGTACAGATGCAATCAACCTTAACATCGGACGTGTTAAAGTGGCAGTAAGTTTTCAATCGATCAAGACAAGGCTGATGAAGTGTATCGAATTGATTAGCTTGATTAAAAGGTTCACTGCTTTATTTATTGTTTCTTCGTTTATCAGTATACGAATTAAGGTGAGCAATAAAGTCGCAAAAAGAGTCAAAAAATACAACGAAGACAACTGGTTAAAGGAAGAGCTTACTTGGAAATATGAATGCCAAGCATCTTTATATGGACAAATTTATCTAAGCTATGTAGAGCTTTCTTGCCTTTTAGAGGATGAAGTGCTCAGTAATGTCAGTGAAATAGTGGATAGATATAATGCATAGGGGAAAGAGAACATACAAGAGAGATATAACAAAAAATTAGTATTCTAATTGAAGTACAGCACCCAATGACTAATAATTCGCCTATGTTAAATTTTAAATTTTATGAGAAGATTGTCAGCTTAAAATTTTTTTGTTTCAGTCAGATATATTTCGATTTCTTAGCAAAGGCTTCAAATATACCATGGAAACGGTATCAGTGACAAATGTGTTGAGCAACTGATTGTGCGCAATAAAAGAGCATTTGATTTACTCTAGGTTACAGCTGCAGATAGAAATTCGACATCAGTGAAAACTGCTCAAGTTACTGACAAACACTTAGTGTCAAATAGTAACAGGAAGAAATAATCAAGCCAATCTATGTATAAAGTTATTAAGCCAGTCGACCACAAAATTTGTGAGGGAAATGCAACCATTCTTAAAGCAGACAAAGGCAGCTCAATATTTATTATGAAAAAGCAGGACTATGTAGAAAAAATTTGAATTTATTTGCTGATAACAACATTTTTGTAATTAATAAAGATTTAACATCTAAATTCCAGGCCCAGATTAAGCACTATTTCAAATACTGCAATGTTCTCTTTACTGATACAAACAAAAAACTTGTTACTGTCATGAATCCAACAGCTCCAAAATCGAAATCACAACCAAAGATACACAAAACTAATATCCTGATGTGCCCTATAGTGAATGATATTAACAGACCTGGATGTTTACTCAGTCAGAAAATTAACCGCATTTTGGGCAGTTACTATGTTTTCGCTAATGATATTTTCTCAGAAATTCTAGAGCACTAATTGATACCCTAAAGAGCACGCATTTCCCAGATATCGCTAAACTTGTATAGTAAATCTGTATAAGAATACCAGAAATAGTAATACTTTAAGATGTTTTGCAGCTTGTGCTTTCTCAAGATTTTTTCATTTTCTAAGACAAATTTTATTTTCAGCTGCTTAGTCTACCAACGGGCAGTTGCCTTGCACCAACACTATCCACCATTTTCTTTGACCTCATTGAAAATGAGATTCTTAGAAATGGAACAGCACTTACAGAAAAAATTTAGTTTACAGAAGATATGTAGATGACACTCTTATACTGATTGATGAGAATCGTAAGGATACAAAGAATATATCTGATTTGTTCACTAATGGTGATATAAATCTTGCATTTACGATTAAAGAAGTAAAAGACAGTAAAATTGATTTCTTAGGTCATGCCCCCCCATGAACCATGGACCTTGCCGTTGGTGGGGAGGCTTGCGTGCCTCAGCGGTACAGATAGCCGTACCATAGGTGCAACCACAATGGAGGGGTATCTGTTGAGAGGCCAGACAAACGCGTGGTTCCTGAAGAGGGGCAGCAGCCTTTTCAGTAGTTGCAGGGGCAACAGTCTGGATGATTGACTGATCTGGCCTTGTAACACTAACCAAAACGGCCTTGCTGTGCTGGTACTGCGAACGGTTGAAAGCAAGGGGAAACTACAGCTGTAATTTTTTCCGAGGGCATGCAGCTTTAGTGAATGGTTAATGATGATGGCGTCCTCTTGGGTAAAATATTCCAGAGGTAAAATAGTCCCCCATTCGGATCTCCGGGCGGGGACTACTCAAGAGGACGTCGTTATCAGGAGAAAGAAAAATGGCGTTCTACACATCGGAGCGTGGAATGTCAGATCCCTTAATCGGGCAGGTAGGTTAGATTATTTAAAAAGGGAAATGCATAGGTTAAAGTTAGATATAGTGGGAATTAGTGAAGTTCGGTGGCAGGGGGAACAAGACTTTTCGTCAGGCGAATACAGGGTTATAAATACAAAGTCAAATAGGGGTAATGCAGGAGTAGGTTTAATAATGAATAAAAAAAATAGGAATGCGTGTAAGCTACTACAAACAGCATAGTGAACGCATTATTGTGGCCAAGATAGACACGAAGCCCACGCCTACTACAGTAGTACAAGTTTATATGCCAACTAGCTCTGCAGATGACGAACAAATTGAAGAAATATATGATGAAATAAAAGCAATTATTCAGACAGGGAAGGGAGACGAAAATTTAATACTCATGGGTGACTGGAATTCGGTAGTAGGAAAAGGGAGAGAACGTAGTAAGTGAATACGGATTGGGGGTAAGAAATGAAAGAGGAAGCCGCCTGGTAGAATTTTGCACAGAACACAATTTAATCGTAGCTAACACTTGGTTCAAGAATCATAAAAGAAGGTTGTATACATGGAAGAGATTTAGGAACCAGGTTTTAAATTGTAAGACATTTCCAGGGGCAGATGTGGGTTCTGACCACAATCTATTGGTTATGAACTGTAGATTAAAACTGAAGAAACTACAAAAAGGTGGGAATTTAAGGAGATGGGACTTGGATAAACTGACTAAGCCAGAGGTTGTACAGAGTTTCAGGGAGAGCGTAAGGGAAGAAATGACAGGAATGGTGGAAAGAAATACAGTAGAAGAAAAATGGGTAGCTTTGAGGGATGAAGTAGTGAAGGTAGCTGAGGATCAAGTGGGTAAAAAGACGAGGGCTAGTAGAAATCCTTGGGTAACAGAAGAAATACTGAATTTATTTGACGAAAGGAGAAAATATAAAAATGCAGTAAGTGAAGCATACAAAAAGGAATACAAACGTCTCAAAAATGAGATCGACAGGAAGTGGAATGTGGCAAAGCAAGGATGGCAAGAGGATAAATGTAAGGAAGTAGAGACTTATCTCACGAGGGGTAAGACAGATACTGCCTACAGGAAAATTAAAGAGACCTTTGGAGAAAAGAGAACCACTTGTATGAATATAAAGAGTTCAGATGGCAACCCAGTTCTAAGCAAAGAAGGGAAAGCAGAAAGGTGGAAGGAGTATATAGAGGGTCTATACAAGGGTGATGTACTTGAGGACAATGGTATGTAAATGGAAGAGGATGTAGATGAAGAAGAAATGGGAGATACAATACTGCGTGAAGAGTTTGACAGAGCACTGAAAGACCTGGGTCGAAACAAGGCGCCAGGAGTAGACAACATTCCATTAGAACTACTGACGGCCTTGGGAGAGCCAGTCCTGACATAACTCTACTATCTGGTGAGCAAGATGTATGAGACAGGCGAAATACCCTCAGACAAGAAGAATATAATAATTCCAATTCCAAAGAAAGCAGGTGTTGACAGATGTGAAAATTATCGGACTATCAGTTTAATAAGTCACGGCTGCAAAATACTAACGCGAGTTATTTACAGACGGATGGAAAAACTAGTAGAAGCCGATCTTGGGGAAGATCACTTTGGATTCCGTAGAAATATTGGAACACGTGAGGCAATACTGACCCTACGACTTATCTTAGAAGCTAGATTAAGGAAAGGCAAGTCTACGTTTCTAGCATTTGTAGACTTAGAGAACTCTTTTGACAATGTTGACTGGCATACTCTCTTTCAAATTCTGAAGGTGGCAGGGGTAAAATATAGGGAGCGAAAGGCTATTTATATTTTGTATAGAAACCAAATGGCAGTTATAAGAGTTGAGGGGTATGAAAGGGAAGCAGTGGTTGGGAAAGGAGTGAGACAGGGTTGTAGCCTCTCCCCAATGTTATTCAATCTGTATATTGAGCAAGCAGTGAAGGAAACAAAAGAAAAATTCGGAATAGGTATTAAAATCCATGGAGAAGAAATAAAAACTTGGAGGTTCGCCGATGACATTGTAATTCAGTCAGAGACAGCAAAGGACTTGGAAGAGCAGTTGAACGGAATGAATAGTGTCTTGAAGGGAGGATATAAGATGAACATCAACAAAAGCAAAACGAGGATAATGGAATGTAGTCAAATTAAGTCGGGTGATGTTGAGGGTATTAGATTAGGAAATGAGACACTTGATGTAGTAAAGTGGTTTTGCTATTTGGGGAGCAAAATAACTGATGATGGTCGAAGTACAGAGAATATAAAATGTAGACTGGCAATGGCAAGGAAAGCGTTTCTGAAGAGGAGGAATTTATTAAATCGAGTATAGATTTAAGTGTCAGGAAGTCGTTTCTGTAAGTATATGTGTGGAGTGTAGCCATGTATGGAAGTGAAACATGGACGATAAATAGTTTAGACAAGAAGAGAATAGAAGTTTTCGAAATGTGGTGCTACAGAAGAATGCTGAAGATTCGATGGGTAGATCACATAACTAATGAGGAGGTGTCTTGAATTGGGGAGAAGAGGAGCTTGTGGCACAACTTGACTAGAAGAAGGAATCGGTTGGTAGGACATGTTCTGAGGCATCACGGGATCACCAATTTAGTATTGGAGGGCAGCGTGGAGGGTAAAAATCGTAGGAGACCAAGAGATGAATACACCAAGCAGATTCAGAAGGATGTAGGTTGCAGTAGGTACTGGGAGATGAAGAAGCTTGCACGGGATAAAGTAGCATGGAGAGCTGCATCAAACCAGCCTCTGGACTGAAGATCACAACAACAACAACAACAGATCCCTAAATATCAAGGGTGTCATCCTATACGCTGCAAACAAGCATGCTTTCATAATATGACAAATAGATTACTTAAAACTCCACTTAACAATCAACATTTTAATGAAGAGCTTAATACTCTGAAATGCATAGCCGCAAGTAATGGATGTGAAACAACACTAGTGGACGATCCTAGAAATAAAAAAACATCAAATTCAGGAACAATCAGAAAGACAGTGAGATCACCCTACCAGGTCTACAATCAATAAAAAGAAAATTTTATTAGTTTTCTGTACGTGGGAGATTCATCTTCAGAAGATTACACTAGTTTTTAGGAATACTAACATTAAAATTGTTTTCAGGTAGAGGCATCACCTCAGCATTTCAGAAAAATTCCCAGTCAAAGAAGTCTTTATATAATGAATCTGTGTAGGACAAACTAGACGGAAGGTAAGTGCTAGATCTAAGGGACATACCAAGTAAACCAATCAGTCCTTATTATGTGTAGGAAGATTTTACTTATAATGTAGCGATTTTTGGTATGTTCCTGCAGCACACCTTTTATAATCTCTCCCAAAATTGTACCCTTTTGTCCATCCCATCCTATCAGTCCCTTCTCGTTCCCCATCACCCATCCTAGACTGCCCTCCCCCATCTTTTCCCCATCCAGATTAATCAGATTTATTGTGAGCCAGCTTAATTTGTGTAAGCCTGTTGTCCTGATAATAAACCAACCCCTGTTTTACTTCCCGTCCTCTACCTACCCATAGACACACAAGTCCACTTTAACAATTTCTGGTTAATGCAATGGGCTGACAATCTTATTGTTAGTACATAAATCTTGTAGTCATTTTCGATTGTTATTAGAATAATTAGTTATGCAGAATGTGGCAGATGTTTAAATACACATATTATAAAACGCCACTTTACATATGTGACCTCGGTTTCTTTCTTTTTCTAAAATAGAATTTTGTAAAATAATTTTTTCTTTACATATACATTTTTTGTAACTGTAATAACACACTATTATAAGATTTTGAACTTTGTAATGAGTGTTAACAAATATTATTATAAGCACATCACATTATGGTACACTATCATGTATCCCCTCCTTTCTCTTAACCAGTTGGCTAATTAAGTATGTCCAGTGTTAAAGTTTATTGTATCCTTACTGTATATTATGACTGCTACAACTGTTCAAAACTGTTTTGACTTAACACTGCTATATGTATGCAACCTATTGTTATTTGTCGTATTGTTGCTTGGTTGATATACTGTCTTCACTATAGTTTGTTAATGTGTAATTAATAATTTAATATTATAGCAAATTAATAGGTGCCTCTTGTATATTTCTTATATAAGTCATTTTCCCCCTACACTTCTTGCCCCCTCGATTTCCCCTCCCTTCCCACTAGCCCACATCCCTTGTGCTTTAACACATTTCATATTCATAGATCAGATCCTAACTATTAAGAATTTCAATTATAGGCCCTGTCCCTCACCCCCCTTCCATCTCTGCATTTCATGCTGCATCTAATTTTTCTGTAAATAAATGACCATTTTACACCAAACCCTTTACACTTAATCTCTTAACCCCGCATATTAACATTTTATTTGTGAAACGTGACTTTATAGGTTAGTGCACGATGCTCCATTATATATTTTTTGACCTTTGGTTTATATAAGGCATCCTTCTATAACTTTATGAGACACGACTTTATAGATTAGTATACGGTGTTTTCTTATATACAGGGTTATTACAAATGATTGAAGCGATTTCACAGCTCTACAATAACTTTCTTATTTGAGATATTTTCACAATGCTTTGCACACACATACAAAAACTCAAAGTTTTTTTAGACATTCACAAATGTTCGATATGTGCCCCTTTAGTGATTCGGCAGACATCAAGCCGATAATCAAGTTCCTCCCACATTCGGCGCAGCATGTCCCCAACAATGAGTTCGAAAGCATCGTTGATGCGAGCTCGCAGTTCTGGCACGTTTCTTGGTAGAGGAGGCTTAAACACTGAATCTTTCACATAACCCCACAGAAAGAAATCGCATGGGGTTAAGTCGGGAGAGCGTGGAGGCCATGGCATGAATTGCTGATCATGATCTCCACCACGACCGATCCATCGGTTTTCCTATCTCCTATTTAAGAAATGCCGAACATCATGATGGAAGTGCGGTGGAGCACCATCCTGTTGAAAGATGAAGTCGGCGCTGTCGGTCTCCAGTTGTGGCATGAGCCAATTTTCCAGCATTTCCAGATACACGTGTCCTGCAACGTTTTCTTCGCAGAAGAACTTTAAACCGTGAGATTGCACAAAACACGTTAACTTTTGGTGAATTGCGAATTTGCTGCACGAATGCGTGAGGATTCTCTACCGCCCAGATTCGCACATTGTGTCTGTTCGCTTCACCATTAAGAAAAAATGTTGCTTCATCACTGAAAACAAGTTTCGCACGGAACGCATCCTCTTCCGTGAGCTGTTGCAACCGCGCCGAAAATTCAAAGCGTTTGACTTTGTCATCGGGTATCAGGGCTTGTAGCAATTGTAAACGGTAAGGCTTGTGCTTTAGCCTTTTCCGTAAGATTTTCCAAACCGTCGGCTGTGGTACGTTTAGCTCCCTGCTTGCTTTATTCGTCGACTTCCGCGGGCTACGCGTGAAACTGGCCCGCACGCGTTCAACCGTTTCTTCGCTCACTGCAGGCCGACCCGTTGATTTCCCCTTACAGAGGCATCCAGAAGCTTTAAACTGCGCATACCATCGCCGAATGGAGTTCGCAATTGGTTGATCTTTTTTGAACTTCGTCCTGAAGTGTCGTTGCACTGTTATGACTTACTGATGTGAGTGCCTTTCAAGCACGACATAAGCTTTCTCGGCTCCTGTCGCCATTTTGTCTCACTGCGCTCTCGACCGCTCTGGCGGCAGAAACCTGTAGTGCGGCTTCAGCCGAACAAAACTTTGTGAGTTTTTCTCCGTATCTGTAGTGTGTCGTGACCATATGTCAATGAATGGAGCTACAGTGAATTTATGAAATCGCTTCAATCATTTGTAATAGCCCTGTACATTTTGACATTTGTTTACATAAAGTATTGCTTTATAATTTACTATTTGACAATATTAACATGCTCTCCAATAGCTACTTGACTATTTACATTATTAAAAGACTGCATTGATCTGTGATATGTAGACATTATAATGCTACAGCTACAGACACTGACTTACGACCTTTTTCCAAGATTCATAGCTGTTTGATTTTGATCTTTGGTACTGAAATTTTTTTCTACAAGTCCGCTATAGTTTTCTTCAGTTTGAAACGTATGATCATCTTGCGTCCATAACTGTGTCTTTTAGAGATAATTTATTGTAACAGAAGCTATGTTTTTCTGCCTACATCGAAGTTGTTCACTTGAAATATTGTAGAGACAAACTGGTTGAGCTCTGTAAGTAATTTCAACGTTGTTCAGTGTCATCATATTTGTTTTATTTTGTCAAAATATTCTGACCTGCGCACTTTAAAGGTTTTGTCTGTCTGTTAGGCTTCGGCTTGGTAATGGTCTACTGATCGAAACCGGTAGCACTGAGCATAAAAATAAACAGTTGATGGTCATCTACAGTAAAGTTTCACAATTGACATCTATAAACACCCACCTCATCACAAATATAAAATATTCGGTAGTTAAGAAGGTGTAAGGGTAAAAGACATAGAACATAGCTTAAAGTTATAAGAAAACTATTACATAAACGAATATGACCATTGAAATACAAAACTAATGTAAAGTAATGCTATTAAAGAGTCTAGCTCTCAAGTAAGTTTCCGTTCTGTTATATGCCACTTGTTTTGATTCAGTATGATGCCTCCTGTGATGCAGCTCACCCTGGATTACTTTTCAAATTTACAAAGGTCATTCTGCCTTCCTTCGTCTAGATCTTAATCTATCACTACCGCTCATACATTGTTGTGAGTCCATTCAGGCCTCCTGTGCAAGGAAAATGTGTCATTCTTCCTTTCTCTCCTTTCTTTCCCCTCCCCTTCCTTCTCTATACTACCCACCGACACCAATAGGAGTAGGAGGAGAGAGAGAGAGAGAGAGAGAGAGAGAATGATAATTAAGAGATAAATTTCAATTGATTGTTCTGTGTGAACAATTGAATACTTTACATTCTAAAGTGCTAAGTATCAAAATTAATGTTTTGATGTATATATATATGGTACCATACTGTATGACATACAAAATTAACACCCAAGTTGTTATGGTGACTAACATTTATTATTATCCAAGAAATATAAACGATACTACAAAATGAGAAAAAGTTGCATGCAATTGTAGAAAAGGAGAATTAAAAACTTGAGAGTAGAAGGTGTCTTACATATTACTTTATTCATACTAAATGGGCTTCGTACAATAGAGGTATCATGCTTTAATGCTGACAAAACATACCGAAATGTAGATATCTTAGGACATGAAAACATGTCCGAAACAAAGGTCATCAGTTTGCAGTGTCATTAAACAATCAACAGAAAACTGTCGATGGTGATGCGGTATAAAGGATACCATAGTGAGTAAGTAATCTTTTCAGTAGATTGTTATGAAATATTTTGCACAACTGAAAGTTTTGTATGAATGATATCATGATCAATTTTGCATTTCTTTAGGATGTTTAAATTTTCCCACTGTTCAGTGTCACTGAATGTCTTTTGCTGTACATTGTTCCAGCTAAGGTGATTTAATTTGAGCAGCAAAACTGATGTGTAGCTTTGTTGTGTTGATAACTTTATCAGCAGCATTTTGGAAGTCAATAAAGTCCTTTTCCTCCATTCTGAGCGAGTGCAATGGTAAAGAAGTCGTCCTGAAGTAATTACTTCTCGTAAATCATCAGATACATAGCATTTAACTACCTTCTTACGCTCTTCTGTTAAGGCAAAATTCCTATCTCGGGATAAGAAATTGTGCAGTGATACGAGATATTTGTGTTGTATGCAGTCAAATAGGTCACAAGTCACTACGAACATGAACGTGTATATAAGTACATGGCTTTTAATTTTGTCTATAGCAGCTGTCACTCAAAATGTTCCCTTTTGTTACCAGTTACATTGACGGTATTTTTTGTACAATTGGTAACGTGGAATAGACGTGTTAGCATGTTTTTCGCTCCTCGGGGCCTTTCACCCATATGCCACAATTACTTTATTGCCTCATAGTTGTCATGAGCATGAACACAGAAGCCATAATATGAAAACTGACGTAAGTAGAAATTATCCGACTGTGTAAGAGGTGGAACAAATATTTGCAGATCGATTGCTAATGCACGAGACTTACTTACACAACACGGCAAACAATATGGCAACTAATATATTCGTGAGTTAAACAGAGCACATTAAAAATGAAAAAGGTTATAGAGCTAACACCACCGCCTCCTATTTGACATTTTTGCGATTAGTTGTCTTCGTCATACGATGAAGGACTTTAAGTATAATATACTCGCATGGATGTAGCACCTTTAGAGCGAATAATATCAATTTCTGAAAAATTATCACGTTTGGAAAGTTAGGTCTTTGACTGGTAAAACAATTTCGCGCTTATGAACAAGTAAATGAACTTTTAATATGCTACTGTTTTATCCGCTTTGCGAATACCTCATTATGATCTCAAAGATAACAGGACGACTCTGTAAAAACATTAAGGTAGGTATGTGTATTACAATAATTCGTTGAGTACAGGTTTTCCGTTACAGTATTATTTATAATACCGAAAATAAAATATTAACTTCATGAGCTGGTAAATGTAAAATGGTGTTGCGGTATTCACATGTGACACAAATTAGATTTTGAATTAAAATTTTGTTACGACTTAATACATATCCATTAATTAAGATATTATCTACTGTTCAAACGTTGAAAGTGTGAAATGCGTCAAACAAATAAATCCGAAAGTCGGTGTTCAATATTCAATTAATCATAGCACTTTTATAATCACTGATCTTTAATTTCACCTCTGGTAATAATGTATGTGTCAGCCGCTTGTGGTCTCGCGGTGGCGTTGTCGCTTCCCGATCACTTGGTCCTGGGTTCGATTCCAGACGGGGTCAGGGATTTTCACCTGCCTCGAGATGACTGGTAGTTGTTGTGTCGTCTTCATCATCATCATTCATCCGCATTACGTTCGAAGGACGGCAATAGCAAACCACCTCCACTATCTCCACTAGGACCTTGCCTAGTACGGCGGTGTGGTTCTCTCGCATCGTTCCCCTACGCTCTGTCAAGGAGTATGGGCCGAGCGGTTCTAGGCGCTACAGTCTGGAACCGCGCGACCGCTACGGTAGCAGGTTCGAATCCTGCCTCGAGCATGGATGTGTGTGATGTCCTTAGGTTAAGTTAGGTTTAAGTAGTTCTAAGTTCTAGGGGACTAATGACCCCAGAAGTTAAGTCCCGTAGTGCTCAGAGCCATTTGAACTTCATCATCAATAATGTATGCCTGTGAAAAATAACTGGATGCATCTTAGTAGGTTTTCAAGTAGATGGTCATGCAAGTCAGTACGAAGGTCGGAGAACCGCTAGGGCACACCATCACCAAGAGTCATTAGTCTTCTGACCGGTTTGATGCGGCCCGCCTTGAATTTCTTCCTGTACCGACCTCTTCATCTCAGAGTAGCACTTGCAACCTACGTCCTCAATTATTTGCTGGATGTATGCCAAGCTCTGTCTTCCTCTACAGTTTTTGTCCTCTACAGCTCCCTCTAGTATCATGGAAGTCAGGACCCGATGTCTTAACAGATTTCCTATCATCCTACCCCTTCTCCTTATCAGTGTTTTCCACATATTCCTTTCGGCTCCGATTCTGTGCAGAACCTCCTCATTCCTCACCTTATCAGTCCACCTAATTTTTAACATTTGTCTGCAGCATCACATCTTGAATGCTTCAATCCCTGCTGTTCCGGTTTTTCCACAGTTCACGTTTCACTACTATACAATGGTGTGCTCCAAACGCACATTCTCAGAAATTTATTCCTCAAATTAAGACCTACATTTCATACGAGTAGGAGTACCCTTTTTGCCAGTGCTAGTCTGCTTTTGATGTTGTTCTTGCTCAGCCGTCATTGGTTATTTTACTGCCTGCGTTGTAGAATTCTTTAACTTCATATACTTCGCGACCATCAATTTTGATGGTAAGTTTATCGCTGTTCCCATTTCTGCTTCTTATCAATACTTTCATATTTCTTCTATTTACTCTCAGTTTATATTCTCTATTTATTAGACTGTCCATTTCATTCAGCAGATCATGTAATTATTCTTCATTTTCACTCAGGGTAGTAATGCCATCAGCGAATCGTATCACTGATATCCTTTCACTTTGAATTTTAATTCTATTCCTGAACCTTTCTTTTAATTACATCATTGCTTCTTCGATGTACAGATTAAAAAGTAGGGGCGGAAGACTACATCCCTGTCTTACACCCTTTTTATCCGAGCATTTAGTCCTTGGTCGTCCACTCTTATTATTCCCTCTTGACTCTCGTACATACTGTATGTTACCCGTCCCTCACTGTAGTTTACCACAATTTTTCTCAGAATTTCGAAAATTTTACGTTGTCGAGCGCTTTTTCCAGGTCGGCATATCCTATGAACGTGTCTCGATTTTTCTTTAGTCTTGATTTCCTTATGAACCACAACGTCAGAATTGCTTCTCTGGTGCCTTTGCCTTTCTTAATGCCAAACTGATTGTCATCTAACTCATCCTCAATTTTCCTTTCTATTCTTCTGTATATTGTTCATGTCAGCAACTTGGATGTATGAGCCGTTAAGCTGATTGTGCGATAATTCTCACACTTATCAGCTCTTGCACACTTTGGAATTGCGTGGATGATATTTTTCCGGAAGTCTGATGGTTTGTCGCCAGATTCATACGATCTACACATCAATGTGAATAGTCGTTCTGTTGCCACTTCCCCCAGTGATTTTAGAGATTCTAATTGAATGTTATCTATCCCTTCTGCCTTATTGAATCTCAAGTTTTCCAAAGATCTCTTAAATTCTGATTCTAATGCTGGATCCCCTAGATCTTCTATATCGACTCCTGATTCTACTTTCATCACATCATACAAGTCCTCCCCCTTATAACGGCCTTCAATGTACTCTTCTCACCTATCCGCTCTCTTCTCTGCATTTAACAGTGGAATTCCCATTGTCTTCTGAGTGTTATCATCTTTGTTTTAAATTTCAAAGAAGATTATTTCGACTTTCCTATATGCTCAATCAAGCCTTCCGACATTCATTTTCGATTTCTTCACATATTTATGCAGCCATTCCGTTTTATCTTCCTCTTATCTTCCCTGCAATTCCTATTTATTTCAATCCTCAGCGATTTTTATTTCTGTATTCGTGAATTTCCCTGAAAACTTTTGTACTTTCTTCTTTCATACATAAACTGATGTATTTCTTCTGTTACCTATGGTTTCATTGCGGTTACCGTCTTTGTACCGATGTTTTTCTTTCCAACTTTCGTGGTTGCACTTTTTAGAGATGTCTGTTCCTCTTCAACAGTACTGTCTGCTGAGCTATTTCTTACTGCTTTACCTGCAACCTTACAGAACTTCAAGCGTGTCTCTTCATTCAATATTACTTCTGTATCTCACTTCCTTGTGTACTGATTCTTCCTGAGTAATCTCTTAAACTTCAGCCTACTCCTCGTCACCATTACATTGTCATCTGAGTCTAATCTGCTCCTGGAAACACCTTACAATCCAGTATCTGATCTCAGAATCTCTGTCAGACCATAATGGAATCTAACTGAAAGCTTCTCGTATCACCCGGCTTTTTCCACGTATATCTCCTCCTCTTGTGATTCTTGAACAGAGTACTAGTTATTACTGGCTGCAATTTACTGAAGAACTCAGTTAGTCTTCCTCCTTTTTCATTCCTTGTCCCAAGCCTTTATTCTCGTGTAACCTTTTCTTCTACTCCTCCCCTTACAACTTTTTCAGCCCTTCATGACTATTATCCTTCCAAGGCCCTCACATACTTTTTCTGTCTTTCCGTCTTCAGCTTGCGACGTTGGTATGTATGCCTGAATTATTGTTGTCGGTGTTGCTTTGCTGTCGATTCTGATGAACACAACCCTGTCACTCTCTGCCATACCTTCCTGTTCTTAACGAAACCTACACCTGTTACACCATTTTCTGCTGCTGTTGATATTGCCTTATACTCATGTGCCCAGAAATGCTTGTCTTTCTTCGATTTTACTTCACTGACTCCTACTATATCTAGACTGGGCCTTTGCATTTCCCTTTTCAGATTTCCTAGCTACCCTACCACGTTCAAGCTTCTGACATGCCACGGCCCGACTCGTAGAATGCTATCCTTTCGTTGGCTATTCAAACTTTTCCTCATGGTCACCTCCTCCTTGGCAGTCCCCTCACGGATATCCGAATGGGGGACTATTCTGGAATCTTTTGCCGATGGAGAGATCATCATGACACTTTTACAATGTTCTTTGAATACACATAATGTGGCTTTAATGCAGTGCTTTTCATTGCCTTCTGCATCCTCATGCCTTTAATCATTGCTAGTTCTTCCACCTTTAGGGGCAGTTTCCCACCGCAAGGACAAGAGAGTGCTCTGAACCTCTGTCTGCTTCTCCGCCATCTTCGACAAACAGAATGAAGGTGATTTTTTATGCAGGAAGTCTTCGGCAGCCAATGCTGATTATTAATCAAAACACAAGCGGCGGTCCGTTTTGAATCCACGATGGAGGACTTGTTGATTAACCAAAGACGCTACCCCTATACCACGGGTGCATCCAGTTTTATGGATTGGAATTAATCTTCTTTATGTACATCACAATCTGAAATGGAATGGATGGATTATAATTTGAACCATTGTCTTCCCGAATTCGATCACGCTGCTTTAATAGCCCACCTTCTCGTTTAGTGACAATTAATAATGGTAACATAGGCTGTCAGTGTACGGCACATTTATTCGCAAGTGGAAAATGAGCGTCTAGAGAGAACTGTTCTGCATTTGGAAAATCTGAGAGGCTGAAGGTGAATGATGCTATTAGTGGACAATGGTAAGTATAGGACTGTGGCTGCCGTAATTCAGGAGTACATGTTAACACTTCTGTAATTAAGGTTGTGAGTTAATGAAGTACTGAGGGAAGTAAAAAGAATTCCTGAAAGTTAGTAAAAGTGCAAGTAAATCTGAGCATTCACTGGCCTTGCAGAAGATACGGGAGAAGTAAAAGATTTACCGAAGAGAATTAATGTAAAGGTTGAAGAAAACAACACGAAAGTCATGAATAGTGGTGTAATGTTGAATAACAAACAGAAACAGGTAGCTGGATTCAGACATGGGCGCGCTTGTCGTGAAAGTGATCCACGCTGTGGGCGTCGCAAAACGCTTACCACTTATCAGAAAACCGACAATGTGCACTCCACTGTATTGAAAGCTCGCGGATTAAAGGCGCAGGAAACAGCTGACGTCATTTGCAAATCATAAGGAAATACAGTATGTTCTATGCGAAGAAATGAGTCGGAGAAAAATCTTGAGGGTTGTATCTGGGTGTTGTAAGAAGTCGTACCGTACACCTGACAGTTTGTCACAGGGTGTGAATATGTATAATACATACGTGATACGGTTCCGATGTGTATAACCCCTGTGTTTATTGGCCATTTGTTTCAACAATATTAACTGTACATTTAACATATTTTGAAATGATGGGCACGTACTGTGAAGTTTAAAGACTGCCGAATGACGTTGAATTTACCCTGGTAAGAGACTTTGATAATTACATGATATATGTTACGTAATTTCAATTTATACTATAGTTTAAGAAAGGCGTTATTGAGCAGCCAACGGTGTTTAAGTAAATGTTAGTTGTATTGAATTTACCCTGGCAAGAAACGTTGATAATTACGTGATATATATTGCGTAATTTTAATTTTTACTATAGTTTAATAAAGGCGCTATTGAACAACCAACGATGTTTAAGTAAATGTTAGCTGTTCCAAAAGTCAGCAGTACCTCAGGGTGCTTATCACATTATTCACTTCAATAGTGGCACAGAATGTGCAGACGAGAATCATCCTTGCGGTCTATGTAGTAACCAGCTACCCTGTATGCACAGTTCGCATGACGTTGGGTGATTTACTAACTTTATTGAATGGCTCTGAGCACTATGGGACTTAACGTCTGAGGTCATCAGTCCCCTAGAACTTAGAAATACTTAAACCTAACTAATCTAAGGACATCACACACTAACTTTATTACTCCAATACACTACCCTGGTTTCATTTATGTAGCATAAACAAATTACCTTAAAATTTTTATTCGGCAGTACGTACAAAAATATGTAACTCAGAGGAAACTTGGTGGAAAGTAATTCCGACGTTATTAGATATTGATCGAAATCTGAGGAATTTTGGGCATGAATTTTTCATCAAATTTTACCCTCTGACTTCCTTCTGTGATTGATGAGACGGATATCTTTGTGAATGAAATGGAGAGGTTGTGGTGGCAGTAACGTGGCGTTTAGTAGACCCTACAGCACCACACCTCAGACTCGTATAAAGGAATTTCCTTGCTGGAAAAAGTGACGAAACGTACTGACTGAAAAGTGGCTACGCTGAAGAGCTATTGCATTTTTACCAAGAACACAGTCTTTCACTTCAACGCTGATGTTATTTCTCCTTTGCATCGTAGTACAAAATGAAGATAAATTAGAAAACCCAATGAAGACAGAAGCCTAGGGCAGATATTCACGTGTTAGATCGTAAAAACGTTTTGCTGAGCATAGACGAACAATTAGCGTTGTAAGATGGGTAGGTTATATGGAAAAAATTATAACACTGAAATGAGAAACAAATCTTATAAACTATATAATATGAGAAAGACGCAGTAAAATGTATGTATATTTGAATAACACCAACATGCATGATATCAGATGATTGAAAATAAGTGCGTTCTTAACTAACTTTTTGTCCGTCCCCGGTAGCTGAGTGGTCAGCGCGACAGAATGTCAATCCTACGGGCACGGGTTCGATTACCGAGTTCAGGGACTGGGTGATGAGTTGTCCTCATCATCATCATTTCATCTCCATCGACAAATGAAGTCGCCGAAGTGGCGTCAAATCGAAAGACCGGCACCCGGCGAACGGTCTACCCGACGGGAGGCCCTCGGCACACGACAATTACATTTTACTAACTGTTTAATGATGACTTTATAAACTGTTCTTAGTTTGTCTACTACAGTCTCTTCCTAGAGGAATGGAGTTTATATTACCTATACGTTTAGGAATTTTATTAGGAGAGCAAGGTGGGTACAGGGAAACTGGGAATTTTGTTCCTAGGAGGAAAAATACACTCCTGGAAATGGAAAAAAGAACACATTGACACCGGTGTGTCAGACCCACCATACTTGCTCCGGACACTGCGAGAGGGCTGTACAAGCAATGATCACACGCACGGCACAGCGGACACACCAGGAACCGCGGTGTTGGCCGTCGAATGGCGCTAGCTGCGCAGCATTTGTGCACCGCCGCCGTCAGTGTCAGCCAGTTTGCCGTGGCATACGGAGCTCCATCGCAGTCTTTAACACTGGTAGCATGCCGCGACAGCGTGGACGTGAACCGTATGTGCAGTTGACGGACTTTGAGCGAGGGCGTATAGTGGGCATGCGGGAGGCCGGGTGGACGTACCGCCGAATTGCTCAACACGTGGGGCGCGAGGTCTCCACAGTACATCGATGTTGTCGCCAGTGGTCGGTGGAAGGTGCACGTGCCCGTCAACCTGGGACCGGACCGCAGCGACGCACGGATGCACGCCAAGACCGTAGGATCCTACGCAGTGCCGTAGGGGACCGCACCGCCACTTCCCAGCAAATTAGGGACACTGTTGCTCCTGGGGTATCGGCGAGGACCATTCGCAACCGTCTCCATGAAGCTGGGCTACGGTCCCGCACACCGTTAGGCCGTCTTCCGCTCACGCCCCAACATCGTGCAGCCCGCCTCCAGTGGTGTCGCGACAGGCGTGAATGGAGGGACGAATGGAGACGTGTCGTCTTCAGCGATGAGAGTCGCTTCTGCCTTGGTGCCAATGATGGTCGTATGCGTGTTTGGCGCCGTGCAGGTGAGCGCCACAATCAGGACTGCATACGACCGAGGCACACAGGGCCAACACCCGGCATCATGGTGTGGGGAGCGATCTCCTACACTGGCCGTACACCACTGGTGATCGTCGAGGGGACACTGAATAGTGCACGGTACATCCAAACCGTCATCGAACCCATCGTTCTACCATTCCTAGACCGGCAAGGGAACTTGCTGTTCCAACAGGACAATGCACGTCCGCTTGTATCCCGTGCCACCCAACGTGCTCTAGAAGGTGTAAGTCAACTACCCTGGCCAGCAAGATCTCCGGATCTGTCCCCCATTGAGCATGTTTGGGACTGGATGAAGCGTCGTCTCACGCGGTCTGCTCGTCCAGCACGAACGCTGGTCCAACTGAGGCGCCAGGTGGAAATGGCATGGCAAGCCGTTCCACAGGACTACATCCAGCATCTCTACGATCGTCTCCATGGAAGAATAGCAGCCTGCATTGCTGCGAAAGGTGGCTATACACTGTACTAGTGCCGACATTGTGCATGCTCTGTTGCCTGTGTCTATGTGCCTGTGGTTCTGTCAGTGTGATCATGTGATGTATCTGACCCCAGGAATGTGTCAATAAAGTTTCCCCTTCCTGGGACAATGAATTCACGGTGTTCTTATTTCAATTTCCAGGAGTGTATATTTCACGGATCGCTTGTAGGCCCTGAACAATATTGCTTTCACTACTAAATACCAGCCTGACATTGATGAAGAAGTTTGTAAGAGCTTTCTCACAAGACGGATAGTGCTTTAAGTACATTTATATAATATTTCTCTTCACCAGTCAAGAAAAATTGAAAGCTGGAATTTTTGTTTGTCCTCAAATTTCGAAATTGTTGAAGAACCACGAATTTGACAATACAATGAATAAAGAAAAAAAGATGCATTTAATGTCTTCAAGTGTGTTATTGAAAAATTTCTAGGGAATACGAAAACGTATAAATTAAAAGAACACTCAAATCCATGTTGCAAAAATTTAAAGAACCTGGGTTGCAGAATAAGAGTAAACATCCACTTCCTACACTTATATATTGGCTTCTTCACTGATAATCTAGGACTTGAGTGAAGAGCAAGGAGACAGCGTTGACCAGAACGTTAAGGGGATGAGAAAGAGATATCTCGGGTGAGATGGCATGTAACTGTGATGGCCGACTGTTAGATGTTGAAGAGGGAAAGTGCGTATGAACGTTTCACTAGAAAAAATATTTTGAAAATTAAATGTAAAAGGGTAATCATAATGCTGTTATCTGAACTGATCTGCAATATTCTTAGTGTATTAAAATAGTAAACGAAAATTATAAAAATATAAATCCGGATTGAGATTTTATTTCAGTACACTGACGGGAAAAAATCACATCACCAAGAAGTTGTGCGACACAAACGAAAGTTGGTATGCGTGTTTCTATATCTGGAAGGTGATGTCTATTCAGGTTTCACACCAGTCGCATAAGAATAGCACTAGTAGCGCCACTATGAGGAAGCAAATCAGGTTTATTTTAAATACATGCTGTAACGGTCTTGAGCGGTAGTTACCTTTAAGATTGGACGTGGTAAGTTCATATTTGTCAAGAATGCCTGTAAGGCAACATAGGGGCCATTATCAGCAACTCGCTTAGTTTGAAACAGATAATGTAAAAGCGGTATGAGAAGCTGGATATTCCTTCTGCGACACTGAAGGAAGACTTGGTAGGAACGAAGCAACTGTATATGACTGGTGACGGCGGTGGTCACGAGAATGTACGGTTTCAAGAAGACCGGGCTCCGGACGGTCACATGGCACTACCGAGAGGGAACACCATCGCCTCATACCGCAACTGCGGCAGCAATCTGAACAGCCGTTAGCATCACAGTGACACAACGAACTGTTACAAATTGGTTTTTTCAAGGAATGCTTTGAGCCAGATGCCCGGTAGCGTGCATTCCACTGACCCCAAACCACTACCATTTTCGACGTCAGGAGTGTCAAGCGAAAAGCCACTGGAGGGTAGGTTGAAGGTCTGTTGTATTTTATGATGAAAGCTGGCTCTGACTCAGTGCCAGTGATTGTCATGTGTTGGTTAGGAGTAGGCCAGTTGAGGATCTGGAACCAACCTGTCTGTGTGCTAGAGACACTGTAGCTGCATTCTGAGCTATGGTTTGGGATACGATTTCGTATAAGAGCAGAAGCACTCTCGTGATTTTCTCACTCTCCCTAACTGCAAATTTGTACGTCAGTGCTGCCATTCATGAACTGCACTCCAGGGACTGTTTTCCAACAGGATAACGCTCGACCACATACCGCTGCGCTGTTGTAACCCAATATGCTCTACAGAGTGTTAACACGTTGTCTTGGCCTGCTCTATCACCACATCTGTCTCCAAACAAGCACATATGGGACATCATCGGACGACAACTCCAGCGTCATTCACAAGCTGCATTAAATGTCCTTGTATTAACCCACCACGTGCAACAAGCATGAAACTTATGGCAGAAACTGTCATCTGGCCCTGTTCAACGCAATGCATGCGCTTTTGAAAGCTTGCTTTGAACGTTCTGGCGGTTGCATCAGTTATTAATGCACCAGCATTTTAAATTTGCAATGTCTTATCTCGCGCTTGCAGTGGCCTGTGATCTTGTAATGGTAATCGCTCAAATGTGTTACCTAGGCAAATGTATCCCGGATACTTCAATACTCTCCATTAATTACTTTTGGTGTCACGATTTTTTTCCATCAGTGTATATATGCTTCATTTACTGAAATCTTTAAAATATGTCTTATTTTATGAAACAGACTGACGTCATACAACAAAGAGAAAGTTATTTTCAGAACAAGCTTTATAAATTGATTCAGAAGCACCAGTTTTTTGGAAATCATCTGAGAATTATTTTGAGAATGCAGCACATACAGAAGTGCACAGTGATACATCCTTACGGTATAGCAACATACATACTAAGTTTCTACCTTGCTCAAGGCACGAGAAGACGTAGCGGCCTCCCCAGAGCCGGCTTCCCTGTGCGGTGGCGTGGCAGTGATTGGCCGGTGCATGAGAGGGTGCAGCCGTGCGTTAACCACGCCAGCGAAATGTGCGGCCGGCGTCTCCATTAGCGACTATCGATTGTGGGCGGTGTTCGGTCGGCGGTCGCCGGGGCCTGTTGGGGCCATCATCGTGCCAGCTCTGCACTCTGTTTTTCGGCTACCCTTAGACAGCCACTGAAAGCTTCTGCGGTGTACCGTGGCTAAAACTTTCGTTGTCATTGTGATTCGAACTATTTTCTGCCTGCTAAGAGAAGAAGTGCTAACAGAGGGATTCCCAGCACTAACAGGTGCGACGCAATAGTGACACACTGTAAATCTAGTCAGGAGGTCGGTCGTTCTGATCTATGATTTCCCTAGATCGGACAAGGAAAATTCCCGGATGCCGATTCCCTTCCTTAATTCGAGCTTTTGCTCCGTCTTCTAGTGACCTCATTGTCAACGGTACAGCAAACATTAATCAGCTTTCGTTTTACTGACACTGAACTACTTTGTGAAATAACGCTAATGGTTGCTTCGCAACTTGAAATCGGACATTCGAGGTGAAAAATATCTCAGGTTAGGTAATTTCATTTCTTCATCGCACATAAGAAAGATAGGAACGCAAACAGTTTTGTAAAGTTTTTAAGGGGTGTAGTGATCTACGCCTACAGGCGCCTGTTTGAATAGGGGAAAAACTGAGAAGCGAAACCAGAAGCGCGAACCGATACGGACGAACAGAAAAGAGAAACGCATACGCCTTTCTGTGGCTCCAGACGGCTACAACCCATCTCCTGAAATGCCTGGCAGGAGCCGCGGGAGACAGGAGTTATCTTAAGGGGAGTGGCTCTAGAACACAAGCGGAAATTTTGTAAATTTTGTTAGTTTTCTAAATGGTTTTGCTCAAAGAATAAGAGTTGTAAGCCCATGTAAACTACTGGCTATTAAAATTGCTACACCAAGAAGAAATGCAAATGATAAACGGGTATTCATTGGACAAATATATTTATACTAGAACTGACATGTGATTACATTTTCACGCAATTTGGGTGCATAGATCCTGAGAAATCAGGATCCAGAACAACCACCTCTGGCCGTTCAAATGGTTCAAATGGCTCTGAGCACTATGAGACTTGACTGCTGTGGTCATCAGTCCCGTAGAACTTAGAACTACTTAAACCTAACTAACCTAAGGACATCACACAAATCCATGCCCGAGGCTGGATTTGAAACTGCGACCGGAGCGGTCGCACGGTTCCAGACTGAAGCGCCTAGAACCGCTCGGTCACTCCGGACGCCTCTGGCCGTAATAACGGCCTTGATACGCCTGGGCATTGAGTCAAACAGAGCTTGGATGGCGTGTACAGGTACAGCTGTCCATGCAGCTTCAACACGGTACCACAGTTCATCAAGGGTAGACGCTATTTTAAGGATACACGGTATTTTTTCGGCTCGATATACGTAAAAATCGACATCTATTTCTTTCAAGCACTGTTTATAACGTACATATTTTACAGATTTTTTGTTGATGTGAGACAATGCAACACACTTTCTAAAAAAATAATAAGTATTTTGAATATTTTTAACCTGCTTAGTGTTATAAAAAAATTACAAAGAAATTGGATGCAATTTTTTTTGCAAAAGGCTTCTTCCTAACATTGAGGTGCCATTTAATCCAATGTTATAAATTTGAAGGAGACCAAACTTTTACCAAATATGTCTGACTTGATGGCTGAGGTACTAGACCTATTTAATTCCACCTTTTATATATATTACAGGGATAAAAAAATCACATCTTACATTTAAATTTTTATAATTTTTTCCTAGTAAAATGTTATTTTTTTCTATAATTTAGTTGATTCTGCAGTAAAGCTTAGGTCTGCTACATAAGTATGGACTATTGCAAGTTACAGAAAAAAGTTAGAGTAATGATGTATAAACTTCAGGAATATGTTTACCTGAATTGTGAAAAATACAACTTGTGGAAAATACCGAATGAAGATATGAGTCCAATTAAACTGTGCCTCAGAACATTCCTGAAGCATAATCTTCATCCTCCAGCATTCTTTAATCTTCAAGTTTCCTCTTGGCATTCCTTTACCACTTTTTGCTTCTTGTGTAACTTCAAGACCGAATCTTTCAGCTTCATGTACCCATTGTCTCTCACATGCAAGCAATTGTTCTTCCATATTAGAGCCACTTTTTATGCCTAATTTTCTCAGGACTTCCAACCTTCCTATCACTCCATCGCTGAAACATATCACTGCATGTAGAACACCAACTTTTAATGTATTTAGCCCTACAAAAACATTCTTGGGTAATCTTCCCCATATGCAATGGCTGAAACTTTCATTTGTATTCCGAGTTCCCCCATGAAGACATTTACTAATCAAAACAGGGTCACTCAGGTCACTAAAAATTGGTTTTATTTCATTCACAGCAGGCTCAGGAGGAGAATGCTTATGATGGTATATTTGACCACTTTCTTTTGCTTTTTGGTAACCACACCAAGGATCTGCTCCTTTAGGGCAAAGTCCGTGAACGGGGTGGTCATTTGTGGACAAATTATGAATGTATATGGCCAATACAGGTTTTCTCATTGCTGTAACATCCTTCAGAGATGCAGTTCCTCTAATGGCCAGTCCATAATAACTCTGAAGAAGGTATATTTTCGTTTCTGTCAATATGCCTCGGCCAGACAGATATTTTCCATGAGCTAGCAACTTTCATTCCACTTCTCTTCGTAGCTTCCTCAATCTAGCACCCACCGTCTTTTGCACATGTCTACAACACTCCAGTTTTGTTACCGAGGTGTCACCGTTAACATTGAACTCATTAATTTTATTGAAAGCTTTAGAGTCCCCATCGCCTAGGTACTTCGTATATCTAACGTTATAAACGGGCACCGACGTCTGAAAATTTTTAGAGCTCCATCACAATCCATACCTCCGCTGTAACCGTCATAATTCTTACAACACTGATGTTCAATATGTCCTTCACTGTTACCATGGCAGGTGTGGCAGTACTTAGATAAGCACTCAACATCAACAACTTTTCCATTCTCCAGAGAAATAGCACTTAGAACACCATTCAAGGATCGATGTTCTCGATGTTGACATGTCCCATCAAGTGTAACAGCAATGTCCCTGGTTCCACTCATCTTTCCAGTTTCTTCTACTGCACGTTTCATAGATGCTATATACACATCCGTCAAGGGGCTTAAAATATTTTTATGTAGTTGCTGAACCTACTGGGAGGAGGGGGAAGGTCCATCAAACCACAAAACTTTTGAGTGGTGTTTTTTTCGTTTTCTTGTTGCACGCATTGCATACACTAACCTGAAATTTACAGCATATGAATTATGCACAATGTTCAAAGTCATTTTCGAGGTAGATTTATTGCAGGGTGTACACAGAAAAACTAGTTTTGACGCTAAACTCTTCCTGCTGCTTTGTTGTTCAGTTATTTCCAGACAGCCTACACCATCACATTGTTTACATTTCGCCACTTCCTGTATCAAAGAAGATAATATTCCCACATCAACAACAAATCCACTACAAACAGCGTCATTGTTAACATAAAAATTTGAATCACCAGGAGGCGTGCCATGTGGGAGTTTCCTCCCTGAAGAAATGATACATAGGTTACTTTCAACAGTGTGGCTTGCTTTGTTTGTGAACTGGTTACCACGGAATTTCCTTTTACAGTAGTCTCGATTATCCGACCTAAACCGGCCGCAGCAAGGTCGGATAAGCGGGAAGGTCGGATAACACGGAAAATAATACAAAAAAACACAAAAATTGTATTAAACATTTAATACAATACAAATCAAATTAGACTGAATAGATATTTACTGTGTGAAGAAGTTAGTAATTGTCTTTTTTCTGTCTGCTGTTTGCCGATTTTTTTTTTTTTTTTTTTTTTTTGCCGCTAAATCACGTAGTCTCTAAAGAAGTAAAAACTCGGTACACGATATTTCCTCCAGTTGCCCAACATATTTTAAAGCAGTTTCTAAGGGCTTGTGTCCATCATTGTGAGAAACCTTGGGCGCACTTTCCTCCACTGCATCCGATTCTTCGTCTTCTTCTTTTTCGTTTACCATGTTGACTATTTCTTCATCTGTCACTTCAAATTCTTCATCTTAGACAATCCATTCCTTTATGTCATCTTCTGTGGCGTCAGCACATCCCGGAACTATTAGTAACAATTAAAGCAGGACAGTATTTTCTGGTTCGGTCTGCTGCTGTAGAGTTTCATCATTTGGAGAATTATCTTGATTTTCCCGTAGCAAAATTTTCCAGGATTTTGCAATTGTATTTGATCCAACACTCTCCCAATATTGGCCCACGTCATAAGCTACGTCTTTCAAATTAATACGGCGCAACTGCTCTAGCATGTCTTCTCTCTTGTCCATAGCATTAATTAAAGAGGAAAGCAAGTTTCTGCCGTAGTTTCTTTCCAGTGTCTCTAAGGTCCCTTGGTTCATAGGCTGACATAAGGATGTGACATTTGGAGGCAAAAACATGGCCTTTATATCTTGATCTTGAAGTTCATCTTCATTAGGATGACAAGTGGCGGTGTCTAGAAGCAACAGTGCTTTGCGGGGCAAGTTGTTGGCTTTCAAAAACTTTTCAATTTGTGGCATGAACTCGTTAAAAAAACGTTCTTTAAAAATGTCTGAGCTCATCCAAGCATTTTTTTTTTTGGTTGTAATATTTCACCGGTTAAGCATTTTTAGATACATTTGTAAATGTTCTCGGTTTTTATGGCTTACCTATCATAGACAGTTTCATTTTCAAATTTGCTGTGGCGTTACTGCATGAAAGAATTGTCACTCTTTCTTTGCTACTTTTGTAGCCTGGCGCTACCTTTTCGGCCTTTGACGCTAATGTTTTTTTCGGTAACATTTTGTAATTGAGAGCAGTCTCGTCGCAGTTAAAAACTTGATCGCCTGCTAAGTTTTCCTTGTCCAATACCTTGTGAAGTTTATTCTTTAACAGTTGAAGAGCTCAAAATTTGCTGAAAGCTTTTCACCACAAACATTAAGTTGCCGAATCCCGTATCTTTTCTTCCATCTATCGAGCCAGCCTACACTAGCTGTGAAATCAGGTTCACCTTCGTGTAGTTCGTTACGAAACTTTATGGCTTTTTCCTGCAAAACAGATCCCGACATTGGTACACCTTTATGTTGAGTAAACCATGGGAACAAAGCTTCACTTACTTTTTCATAATCACATTTTTTCATGGTTTTCCGATCTTCCAAAACAGCCCAGGTGGCTCGCTGAGAACACCACTTACCAATTGCATTCCGGTTCATTTTCCAGTCTCCATCTGTTGTTTTCCCGGCGTTATAATCTTGCACCACTTTTAATAAAGTTTCACCATTGTCTATTCTTTTTAAAGCTTCAAGTTTTCCTTCCATTGAAACGACCACCTTTTTCCATTTTGAAGCCATCACCCCAAATTTTTACAGTAAACAAAGTGCAACACGTCCACTCCACTACAGATCCAAGTTAGCATTGAGGAGTGAGGAGTAGCAGACGGCGACAATGAACGGAGTATCAACAAACACGTTAGTCACTGAGTTGTCGGCTGGCGCACGGCCGGGGTGGTGAAAGGGTCGGGTAACACAGAAGGTCGGATTACCGAAGATCGGATAATCTAGACTCTACTGTATTGAATTTATTGATGCGTGGCATAGTTCGTATTTATTGCACACTAAAGGATATGTACTTCCACAAATATATGTAGCACTTGGGCAACAAACATTCAGTAACACGTGAACAACCTACTTCAGCGAAACAAAAAGAAATACCAGCAAAGATAATCATTTACAGAGACTAGAAACCTGCAATGTTACCAACATATACAACATATCAAATGTGTAATCGCTGGAAACAGAAAGTTCACAGTTCTTTTCGAAATAATACTGGTTTCTGTAACAGAAATAAAGGGGGCGTAGCGGCATACATGACTGTAACTTTGAAATTTGGTATATATAGGTCAGTCTTCATTTGAAACCCTATAATGTATATATCAACGTAATCAGGAAAGACTATAGAATTTAATAAAGTCACCATTTATAAGTACCGTGTATCCTTAAAGGCTACGTATAGCGCCGCCTCCAATCGGCACTTCATGAAACTATAGTGAATGAAGCGGAAATATTCCTCTGTGTCTCAGAACGAGTTCCGCATTTTTCCAACCGAAGCTGTCCGAGGGTAAGGTTAATTTTTTTCTGGGTGTTCTTTTACATCATTATGTTTAAAATAACTACGAAAAGATGTTGCTGTCATAGATTACGATTCAAAATATATTTTATTCTGATTATCAGGAATTTCAAGTTTTTGTTTAAAAAGTCTTCAATTTTCAAATTTAAGTTACAAGAAAAGTCTACTATTTAGTTAAGTACCGTATGTCTGAAGACAGTATGCAGAATTTCAGCCCTCAGTACTTACTAGTTTTCAACCAATGGTTACCAGAAAATAAAAGAAATGAACTTCATGAAATTCAAGCTAAAGCTAAAGCTTTTCTCTATACGTAACCTGCATAACACTAATGCATCACATGTCCACATTCTTCTCGTCTCTGGTGTTGTTGTCCCTCCGTTTTCTTTTTCCGGCTTCTTCTTCCTGCCTTTTTTTGGTGTCTTTCAACAATGATATCTCTGCATCCTCTGCGCTCAATAACAAGCAGAGTTAACTGCACATTTAGTTCACCAGGAACTCCTATAAATTCCATAACCTCAAACCTTGACGCTGGAACATAGCAGAGCATTCATCACACCTATTTTGAAAGTATTTAGCACTACAAAATAGCTTTGTATCCGTTCCCATATACAGTTGTTAAAACTCTCATTCGCGTTTTGAACCCTACCATGTAGCTACTTCCCTCTCAGTCTTGTGTCACTAAGACATTAGAGACTAAAAGGTCATAGAAAACAAACAAGTGAGGCAAAAAATGTGTTTTTAACAGAGCAGTCTCCTCTAATTTAGGGGATTTCTTCGGTACAATTTCCTCGACGTGAGCTGATACGTCTTTTCTTCGCCCTTTATCTGCTGGCGCCCCGCTAGATGGCAGGAATTATGCCTTGCTTCCTGTGTGTTATCGCTGGCGCGGAGACTTGAAAACATGCCGGAGCGTGTCGAGAGGCGGCCGTGTGGGTCGTTGGCTCTGTTTGTGCAGAGACTGGTTGGTTGCGAGTGTATAATTAGTGGCTGCATCGAAGTTTTCACCACTCCCTTCAGTGTGCTTCAGCTGAATTGTCTTCCCTTCTGTCCATACTGTGCGCTTTTGGATGCTTGCGTTTTGCACTGGGCTCAAATTATGGAATAACGTCTTCTTGGTGTGGCAATGGTTGGTACAACTCTTGCTGAGATGTGTCCGCGTCTATGACTATCGTTTTATCTAAAAAAATTTTTTTCACCCATTGTAATTATGCTGACCAGAACTGGCCTGATTGAGTTTGATCCATTTTATTGGTTAATGCTCGTTCCGTATGTGTAACGGTGTCTGCTTGCCATTATAAGCGCTGCTTGACGTTTTGCCTTACTGTTAGTTGTTTACACCACAAGCTGTCTGCTACCTTAAACCTGGTGACTTTCAAATCAGTGCTATTTTCCTGTGAGCCGGCCGGACATTTGTTGTTGTTATGATATTGTGTATTTAGCGCTGTTAAATTGTTCATAAGCTCTGTGATAATCTGGTTTATTACGTGTTTTTTTCTAACGGCTTCGGATGTTTTCTTCGATTTATTGTTCAATCTTTTAATTATTTTAAGGAAATTTGTCTAACTAATGCATGCTGTTCAAATTATGTTTTAGTTCGTTCTGAAATCTAAGTGCCATGGAAGAGAGCCTTACTTGTAGAGGAAAACGTGTAAGAATGGACACAGGTGTAATTAATTATAGTCACTGTTCACGAAGAAGGTATGGAAAGTGCTGCAATCTGGCGAACAGCATTGAAAACGGCGCTTGTTGTTGATAGATGGTAGCAGTGAACAGTTGAAGCATTATTTCAAGCAGTGTAGCTACAGCGTTGGTTATTGTGTGAACCGATGTTTGTTCAGGACTGCAAACGTTTGGCAGGTATATGAAATGGTTTTCTTTTTATATCCTTCTCATTAGTTTAAAACAATTTCTCAGTGATATCCGGAATAACGGAATCCTAAGCTACTTATAGAAGCACTTTTTACATGACACACGCTTTTAAGTTAGACGTGATAGTGGCCATATTGCTTAAGAAAGGTTGGTGTAAATCTGGGCACATTGGGCTGGTGTAAATATGAGCCCATATTTAAAGAGGGCCCATAATTACAGCATCTCTTCTCTTAAACAATGTAAAACATTTTAGTAATTTTATAGGGATATGGGTAGTGGAATTTTGATTAAAGTTCGGATGTACAACTCACACAGCAATAAACAAATAGAATTCTGAAATTGCAATAATAGACCATAGTGCTTTTGTTCATCCTTGCAGAATGCAGAGAGTGAAGAAGCGCTATGAATGTAAGAACCAGAGGCGTCAGTGGGAGATCTCATATGGTATGTGGCATAGCAGCGGCGAAAGCAAAGGAGGCTTCTGTGAAAGGAGCTGCAAGAACATTCTGTGTGCCTCGTACCACTTTGCAGAGATTTCTTAAGTTTGATGAAATCCCTGAACAAGCGGTTCAGGAGACAAACCTTGGAAAGAAATCGATTTTAAATGCAGACCTCAAAAAACAGATAGTTCCTTATCTCCTCGAGAAGGAGCAAAAGTTCGTTGGGTGCACTTTGGCGGATCTGAGAAGAATGCAGTGGCGTAGCGTGAGGGGAGACTTTGGGACTTAGTCTCCCCTGTATTCGTGCTTAAAAAAGATACAATAGTAATTCAAAACAAAAATATAAATAATTTTCTACTAAGAGCACTAAATGTGCGAAGACATCAGTTTTGTAGGCCGCACCGCTGCACCCTGAGTATTGGCGTGTCTGCCTCCTTGAGACTCGACTGCCCTCAGTCTCTGCCTCCCTTCCCTTCCCTGGCTGTGTGCGCCTGAGCGTTTTGGCTCCCCTCCACTTCCCCTCTTCCACGAAGGCCGGTGCGCTTCACTTGCTAGCAGGTATCGAGACTAATTTCTGCCGCTTCTATGCTGGCTTTTAACACGGAAGTGAACAGTCGCGCGGTTTGTGTTTGTAGTCATTCTTGTTTGATTTTAGTGCATATTTTCGTTGTGTCGCCAACATGAGTGAGCCAGCAACTGAACACCTTATAGAATTTTTATTGAAAACTCCTTTTTCTACATTAACGAACGAAAAAAAAGGGAATTGAAAGACAAAGGACCTACTACTATACTCAGTGTAGTTTTAAGTGAAGCCAAACAAAAACGCACTTTTCAGACGGCCTGGTACGAAAAGAACGCTAGGTTGACAGCGAATACAGTTAATAACAGATTATATTCTTATATATGTCTTCTGTTTGATGGTGAAAAGGAATGGTGCAGTGAGGGCATTTCTACAATAAAGAACTTTCACAGGAAAGCACAAAAGCATTAGATATCAAAACATCACCTGCATAACAAAGAATCATTTCAGTTATTGGGCAAATCTGAATTGAGCACGCCCTTTCTGGAGCCGCTCGTCTGACAGCAATATAATACAACAAACAAGTTGCATCCAGCAGGAGAGTATTGGCTCGTCTTATTCACGCAACTGTATTTCTTGGTAAACAAGAACTAGCCTTTCGCGGCCATCGAGAAGACGAATCCTCCAGCAACAAAGGTAACTATCTGGAATTGTTGGATTTACTAGCTCAAGGAGAACAGTTAATCCGAGACCATCTGTCATCATCTTCAACCTTTAAAGAAACTTCTCCAGATATACAGAATGATGTAATAGAAATGATAACTTTGGCAGTTAATGAGAAAATAAAATCTGAAATTCAGAACTGCAATTTCATTTCGATTCAGGTAGATGAAACATTAGACGTGTCATGCAAGAGTCAAATGAGTATAATATTTAGGTACTGTATTGCAGACAAAATTGAGGAAAGATTCCTTGTATTTTACGATATTTCTGGAGATAAAACTGCTGAAGGTTTGTCAAACATTATTCATGCACTATTGGAAGAATGGAATGTGGAAGGAAAAATGGTTACTCAAACATATGAAGGCGCTTCAGTAATGACGATCAGAGAAAGAGGATTACAACAATTGGTGAAGCAGTTCTGTCCCTATGCGCTGTTTATTCATTGTTACGCACACCAACTGAATTTGGTACTGTTACATGCCTCCAAAATCATACGACAAGTACGCATGTTAGTAAGTGATCTTACTGCATTCAATTCGTTTTTAAGCAAATCATCAAAACGAACTGTATTGCTGAGTGAGAAAGGATTTAAACTGCCACATGCAAGCAGCACTCGCTGGTACTTTCGTTCCAGGGCAGTTTCAAAAACATTTAGTCATTTCTCAGGGATATGTAGTGTTTTTAATTATCTATTTGATGCTACACACTGTTAGTGGGACCCAGAATCTTTGAGCTGTGCTGTGTGAATGAAACGCCGGATGGATGATCCTACGTTTGTCTACTTGCTTCGCTTCTACCGAGGGTGCTTTGTTTATGTTGATCATCTCTTTAATGTTCTTCAGTCAAAATCTGCCAGTATAACTGCTTGCCACGACGAAATAAGAAATGTTTTGAGAAACTTACAACAGTTAAGAACGGAAACATTCGTTGATGAATGCATTAAATGCAGCTTGTGTTTGAATGGCAACTTATCATTCTGTGACAGTCAAAAGACATCTTTCAGGGCATTAACTTACGGGATACTGGATTTGCAAATTGTTCAGATGGAAAGAAGGTTTCAGTTTGTTGAACCTTTGAACGAAAAGTATTTCCCCAACTATCAAAAAGAATTCCCAAAGTTGAAACTACTTCAATTATTAGAGCAGTACCCTTTCTTCAAACAAGAACAACTTGAAAACGAACTGTGTAACATAAACGCTGATGAGAAAAAACACTTATCTCCAAGAATCCTCTTAAAGTACATTGTCAGCAATGATTTAGACTCCGTTTATGAAGAAACAACTAAGTTTCTGCGTTTGGTTTTGACCCTACCCGCAACTACAGCAAACAGTGAACGAAGCATGAGTGCTCTTGAACGAGTGAAGATTTATTTAAGGAATTCAATGTCCAACATCCGGCTGTCGTGTTTGAGCACGTTAGCAACAGAAAAGACACTACTTGGAGAGCTATCCAGTGATCAGATCTTTGTAGACTGAGTTATAGACTTATTAGTGGAAAGAAAAGACAGGCACATTGCACTTTTGTAAAAGAAAATATAAGTGCTTCTTCTCTTGCTGCTGGAGTTCTACAAATTTGTCATCGTTTCTTGAACAAGTTAGTTATTATTATCATTATTATTATTATTAGTGGCGGTGGTAGTGGTAATGGTAGTAGTAGTAGTAGTAACTGTTGTTGTTTTATTTGATGCATTTTGTTTCATTTGTTTAAATTATTGTTTATTGTACTATTTTGTCTCCCTATAATAACTACAGAGTCTCCCCAACCTTTACAACCACCCTACGCCGCTGGAATAATGGCAGTTTTACTTGCCCAGAGAAATAGTTTGACAACCTCTTTTAAAGGAGGAGAATTAGGACGAGCTTGGCCTGATCTTTCTCCTGAGAGACACTAGGATCAGCTGTCAATCTGCAAACCTTGTGGAACTTCATATGCCAGAGCCTTAGGCTTCAATAAAGAGAATGTGATGGTTTCCTTTGATTTACTGGCAGACGCTTTCAACAAACACTCATATCCAGCAGATCGAGTATATAACGTGAACGAGTCAGGCCTGTCCATTGTTCAAAGCAAAATTCCAGAAGTGGTAGGGGTGAAAGGGAAGACACAAATTGCAGCTCCAACGTCTGGGCTACAATTACAGTTACCGCATGCATGAGCGCTTCGGGACATTATGTCCCGCCAATGATAATTTTCCCTAGAACCAACATGTCCCAAGCTCTAGTGAGAGGCTGCCGCCCTGGTGCAATTGGTAGAGCCCAACCTGCAGCATAGGTTCAAAACAATTTGTTCACCGAATGGTTCGTTCACTTCATGGAGAAAACATGTCCAACTGAACTAAGGTCTGTACTGTGCTCCCCATCTTGGATTGTCATTATAGCCACATTCGAAATCCGGATGTGACTGACTTGGCAAAAGAATATCACGTGACCATCCTCTCACTTCCTCCACATCGCATCCACAGACTGCAGCCTCTAGATAAGACGTTTATGGAACTTCTGAAAACGTACTACAGCGAGGCAGTGAGAGCATGGTTGCATGACAATGGGCATTCTCTCACACCTTACGACGTTAGGGAGGTTTTTGGCCAAGTCTTCCTTCAACCCAATCAGCTAAGATAGCAATAAACGTATTCGAAGTTACAAGGTTATACCCTATGAACCTTTACATCTTCACCGACACTGATTTCATAGCTGCTGAGTTGGTTGCAGGAAAAATTTGCTCCACAGTGGAACATAGAGCTAATGTTTCTGAATCACGTGCTCCTCTACTTTGCTATCTCTGGACCATAGACATCATTTGCTTCTTCTTCGAGTTATCGTGATGTACAGACACATCAGGCTGTAGCTATACCAGTTGATGGAGCCACTGAGACGCCGGGAAGTTCTCCAAGGACTTTAAAAATGCAGTTTCATCATTCGACATATCTTCTGTCCCCAACATTAAGAAGAGAACCACAACGCGGGGACGAAAAGCAGAAACCGCCTGCCACGTCACTGGAACACCATACAAAGATCAGTTGACAAAATCGCTTGACAAAAGTACAGTCAAGAAAAGATCGTTGAGTTTCTCTGGGGTTAAAGGCCGCTCGCGGGCAGAGGTGCAAAAACCAAAGGCTTTCAAAGAAAGAAAATTTGGCCCACAAAACTAAGTGATTCATCATCGGACTCTTCAGGATCCTGCAGCCCCCACCTTGTGGACAGCGATAATGACCTTGATGTGAACGATGGAGATACACCCGACTCAAGCTATGCAAGTTGCATCTTTTGTGATGAAAAGTTCTCTCAAGACAGGAGAGGAGAAGTGTCGATTAAATGTGTTATGTGCCAAATGTGAGTACACGTAGATTGTGCTGGCGCTGAAGGAGCTACTTACGTTTGCGATTACGGTAAATAATTTCAGATTTCATGCACAAATGTACGAATGTTGCTTTTGGTAGACTAGTCTACCATATTGTACCGTTTTAACCCATTTCATTAAAATATTTCAACAGATTGCTTGCATCTTTTTTGTGGATGCCCATATTTGCACCCCCTTTTTTAAGTTCAATTTTACAAGATTTTTGTAAATCTTTGTTTTCGAATAGAATTAACGGATATTAATCATTGTTTCGCCTATCATCATTTCTTAAACTTGTTATAATTGTTAATGAAAGTATAAAATCCGGAATTTTTACAAAAGAAGTTACCTTTAAGTCAAAAGCAATAGAGGGTGTCCATATTTATATCTTTTCCTCTAAATGCTAGTAGTTAAGTACCAGCTACTAGAGGTAAGCTTCCGTTTCTCATAGAAACTCGGCTTCGTACAAAGAAGTCTCTGGCCATGTAGCCTACGCGACTTTCTAACTGTTTCTGTATTTCAAGGAACTTTCTGAGATTAATTTCACCCTATTTAGTGAAGTTCTTTTGGAGAAGACGTTTATGCCATCATTTTACTGTTTTATGTTATTAAGCTGTGTTTGCTCTTTGCAATTTTAAGAAACGTTACTGTTTGATTATTACAGCAGATTTGAAGGGTTTGTGCCAATACGTTATTAAGGAACGGGCGAATTACATTTCATTAACGTGTATCTTTTAACTCGTGTTTCACCTGAATGGCATTTATTAACAGCTCTTAATTTTACGAGTTGCGGGGCTCCTGTTTAGAGCGGCGCTTGTCCGTGACACTTGTTCCTGTTACGCACAAGCATGATGTTTTTCAGGTGTGTTTGTGGCTGCCTTAGTGGAGCTGTTCGTGCTAGCAGCGTATTTCTGAAGTTTGTTTAGCCTACAGTCTTATTTACAAGCTTTCATGTTAGTATTTTCCACCAAATACTTTACTTTTCCCCTGAAATGGGTAATATTATCCAATTTATGATTAACCTTCAGATTTTCTAAATCAAACTATTGCAGCCTTTGGAAGTTAACCCTAGCGATACTACATAAATTGATTGAGAATGTTGGCATAACTTCAGTGCTCTAACAAGATTTATTTTTTCTTTAAAACAGACATAAATTATGCTGAACAAGTTATTGACTCAACAGCGTAAACAACTGACAGGTGATTCAAGACTACATTGAACAAGGATCCTGGGTGGCAGCAACCATATAACTAGTAGAGTGAGTCAAGTACTCTGGCCCTAAAAATGTGGATAACGCAATCTGTATCGATCTGACGCTTAACAGACTTTGACTGATCAAACCTACTGTAGTTTCTATACATAGGTGCAGCTGAGAGCAAGTGGTGATTGAGATCTGTACGACCTGACAATTCTGGAGTGGCAGTACGTTACCCTGTTTGATTTGTGTTGCGATATACCTTATAGCTGGCGAGATGTGTGCGGCGGTGAGAGGTGGAGGCGGCACCTTTGAATTGATCGCGGCCACGAAATAAATGCAAAAAATCTCACGGTCTAGTGATCAGGCAGACGGATCGCTATTTACTCACTACCAGAGCCCTGAAATCATGGTATATGTCAGTCTGTGACAAACCCATTCACTGGTCGTACCAAGGATACCAAACGTCAAGAATAGTAAACCAAAAACGAGCAAGTGTGTCCTAGGCAAACGAGCTTTCCGAGACGTTGGAAGTACAATAAGAACTTCACCACAGGCTGCCCAGTCTAAACTATTCGCAAGTGAAGTCAGTCTCAGGACAGACCCCAAGTACTAATCACACTTGACAGCACCACTACTAGAAGTGCTCTCAGACCAAAGTCCTCCACCTGAGAGCTTTGCACCTCTCCAGAAAGAAATCCGTTTTCCTGCAAAGTGCATGAACGATACCGCCTTCACCCCATCTTGAGTCAATCACAGGGCTCTAGAGGCGCTAAATCTCTCCTCCCACACGACAGCACAAACTAATCTCGAACCAGGGATATAGTTAACAAGCTTACATCTCTGAAAAGAAAAGAAACCGCTAATTACTGGCTTTTTTAAGTTTTTGCAGAGGGGGGAAGACGATTTTCTCTGAAGTCATGTTTCTTCCCAAGGCGACAAGAGAACAGATACAGTCTTAAAGATCTTTATTTAATCGCCTGTGCCTTGGAGCTTGTTAGTCCTAACTATGAGGTGTAATAAAGATTCTATCTCTAAACGTTTCTCAGACGCCGGGTTTTTCTTATACAACCGAGGCGGCTAGGGGAAGTGGGTCACTGGTCTATCGACCCCCTTCAGCAAACACGAAAACTTGTGGATTTTTATTATGCGTGACTCTACACACAATGCCCGGTTTATGACTCCACTGTGTAGACGCATTCCTTCAGATCATTACCCCCAGCCCAGGCTTCCGCTGGCGCCGTGACAGGTATCATGCCATTGTTCCTCTGGAGACCTGTCTCGATTATGGGCTGCCCTGTCTGCGCTGTACGGCTGTGTGCCTGTCTGGCAAGATTTATTAATGGATGGGCTGGCCACCAATTGCTTTCAATTCCGAACATGCCGTTTCTACTAGCTAAGAACTATAAAAATACCTTATCCTTTTAGCACACTACCAGGCTCCATCAACGTCTGCTCAGGCCATTAACCTTCTAGAGTCTCGCTCAAGGTGCGTCAGGTTGTAACAAAATCTTTAATAATTTTCTTTATATGAAAAATAGGTGAGAGAGTATCTTGTACTCCCCCACCTGTGCTTATTGAGCTAATATTCGGAAACTATGAGCTTACTTTCTCTAGTGGTCAATGTTTGAGATGTTTTTCTAATGGTTTTGCCATGACTTCCATATTGTATTAATTCCATGCATGTAAAAGAAAATCTTCCTTTATTATAACAGTTGGCCCTTAACTTTCATGGCTGGTCTGTCCTGAAGACATAATGTTCGGACTTGTGATTTAGTAATCGCAGGTGCAGACGTTCCTTTCAAAGACTAGTCCAATTAGGACTGAAATTAATTTAAATATCTTTTTATAGAACCTTGTAAGAGACATAAGTGCCAACTAATTCTTAAAGTTCTGGGAAAGTAACATTTTCAATTGTTCGAAGGTCAAATTGCTTTATTTAAGAAATGTCTTACCTTATTTTCCTACAATTTATATTAATTACTGATTTCTTGCTTGTGGATTGGGGCGTTTGATCAGTGGGTTAAGCTGATTGCTTGTGAAGCTGATTGCTCGGGAGTTCGAGTCTCGGTCCTGCACACAGTTTTAATCTGCCAGGAAGTTTCATATCAGCGCACACTCCGCTGCTGAATGAAAATCTCATTCTGGAAACATCCCCGAGGCTGTGGTTAAGCCATGTCTCCGCAATATCCTTCCTTTCAGGAGTGCTAGATTTTCAGGGTTCGCAGGAGAGCTTCTGTTAAGTTTGGTGCCGGCACGGTAACTCAGCGTATTTGGTCAGAGGGCTAGCTGCCCTCTGTAATAAAAAAAACTGAGTTAATGGATCAACAACGAACTGACATGGGTGTCTTTCGACGTCCGCCCCGAGCAGGTACAACGAACGAAAACGAACAAAATGAGATAAAAAAAAGAGATGGTAGAGCACTTTCCCGCGAAAGGCAAAGGTCCCGAGTTCGAGTCACGGTCCGGCACACAGTTTTAATCTGCCAGGAAGTTTCAAGGTTTATATTGTATTCCGTTTATTAGAGTAACGAGTTCTGTAAATAGACGTGAAGTCTCAATGGAAAAATGTTGGTGACTATTATGGGTCCACCCTTCGAAGTGTCCTATTCCTTTCCCATCTTATGTAAGCGGATTTCATAAACGTTCTGTTGTTGACAAAACTACAGACAATTTTTAAGACAAATATTAAAAAGTTGATTTTTTGACATATATTGACGTACTAGTTCTCTTAAGCAAAGTTGAAATGAAATGAAATGGCTCTGAGCACTATGGGACTTAACTTCTGATGTCATCAGTTCCCTAGAACTTAGAACTACTTAAACCTAACTAACCTAAGGACATCACACACATCCATGCCCGAGGCAGGATTGGAACCTGCGACCGTAGTGGTTGCGTGGTTCCAGACTGTAGCGCCTAGAACCGCTCGGCCATAGGGCCAGCTCTTAAGCGAAGTGTCGTCAGTGCTAGTGACAGTTGTATCAGACTTGATGTAAGCACGTGGTTAGTAGCTTCCATGCATGCAAACTCATAACCCAGCGGTCATTTAGTCTTTTTAGGTACAGGTGAAGTAACAGTACCCACCCCCACCCCCCATCCCCATCCCCCAACCAAACGCCATACTAGGGACAGTTGTTAATAATATTTGTACTAGAAAAGGCAGCCATACCTCCCTTGCAGCGACACACCAAATGAGACGAGCACTCTTCGAACAGTTCCGTCTACGGATATACAATGGTGCCAAGTAACATAGCTAGACGAAATTTGGACCGTATATAGGAAGAAATGCTACAGTATAGTACAAAACGTAACTGAAAGAAATGCACGGTGTGACAAATAACAATGAGACTTTAATTCAAGGACAAATAATGGTCCCAGTGGGACGTGGTTGTTATTGGGTGTGTGATTATCACGGACGGCAGTGAATGCTCTGCAATGTGCTCTTTTGTTGGCCACAAATTTGTTAAGGAGTTCTTGTGGTGGGTCGTTCCATTCCTTCACCACCGCGGTTGACAGCTGCTGGGTGGTCATTAGTACATGTGGGCGTACTGCAGTACGGCCGGCCGGAGTGGCCATGTGGCTCTAGGCGCTACAGTCTGCAACCGCGCGACCTCTCCGGTCGCAGGTTCGAATCCTGCCTCGGGCATGGATGTGTGTGATGTCCTTAGGTTAGTTAGGTTTACTTAGTTCTAAGTTCTAGGCGACTGATGACCTCAGAAGTTAAGTCTCATAGTGCTCAGAGCCATTTGAACCACTGCAGTACGCCTGCCCAACACACCCCACAGCTGCTTGTTGGGTTTTGAGTGTGTAGGACGTGCAGGCCAGCCCATTTGCCGAATATTCTCTCGTTCCAGGAGTTCTTCCACCCGCGCAGTTCGCTGTGGCTGCGTGTTGTCATCCGTAAAAAGGAAGCCAGGGCCCATTGTACCCCAGAAAAGACGCACACAGGGAAGGAGCACAGTCTCGCGACCGTGTTCAGAGATATGGAGGTCAGTGCGTCCATGCAACACCCCTTACAGTCTAACACCAAGATCAACAAGACGATCATGTTTGACAATGTTCCTGGGTGCATTACATGTTGACACCTCTCATCATACGAGGCTACGTTCAGCACTCTTAGCATGGTGGTGGTGGAATCGGAGGGAGATGGTGACTGTGATAGAACACGAAACTACAGTTACATGTTAAAATTACAGATGACCATTTGGGAACACTTGCAAAGGGTGACGGAGATACTATCGGAAGCCCGTCAAGCCCATTTTTTTTTAAACAGGCTGTTCTCGTAGGGATAATTCAAAGGTGCGCCAAACATGTGACGGTCGATCTGCGATCAGTGATGTAGAATTTCGCATTTTTCACTTTTCGCCTCTTACCTGCAGCAGTGGTAGTACTATAGGCCTATGTCGTGTAGGAGTTGAATTTTTGTGCAGTCCCTCTGCACTACCTACTTCTTTTGTATTAGTTGCAAGCGCTCAAAGGCATATTTACTTATCTTCGTTGTTGGTTCCTCGGGATCCCCCCTTTTCCCGAAGATTTCCTCGACTAGCCAGGCCCAAGAGAGGTGTCCCTATCATAGAACACATAACCACCCTAATTTTCAACGTTAAACGTATAGGAAAAGGGCGTTGACTGCTCGCAACGCCTAAAGATGACTCACAGACCATCTGGTGTCATCAGCTTCGGTAGAAAATAATGGAGCGAATATTATTTCATCTCTTCTCTCATTCAGATGATATCCTGGACTACAACTGATATTTCACGATATTCCTGCAGCAAGGATAAATCGGAAGTACTTTTCTCACAATTATGGGCTATATTCAATTAATTTAGAAACATAACTGTTCGAAGATTTTGCATTGTTTCTGTGTGTTCTGTAATGACGTGATTTACGACTGTAGCATCATCCCATCATTAGCTACGTCATTCGAGATGGTGCACTAGTTTTTATGATAAACGATGTGAAAACAAGTGGACCACGGTTTTGCTGGAGGAGCCACTCCAACGGACGCGTGACCTAATATAGGGGATCCATTTGAGTAATTACTGTTACAAATGTCCAATACAGGACTTGACACCTTAACTGTGGCTATCACCGTGGTTTAGCAGTAGAGTCGTTGGCTATTGGTATGGAGATCCCAAGTTCTTTTGCTAGTGATGATGCTGGATATTTCTGAGGTGATAAATCTAGAACGGAATCCTATGATGAAATGAGAAACTGCTTCTGTAAACTAGCAGCGAAAAGTCAGGCAAGATGTCGAAGTAGTGGTTATACCAGACTGGAAGCTATTCGACTTTTATTATAGTTTTTATTAACGTTCATAATAATGCATTCTAATAAAGTTACTTACTTGATGATAATTACGCTAATTTGCGTTAACATCGGCAGTCGGTAGTTTCGGCGGTCTGCCTATTGGGTGGTAATTTATTGAATGTTCTTACGCTGTACATCTAGCCTGATACATACCTGCATTTTTTCAGTTATATGGACGACAATTTTTCTTTTCGGCCTCATGGAAGTGAAAATTGAAGAGACACTTTAGAACATTTCAGTTCAGTCCATCCGAATATTCCTTTCGCAGCGAAGGTGAAGTGGATGGTTGCTTTCCTTTCCTTGATGTGTTAATCAGGAGGGAGGCTGGTGGGACGTAGGGACATGCCGTTTACAAGAAGCCTACTCACACTGCCTTGTATCTACAGGCTGAAAGATGTCACCATCGGGGTCGGTGTCGTTCAACAGAGACGACGCCATCGCAGCCCCTGAAAGTTTGTCAGCTGAATTACCCCCTCTCGAAGTCACCTTTCATCAGAATGGTGATAGTGAAAGACAGATCAGACATGCGTTGCCCATCGACCTGCATTGCACCAGGTGAGTGATGATAACGCTATGCTCAGGAAGCATTTCCAACAGGATTTATCGTATTCTGCGTAAATATGATGTGAAATGTGTTTCCTGACCATCTAATATTAGGGTCCATTTAGATTCCATGAAGGATGATGTTGGTTTTGCAAGGTGGTTGTCATCATATTCCTTTGCATTTGTGGCAGGTCATATATTGGTGGGAACTCAACAGCCGAGCGCATCTGCTATTTCTGAACATTAGCTTGCCGGCCGCGGGGGTTGAGCGGTTGTAGGCGCTTCAGTCCGGAACCACGCTGCTGCTACCGTCGCGGGTTCGAATCCTGCCTCGGGCATGGATGTGTGTGATATCCTTAGCTTACTTAGGCTTAAGTAGTTCTAAGTCTAGGGGACTGATGACCTCAGATGTTAGGTTTCAGAGCGCTTAGAGCCATTTGAACCATTTTTGAACCAACATTACCTTGGCACCGCTCGTCCTATGGAATATAACACGGAAATTCGGGCATGCACTCTCAAGTATTGGGATAGTATTATTAAGTAAGCGGCTTTACATTCTTTTCTCTCCCTTGTCACAAACCAGAGGGTCAGAGTAAATGCTACCTCACCGATTGCTTATTAATATTCGCTGATTATTTCTGGCGTCGCCCATCTTTGGTTATGTGGTGCTGCTAGTGTTTACAGTGTATGCGTGTATTATGTTTTCGAATATGCATACAGAGGTACTAAATTCCCTAAAATATTGGCGGTTGTTGAAGGCGTCACACGACTGAATTACTGTAGTTATTTTAACTGAGATTTCACGACGTAGATGTTCTTCGACAGGTAGAAAGTGTGTTATGTAAGACGAGACTTGACCGCTAGGTGTGTCATGCACTTTCTTGAGAGAGTGTAATCGATCATATTATAAATACATGTATGTAATGAACAAAATTTCTTAATCCAGCAACTCCATATCAAATTATTTCACCTAAGTTGAAACGTATGTCAGTTGGCGCCAGTAAATTGAATTTTTTCAGTCAAATGTAGTTGATTCTGGCTCCTGACCACAACTCTGCAGTAAAGTAAGAGAGGTTTAGTACAACATTAATACGCTTTCTCCGCGGCAGGGAATGTGTATATTGAAAGAACTGCGTCGTATCAGCATCAGACGTATTAGTACTACTAGTTGGCTCTAAGCACTATGGACTTAACATCTGAGGTCATCAGTCCCCTGGAACTTAGAACTACTTAAACCTAACTAACCTAAGGACGTTATACACATCCATGCCCGAGGCAGGATTCGAAACTGCGACCGTAGCAGTCGTGCGGTTCCGGACTGAAGCGCCTAGAACCGCTCGGCCACCGATGCCGGCTACTACGAGTTCCATAAGCGGTTACCGTAAACAAATCGCATGGACAACGACACTACAGGAACAGATTTTCCCATTTAGTATAAAGTGTGGGAAAGTAAATGAGGTACAGCAACTAATTATATATGGAGCATCCCGTTGTTTGTCTCGACATAAAATAGGGGAAGACATTTCCACAGTGTCTCTTTCGAAGTGCAAATAGCAACAGAAATGCTGCAGGTAGAATGGCAAAGTCGTTTCCTTCTGAAGTTTATTACTTGTTCTGGGCAGTGTTCAACTGCATTTTCCGCGTTTCAGTGGATTTGTTTACATTTCTTGTCGGGCACTGTGCATGAATCCCATTTCACTGTTAACGGATACGAACGGCCCTTTTGACGTAAAGTTTTTGTAGAGGACTGGCGAAATCTTTCATCTGCACTAGTGTAGCTTATCTTCTATAGGAACAATGAATGGGTGCGATTCCTGTAACGGCAAATTTCCTTTGAAAAGACATTTTAAGTTCTATTCGACAATATTTATTGGAGAGGTAAGCTGATAAATAACACACAATTACATTGCAATTGGCATTATTTTGCATATTCATGCGAAAGCGATGGAACTTCTAGTTCTGAAATATCTGTTATTATAATATCGAATAGTCTGTTTGCGTGTATGTATAATGACGAAGAAAAACCTAAGACTACGGGTGTTGGTGTTGGCTGGTTGAAGAAACGATTGTGATACCAATCTATAGTGAGATAAGCGTTCTACAGAGGAAATAGCACTGGCCTGATTGTAACTGAAATGAACTCAGTGTATTAAGTCTGTGATATATCACCAGATTGATGCTGGATAGTAAGCAGGCTGTACGTTGTAATTACATGTACAGCTTGTTGGTTATATATATCGCGCTCTAATTATTGTCTTTGAATTGAAGGCTCATTGTTATTTGTCTCGCCACGCATTTCATTCAGTTACGTTTTGTACTATACTGTAGCATTTCTTTCTATGTACAGTCCAAGTTACGTCTAGGTATGTTACTGTGCACCATTGTATATCCGTAGACGTAGACCAACTATGCAGACCGAAAAACTGGACGGCCGGATACCCGGAAGCGGAAGACCAGTCCCGCCGAATTTTTATTCACTGAGAGGTGAATAACCTTGTCAGTGTGAAGTCCAAAACCAGTGATATAAAACTAAAATAAAATTCAACAACGTGAAATGTAACTTAGTTTTCCTGCACTTTATATATAAAGTGTTTGTGTGTTTGTGTGTGTGTGTGTGTGTGTGTGTGTGTGTGTGTGTGTGTGTGTGAAATCTCTTGGGGCATGAACATGATTGGCTGACTGGTGCTCTAACCCAGTCGCTGGTACCGCTCTCAACTAATGAAATGCTTGTAATTGTATTTCAGTGTTACAGTTTTACACCCGTTACTAATTTCCCTTAAGTACCGAATATATTCAGATCTGTTAAAAATGTAATGAAAGGGATGGTCTTATGATAACAGGCAACTAATATGATGTCAGCCATTTGAGTTCTTCTAAAATTTTCAAGTTTCCGGCTCTCACTACCTCTTCACTTTCCCGTTTACTACTGCTGGATTCCTGGGAGTATTTGTACACCCTGAGTCTTGTCTAGAAAATTCCAGGAAAGGAGGCTGACAAAAAATGACAAGTAGAAAGTAAAGTGCAGGAAAACTAAGCTACATTTCACGTTGTTGAATTTTTTCTTGGTTTTATATCTCTGATTTTTGGACTTCGCACTGACAAGATTATTCACCTCTCAGTGTGTGATTTTTTGCAGCGAGAGGACGCAGTGAATACGAATTCGGCGGGACTGGTCTTCCCCGTCTTGCCGTCCAGTTTTCCGATTTTGCATAGTTGGTCTAATAACTGCAACAGACTGCTAGGAGGGTTCTTTTGAGTGGACCGTAAGCGATTTCCTCCCCGGTACTGTACAACTGGGACAATGTAAAGCCTTAGAGAACCTCACAGCTAGACGAAACTTGGACTGTACATATACAGAAATGCTATACTGTAGTACAAAATGTAAATGAAGTAAATGCACGGTGAGACAAATAACAATGAGCCTTTAATTCAAAGACAAATGATGGACCCTGGACAGTATAAACGGTGGAACGTGGTTGTTATTGGGTGTGTTACCATTACGGTACAGGTCTTCGTTGTACATCGACCTCCTTTGGTCGATAGGGGGAGAAGGGAGGGGGAAGGAGCGGGGAGAAGAGCCTGCAACCTTCACGAGGGTGCGCCATAGACAACGAACTGCAAGAACAAACCGAGGAAAAGTCCATTCATTCCGCGACCGCTATGGACCTACGGCCTCTGTCGGCCATAAAGATCTACCATAGCGCAAAGAAGAAAGAACTGACAGTTCTCAGCCGGCCGGTGTGGCCGAGCGGTTCTAGGCGCTTCAGTATGGAACCGTGCGACCACTACGGTCGCCGGTTCGAATCCTGCCTCGGGTATGGATGTGTGTGAAGTCCTTAGGTTAGTTAGGTTTAAGTAGTTATAAGTTCTAGGGGAATGAAGAGCTCAGATGTTAAGTCCCGCAGTGCTCAGAGCCATTTTTTGAACTGATAGTTCTCAGTGCTATCCTATAGGAAACAGTGCTGATAATTCTGCTCTCAGTGAACCTGCCACCTTAAGGTTGTGGTGGGAAGTACTTTGTGTACAATACCACTTCCTCCTCCCTCCCCTGCTCCTTTCGTACTTCAAGTCGCGAACGGTTCGCGGGAAGACTGATGGTTGGAAAGCTCAAATGTCTCAAGGTTTTTCATGGTCTTTTCACTAGATATTGTGGGAGTAAGCAATACAGAATGCCCTGAAGAGGGCTTTACATTATCTGAACTTTAATAACTGTGGAGGTATTCATAATCTGATCAAATTGTGATTACACCGTGCTCTCAAGACTAGTGTATGCAGCCATTCATTTGTTTTTCTTTTGTTTATTTTCAGTTTCCAGTAACTACACGTAAATAACAAAGGCCAAACAACTTGTCCTCGAAACAAAGAAAGTGGATTTTAAAACGTTATTGGAAATGTGAAAACAAGAAAAAAGCGCATTGACGATGGCAAACAGATTCTATACTGCGCCAACGTCATGTAGGCCTATAGCAATAAAGAAATTACGCAACAAGTCTGAGGAAAGGAGGTATGCGTGAAGGAAGAAAAGAGGAGCGGAAGAAACGGGGGTGGACGCAGTGGTAGAAGCTTTCACAAGATCCAAAAAGACGTCCATACGGGTAGCTACTCATGAATGAGATGTAAGCATATCACGCGTTCACAGCATTTAAAGCAAACAATGTGGAAACCCTATCTTCCCAGTTTGGTTCTCGCAACGGATGAGGAATATCCAGATAGGCGCCTCGAATATTGTGGATGGATTTTCGATAATGAACGGTTCACTGATGTCATTGTTCGGTCCGGTGAGGCAACGTTAAAACTTAATGGAACCATCAGTTGCCATACGTGTGTGTACTGGGCAAGAGAAAATCTCCACGTCTCGGAAGAACGAGCTGTTGATTTTCCTAGGTTTTCATTGCGATGTGGTATGTATGTCAAAGGACTTAAAGCCATTCTTTTTCGAAGGAACAGTTAGAGGTGCAATGTACCTTACCATGTTGCGGGAACGAATTGTACCTGCTGTTCAGCAACTGTACCGAGATGAAGATTTTTTTTTTTCCGATAAGACGGTCCGCCGTCAACCATGGTGACGTGTAGCAATTTCTGGATGAAACATTTTTGAAACGTGGATAGATGGACGAGGAAGTGTTGAGTTTCCAATCTGATCTCCCTATCTCACGCCGTTAGATTATTTCGGTGGGGAACTATGAAGGACATCGTCTACACCACAAAGTCACGTGCAGGGGATAAGATGGGAGGAGCGATAGTGAAGGTCTGTGAATTTATCCCAACGACAACAATGATACACGTGTGTCGATCTGTTTTGTAGCGTTGCAGATGCTATATTGCTGCCGGTGGAGGACATTTTGAACGTATTCAGTGGTAAAACGTCATAAGTAACGTCGTGACGATGTATGTGACTTTAAAATGCAGTGCAGATGCCAATATGGTCACAATTCCACCACCTCAATCTTTACTGTCTACCAAGGAAGGAAGCTCTGAGATTTAAAAGTCCAGTCGACGACGACGGTTGTTAGAGGTAGTCCATAACTTCGAACTGTAGAGGGATGGAGAGGGAAATTCGCTCAGCTCCCTTGTGCAGTAGTGAGTCACTAAAATCGTTTTCGGGAGAGAGGCAGTTCAGAGAGTTCAAAGAACCTCCGGCCATCTAGATTAAGATAATCCGTGATTTTCCTAAATCGTGTAAGGTGGACACCGCGACGGAAAAAGTGGATGACTGTTTCCTTCCCCAATCCGAGCTTTTGACCGCCTCGAATGACCTCGTTATCGACTGGACGATAAACCCTAATGTTTATGTTTTACCTTCTCTATGGATTCCTGAAATGCCAACTAGATCAGTTTATTTAATGCAGCAGTTTGCTTCTTGTTGCTTCTGTTTCAGTTTGTTTTATCGATCACGTACGTCGTTTTTCTTGACTTTCTTAATAATTCATTGGGTGTAAGCGATAACAGTTTACAACGTACCACTTTGGTTTAGAGGAAGTCGAAGGGAAGAATGTGATATAAGACACCTGTGGTCTGTGAACCCGGGAGTCAACCTCAAATTTTTTAACTAAAGTGACTTACAATGTAGCAGTGCCTGTGTTGTTAAGAGGAACAATGTAACGTTCCTTCGGACATGCATGCATGTATTTCATGACGGCTTAGTCGTCGCAGTACCTATTCCTTCGAACATGCATGCATGGATGCATCCTACTTATTATCAAAGGAAGCGTAGTACTTATTCTCCGATACGAGGCAGCGACTTCCAATTAAATTGTCATCCACTGTACAGGAACTACATAATGTGTGTACGAGTGCATGTTGTGACGCAGGAACGACGACATATGGACGTTTGCGTCTGGCCGTGAGTTGTGCACGGATAGCCAAAGCGGTCCGAGTTCTGGTCCGCTACAGATTTTCAGCGTCGTCAATCCCCTACACAGCTGATGGCTGTTCGTATTCGCAACTATGAAGATATTTCATGTAAAAAGAGAACCTACAGCACATGGCGTGCCACTCGATATTTTTACCGTCCCTTCGCGCTTCTCAAGCCACCGGCTTCAGTTAATCTTCAGTTAATCTATCCTATGAAGGTAATGAAAGGAAAAAAAATATCTGAGCAACTTATGCACAAACTAATTAAGTTTCCAACTATCTAAATTTAGCTCTTACGGGCAAAACTATGTAATTGTTAATTTTACGCTGTTAAATTCAGCAAATAGAACGAGCATGTGAAGATTGTGGTAGAAAAGGCGAATGGTCTCGACTTTGGTTTATTGGGAAAATTCTACGAAAGTGTGTTTGATTTGTAAAGTAGACCACATGTAGGACGCTAGTGCGACCTATCCTTGAGTACTGTTTGAGTATTCGATCTGTACCAGGAAGACATTGAAGCAATTCAGAGGTGGGCTGCTAGATTTGTTACTGGTAGGGTTCAAACAACGCGCACGTGTTACGGAGATGCTTCGGTAAATCAAATAGGAATCCCTGGAAGGAAGTCAACGTTCTGCTCGACGAACACTATTGAGAAAATTTAGAGATCTTCCATTTGAACCTGACTGCAAAATGATTCTGTCGCCTCCAACATACACTGCACATAAGGACCTCGAAGATAAAAAGCGAGAAATTAGGGCTTTTACGGAGGCATGTAGACAATAGTTTTTCCTTCGTTGTATTTGCGAGTGGAACGGGAAGAGAAATAACAGGTAGTTATACGGGGTACCCTCCACCAATCGCCGTAATGTGGACTGCGGAGTACCGATGTAGCTGTAGAAAATTTTCGCAAATATCTTTTGCACAATTTATATATGCACAAATATGCCTGTTAGTAGTTAATCGTCCTTTGGGTGACTAAAATAAAGATGCTATTCAAGTGCAGTAGGGATTCACAACTGCAGTTACTGATACTTATCGAAGAACCAGTGTAAAGGTGTAAGATGACAGAAAACAATTGTTATTAGACGGCTGCACCTACCCGTTCTGTTCAACTTACCAACCATTACAAAATTGTTAAGGCTTTCGTGGCCACTTGTTGACAAACTGCCTATTGGCTTCTGTCTCGGGTTCTTCGGCCGACGTTCATCTAATGATTTTTCTGACGTTTTGCCAGCACGAATGGCTGGCATTGTCAAAGCTTCACCACCGGCAATGGAGGGTGAAGCTTTGACAATGCCAGCCACTCGTGCTGGCGAAACGCCAGAAAAATCATTAGATGAACGTCGGCCGAAGAACCGGAGAAAGAAGCCAATAGGCAGTTTGTTACCAACCATTGATGCCATATGAGTTCAGTACTTTTCCCATAGTATATATATGTGACTGTAATACCAGAGTTGAAACATAAGACGGTACATAACTAATTTGGATTCAGGAATGTACATGGTCTCTGATTTCGGGTCTCCGTTAAGTTATAAAATAACCACGCCCTGGAAACAGAGGCTTAAACGTCTTGGTATGGAAACTAATACAAACTGAATATGTACCTGGGGAGCTTCCCTTCTTACAGCGTGTATGCATGTCCACACAGTATCAACAGTCACTGCCGAAGAAGCGAGCTGAAAAAGTTACCCAGTCGTCTTTGCCAATACGCCAGGCGAATGTACAGGTCATGGAGGAAGTGTTTTTTTTTAATCTCTACATGAACACAGCTGTAGCATACGATGCACAGGAAGGCAGATTCCAGACAGAGTCATTGGAAGAATCTTCAGGAAGTGAAGTCCCAACACAAACCCACTTTCGACCAATATTTGAATTCTGCTTGGCAGTCAGGGATCCGTACCACATAGGACTGACAGTGGAAATAAAGATTCAAAGAAAAGCAACGCGCTTCATCATAGATTAGTATGAGCGAAAACACCAAGATGTTTTCATCCAATTCTAGTGGTAGACACTACAAGATAGGTAGTGTGCATCTTGGTGTGGTTTACTGTTAAAATTCCGTGACCGTGCGTTCCTGGAAGAGTCAACAAAGTTATTGCTTCCTAAGACGTATATTTCACGAGAAGATCACGAAGATAAAATTAGAGTCGAGCTGAAACAGATGCTTACCACCAATAATTTTTCCCGATCCCTATTCGCAACTGTAGCAAGAAAGGGGGAGAAGTAACAGTAGTACAGGAAGTAGCCTCTGCCATACACCGTAGGTTAGCTTGCGGAGTAGAAACGTGGATGTAGCAGTGCAGATTTCTGCCACCACGGCAGTGTCTAGCATTACTGTAGGATCGGTTGTCGTGGAAATTGTCCAGAACCTTCATTTTACCAGTCAACACACATGCGATGGCATTCACGAACTCCTTCGCGACGATCCGTTTGCAATTTCTGACGCTGCCATCCGGTCAGCATCGGAGGGCTTATTACTATCAGCGGTCTATACCTGTTGCAGGGATACACCGTCAACGGAGCTGTGGATGAGATAATAATTACCTTGTGCTGTCGACACTGTTAGTGTTCCAATAGCTTCTCTTTGCGACACTCGAATCTGTATCGTTGTTCATTACCTATTCTTGGCCGACAAAAGCTTTTTGGTTCACACGAACAATAAACAAGCACATGAAAATGAGTCGGTAAATATGGTAGAAAGTTCGAAAGTTTTCCGGTATGTGTACTGATGAAAGTTTGAACTGGATGAAACACGTTACTAAGCTTCTAAAACAGCTAGATCCAACAAACACTGCTCTTGCATAACTCCTAATCTAGGAAAAAAATTAACAAATTAATATTTCCACTAATTCATGCCGCATGATATAATTTTGAGTGGTGCCGGAATAATTAGGAAGAGATTATGGCCGACCGGTATGACCGAGTGGTTGTAGGCGCTTTAGTCTGGAACCGCGCGACAGCTAGGGTCGCAGGTTCGAATACTGCCTCGGGCATGGATGTGTGTGATGTCCTTATGTTAGTTAGGTTTAAGTAGTTCTAAGTTCTAGGGGACTGATGACCTGAGTGTAAAGTCCCATAGAGCCCAAAACCATTTGAACCAGTTTTTTGAAGAAATTATTGATACAACAAAACAAAGCAGTGAGAATGACATACGATTTTCATTACAGTCATCTTTTTGGCACTCTTCTTAAAATTTAGTCATTTTAAGTTGCAGATATTCGTACCGGGTCTCCAGTCGGGACATAACGCCGTCTTGACACACGTTGAGCCACATTACAAATTGCTCCTTCACAGTATATGTTTTCGCTAATGGTATTCGTCACTAATACTCCATCACAATTTGGCGGAACGTTCAAACCTACAACTGTAGGAAAAAAATAAACTACACGCCGTCCGAACAGGCCTTGGAAGGCACAAGGGTAGAGCGGCCGCCGTGTCATCCTCAGTCCACAGGCGTCACTGGATGCGGACATGGAAAAAGAATCATTTATTTTCGTCTCTAATCGGTGAAGTTGCCAGTGGCATAGAAAGGTATTCAGTACGCTGCCACAAAAGTTTTGAATCTGTAGGTCGCTAACATAGAATGTCTCAAATTGAAGTCTAATCTGAAACTACTTCTTCTGGATAACTTCTCATGTTCTGTAGACGAATGTATGAAGGCAGCAGAACGCGTAGTTTAGTAGAAAAAAAAGTATTTTTTTATCATGAAATTTGTGTTTCTCTTGTAATATAACCCCGATAAAAATAAACACCCATGTTTGTTAAATTTACAAATCACCTACGCTTCGCCTGTAAAATGACTCATTCCATATAATTTCAATAAAAATATGCCAGCTATCCATGGGACATGGAACTAGCTAACAAACACAAGACAATAAGGGCATACGTAAGAGATCTGTCTACAGTTCGCTACTACTGGTGAAGCTGTTTTACATGTTCTCAGAGCGTGACTGCGTTCGGGGTTATTCCTTCTGTGGATCGTAATTTTCAATAATGTTATTGCACAGTTCATACCCGGGTATCTGAAATTCTGTCTCAAATATTTCAGGATGAGCAAACGACTGAGGCTAAATCTTCTACTCCAACATTTTTCGGCAGCACGTATCACGGTTTTGTAATGAAAGCGGCGTTTCAAGTGAAACCCTGCAATGATAGCGAGGAGATGACGAAAGGGAATAGCTGATTCCTCTTCCTTGCATTTCCTTTTTAGCTGGCGTCTGGTCCCTGGTACCTTCTTCGCTCCCTTATTAATCTCCCGACACAAGAGCAGCGTTTCCGCCGAGAAGGCGGCTGCAGCGGTCAGAGCGAATTAATTATTCTCAGCAGCTTTCGCCCGGCGCCGCTCAGACGCGAACTTTAATTTTTCAATTTTCCAGCTGCACAGTACTGCTGCGAAGACGGAGTTGTGCAGCTGTTTAGCGCCGTGCGAAAGACACTGGACCTTGCAGCAAGGCAGTCGCTCCCTTAGATCTCTCTCCCTCGTTTTTTTAAAATATATAGTCAAAAGTAAGGTGGATGACGCACTTTCTGTGAGCTGGCACCCTACATGTTATACTCTTCCTTTTTTGTGCCCAATTACAAGCGACAGAGACAGAAGAACCGAGATTATACGAATGCTCGTGTTCCGTGCTACATGAGAGTCTGATACAACTTCTAGCAGCCTAGTATTCACAGCCGAAGTCACTGAACGACTACCATCATATCCCGGAAGTATATTCTGAGAGTGCAGACGATGTGAGGAATGATTACAGAGCATCCGCATAAATATTGTCGAAATATTTTAAATATTGAAACCGAATCGTTTTTTGTCTTTTTTACGAATTCTCTGTTTTCAATAAATTACACTCCGTCTAATACTGTTCTCGAATGTTACGTGCCATCGTCTCAGAAGCACAGATTTCTGCAACGTTTACTGCTAACATTCATATTTACAACATTGTGTGTTCTATTGGTAGTAAAACTGAATTCAACAAGAATATGACACGATCTCCTTCAGGATGATCGATTCAATCAGAGTTTTATCATTCCTGTTACTTAGAGAAATAATTGTAGATTAAGGGGTGTTAGAACGGATTTTTTTTTCAAATTTTCGGATTTTTATCTCAGTATAAAATTTGCAATTTTCCAAATAAAATGACATATATATCACTTATAAACTAACATGGGAAGTATTTTATGTTATTTTTTTTAAATATAATCTACACCGCTTGAAAATGTTAAAATTTTTACGTGCATTACTTCAAGATATAATAAAAACGATAATTTTTCATGTAAAAGGCTGTGGATTGCTGTGTTATAAAGATTAAATTACGTGTTTGTATTGGTAGCACTGTCAAAAACCAGTATCGTATCGTGTCATAGTATAAACACGCGTTGTATGTCGAAGTGCTAACGTTCTTCCGAGGAAAAGTGTAGAATAGATTGGTAAATCTCTCAAGAAGCAAAGAATGACGGCTAAGCGAAGTCTTTTTAACAGTAGTGGGTTTCATGGTAATAGAGTTTCGAATAAAGGGAAACATTGTGTTCAACATGTGGCATGTGAAGGTACAGACAATGACATACAGGCAAACTCGTCAGTATCTAGAGAAACACCCATTAGTGCTTCGAAGATTAAAATAACACGTTGTGATACACAGTTTTCTCAAAACTAAAGTGATGTAAATGGAAGGTTAGGTCGTATTCTGATAGATTTACACATCCTAACAAGGGTGTTAGGTGAATTTGTGTGTTGCAAAATATGTGGAGGGCCAGTTAGTTTAGGTGAAGACAGTGAGGTATCAAATGGACTAACCAGGAAACTTATCATTGATTGAGCCAGTTGTAAATATACTAATTCATTTTGGAATTCTGATAAATATAAAGATACTTATTTTGAAGCAAATGTTATATGGTTTTATGGATTGAGAGCTATCGGCAAAGGACACACTGCAGCAGAAACAATGTGTGCTGTGATGAATGTGCCACACCCACCTTGTAAAATCGACAAGTATGCGGGATTTATTGGAGCTGCTGTTGCATGTGAGTCAATGAAGGGTGCTTGAAACCATGCTGCTGCAATAAATGCTGGTATGACTGACATACCAGTAGCTTTTGATGGTACTTGGCAGAAGTGCGGATACAGTTCTAAGAATTCTGTTGCTACGGTGACCAGTGTGGATACTGAAAAGGTAACAGATTTTCAGATTTTAACCGAACATTGTTATAAGTGTAAATCAGGGAATGAAGAAGGGCATATCTGTGACAGAAATTATGAAGGAACAAATGGGGGTATGGAGGCCTCAGCAGCTATTGAAATGTATAGTCGATCTTTGAACGAAAGGGGAATGTGTTACAGTAAGTTCTTAGGTGATGGAGACTAAAAAGCATATAACAGTGTAGTAGCCGCTCAGACTTTTGGTGAGAAGATTATCACAAAAGTGGAATGCTATATTTTAACTTAAGTTCAGTCTTGATCACAACACTTATGTCTCAATAACATAGGCGACCGGTTTCGGTTATATTTATATAACCATCTTCAGATCCATGGCTTCCTTGGAGGATGGTAGGCGGAGCTCTCCTCAGCTGCTACGAAGTCAACTACAGCAGGATTATGCGATGGCCATTAGAAATAATACTGAGAATTTGTCGAAAATGAAGCATGCTGTTTGGGCTGCCTTCTTCGACATATGGTCAACTGATGAAAAACCAGTACACCACCTTTGCCCTCATGGACCTGATCCATGGTGCAATTACCGCAATGCCCAGTACTCAAACAGTTCATACACCCATAAACATTCCATCCCAGCAGCAGTCATGGATATCACAACACCTGTTTACAGAGACTTGGCAAATCCTGAATTACTGAAGAAGTGTCTGCTTGGTCACACTCAAAGTCCCGGCGAGTCGTTCAATAATCATATATGGACTCGCTTACCAAAAAATGTTTTTCTTGGAATGAAGACACTAAAGTGGGGGAGGGGGGGGGGAAGGGATCAGTGATGCCGTTGTTGCTATTAATGATGGCAACAATGGTAGAGTGAATGTGCTACAGCATATGGGAATGAATCCTGGAGCAAACTGCATCAGAGAACTTTAACGGTTGGACAAGGTTCGCATTGATAAAGCAGAGCATGTAGAACAACCGGCCACTAAGGAGTCCAGAAAGAAGAAAAGAAGAAAAAACTTGGAAAAAATCAATAGGATGATATACAGTATGGTACAGGGTGTTTCTGAGTGACTAAAAATTTAAAAAAAAGTTAAGCGTATATTGAGTTTCTTTTGAAACTTTAGAAGCCGTTCCTGAAAATTTACATTTTCTGTTGCATTTGTCCCTAAATCTCAGAAACTACTTCGACTAGGGTATTCAAATTTTCAGGAAGTAGTAACATATATATCCTGAGTATACTGAACTAAAAGAAGAACATAATGTTATGTATAATTAAAATTATTTAGGATAACGTACAAAAAATTACACAAAATTTTAACAGTGTAATTAAAAAAATGTATTTCCGAAAGCAGTGGATGAAATGCAGTTATTTTAATTCAGTAGACTCAGAACATACAGTTTAATGTCCAGTAAAAGTTTCATGTCAATGGCTACAGTGGTTCCTGAAATACAGGGAAGCAATTTAACACTATCGGGACTCCTACAATGTTGGAACGTGCGGACACTCACATTCAAGGTGATCAACGGATCACAAACAAACGTCTCTTTTGGTAGGGAGAAAACACTCGTCCACCAGTCAGAGTACTCAAAAGTGTGTACCCATTGGGTTCCTTACCGCCTAACAGAAGACCACAAAGAGCAACGAAGGACCACCTGCTCCGATCTGCTTCTGCCTTACGATCGTGAGAATTTACTGTCGAACATCGTAATAGGCGATGAAACATAGGTTCATCATTTCGAATCAGAAAAAAAAAACGGCAATCCATCCAGTGACACAACGCTACTTCTCCTCCGAAGAGAAAGTTCACAGCGACGGCCTGCTGAAAGTCTGAAGGGATTATTCCTTTTGATGTCCTCTCTTACGATGCAACGATCAACTCTGAAGTTTATTGTGCTATCCTTAGAAAACTGAAGAAACTTTAGCGTTTTCGTCGACACAAATATGCAAACGAACTTCACCTTCTCCATGACAAAAAAATGGCTCTGAGCACTATGGGACTCAACTGCTGAGGTCATTAGTCCCCTAGAACTTAGCACTAGTTAAACCTAACTAACCTAAGGACATCACAAACATCCATGCCCGAGGCAGGATTCGAACCTGCGACCGTAGCGGTCTTGCGGTTCCAGACTGCAGCGCCTTTAACCGCACGGCCACTTCGGCCGGCCTTCTCCATGACAACGCAAGGCCTCACACAAATCTGCGCACATGAGATGAGCTCATGAAACTTCACTGGACTCTTCTTCCTGACTCATCCTACCGACAGAATGTCACACCTTCCGGCTTCCGTCTGTTTGGCTCAATGAAGGATGCTCTCCACGGGAAGCAGTACGTTGGTGATGGGTAGGAGGCTATTTATGCAGCAAGACTTTGTCTCTGACGTCGACCAGTAGAGCGCTACCATGTGGCCATACTGGGCCTCCCAGTAAATTGGCGTAAGTCCGTCACATTGAACGGAGATTATACTGGAAAAGTACGGTTATGTAGCCAAAAGACTGGGGAATAATATAATGTATTGGAAGCCTGAATACAACCAACCTGCTTTCAGAAAAAAATATGTGTTGCATTGCTTATTGAATGTTCTTCGTATATTGGCGGATACGTGTGTCTGAGTGAAATTAACATCATTAATCACCAGAATGAGATTCTCACTCTGCAGCGGAGTGTGCGCTGATATGAAACTTCCTGGCAGATTAAAACTGTGTGCCGGTCCGAGTTCGAGTCTCGGTCCGGCATTCAGCTTTGATCTGCCAGGAAGTTTCATATCAGCACACACTCCGCTGCAGAGCGGAAAACTCATTCTGGAAACATTCCCAAGGCTGTGGCTAAGCCATGTCTCCGCAATATCCTTTATTCCAGGAGTGCTAGTTCTGCAAGGTTCGCAGAAGATTCTGTGAAGTTTTGAAGGTAGGAGACGAGGTACTGGCAGAATTGAAGCTGTGGGAACGGGTCGTGAGTCGTGCATGGGTAGCTCAGACGGTAGAGCATTTAGCTTTAGGCAAAGGTCCCGAGTTTGATTCTCGGTCCGGCACACAGTTTTAATCTGCCAGGAAGTTTCATCATTAACCACCACTTAAAAATGCAGCAATCTCATAGAAACACTCCAGTCGCTAAAATAATATGGCATTATGTACTACGGAAACGAAAGTGTTACGCCGAACGCTACCAAACTGATACTCCAGTATTTCAAAATCTGTGGGACAATCAAATCATTCTTCGAGGTTCTTTCAGTACAGAAACAAGCCATTCCTACAGAAGAAGAATGTTGTGAGCATCTGATGTTTCTTGGGTTTGTTCAACTTTTCTGGAGCTCTTTCGGTGTAAATCGCAGCACAGAATGTTCACGTGCCGCTTACCGACGGACACTGAGAACGTCCGAATCACTGGCATGATGGCCATAGCACAAATGCTGTGTTACGGACTGAACTGGAGGCAGGCCTTCGCAATCAAAGAAATGACACACGCGCCAGCCATCACAGAAATTCTGCAGCTGCGTACTGCAGTGGAGCTGATGCAACACCCTGCAATGCAGTGCCCTACCATCAATGGTTGGCTGTGGATCACAAGGCCCCATTTTCACTGTCGCGTACTGGAAGGGAGACTACAAGTTCTTTTAGCACACTCGGCCAGAGGGTGTTCAATAGCTTCTTTCGTTCATCGTCGTTAATTCGACCGGCCCAGTCTCCATGACAGTCATTTGTTGAATGTAAGACTAAGTTACTTCAGCTTCATTGAACAGCATCACCAACTAGGCGAAGCCGCTGATCTATGAACCGTCAGCTATCAATAATGATTCTTGTCTTCAAAATGGATGGCCGAGGCGAGGCTACCCAGTCGGCGCCATTGCCCGGCACTTCAACCACGTTCCGAGGGTTCTAGGTTCGACTTTGGGTTTGCTCACTTTCCGCCAGTGTTACAGAGCGGCGGCGCTACTCGATTGCCACCTGACTCAATCTTACATCGCCAAACTGACAAGAGGACTTATATCAGCAAGGCTGCTGCCCGCTGCCAACCGCCGCTGAGCATACTGCTCGCGACTTCACCCACTGCCTACGTGCCGTTACTGGCACATGGGTCGCTAACTTTGAAGCACTGCGTGGAAATGTAAGGTGTCGGTTCATCTTCTTAGCATACCTCTAAGATGCTAGAAGTCTGATCCCTAATTGAGTTAAGGAAAAGGAACCTCCCCATAAGATCGTGTAAATTTAGGAGAAGCATTGTTGCATAATCGATGACACCATATGGAACGAAAATTACTAGGAGTGGTCCAATTAACCATGAAGGTATAGGTACCAAACCTCGCACAGATATATTAATGAAAGGATTTATCTAACTACAGAAATGATGATGATGATGCTTGGCTTGTGGGGCGCTCAACTGCGCAGTCATCGGCATCCATACAAAGTCACAATTTTTACACAGTCTATTTTCTTTTCACAATCCAATCCATTCACTCTCACAAATTATGACGATGATGATGACAACACAAGCACCCCGTCCCCGGTCAGAGAAAATTCCTAAGCCAGCCGGGAATCGAACCTGGGACCCCTTGAGCAAGAGGCAGCAACGCTAGCCCCTGGACCACGAGCTGCGGAATAACTATAGAAGGAAACTAGCAGTCACTGTAACAATTCGGTTTATTACACTAACACACCAAATACAATGACTTGCCCTCGAAATATAACTACTTGAACGAAATATACTTACGAACTATAGCCTTGGTGGATGGATACAAGAAAGTGCAATCTGAAACTACGTCGTGGATACTGCTAATGACTGCTATAATGGTCATTTTTTAAGGAAAGAATCCCAGAAAAGCAAGTACGAACACCAATAGACTCATCAAATTGCATGGTGTGTGCAGCTAGCAGGCTGCAAATCCTAAAACCGCCCAATGACAATTTGATGCAAATCAACTAGCCTCACACCCCCTTGGCTTCTCGATGCATCGCCAGTTCATGCTTATCATTTTTAAATGATGTGAGTGTGCGAGACACGTGCGTTAAGCTCGAAATTCAGAGTCCAGATAGACTCCTGCACACTTCTCCGAGTCAGAAACATCCATCTCTGCCGTTTTCTGCAGTGACGTGGAGCAAGAATTCTCTTCGACATTTCTGTTGCCAGTGTTTTCATACATATGCCTCTGTCTCTCTAAAGCTTAACTGGTTCTGCCAGTGTAGCAATCTCAATGGCCAACTGCTGTAGACCTTGTCAGTTCTGATCAATAATAATGTTATAAACAAGATTGACAAAAACCTAGTCTCACAGATGTTGTCATAGTTACCAAATAATGGCGTGGCATGGGAAGGAAGGCTAAAAATTTTAACCACAACATCACAGGTTTCTATCTCTGGTCAACCAAAATCATTGCACACAGAAATCCGCAGAAAAACGCACATTGTACTGAATTAATTGCTGTGAGATAGCCACAACCTATCCTACTCGGATTTAAACAGACATTCCTGTGTGACACGTCTGCAGCTGAATTCCGTTCCTATGGTGTGAATGCTTTACCGGACTTGCAGATTTTTTCTCTCCGAAACGGACTCCTTCTATCATCTCGCACAAAGCAGTTTTTGCCAAACGCAGGTCGCCCTTCCATGTGCCTGCTCTGTGGAAGCAGGACACTTTGACTACCCTGTTCTACAAATCGTCGCTACCAGAAAAACACGACTTTTGCAGGAGAGAAAACAACTGTTTTAATTCATTTTATTTGTAAATAATTAAAGATATCGGCATCCTGATGTTAAGAGTAGATGCACTGAGAGTCAAGGATATCAGCTGAGTGTAAAACACAAAATCGATAATCTATCAGTTACGCGGTATTGTTTCTTCACGCACGATATGCTTGAGGTCGCCATTCAGTGCTGAACAAGTTATAACGCTCTGGTTTTTGTAAATTAACTCCCAGAATCTACTACAAAGAACAGCGGAGGCCGTTGAAAATAACAGGTTTCCCTCACTGTCCTAAAATAACAGCTTCGAATGGTAAGGCTATAATCGGTTGTTTCCTTGGTGCTATTCGGAGGTAGTAGGTAATCTGTTGGCACTGTGTTTTAATTTCTCCATCGTGTCACCGTACAACACAAACAGAATACCACCTCAAACATCTCCGTTGCAGACACGTGTGCTCTACCGAAAAACATTAGATACAACTCTCACATACGGTGAGAAAAGGGACCATTATGAACGATGGAAATACACTGAAGAGCCAAAGAAACTGGTACACCTGCCTAATATCGCCCAGGGCCCCCGCGAGCATGCAGAAGTGCTGTAACACGACGTGGCATGGGTTCCACTAATGTCTCAAATAGTGCTAGAGGGAACTGACTCCATGAATCCTGCATGGCTGTCCATAGAACTGTAAGAGTACGAGGGGGTGGAGATCTCTTCTGAACAGCCTGTTGCAAGGCATCCCACATATGCTCAATAATATTCATGTCTGGGAAGTTTGGTGGGCAGCGGAAATGTTTAAACTCAGAAGAGTGTTCCTGAAGACACTCTGTAGCGTTTCTGGACCTGTGGGGTGTCGCATTGTCCTGCTGGAACTGCTTAAGTCCGTCGGAATGCACAATGAACATGAATGGATGCAGGTGATCAGACAGGATGCTTACGTACGTCTCACCAGCCAGAGTCGTATCACTCCAACTGCACACGCTCCACACCATAACAGAACCTCTACTAACTTCAACAGTCCCCTGCTGACATGCAGGATCCATGGATTCATGAGGTTATCTCCATACCAGTACACGTCCATCCGCTCGATACAATTTGAAACGAGACTCTTCCGACCAGTCAACATGTTTCCAGTCAACAACAGTCCAATGTCGGTGTTGACGGGCCCAGGCGAGGTATAAAGCGTTGTGTCATGCAGTCATCAAGGGTGTAAGAGTGGGCCTTCGGCTCTGAAAACCCACATCGATGATGTTTCGTTGAATGTTTCGCGTCGTCCGCTGTGGCCTAGCGATGCTAGGCGCTTCAGTCTGGAACCGCTACGATCGCAGGTTCGAATCCTGTCTTGGGCATGGATGTGTGTGATGTCCTTAGGTTGGTTAGGTTTAAGTAGTTCGAAGTTCTAGGGGACTGATGAACTCAGATGTCAAGTCCCATAGTGCTCAGAGCCATTTGAACCATTTACGTAGCCTTGTCAGATAAGAACTTCACTGTACGAAACAGCTCACTAGATATGCTTTCAATATTTTGGAACGTTATAGGGAGACTTAATAATTTTTCTTATTGATGAAAGTATATATAATTGTTCGACTCTCATATCAAAGATTAATTTTAAAAGTGTTTCTCACATTAATAGTAGATTTACGGCCTTAGTTTATTAGTTTTAGTAATAGTTACCTTTCGTTGTTCTCACGCCATGGTGCTTAGAAATGTAAAGGAAGTGCTCGTCAAATTCAAGTGAAATTTGGTTAAATAATGAACTTCTGAAACAATACGACTTTCTCATTTACGATATCATGTATCCCAGCTCCTGTAACTCTGGAAGATTATTATTATTTTAATTTTGTATGGAGAATTTAGAGGAGGTGACGATCTTCCCGTGAATGTTTTCATCTCTTTCCCTTCGTGCCCGTCAATGTCAATTTCAATATTTAGGTCATATTTGCCACTACTTTCAGTACCAGCAATCTTTCTTTTCATTTAATTACGAAGTCCGATTATTTTCTTTTTCAGATGAATAAATGCAATTTTAACCACAATTCTTTTTACCCAGGTCACGGGGAATGATAGTACTTAGAATGTACGTGTCTCTATCCCGACCGTACTTTCGCATACAACTGATTGTGTACAGACGTAACTATACTTATGACCTACTTCCATTACAGTATTAATTCTTATTTTGACCCACTCACTCGCGAATATACTTGCCCTTTTTTTGTGTAGTCAGTCTGGTGTATTCCTTAATAATGTTACTCTTAATATTCAGTAGATTAGTTGCCACAATTGACCTTTGTCTGTGCCGCAACGGTGCTTCACGTTTACAACGCCTCTCCGCAGTATTATTCCTAAAGCGAGACAGAATCTAAAACTGGACTGCTGCGAATGACACAAGTGAGGAATGTACCTCGATTTTGTTTGGTTCAAATGGCTCTGAGCACTATGGGACTTAACTTCTGAGGTCATCAGTCCCCTAGAACTTAGAACTACTTAAACCTAACTAACCTAAGGTCATCACACACATCCATGCCCGAGGCTGGATTCGAACCTGCCACCGTAGCGGTCGCACGGTTCCAGACTGTAGTGCCTAGAACCGCTCGGCCACCCCGGCCGGCTCGATTGTGATTGATTCTGACTTAGACTTCTGATGGACCAATAAACAGACCTGGCCTGGTCGTCGTCTAGTAGCTCGCTTTTGGACGCCATGGAGTGCTGAACTACGATGCGGCTGTGTGCAGTCGAGCGCTTGATTACGCCGGAATATTGTTTGTGCTGCGGAGAAGGTCACGTCAACTGTATCACGTCCTCCTATAGGAGAGAAACTTTAAAATTTAGTTTAGAATGGCACACCGAAAGGCCTACACGTCTCGCTGTTCGAAAATTGGTGATTAATTATGTAAGCTTGCTTGATGATGATAATGATGATGTTTGATTTATGGGGCGCTCAACTTCGCAATAATTGGCGCCCGTAAAAAGTCCCAATTGTTACACAATCCAAATTTTTAACTGTCCACTCGAGCAACTGTCACAAGTAATGAGGATAACGATGATGAAATGATGAGGACAACACAAACAACCAGTCCCCGGGCAGAGAAAATCCCCAACCCGATCGGGAATCGAACCTGGGATCCCTTGAAGCTTCCTTGACGAGAGGGTGATATATATTCAAATAAGTAGTGCATATGCAGAATGTGTAAGTAACGACGTTTGTTGGCGAATTGTCAGGAACACCAATGTCGGCGTTAAATTTAAGCATAGTGATGTCTCTGTGAGCAACAACATTAGCAGGTATTGGCTTGCGGTTTGTGAGAGTCTGTTATTCACTGTTAGAAATGGCGCTCGAGTAGATCAGAGAAATACTTAGTTTATACCGGACAGTTTACGATATCAGAGAAAATGGATGGTCAGAAAATTTTCGTATAGCAAGCTCAACGGTAATCGCATAGCTGAAGTGTAATTACAAAGCACATATCCTATTATGTGACTGTATGCGGTCATAGGGTGTAAGTTGTGTGTGAAAACCACTCCCGCGCGACCGCTACGTCGCACGTTCGAGTTCTGCCTCGGGCATGGATGTGTGTGACGTCCTTAGGTTAGTTAGGTTTAAGTAGTTCTAAGTTCTAGGGGACTGATGACCTCAGAAGTTAAGTCCCATAGTGCCCAGAGCCATTTGAACCATTTGAAAACCACTCCCGCTTATACTCCATGCGCTATTACCCCTAATACCAAAGAGAAAATCATGTCTTTAGACACCCTGTACAATGGCATATGAAAAAAATGTCCACCTCGAGCTCAGGGGTGTGGACTTGTTCTGCCTGTGTAGAACGACCCCAATATGGGTACATCAGGGCCTGGTAGTGCGGGAAATGTGAATGAGAATGTTAGAGATTGCATCTCCGACCACCAAGAGAACCGCATGGAGAGCAATAGAAAATATAGTGTAAGTAAATAGAGCGACAAGCATGCTGTCCACGTCACTGATGACACACTTGATGAGAAACACTAGAATGCACTAGTGGAAGAGGATGCGGAGATGGCAGCAAGAGTTATTGACGGCAAAGAACAGTTCAAAAACAGTGAAACTAGCTATTCTGAATCCGCAGAAAACAAATACGACAAGGAATCTAAGACAGATGAAGGCGACATTTTGTTTACAATTTATTGGCTTTCGGGAAGTGCCCAGTCAGCCATCTCAATAGTCTAGTCCCCGAACGGAGAAAATCTTCAATCCGGTAGGGAATCAAACCGGACCCCTTTAAGTACAAACCGATAACAGTACCTTATTCAACGTAGATAAAGTAAGCAGCGAAGAAGCTTAAATGAGAAATCCAAACTCCAGCCTCGAATACCAACCAGTTTCATTAGCTGCACGAAATGGCTGAGGAGAAAATCATTGTATCCCCGGGAGGCGAGCCAACCGATCTACCGGATGTAGCCTAACTTCAACCGTGACTCCTCGCTGTTGCATTTCCGAGACCACACGCCGGAAAGCGAACTGTGGGCCATTGTTCTCCTTTCGTATTCCACGGTGCGCAGGCAGTGGGAGTCACTCGCCTGTGTTATTCTCAGTTCTCTCATTAGCAACGGAATCCATTGTCAATGGCAGTAGCACTTCTATCATATCACACGACGACGCGATCGGAGAACAGTTCTTTTGTCTTAGCAGAAGAGCCAACACCGTGTTACGAGTGGAGGCCGAAATGCACGCCCTGCCGTGTGGCGGCGCTCGGTCTGCAATCACTGATAGTGGCGACACGCGGTTCCGACGTATACTAATGGACCGTGGCCGATTTAAAGGCTACGACCTAGTAATTGTAGTGTCTGGCGGTGACACCACAAGTTCATTACTTTTCTTAAGACAAGCAAAGAATAAACAGTAATTCTTAATTGTGAGTGAATTTCTTTCATATTTAACCTTCTAATCTGTGTTCAGGACTTTATTTAGATGAGCGTGTAAATCATAGGTCTTGGACAGACTAATGAGAAAACCAAAATAATTCGTTGCAAAATAGTGGAAGCCTAAATTTTGTATTTTTTATGAACAAAACATTACTTCTGAGTGCAGTGTTCTAGCCTTCTTAACAACCAGTACTGAAGACCAGATTTTCTGCAAACTGGCTCTGGCAACTCTATCACCGAGTGATCCGTGATTTCCACACAGCAAAGGAAACTATCATCCATTTCAGTCGCCAAAGGGAAGAGGCAGGGTGTGCCTGCGGTCAGAGGAGCGATGGAGTGCACTGTGCTGCGTGGAAAGCATCGGAGTGTACTTCAGTGACTAATGTGAGAGAAACAAGATGTATAGCAATAGTAGTGGTATATGTACTAAGGAAAGGCAGTAGGTTTATTCTTCATATATAGCAGAATGCTTTTTGTCATAGCAACTAGTATTGTGGTAGTTCTAATAGGAGGAGCGTTGAATAAGTAAGGCAATAAATTGCGTTTCTCGGCCAATTTAGGATGAAACGGTTCAAATGGTTCTGAGCACTATGGGACTTAACATCTGAGGTCATCAGTCCCCTAGAACTTAGATCTACTTAAACCTAACTAACCTAAGGACATCACACACATCCATGCCTGAGGCAGGATTCGAACCTGCGACTGTAGCGGTCACACGGTTCCAGACTGTAGCGCCCAGAACCGCTCGGCCACACCGACCGGCTTAGGATGAAAAAATGCGAATTTTTTGTGAGACGTCACGGAATATCCCTGCTTCAGTCCTATAGTTTCCTGAAGTTCTGACAGGTGGTGGTGTTACACGAGGCCTTAAAAATGGCGTCTGTAACGGAGGTGCGTTACAAGCAGACAGTGGTCATCGAGATCCTTTTGGTGGAAACCAGAGCATCTTCGGAGTCCTTCGCGATGGCATACATGAATAAAACGTTCTCGGTTTTCCAGCCGCGTCAATTCGAATAAAATCCTCGAGCTTTCGATGCCCATCTCCGCCATCGTTGTCAGGAGTTCACTGACTGCCAGGGCTGCTACGCTTTCTCGCTTATACAGGCATGATGACATCATCAGCAGCCAATCAGATCGATCCAATGTGGTGGGCGCGCGTAAGTCGACACTGGCAGTTAGCGGAGGTGTTGCTGGTGGCAGCACCGGCGACCTCAGGTGGCGCCAGGGGCAGGAGCCACGTTTGAAACTGCCGCTCCCGCGTCTGTCTTTACTTTCTTTCGATGTTCAATGCCCGTCCCCATACCCTGCTGAGTGTTTATCCCTGGTCTATGTTGAAATTGTTGTTGTTTAAACGAATCTCGATCGCTTCCTTTATAACAGAGTCCCAATATGTAGACGCAAGAGCCAACACTTTTGTATTTTTCAACTGTATTTTATGTCCGTTTTTTAGGGAATGCTCTGCTATGGCCGACTTGTCAAGCTCCTTTGTTTTATATGGCGCTTGTGCTCAGTACAACGCTCCACAACCGTGTGAATTGTATGACCAATATACATGCTGCCACATTGACAGGGTACACTATGCACAACGAGCACTCGAAGAGCAATGTCGTCTTTAACAGGGCGCAACATATCTCGTATCTTGGGGGCGGGCCAGAACATTGGTCTTAGCCCATGTTTTTTGTAGCAGACGTCCTGACTTACTGCTAGTTGCTCCACATATGGCAGGAATGCAGTCCGTTTTACCTCTTCATCGAAGTTATTCATAGGCGCTTGCACAATGTCTACGGAGATCTGGCAGTGAGCAAAACCACCGTGACTCATTGGGCGAGACATCACCCGTGTGCCGACCGTAACGTTGGAACATGCGAACACTCTTTCGAAGTGGTGAACAGTTCACAATGAAACATCTCGCTACTGAACTGGATGTCTCTAGTAACACTGCTGACACACTCGTCCACCAGTGGGGGCACCCAAGGCGTGCGACCGCTGGATCTGTCGCCTTCTAACTGAAGACCGTAAATGGCAGCGGAATTGGTTGCGCTTTACGAGGCTGATCGTGGCACTTTTCAGTCGATTATTGTCACTGGCATGCAACGTGGGTAGGAAACATGGGTTCATCTCTTCGAGGAGGAAAATAAAAACGATCATCCATGGTGCGGCGCCACAAAACCTCTCCTCCGAAGAAAAAGTTCAAAGCCGTATCCCCTGGCGCTGAAATCATGTTGACAGTCTTCAGGGATTCTGAAGGGGTTATTGCATTTCACATTCTTTCTCATGGTGTAACAATGCACTCTGAAGTGTACTGCGCTGCCCTCAGGAAATTGAAGAAACGATTCCAGCGTGTTCGTCGTTCCAAAAATGCAAACGAACTTCTTCTCCGTAACAACTCAAGGCCTCACACAAATCAGCGCACCCTAGAGGAGCTCACATAACTTCACTGGGCCGTTCTCCCTCGTCCACCCTACAGCCTGGATCTCGCACCTTCCGACTTCCATCCGTTTGGGAAGCAGTACGTGAATGATTGGGAGGTTATTGATTCAGCAAGACGTTGGCTGATACGTCGATCAGTAGAGCAGAACTATGCGGGAATACATGCACTGCCAGTAAGATGGCGTAAGGTCATCGCATTTAATAGAGATTTTGTTGAAAAATATGTTTTTGTAGCCAAAAGATTGGGGAATGATATGGCGTATTGGAATCTTGAATAAAATCAACCTGCTTTCATGAAAATTTGTCTAATTACTTATTAAACGCCCCTCGTAACTTATTTCTAGCAGTCGTTACCGACGTATAGGAAAAAGCTGTTGACAGTAATATTGTGAATAAGAATGGATACAGCTTATTTTAAAACTACAGTTAGCAAGTTACGATGTAATAAATAAACATCAAATAATCTGAATCCGTGTCTTCTTCTTACGCCGAAGTCTGTAATGATTCAAAAAGAGCTCTTGATGTTTGAGAAGACACGTTCACTACTTGAAGCTACTCTAGTGCACATTTTTATATACCGCAATGAGACATTCCAAACGGAAAAGAGATTACAATATCTTAGACATAGAGGTAATCTGAGACGATCCACCCATACATCACGTGCTATGGATTCCTCGCCGTTATGAGCGCCGCAGCCACACTGAAAGCTCTTCAGGCAAAACGAACTGTAACCTTTCTTGAAATAAAGTTACTATCACGGTGTAGAATTTTATGCAGATTATTAATAGTGCAGTATTTTCAAGTAGCGTAAACAAGTTGCTAGACTGTTGCCATAATATTAATCTACATCATACTCCGCAAGCCAACCAACGGTGTGTGGCGGAGTGTACTTGTGGTACCTCTAAACCTTCCTAACCTCTTCTACGCGCGAATGGGCGAATGGAGTGTGGGAAGAACGATTAACGGCAAGCCTCTGTATTAGCTCTAATTTCTCGAATTTTCTCATCATAGTCATTGCGTATACTTCTAAGGTTTGGTGAATACATTTCACGTATTTTTGTTAAACAAAACCGCAATAGACTGAAATACAACAGTGTGTAACAAATAATAACAAAAACTCATTTGCGTTTCTCGGCGATCTCCGATGCTGCAGTGGCTGTAAAAGAATTTGCTGCACCGAAATTTGCTGCAATTTCCTGAGTTTTTGACAGTGTAGCTAATGATGTGGTAATGCCAAGAGAAATTTCGAGTAGCTCACGATGATACTATGTTTCTGCTTCAGAATGATTTCATTAATTAGTAATACGGTTATAAACTTGTAACAAAATTTCCTCACAAAAATTGTCGGAAAACAGACTCCGATACCTGATTCGCACTCCGTACATAAAGTCCGACAACACTTTCAATTATTTACTGCACAAGAACCAAACATTGTATAGATATCATACATACGTCATTTTGAAGAGAATCCCTGACTGTGATTGATGTCACTGGACCTTCTGTGAGAAATAATAATAGGAATGTTTTTAACGTTTTCTCAAATCTCTGCTTTTTCTATTCAGATGTGCCTGACGATGCAGCTCTATATTGCGACACCGGTTGTATTAATAGAGGATTATTCAACAGCTGCCGTCGTTTTGTTTAACAAGAATGTATTCTTGCAGCTGTAGTTTCCCACAATGTGGGGAGTGTTAACATTTGATGTAATTGTATTCCTTTAAAACAACACAGAATTTTATTTACATATTCTCTTCCATTATGGCAGGCTGTGCATTATTACTAACTTGCACAGTCGTACTGTCATCAGAATTTTTTATTTTAAATTTTTAACAATGCTCGCTCAAACGTCCTTTGTCGATATACCCTAGCCCACAATTACTCATGCACTCAGGAAATAGTTGGACGAGCAGAATACTCCCAGAGTCTGACAGCCGTTCGTTTCAGTTCATTTAAATGGGCAAGAATCTGGAACAGTGCTCACATCGCCCTTTTCAGGGAAAATAAAACACCATGGTTATACAGTCAGTTTCGAAGTTGACAAGGGATAAATTGGTAGTGTTAGGAAACTTTTGTTTCAGTGTTATTATTGAGATGAAACAGTGGTTTTCTTTTCCTATGTGAATAGAGGTAGTAAGAGTAAACTGTGGTGTGTAGTGTTGTGTTTTGAGTAACGTTGACGAGTGAAATAAGATTATTAGCCGTTTCTTTCACATGCCAAATGGAAGAAAAATATTACGTTTACAATAGAAAATATTGCTAAAAGGGGACTAGACAGTTAATCGCTGATACAGGACCCATGTGACCTTAAACCGGCGCCGGAGGCAATCACAAATGAATGACTATAGCCTGCATCATGTAGGGCAACACTTCCGTGCATAGAGGTGGAGCCGTAAGGAAGCACGGACGGACGAGAACTAGGCATGCACGGCAGAAGAGAGCAGGCAAACAAGGTCTACATTGCAGAACTGCGTTTCTGCAAACAACGGTCAGGCCCATTTGCGTACGGTACATCGTATTATACGTTCAAATCTGTGAGGAGGATAGTGAATATTAAATCCAATTTCGATCAGTCGTCATGAGAGAAACATTAATTCACGACTTTAAGCCGTTGCGTCCACTGCTACACAGATTTACTTTGCGTGACGTCGGGAGGCGAGACCACCTGACACAGCTTTAGGAAGACGTGAAGTACAATTTTTCCCAAAGCGACAATTGTTTGACGACAAGATCCTTGAAACTGCTTGCAATAATTATGATGTATTGCGATCTGAACTTAATATAAGTAAAAATTTGATACGGAACAAAATTAACTTCAAGCACAAACCGAAACCATATTTGCTTGACAAATGTTTCTACTCAACAGCATTTTTAAAAATATGTAAGGTGTGTGTGGATGTGTTTAACTATAGTTAAGTGTAATCAATTCTCGTAAAAAATAATTGGTGGTAGAAAAGACTAATGAAAAAGAGTATCAGAAAAATGTTTAGTAAGTTGTCATATTTTTCACTGTCAATGGGCATTATGAATGTAAACTAACTCGTTCGACATTACAGTGAGAGACTGCATTTGTAATCCATTGAACAGTCAAACAACTAATCATCATCTGCGAATAACTCATGGGAATGCTGACCGATAACATCGTAAACCACCGAAATCTCGACAAGTAACAGTTACTGTCATTTTAGGGCCTTATCCAGCTCGTGCCTTGAAAATGACCAGGGTTTACATGTGGAAATATTGGATTTCTGACGAATTTATCCAGCTGCATTCTCGCTTGGTTATTAAAGCATACAACATGGTGGCAGATGCTTAACTTTTCCTTGGGCAATATGTTGAACATTATAGACTGCATAATTAAAAGGATACAAAGTCCTAATTAAAAAGGCTACGAAGTTCCCATAATTATGTGCGCAACTGATATGTTGACAAACACATTTTTATACCATCTACATCTACATCTACATCCATACTCCGCAAACCACCTGCGGTGTGTGGCGGAGGGTACTTTGAGTACCTCTATCGGTTCTCCCTTCTATTCCAGTCTCGTATTGTTTGTGGAAAGAAAGATTGTCGGTATGCCTCTGTGTGGGCTATAATCTCTCTGATTTTATCCTCATGGTCTCTTCGCGAGATATACGTAGGAGGAAGCGATATACTGCTTAACTCATCGGTTAAGGTATGTTCTCGAAACTTCAACAAAAGCCCGTATCGAGCTACTGAGCGTCTCTGCTGCAGAGTCTTCCACTAGAGTTTATCCATCATCTCCGTAACGCTTTCGCGAATACTAAATGATCCTGTAACAAAGCGCGCTGCTCTCCATTGGATCTTCTCTATCTCTTCTATCAACGCTATCTTGCACGGATCCCACACTGGTGTGCAACATTCAAGCAGTGGGCGAAAAAGTGTACTGTAACCTACTTCCTTTGTTGTCGGTTTGCATTTCCTTAGGATTCTTCCAATGAATCTTAGTCTGGCATCTGCTTTACCGACGATCAACTTTGTATGATTATTCCATTTTAAATCACTCCTAATGCCTACTCCCAGATAATTTATGGAATTAACTGCTTCCAGTTGCTGACCTGCTATATTGTAGCTAAGTGATAAAGAATCTTTCTTTCTATGTATTCGCAGCACATTAAACTTGTCTACATTGAGATTCAATTGCCATTCCCTGCACCATGCGTCAATACGTTGCAGATCCTCCTGCATTTCAGTACAATTTTCCATTGTTACAACCTCTCGATATACTACAGCATCATCCGCAAATGGCCTCAGAGAACTTCCGATGTTATGCACAAGGTCATTTATGTATATTGTGAATAGCAGCGGTCCTACGACACTCCTCTGCTGCACACCTGAAATAACTCTTACTTCGGAAGCCTGCTCTCCATTGAGAATGACATGCTGGGTTCTGCTATCTAGGAACTCTTCAGTCCAATCACACAATTGGTCTGATAGTCCATATGATCTTACTTTGTTCATTAAACGACTGTGGAAGTCAAGAAACACTGCATCTCCCTGGGAACCAATGTCTATGGCCCTCTGAGTCTCGTGGACGAATAGCGCGAGCTGGGTTTCAGACGATCGTCTTTTTCGAAACCCATGCTGATTCCTACAGAGTAGATTTCTAGTTTCCAGAAAAGTCATTATACTCGAACATAATACGTCTTCCAAAATTCTGCAACTGATCGACGTTAGAGATATAGGTCTATAGTTCTGCACATCTGTTTGACGTCCCTTCTTGAAAACGGGGATGACCTGTGCCCTTTTCCAATCCTTTGGAACGCTACGCTCTTCTAGAGACCTACTGTACGCCGCTGCAAGAAGGGGGGCAAGTTCCTTCGACTACTCTGGGTAAAATCGAACTGGTATCCCATCAGGTACAGCGGCCTTTCCTTTTTTGTGCGATTTTAATTGTTTTTCTATCCCTCTGTCATCTATTTCGATATCTACCATTTTGCCATCTGTGCGACAATCTAGAGAAGGAACTACAGTGCAGTCTTCCTCTGTGAAACAGCTTTGGAAAAAGACATTTAGTATTTCGGCTTTTACTCTGTCATCCTCTGTTTCAGTACCATTTTGGTCACAGAGTGTCTGGACATTTTATTTTGAACCACCTACCGCTTTGACATAAGACCAATATTTCTTAGGATTTTCTGCCAAGTCGGTACATAGAACTTTACTTTCGAATTCATTGAACGCCTCTCGCATAGCCCTCCTCACACTACATTTCGCTTCGCATGATTTTTGCTTATCTGCAAAGCTTTGGCTATGTTTATGTTCGCTGTGAAGTTCCCTTTGCTTCGGCAGCAGTTTTCTATCTCGATTGTTGTACCACGGTGGCTCTTTTCCAGTGTCTTTAAAACTAGGAAATATTATTACTTTGTTCCAAAGTCTATATTGTAATACCACCATCACTTCTATTTGATTGTGTTTCTTAACAATCTGATTGTAAATTTATGACGATAGGTTCAAGGTGTATATCCACCATCACATCCCTGTCAAATTTTCTTTTTGAAGCTTTTCAGCAAGCTGCACAGACTGTTCTCACGCTGCAGGAGGGATGTTGTCTATTGTCTCATACATATTTGTTATCTTGAATGTTTTGTTTTTGTCTCCCACATAGTCTTAACCCTCTGTCCAAATTAATTCCGTGGAACTACACTGACAGTGACACGTGGGTAAATGCAAAACCACATTCACGTGCGAGTAAGTCAAGTTTGTACGTTCTGTCATGTGACTTGTATAAATTAACGAGCAGCAGGAGATCGGCACGAGTCTGGTTTATACTGTGCTTGATAGTTTTATTTCCAAACGAGTGAAAAATATCCGCTTTTCTGGTGTTTGTACCCGGTGTTTTCTTCGTAACAGTTGAATTATAACCGGCAATGACCGACTACGAAGCAAAGTATGACAAGAATTGTGAATCACCTCACGAGATTGATAACGTTCATTTCCGAATGGTAGTCATTGCTGTTTTTCTTACACGTAAATACAAGTCTACTCTCAGAAACAGAACCAGAAGATGAGCCAGCATGTCAGCATGCAGAATAATTATCCGAGAACCTATTTCTATGAAAACCTCGTTTTCTTGCAGATCTTCCTCGAATGATTTTAATTGACCCGTGTTTCATCAAGGTAATACACTGTTGTGCTACCCCCTCCTCTTGTACCGTGAATCTTTATATGCGATGCAGTTCGTGCTGCACGTTTGTCACTTCTTTGAACTAAAAACTCTCTTCTTAACATACCTGGAACCAATATCTTTTGAAATTCTTTGCATTGACGAAGAGGTTACCACTGCAGCCAATTTTCCCCTGCATAACTGTAACACTTTTCTGTGATGTCCGGCATCCATCATTCGCACGGAGCACTTTAAAACATCGTTGTTAAAACCATCCATTTGTGTTACAGGTTCCTTGCGATTTCGATTCTTTCCAGGCGACACTAAAACAATTTTTCTACAGCTGGTACAGCTCTGATACTTTCGTTGACGATTCTCTTTACAGTTCTCTTGCCGACACCACAAGGTTCTGGAGTCCGTTCTTGTATCTTCAGATGTCAACAGTAAGACACCTGCTTTCAAATTCACGTTTGAAAAAGTTATAAATAAGGTAAACAATCCCCCTCGTCTGCTTGTGAAGCATTTCACGTTTATTGCCGTCAATTGGCTTTTTGAATCGCACTCTGCAGGTACACATTCAGAGCTATGCTGCTACAAGAAAAAAAAAAGAAACGGAAAAGAAAAAAAAACCTGACAGTTGAATGAAAAATTCGGTTGTCGCGTCAAATGAATAATTCGGTTGTCGCGAAATACCGCAACAGTGCAGTATGTAGGAACGAGATTCACGCTGTATGACTGTAACTCGCTGCTACCCGCTCGGGAAGACAATGAATGTTATTGGGTGCCAGTGGCTAGTGGAGGGGGATGTGCCGAACAGCTGAAAATTGGGCCGCCTTCCTACATGAGGTGGACTTTAGCTCAGACAGACGAGGACGGTGGAAAAAATAAGCAATCACATTTTTAAAGCAACTGTACTGGATGAGACCTGAGATTCTCCTGGCGTATACAACAATACCTGTTCGTTGCAGTTTTCCTGAAAATGGCGGAGTGTTCTCCCGCCGAAATATCGGTGGTCGCTGAAAGTGTTAACTGGCTGAATTGGAACTGTACTAGTACTTTCATGAAGTGATTTAGGGGACATAGATGATAAGAACAGCTAAGTAACAATATTTCGATTGTCATGAGCACAAGTTCTTTGGAAAGTTGAGATGAATTTCCAACGAATCCACAATAATAATTACTTGAAGTCTGTTCACATGAGGTCTTCAGTGTACACAACTACACTCAAATGAAACAATACAGAATTTAGTTGCTGATGGACGCTTAATTGCGGATGGTGTCTAGCTCACTCTTCACTTTCCCGAAAAATGTTGGTGGCTGATGTCCCAGATCGAAAGTAGATCTATGTATTTATAATCCTGTCATCCTTTTCTCTGTGGTAAGTCGTCATGAACGTGAAATAAAACCGATATTAAAAATTATCTGCAGTTTGTTGATATGGAGTTTTCAATGGGCGCAACTACATGCAAATGTAAAAGTACTGAATTTAGATACTGCTTAATTACAGTTTATGTCTAGTACACTGATGAGTTTCCCAGAAAACGTCGATGGTTGATATCCCAGAAACAAGAACGAAAGTCGATTTGTGTATTCATAATCCTATCTTCCTTTTCTCTACCGTGAATCAAGATTAACGTGAAGTATTTATACGAATGTTTGTCGTAAGAAGCCTTTTCATTTTCGTTTGTCTGATGGCTATAAACAAAACAAACAGTGTTAATGGGGAGTATCATCAATGCCCATTGTCGATGAAAAAGGACCTAATTAGGAACAAACTGCACTTTATTGTGTAATAACACGTGTACAGTATAGATGTCTTAAACTTGTCTGATGTGATGCAATATGTAGTACAATGATTTGTGATGACGTTGACAGAAATACGAAAAATAATCGGTGTTCATATCAGCTACTGGGTATCAAAAGGATATCATGCTTCAGAACCTACGCAGATGATCTAATGATGGAAGATGGACAAAATACTATGCAAGGTGTCAGCACATTAACAAATCTGTGTATGGAAAGTAAATTAATGGTTGCAGAGAAAAAGTGGTTTACATGTAGCAAAAACCTTTATTAAGAGCGAGGAAGACATAAAGTAGAGAAAATTGCCAATCGGGGAAGAGAAAGGAAGTATATTCATACAGAAACAAAAGAGTCATGCATATGTGGGGATCTGTTGCCTATGAGGCGTTAAGTTATCAAGAAAGCGACATTAACTGGCCAACGAAACTAGCAGTTCCCAGAAAGTACAATAAGAAAACTACATAGCGTACACAGGATCCACTGACATGCGGCTATTGGATGAGTGTAAGTGCTAACACAACGAGACAAATAAAGACAGTAGATTACTTTCTGTAAACACAAAGAGACGTTCTCCTGCTTTTCACAGATGTCTGCGGTATGGACTCAGGAACTCTTGATAACAGATGAAATTTATTCATTAGATCTTTCCGTAAGAGAGAGAAACGCACAGTTTAAAAAAAATGTGCCTATGGAAACTTTGAGGAAATATTTGGTAACAAAGCTACGCCCAAAAAGAAAATAAAGAAGTGTAGAGCGTGTTAGGAAATCAGAAGGGGGAATGGGAAACAGGAAAGAGAACGTACCACTTTCTCCTTGGTATTAAAGAAAGATCCACAAGCTATAAATTCACCATATAAGAGTTCAATCCGGCCTCTGATGAGCCGTTGACCATATCCCACGTATTTCCTACCTGTAATTCCGTGCTCAAATTGATCTGTGAATGAGAAGAAATTGACATCCCGGAGCATCTGGTGCCACAAACCTCTGAAGACCTATCAAATACTTGTCGAATCGATGACACGAAAAACCACTGCTGAATTGCGCTTCACAGGTGGACCAACATGCTTTCAAGTGGATGGTCATAATATTTGGCCTCATCAGCGTATAGAGGGTGATCCATTGATCGTGACCGGGCCAAATATCTCACGAAATAAGCGTCAAACGAAAAATTAATAAGAACGAAACTTCTCTAGCTTGAAGGGGGAAAGCATATGGCGCTACGGTTGGCCCGCTAGATGGCGCTGCCATTGGTCAAACTGATATCAACTGCGTTTTTTGTAATAGGAACCCCCATTTTTCATTACATATTCGTGTAGTACGTAAAGAAATATGAATGTTTTAGTTGGACCACATATTTCGCTTTGTGATAGATGGCTCTATAATAGTTGCAAACACATGGCTCACAATTTTAGACGAACAGTTGGTAACGGGTAGGGTTTTTAAATTAAAATACAGAACGTAGGTACGTTTGAACATTTTATTTCGGTTTCTCCAATGGGATACATGTACCTTTATGAACTTATCATTTCTGAGAACGCATGCTGTTACAGCGTGATTACCTGTAAAAACCACATTAATGCAATAAATTCTCAAAATGATGTCAGTAAAACTCAATACATTAGGCAATACGTGTAACGAAATTCCTCTCAACAGCGAGTAGTTCGCCTTCCGTAATGTTCGCACATGCATTGACAATGTGCTGACGCATATTGTCAGGCGTTGTCGGTGGATCACGATAGCAAATATCCTTCAACTTTCCCCACAGGAAAAAATCCGGGGACTTCAGATCCGGTGAACGTGCGGGCCATGGTGCTTCGACGACCAATCAACCTGTCATGAAATATGCTATTCAATACCGCTTCAACCGCACGCGAGCTATGTGCTGGACATCCATCGCCATTCTGTCATGCAGTGAAACATCTTGTAGGAACATCGGTAGAACATTACTTAGGAAATCAGCATACATTGCACCATTTAGATTGCCATCGATAAAGTGCAGGCCAATTATCCTTCCTCCCATAATGCCGCACCATACATTAACCTGCCAAGGTCGCTGATGTTCCACTTGTCGCAGCCATCGTAGATTTTCCGTTGCCCAATAGTGCAGATTATGCCGGTTTACTTTACCGCTGTTGGTGAATGACACTTCGTCGCTAAATAGAACGCGTGCAAAAAATCTGTCATCGCCCCGTGGCAGAACTGTACACGACGTTCAAAGTCGTTGCCACGCAATTCCTGGTGCGTAGAAATATGGTACGGGTGCAATCGATGTTGATGTAGCATTCTCAACACCGACGGTTTTGAGATTCCCGATTCTCGCGCAGTTTGTCTGCTACTGATGTGCGGATTAGCCGCGACAGCAGTTAAAACACCTACTTGGGCATAATCATTTATTGCAGGTCGTGGTTGATGTTTAACATGTGACTGAACAATTCCTGTTTCCTTAAATAACGTAACTATCCGGCGAACGGTCCGGACACTTAGATGATGTCGTCCAGGATACCGAGCAGCATACATAGCACACACTCGTTGGGCACTTTGATCACAATAGCCACACATCAACACAATATCGACCTTTTCCGCAATTGGTGAACGGTCCATTTTAACACGGGTAATGTATCACGAAGCAAATACCGTCCGCACAGGCGGAATGTTACGTTATACGACGTACTTATACGTTTGTGACTATTACAGCGCCATCTATCACAAAGCGAAAAAAGTGGTCCAACTAAAACATTCATATTTCTTTACGTACTACACGAATATGTAATAAAAATGGGGGTTCCTATTTAAAAAAAAAAGAAACGCAGTTAATATCCTTTTGACCTATGGTGCATCCCGCGTCCGGCCATTCTGATTTAGGTTTTCCGTGATTTCCCTAAATCGTTCCAGGCAAATGCCGGGATGGTTCCTCTGAAAGGGCACGGCCGACTTCCTTCCCCGTCCGTCCCTAAACCGATGAGACCGATGACCTCGCAGTTTGGTCTCTTCCCCCAAAACAACCTAACCCAACCTATGGTGCCGGCCGCGGTGGCCGAGCAGTTCTAGGCGCTTCAGTCCGGAACATCGCTGCTGATACGGTCGCATGTTCGAATCCTGCTTCGGGCATGGATGTGTGTGATGTCCTTAGGTTAGTTAGTTTTAGGGGACTGATGAACTCAGATCTTAAGTCCCATAGTGCTCAGAGCCATTTGAACCATTTTTTTTACCCATGGCAGCGCCATCTAGCGGGCCATACATAGCGCCATCTGATTTCCCCCTTCAAGCTAGACGAATTTCGTTCTTTGTAGTTTTTTCGTTTGATGTTTATTTCGTGAGATATTTTGCCCGGTCACTATCAATGGACCACCCTGTAGAGGCAATAATTCATACCGGCGTCGAATGAATGAACTGAAATAGGATGACAAAAAAGGTCACAGGATATTTTTCGATCCGCAGTTCCCCAAGTTGTAAATACGGAGACTTTCTAAGCGTAACCCATTGCCGAGGTGTAATCGATTGCAAGCACCAAGTAGACTTCTAGATATTAGTAGTCAAACTTGAATATTTCTGCGACATAGGTTTTCTCCAACTCACATAGCAAACCTAGACGAACAGTAACGAGAAGGTGTGATACTTCCTTGAAAGAGGAACCGAGCTACGCATACTCTCTAAGAGTGAGGGCGCTCAAGGTAGAAAAAGTCACGGTCCATAACACATAACGTGGTCCAGGATTCCAACTAAATACGTTCGTGTACAAACTGTCAGTGGCTTAAAAAAAACTTTTAAAGTGTTTTCTGTTTTTTTTTTCGTCCTGAAATCGTAGTAGAATTCATGGATTTCGCCGCGTTTGTTTTTATTGCGAATTTCATCTTTCTCGGTTGTGGTTTTCTTCAACTATGGTCTCTATTTGGCAACAGAGTTCTATATTCTGGTAAGTGCTTACTAGATTGCTATTAGATTTATCTTTTTTTTTCGTAATGCGTAACAAAGATTACTACAAACCATGTTAGATAACTCGACGGCTGAAGGCAGTAACATACGAGAATAAAAGCTGGAGAGCTTTAGTGTACCCGATATCGATACGGGTCTTGAGCTAAAGAGAAGTGGTTGGTAAAACAAGTTTTAACGATTTGTACCCAGAGCAGACTCAGTCGAAGCAATAATCTAGAGGATCGCAACAACGTGCTCACGAGCACGTAGGTTCCCGATACAATATGCCCGCCAAACTCCTAAGAGATAGGGTGCTATAAAAAAATGCTATCTTAACGACTGATTTTTATGCGACATAACTAGTTACGACGTTATAGAAGAGACTTCTACCCCACTGTTTGTCCTACAGTTTCCGTTGCTGTGGACCGTTCTCACTACACCACATATCTCCCAGATCTACCATATATGTAACCCGGTACATTTCGCAAGTAGCTGTCGATACTTACACTGTAAGAAGTTAAGTGTTTATACCTGTATGAAACAAATAGACATAATTAGGCTGAAGTACTCTCAGCTTTCACGAAAGAAAAATTAATAGCTAAGTGTGAGTTAGATTTTCATTGGAAAAATGCATGTAGTCCTTATTTCCAGCCCATTTATGAGATATAGATAATATAACGTCTCATGCATTTAAACTGCAGATTAATATAATGCATCTTCGTACCCGCTGAAAAATAGCTGAGTACGAAACTATACGCATATTTGAGGTTTACGACACATGTGAGATTTTTAAAGTCTGTGGAACGAATGTAAAAGAAATAATGAATTTATAATTCTGAACAGTAATTTCGAAGGTATAATATTAAACGGTAATTTCGAAATTAACTACACAGAGTTTTATGACACTGAACAAAAAATAGATGAAACCAATAACTGATTTATAATAGAGGCTTGTTACTGAGAAGACAACATACAATCTTAACCAGATGTGTAACAATTTATATACGGAGAGTGCATGATTGAAACTTATAGAAAAATCGAAAAAAAGGAGGGGAACAGAGGAAACTGCTCATCCTTATTTGTTATTAAATGTGAATTTAGCAGACTCAGCTCAAGAACGAATGGCGATCGTTACCAGAATATCGAATATGGGCGAGCATCTCACACCAGGAATGCGATGAAGAGCACCTTCTTAGAGAAGACAGCAATGTTTCAGATGAGTAACCCGTATGTTCACAATTTAATGAGTCAATAAAGAGTACTTCGTGAGTGACAGAAAAGAAATACAAATGAAGAAAAGGAAATTTTAAAGTTCTGAATACAAAATAAAATTTCCAAGAGAAACAAACTGGATGCCTGATTATTATTGTCATTCTGAAAAAGACAAAGAATTTTAATTATTTTCACTGTGACTTTTGTTATTACTATAATTAGATTAATTCAGACATTTAATTTTTATGAGGTGGTTGATTACATCGTTTCGACGGCAGAAACGTAAAGGAACTAATCATCATCATCATTATTATCATGAGCAATTTCCATCCCCACACTGGATCTGTTTGGAACATAGTGCGGTGTAACGACGTATTAAGTTTTCGTTTGATATATGTATGACCATGTGCAGACTTCGTCACCTACGTCAGTTACAACCCACTTCAAAAATGATTTATATTCTTTTTAAATTGTCATAGAATGGTTCTTGAACGAAACTGTAAAACATCAGTTGAGTCGTGTGCAGAGAATTACATCACTTGGGCCAATTGGTTTTCGTAACTTTTTCGAATTTAAAGTTCGTTTGTTTCTCCTCAGAAAATTATATCGACACACGTTATCTTGATCTAATCGATATCAGAATCACACATTAAATAAACTTTTTAGATTCAAAGTTTCGGCCAACGCTGTCTGAATCAATAATCTTGTCAAATATATTATTAATCCGTTCACATAACTCTTCATAAATAAATCTTCAAGACACGTGTTTCACCTTTAGTAACATACACTATTTTATTAGCTTCCTACACATACAGATGTGAACTTGAGCGTTGACAGACAGTGACTAACATTTCAATAAGATTGAGATCTATATAATCTCATTGTTGTACAAAAAGAGTATAAAAATTCATTTTTAAGTTTTAGAAACACGACGCAACAACTCGGTTCCAGGATCTTCTGTTGCTCCTTGGCTGTCGACCCGCGACGTATAGCGGCCAGCAATTTCCTCTCTGGTCGCGGCAACGAAGATGCTGTCCCCGTTCGTTGCGCCGATCTCTCCGTACATGAAACACATAAAAAAAATACAAAACTTTTAGATAATTCACATTTATTACAAATAATAAGAAAACACATAAACAAAAACTAAATTAAACTTATAGTCACCTGCAAACTGGGCTGACTTGGTGGATGGGTGACGTTTAATTTCGTCCCACTACATACCCCACCCACAAGCTCAGTTTGTCAGGTTTTAACCGAAATTAAAACTGTTCAATATACAATATTTAACTGTTAATACATTTTCCTCACATTTTACGTAACCTAGAGTCCTTGCTATTAGAGAGATTTAATCCTTTTAATATGATATCGTTGTGACTATCATTTACTCTTAATTGTGCTCTTATGGTAATTCGTAACCGAATATAGGGAGATTGCTCCTCTTCAGTTAATAGTTGCTAATAAATACTAATTTAGTACGTTCTTTAACGTTGTACATTAGGACAGAGCGTTCAAATTGTGATAGATTAGTTTCAGTTTCATTTATTTACTAGAGTTATTCTTTTCAAGAATGTATATTACTAATAAGTTTCTCACAATAACTAATAGTACTATTTACTTTACGTCATTCTCTTCCCTAATGCCTTATTTAGGCCTGAGGTCAAGAAGAAATCAAGCAAAACTCTCTTTAGAATCTCGGCACGGCTTTCTTTACCTTCGGACACCTTGCTGGGTAATGGCCATTTATTTAGGAGAAACAAGCGAGAGAGCCCCGTTTGGTGTGTTCTATATTAACACTATTGCAAACCTCTATTAAAGGCACTCTGCTATGTTCTCGTGAGCCATATAGCTCTGGACGCCCATGGTCCCTAAAACTATTAACCATCCCCTTTGGTTCCTACTATCCGAGTAAATTTAAAATATGCAAAATTCCTTTTGACCTAAGAGCAAAGTTTCCGCCATATAAATCCCCCTTTTGGTTATCTTTCTCTTTTTGAAGTACCAGTAGATTATTGTAGAACACATGTTTAAGCTTTCTGTCATTTATTTAAAATAACACGTAACTATCACGAAAAACTTCACATGAATAAACTATGAACGCTCTTCCGTGTGTAACATATACTAAATATTAACTTATTTAGGAATGAAGGGTTTCATTTGATCAACACTATATAATCCTTTAATTACACCTGATGAAGGTTCCATAAGAAGTAATGCTTTGGGATGTACAATCTTATGTACAACATATGGACCTTCAAAGATAAAGAAGAATTTTCTACATTCCTTATCGATCTTAGAACTTTTAGGATGAGATCGTACTAGCACAAGATCTCCTACCTGAAATGAGGGTTCTACAGCCTGTTGATTATAACTTTTAATTCTCCGTTCGGCATTTTTTACAATCTGTTCGCAAACTTTTTCGTCTGGAATATCTTGTTGTATCTCATTTACTGGTGGCCAAGGTAAAGCAGCTAGTAAAGGCTCACCTATAATTCGTTTGCCTAAAATTTCTATAGGTGATAATCCCGTCGTTAGGTGAGGCAATTCATTTAATATCTTTTCGAATTCAGGCATTAGTTTGGCCCACCGAGTATGTTTATGTGCACAATAAGTTCTACATAATCGTCCCAATTTTTTCATGACTCTTTCTACTAAATTACTTTGAGGGTGATATTTCGAAATTAAGATATGTTTGATTCCATATTGTCTTATCATATCTTGAAATCTTTGACTAATAAAGGCACTACCGTTGTCAGACATAAGTCGTTTAGGAATGCCCCAGTTAACAAAGTAATTTCGGGTGAGGCAGCGTATAACGCTTGCTGTATTCGCTCGTTTCAAAGTATATAGTTTCACATGTTTGGACCAACATTCCATTACAACAAACACATATGTTAATCCTCCTGAACTCCGAGGCAGAGGGCCGAAAAAATCTAATGATAGTAGATCCCACAAACCTCGAGGAATTACAGCATATAATTTATAACGCTTGGATTTGTTATTAACTTTAACCTTTTGACAGGTTTCACAAGCCCTAATAATACTTCTCACAATACGTGACATATTTTTGAAATAATAATACTTCATTAGATGTTTAATACATTTATGAATTCCGAAATGCCCGTAACCTTCATGAATATAAGTAATTAACTCGTCCGCAACAGTTTTCGGAATGCAGATTTTCCATCTCTGGTGTTCCCTCTGTGCTTTCCAATACAACAAGTCGTTAAAATATAACCACACACCCCGGGTGTTAACTGTTTCGTCCCCATTATTAAGGTTTTGTATAATTCGTAGAATAACATTTTTCTTTCCTTTATGTAATACGGTAATCCACTAATTAGGACTCGCATTAGATGACTTTCAATTAATTTAGCACGGTTTAAATTCCATTCAAAATAATTCCTATAACCTCTCCACCGTTTAGAATATGGAGGAGGGTCTAACAACTCTAAAGTTAAGTGTTGTTGTTTTCCTCTTGACCAATAATTTTGTTTAAACTGCTTAACAAAATCATCCCAATCCCTGAATTCAGTTCTATGCAGTACTGCCCACTCCGCAGCTTCTGCTTCTAAATGTCCTATTACAAATTGAATGCGTTTTTCATTACTCCATTTAGGAGATAATGATGTTTCAAAAGCTTTTATAAAGATTATAGGGTGCAGTTCGCCTCCTGGTTTGAATACAGGAAATCGACTTGCTACATTTGAATTTGTTGTTATGTCATCCAGACATTCTGCGAGAGAAATAGTCGGATTTTGTTTAGCTGGCAGAGACGGAGTTGCATCGGATTGGCTTGCCGTGACTGCCTTATTCATATTGTTGCCATCCGTGCTAGCAAATTCGATGCGACTGTTGTCTCTGATTATGTTATTACCTCTGCTACCTGAAATGTTCTCGTTATTATCTAATTCCGATAACCGTTTCGTAATTTCCTGTATCCGCATTTCTGTATTGGATACGCGATTAGCTAATATCGATTCTTCACTGTGTTCACGATGTGAACGCTCTGTACCTTCGTCAATATTATTATCTTTGGCAGTCTCAAGATTACTGCATATCTCAGTAATTAAAAATTTCATGTTTTCTATTTCGGTATGGTCCTTTTCTACTTGATGAGTTAATGTTTCTAATTCTACATTATCTATTGAAGAAATCTCTACGGGTTTGGTAGAGACCTCTTTAATAGATTTCAATAATTCTCTGCGAACAGTTTCTGTTTGCATAGAAAATTCATCTCGTAACATATCGTTATTTTTCTGTATTTCATTTACAACTAAGATATTGACACTATCTAGTCTCTCGGATACGTCAGTAATATCGTGTCGCATGCGAGCTTTTTCCTCGCGCGATTCCTGGATATGTTCTTCTAACCTTTTACAATTATCAGCAATCTTATTACTAAGTCCTACTAATTTTTCCTGCATTTCAACTTTAGAAGACTCTATTTTATCACTTAATTCTCGACTGGTTTCATTAAGATATTCCTGCAACCTGTCTGTTGATTTTGTTAGCTCCCCTTTAAGTCTAGCAGTAGATTCCTCGTTAGACTGTTTTAATTCCTGTTTTAGTTCCTGTTTCAATCTAGCAGTAGATTCCTCGTTAGACTGTTTTAATCTAGCCATAGATTCTTCGTTAGACTGTTTTAATCTAGCCATAGATTCTTCGTTAGACTGTTTTAATCTAGCCATAGATTCTTCGTTAGACTGTTTTAATCTAGCAGTAGATTCTTCGTTAGACTGTTTTAATTCCTGTTTTAGTTCCTCTTTTAATCTAGCAGTAGATTCCTCGTTAGACTGTTTTAATTCAGCTAGGAAATCCCCGTTAGATTGTTTTAATTTAGCGATCGCCCTAAAAAGGGCTCTCATGCTCCTATCGGACATAGATTGCTCTTCGTCTGACATTTCACTTCCCGACATTATTGTAAAATATTAACTATTTACACACGCAGATTTGCAATCAACAATCCTATAAAAGCACACTCCCTATGTACAACACTCCACTTCCAACTTGAAACAAACTCACCGGACACTAATATTGTAATTTGTAGTTCTCGATGATCAGTGTGCTGCTATGGGCTGCAGATGTAACAGCCGTCGATGCAGCCGCTGAGATGCTGCGACCCCGCTTCCGCAACCGGCAGGACGCTGAGTCGAACACCGGAAACGTCGCTGGCTGCAACCACGCCCGGCACCGCCGTAGACAGGCGAAGCCCTCAGCAACACCTCTAATATCAGCCGGAGGAACGCCCCGCAGCTGACGTACTGGGCCTATTAGTTTAGGGAGAAAAAAGGTTGTCGGGGTTTTGCAGCGTTCAGCTGCTGCCCAACAGACGCGCCTTCTCGTGGAACAACTGCGTGACCGTACTGCTTGGCTGCACTCCGTCAGATGCCCACACCCGCGAAGTCGCCGCTGGCTGGTGAAGGCTCCACGAAAACTCGCGTTGACTTCCGAAGGACTCTTGATACTTTGTTTCGTACCTGTGTGCCTTAGTTGCACACAAGTCCTGTTTCTAAGGTCGCCACGGTGCGGTGTAACGACGTATTATAGTTTTCGTTTGATATATGTATGACCATGTGCAGACTTCGTCACCTACGTCAGTTACAACCCACTTCAAAAATGATTTATATTCTTTTTAAATTGTCATAGAATGGTTCTTGAACGAAACTGTAAAACATCAGTTGAGTCGTGTGCAGAGAATTACATCACTTGGGCCAATTGGTTTTCGTAACTTTTTCGAATTTAAAGTTCGTTTGTTTCTCCTCAGAAAATTATATCGACACACGTTATCTTGATCTAATCGATATCAGAATCACACATTAAATAAACTTTTTAGATTCAAAGTTTCGGCCAACGCTGTCTGAATCAATAATCTTGTCAAATATATTATTAATCCGTTCACATAACTCTTCATAAATAAATCTTCAAGACACGTGTTTCACCTTTAGTAACATACACTATTTTATTAGCTTCCTACACATACAGATGTGAACTTGAGCGTTGACAGACAGTGACTAACATTTCAATAAGATTGAGATCTATATAATCTCATTGTTGTACAAAAAGAGTATAAAAATTCATTTTTAAGTTTTAGAAACACGACGCAACAACTCGGTTCCAGGATCTTCTGTTGCTCCTTGGCTGTCGACCCGCGACGTATAGCGGCCAGCAATTTCCTCTCTGGTCGCGGCAACGAAGATGCTGTCCCCGTTCGTTGCGCCGATCTCTCCGTACATGAAACACATAAAAAAAATACAAAACTTTTAGATAATTCACATTTATTACAAATAATAAGAAAACACATAAACAAAAACTAAATTAAACTTATAGTCACCTGCAAACTGGGCTGACTTGGTGGATGGGTGACGTTTAATTTCGTCCCACTACAATAGGCCTTGCCATCTAGTCCTGTTTCCCCACCTTCTTTCTGTGTTCACTCTGGTCCAGTCGTTGCTTCATTTTTCAACACCCTCCTCCACATCTTTTAGCTATCTATCCCTTTACCCTCCTCTTAGTCGTTTCCTTCTCATCTCCATTTCATATACCTTCTTGGAAATCGTCTTGTTGTCCATTCCCTTTAAGTGCGCATATCATGCTAGCCTTTATTTATATCCTGCTCTGCAAAATTGTTTTCCTTTCCCTTTCTCTTTCATTCCTCATCCTATCTTTCCTTATTACCCCTGCCCTACTTCTGATTAACTTCATTCCAGATATCTGAAATATACTTACATTTATTTTCTTCATTATCCAAGTTTCAGATGCTTAGGTCAGTATTGGGATTACTTCTTTGCTTTTATGTGGAACGTCTTTAAAAACCAGGCTCCGAATACTTCACAGGAATGCTTCTGCTTGTCTGACACGTTCACTGATCTCTTTCTCACTTATTCCATTTTCCTCTACCACACTTCTTAAGTTCTTCACATTTTCCACTTTATTCAATTTTTCACCTTCAATTTTTGTTCCTCTTGCTGTACAGACTTGCTGAGAATAAATGACTACTGCCACATCAACCAAACGAGAACTGTCCACAAAATGATTAACATATTGTACTATGTAACATCAACGTTTTTCTCAGCATCGAGGTCTTATTACATTAACTGTATTCCACACAGAGATTCACCCAGAAATTTGTTCACCGTAGTATATAAACAAATGATTCCTTTATGCTCAAACGAAAGCCTCTTTATTAAAACCACCGAAGTCTATGACTTGGTTTTTCCTGTAACATAAACATAACTATAAGCTACATACGAAAACAGCCATAGTAACTGATTAAAGGCAGAACACGTGAACGATTTTATTCTGTATGTAACGAACTATGTAAGTTACGGAATAATGATACGACAAACACTTGAAGCTTGATTATAATTCATGGCAAAGCTTTTAGCGACACCTGCAACTCAGCATAAATCAGAAGACAATCTGGCTTAAATCGCACTAAAGCTACCCATCAAACTGAATGCCGACTACAAGAGGTCCCGTCATGCGGTCTCAAGCCGGATACCGTACACAGAACAACGTTTACTCTCAAGTTACAGGCAAAGTTAGTCTCATAAACGTAACTGCAGACATGCGCACCGCTTAACGTCTATCCTCAGCAACTTGGCTACCGTTGCTGACTGTTCTACACGAGAACATGCCGTTACCACGAGAGGGGAAAAGCACCAGCAGTTTGCGCAACAAACATTGGAAACGGAAGCACCCACTTCACGGAAGAAACGCTTAAGCCGCGCACTGAGTTTAGCAGACTCTTCACATGAAGAAGTAGAGCGTGAACCAACTGCAGCTGGGACTACTTATACGTCTTAGAAGTATACGATCATGAGAGACAGGGATTCCTAGGACTGTAGGACTAAAATTTTTCTACACAAACTGGTATTTTTATTAACAGCTGAGTATTAACAGAAGTTGTAAATATTCTGAAAGCCATCTTTTAGTTAAAGCCGCAGATAATGTTAAAATAGTGCTAGGGGTTTTATCATACTGTCGTAAAGTTACAGGCTGCATAGGAGTTTTTTTTTTACATGGAGTACATTCGTGTCTAATGAGGAATTACAAAATGATTATTGTTCATACAATCTGTCTCATTCGACCTTGCTGGTTTCATACAAATAAACAGGTGCTCGAACGGCATTGTTAGTTTCCCCCCGCTTCTAAACTAACTTTAGTTAGCAGATAACACTACTGAGTTTAGCGCATCGTCTGCTTTCGTTTACGAGAGCAGCAACGACAGCTTTGGCGATTGCTTTTGTGTTGTATCTTATATGTGTTGCATCAGTGACGTATGGAATGAAGTTTGATCACGTCTTATTTATTGACATATTCACTGCTACAAGCTACGTAATACTCGATATCCTTTAGTACTAATTAAGTGCAAGTCCAACAAACTTCTGCAGAGCCATACAGCATTAAATGCTGACTGGTACGCAACTTGCTGTGCCTGGTTGCCTTGCGATCGAGAGGCCTGAACAAAAGGGAATTGAACATCATTCGTGCCACCAACAAGTTTTAAATTACCTTTGTTGAACATACATTAAAATGGTTCAAATGGCTCTGAGCACTATGGGACTTAACATCTGAGGTCATCAGTTCCCTAGAACTTAAACCTAACTAACCTAAGGACATCACACACATCCATGCTCGAGCCAGGATTCGAACCTGCGACCGTAGAGGTCGCGCGGTTTCAGACTGAAGCGTCTAGAACCGCTCGGCCACAACGATCGGCATATATTAAAAAAATCATTTAAAATACTAGGCTTTCCTCCCAATGATAAATACTGACACAATACGGATCTCGAATATAGAATGATGAAACTGTGTTTCACATCAATTCACAAAACCAATGCTTCGATTTAAAACAATTGTTAAAAGATAAGTATTCAACAGATTAATGCTTGTGCGAGCAGCAAGTGTTCTAGACATTTGCTTGGGGAAAATCACAGAAAAGGTTGCTGGTCAAAACAAGTTATCGAATGTAACAAAGCACATAACAAGAACAGGAAAAATATACTACATACACTATGCCTACATCTACATCTATATGGATACTCTGCAAATCACATTTAAGTGCCTGGCAGATGGTTCATCGATGTGATCAAAAATATTCGGACACCTGGCTAAAAATGACTTACAAGTTCGCGGCGCCCTCCATCGGTAATGCTGAAATTCAATATGGTGTTAGCCTACTGTTAGCCTTGATGACAGCGTCAACTCTCATCAGGTGCTTGAAGTTTTCTCGGGGAATGGCAGCCCATTCTTCACGGAGTGCTGCGCTGAGGAGAGGTATCGATGTCGGTCGGTGAAGCCTGGCACGAATTCGGCGTTCCAAAACATCTCAAAGGTATTCTGTAGGAGTCAGGTCAGGACTCAGTGCAGGCCAGTCCATTACAGGGATGTTATTGTCGTGTAACCACTCCGCCACAGGACGTGCATTATGAACAGGCGTGCGATTGTGTTGAAAGATGCAGTCGTCATCACCGAATTGCTCTTCAACAGTGGGAAGCAATGAGGTGCTTAAAACATCAATGTAGGCCTGTGCTCTGATAGTGCCACGCAAAACAACATGGAAATCACGACTACACCGTAACATCACCGCCTCAGAATTTTACTGTTGGCACTACACTACTGGGAGATGACGTTCAGTGGGCGTTCGCCATACCCACACCCTGCCATCGGATCGCCACATTGTGTACCGTGATTCGTCACTCCACACAACGTTTTCCACTGTTCAATCGTCCAACGTTTACGGTCCTTACACCAAGCGAGGCGTCGTTTGCCGGTCGCTGTGGCCGAGCGGTTCTAGGCGCTTAAGTCCGGGACCTCGCTGCTGCTATGGTCGCATATTCGAATCCTGCCTCGGGTGTGGATGTGTGTGATGTCCTTAGGCGTCGTTTGGCATTTACCGGCGTGATGTGTGGCCGCTTGACCGTGAAATCCAAGTTTTCTCACCACCCGCCTAACTGTCGTAGCACTTGCAGTGAGTCCTGATGCAGTTTGGAATTCATGTGTGATGGTCTGGATAAGTGTATGCCAATTACACATTACGATCCTCTTCAACTGTCGGCGGTCTCTGTCAGTCAAAAGACGTGGTCGACCTTTACGCTTTTGTGCTGCACGTGTCGCTTCACGTTTCAACTTCACTGTCACATCAGAAACAGTGGACCCAGGGATGTTTAGGAGTGTGGAAATATCGCGTACAGACATATGACGCAAGTAACACCGAATCACCTGATCCGCGGAACGCCCCATTCTGCTCTCTCGCGATGTCTAATGAGTACTGAGTCGCTGATATATAGTACCTGCCAGTAGGTGGGAGCACAATGAATCTAATACGAAAAACGAATTTTTTGGGGGTGTCCTGATACTTCTGATCACATAGTGTAAGTGAACTCTGCCTGCGTGTAAACCACTCAGTGGCTAATAACATGCCCCGACGCCACCCAAACATGGGAGACGTCTTACAGGTACCCCCTAGTAACCAGGCTCCATCTCTCTAAGACATAAATACCAACATCTCACATACATGAACAATTACTGTCATTACGGGACCCGTTACGCAGTTCAGTTAGTCTTAAGCGACAACAGGCAATAAAAAGTCGAAGGTCGACAAGGTAACTTAAGTCCACACAGAAACAAAAGAATGATTTGAGACCTACTTAAATGAGTCAAAGATATTTACAACGACAGGGGTCGAAGTTAAAGAATACGGGAGCCTGCAATGACAGAATTAACATAACACTCTTACATGAAAACGGCAAAACAGAATAATAATTATTCCAAGATATAATGACTCATTAATCAGATGCCAGCTTAAAGGTCGGCGACACATGTTCCCAAAGGGTGACATTACGGCATTAGTAATTAAGTTAAGCCTGGGAAGAAGCAGTTTGTTTCGCAATTTTAACAGCTGAGAATTGCACTACAGGGTAGAAACCATTATTAATTCTTGTAAAACGTAACACTCTTAAAAGGAGACAGAAGCACTAGCCACCCAACAAACCAACACAAGAAAATAGTTCACTCAAAGGCTTAAAGCATCTATTAACTACTTCGTACAAATCCGAGTAAGGTGGCTTGCATGACAACGGAACTGTCATAAAACTTGGTCTCTGGCACGAGTGAATAGAACTCAAATAGTCACATGCAACTCGCAATTACGACCAAACCATGTTTACGGAACCATTACGAAAATACACTGAAGAGCCAAAGAAACTCGTACACCTCCCTAATATCGTGTAGACCCCCGCGAATAGGCAGGAATGCCGCAACACGGCGTAGCATGCTATCGACTAATGGTTGAAGTAGTGCTGGAGGGAACTGACGACATGAATCCTGCAGGGCTATCCATAAATCCGTAAGGGTACGAGAGGATGGAGATCTCTTCTGAACAGCACGTTGCAAGGCATCCCACATATGCTCAATAATGTTCATGACTGCGGAGTTTGGTGGCCAGCGGAAGTGTTTAAACTCAGAAGAGTGTTCCTGGAGCCACTCTGTAGCAATTCTGGACGTGTCGGGTGTCGCATTGCCCTTCTGGAATTGCCCAAGTCCGTCGGAATGCAGAATGGACATGAATGGATGCAGGTGATCAGACAAGATGCTTACGTAGCGCGTCACCTGTCAGAGTCGTATCTGGACGTATCATGGGTCCCATATCACTCCAACTGCACACGCCCACACTATTGCAGAGCCTCTACCAGCTTGAAGAGTCCCCTACTGACATGCAGAGTCCATGGTTTCATGTGGTTGTCTTCGTACCCGTACACGTCCATCTGCTCGATACAATTTGAAACGAGACTCGTCCGACCAGGCTCTGAGAGCCCACATCGATGATGTTTCGTTAAATAGTTCGCACGCTGACACTTGTTGATGACCCACCATTTAAACCTGCAGCAATTTGCGGAAGGGTAGCACTTTAGTCACGCTGAACGATTCTCTTAAGTCTTCGTTGGTCACGTTGTTGCAGGATGTTTTTCCGGATTCAGTGATTCTGGAAATTTGACGGTTTACCGGATTCCTGATATTCACAGTACACTCGTGAAATTGTCGTGTGGGAAAATCCCCACTTCATTGGTACCTCGGAGATGCTGTGTCCCATCGCTCGTGCGCCGACTATAACACCACGTTCAAATTCACTTAAATCTTGATAACCTGCCATTGTAGCAGCAGTAACCAATCTAACAACTGCGCCAGACACTTTTTGTTTTATAGAGGCGTTGCCGATCGCAGCACCGTATTCTGCTTGTTTACATCTCTCTGTATTTGAATACGCATACCTATACCAGTTTCTTTGGGAGTTCAGTGTATAATTGCCAGGTGGGTCTCACAAAATTTAGGGTACACAGGAAATACCTCCTGCATTCAAACAATTGGCAAAACAGACAATCCACCTACAAACGGTTCCTCTTTTAAACAAGGAACCTCTAATACTAACACTCGGCAAATACACTCCTGGAAATTGAAATAAGAACACCGTGAATTCATTGTCCCAGGAAGGGGAAACTTTATTGACACATTCCTGGGGTCAGATACATCACATGATCACACTGACAGAACCACAGGCACATAGACACAGGCAACAGAGCATGCACAATGTCGGCATTAGTACAGTGTATATCCACCTTTCGCAGCAATGCAGGCTGCTATTCTCCCATGGAGACGATCGTAGAGATGCTGGATGTAGTCCTGTGGAACGGCTTGCCATGCCATTTCCACCTGGCGCCTCAGTTGGACCAGCGTTCGTGCTGGACGAGCAGACCGCGTGAGACGACGCTTCATCCAGTCCCAAACATGCTCAATGGGGGACAGATCCGGAGATCTTGCTGGCCAGGGTAGTTGACTTACACCTTCTAGAGCACGTTGGGTGGCACGGGATACATGCGGACGTGCATTGTCCTGTTGGAACAGCAAGTTCCCTTGCCGGTCTAGGAATGGTAGAACGATGGGTTCGATGACGGTTTGGATGTACCGTGCACTATTCAGTGTCCCCTCGACGATCACCACTGGTGTACGGCCAGTGTAGGAGATCGCTCCCCACACCATGATGCCGGGTGTTGGCCCTGTGTGCTTCGGTCGTATGCAGTCCTGATTGTGGTGCTCACCTGCACGGCGCCAAACATGCATACGACCATCATTGGCACCAAGGCAGAAGCGACTCTCATCGCTGAAGACGACACGTCTCCATTCGTCCCTCCATTCACGCCTGTCGCGACACCACTGGAGGCGGGCTGCACGATGTTGGGGCGTGAGCGGAAGACGGCCTACCGGTGTGCGGGACCGTAGCCCAGCTTCATGGAGACGGTTGCGAATGGTCCTCGCCGATACCCCAGGAGCAACAGTGTCCCTAATTTGCTGGGAAGTGGCGGTGTGGTCCCCTACGGCACTGCGTAAGATCCTACGGTCTTGGCGTGCATCCATGCGTCGCTGTGGTCCGGTCCCAGGTCGACGGGCACGTGCACCTTGCGCCGACCACTGGCGACAACATCGATGTACTGTGGAGACCTCACGCCCCACGTGTTGAGCAATTCGGCGGTACGTCCACCCGGCCTCCCGCATGCCCACTATACGCCCTCGCTCAAAGTCCGTCAACTGCACACACGGTTCACGTCCACGCTGTCGCGGCATGCTACCAGTGTTAAAGACTGCGATGGAGCTCCGTATGCCACGGCAAACTGGCTGACACTGACGGCGGCGGTGCACAAATGCTGCGCGGCTAGCGCCATTCGACGGCCAACACCGCGGTTCCTGGTGTGTCCGCTGTGCCGTGCGTGTGATCATTGCTTGTACAGCCCTCTCGCAGTGTCCGGAGCAAGTATGGTGGGTCTGACACACCGGTGTCAATGTGTTCTTTTTTCCATTTCCAGGAGTGTATGTACACTTGACAGCAAAAAAAGTGGATCACTTCCGAATACAGCCAACATAACGTAGCTGTGTTGCAGGTCCTCTAAACACCAAAACCCCATGGGGTACAGTCGTTTGATTACACACAATGGACACCGCAAGAAACTACTAGAGACCAAAGGTCTTTATGGCAGTCAGTCTAAGCGTCAACTAATACCGTCATACACAACATATTAGAAAACACGTTCTTAGCGATGACACACCCCATAACACTCATAAACTAACCTTCATTACAACAAGTGACTTTCCAAGAGTTCTGAGAAAATGGATTATTTTACATTCATCGTACAGTAATCCTTAGTCAAAATTAAATACTTGAGACAATATATGAAGTTACAAAGCTGTACAGCAATTGGAAAAAAGGTTCTCGAAAAGGTTTTCCATCCACGTGCTGAACGTCGCTCATCGGCGAGTGGCTCGGGAAACTGGATATTGGACGAACCAGTAAAAAAACGCGATTAACGGCAACTCTACGGAATTCTCAATATTAACAGCTAATAGCAAGTAACATCATTGTTCTCGTAACACATCAACAGCTACGTGTACACAAATTTGAACTTTAAATGACATGACCAACGTCGTCGTTCTGGACCTGGATTCAAACCCAGCACCTATAGCCATTGCTAACTAAGCTAAGCTTTGTTTGTGCCTTATTGAGACCCGATCACTAGGCATAAAGAGATGTGAAGTATAGACGTTTGCACCAGTGTCAGTTATCAAATCAGATCCTGAAAATAAATGACGAAAATGTTTGTACTGAACTGGGAATCCTGTCATAACAGTTACGTTCCTGGGAACTACCCCCAACGACGTTTAATATGGTGTCTTTCACAATGAATAAGCTATGCTCATGTTTAAAATTGAAATGCCATCATGTCAAGCTTGTGACAGGGATGCTAACCCAGCACCTAGTCGGCTTGTTAACGAAGTACGTAAAATCAGAAGTTAAATATCAAATGTTTTCACCAATAGCGAGATGTTGGAACCTTAAATGACGATAGAATTGTTTTTGCCTGACTGGGTTCGAACCCAGCATCTAGCGCCGTCGTTTACTAGCCAGGAGCAGACGATAAATAGCTATTGTTGGTTCATCATGAGCGAGATGTGCGCATGTTTAGCTAGGCATCAGGCGACGAAACGTTCTGTGCTGAATGGAATTCAAACCCCGCACACATGGTCATGAAGAAGCTTTTTCCAATAATAGCTAGGAGTGGCATGTTTGTACTTTCAATGATGTGATGGAAAATACTCTGCTGGCTAGAAGCTGAATCCACAACATATCGTCGTTGGTTATCACAACGAACACAACGTCAAACCCAAATCCATTTTCGCCAGTAGGATGGAGAGGAATGTTTGAACTTGAAAAGATGTAAGGAAACGTTTGATCTTGTAAGGTTGTGATAAAAAGCTTATCATGTGGCTGTGAGTTGAAACGAACACTTTACAGCTGACAACGCACGAAGAGACGTTGAAAATGCAACTATTTTTCACTAGTAGTTCGGAGTGCACATGCTAGGGCTTGAAATGAAATAATGAATATTTTGTGCTGATCAGGATTCGAAACCATATAGGTGCCTTTCAAGGAGGCCTAGAAGAGTTTGCAATTTTGGGGAACACAGTGAAATCGAATTCGAATCCCAGCCCAGCACCACAATTTTGACCGTCTCAGTTTCAACTAAAGTAAGAGCCTTGTGAACTTACATGGCCATTGGTTGATTAAATGAAATATGTTTTCTAGTTTACGACGGCTTGCTGGTGACAGAGTCTCTGCCTTCCGAGGTTTCTCCATCTGTCACAGCTCAAACGAAAGCCGCTCTGCCCCAGTTGGCAGCGAAGGGATGTTATCTTTACTGCGGATATTGAACTACGGAGCTTACTGGCGTTCTGCACTTGGCGTTACTAGGGGTGAAGGAGAGTTATTTGTGTGTGTTCAAAATCTACGCGCGACGTGAGATGTGAATCTACACGTTTTACATGTAAATACAAGATTAATCCACCAGACCACAGAACCCCCTGTCAAGCACATAATTATGAATTGCATAGTATTCAGTTAGATGTAGATGCAGATGTCAAGGGACGGGTAACAGGAAGGAGGGCGGGATCTGGGAATGGATATAAGTGGAGAAGTGCAAAATATAAGCGTGAAATGCTTGCAAAGTATTGCTTACTTAGATGTGTGCCGCAGTTCGTTTTATCTTAGGACCGAGAGATAAGGAAGGACTGTTTTCAGAACGAAGAATGGGTTATAGGGAAGGGGAGATCAAAGAATACGGTTTCATAGGTGTTGAGAGGAATGTTAGAAAGTAAAGACAGTAGCAATTAAAAGAGAAAATGTAGCGTCAATGGAAACCGCTAGATTTGTTTATGAAGTTTTGGGGGAGTGGAGTAGAAGGGCACTTGCGGCGATAGTGTCAGAGAGAGAGTGTGTGAGAGAGACTAGAGAAGATATTAACAACGAGTAAACATAATATAAAATAGTTTGCGTATTGTGTGGAGGACGGAAGGTGTATTCATGGATGGAGGGGAAGAGAGAGATGTATTTGCAATAACAAAAGCCACTGTGACAGAGTCCATCTACGCTGATTAGTTTGTAAGTATCTAGAATATTTCACAAAGTGTATATTCAAAAGAAACCCACTTGAATTAAAAAGGCAACTCAAAGGAAAACTAACCTATAGTGTATCTTTTCTGTTGCCTCGTGATCTTCCACTAGCCCCCAATGAGGAAAAATGACGAATCAGAAGACATAACAAAACATTTTAAGGACTCCAATATTTTATCCAGAATCCTTCATTATTTTGTACTGATATCATGCGTCTTGGCATAGAATGTATAAGCCGTCGGACGTAACAGTCTGAAGAAGCAACTTCCTCCCAGGCTTCCAGAACGCAGTCCCAAAGAGCGTCCGCAGTAGTTGGTTGGTTTCATGGACAGTTATCTGTTAATGTTCTGGCGACCTCTGCCCACATGTTTTCCATGGAGTTCATATCAGCCGCCCGTGGCAGCCAGACCATGACGACGCCAATCGTGGAAAGCCGCTGCTGAACAAATGCAGACTTGTGAATGGGAGAATGGTTCTCTTGCAATGTGACGTCCCGTTCTGCGTACAGCATTCGCACTGACGGAAGCATCACATTTTCCAATATGTGGGCATACTGCATGCTGTCCAGAGTTCCTGTGAAGAATTCCCGACCCTCTCGTAGAAATCCAACCCCAGCAGGTAACAGGTAGCCGGCCACTTCTTTTCGTCGTGGTTATATATTCGCGTCGATGGGGAGTCCGTTGCGGCCTGTAAACGATTCGTGGACCGTCGTTACTGGTGGAAAACAACTTCTCATCAGTGAAAATGACGTTGTCCCACGACGCCCTCAGATGGAGCTCCGCAAATGCTAGCCGGTATAAAACGTTGTCATCGCTGAGCTCTTGTTTCACGACAGGTCGTCGTGCATGCAGTCGAGCGTCCCTCAGCCTTCGGCGAATCTTGTCACTGGAACCGGGGAAGTTGGTCTCCCGCCGCAACTGCTTGGGGTTCAGAAAGGGATTTTCTCTGCTCCCAGACACTAGGTCCATGTATTCCTGCTGTGAGCTCACTCTCTTCCTGTCTGAGCCAGGCGCCCTGTTGGTGGTGCCTCTTTCAAGGCAGATCCTCCACCATCTCGTTGCAGTGGGATGTGGTACGCCATACCGTCTGCCACCTTCTCTGATGGAACATCCTCCTTCTTTAATGAGAGCGACGACTCTATCTCGAATAGACCTCTCCCAATGAGCCATTACGGCTGACAGTCTGATGTGTATTTCTGCTTGCCGCTGTTATACTGATGCCAGAAGAGGAGGTAAACATATTTACGTCAAACAGAGCGGCAGAGGCAGAGGCATGCGGCGCAGCCGTGGTGTCTCGTCCCGGTCTGTTGGCCCACCAACGCCACTTGTGGCACTTGGTAGCTCGCTCACTTCCGTCTCGCCTCGGCCAGCCTGGCTGGCCCGTAGCTCGCGAGCCGCGGCTAGTACAGACCTGGGCTGCAAGACCACGATCACCCCTTGAAGGATCAAAAGTTACACCTAACCTACCCAAGTCGGTACTATAAACTAACACATCTACAGCTATTATGCTATAACATGTGCAGGCACAATACGTTCAAATATACATTCATTTTAAACATAGCTACCCCCCCCTCCCCCCCCCCCCCATGAACCATGGACCTTGGCGTTGGAGGGGAGGCTTGCGTGCCTCAACGATACAGATAGCCGTACCGTAGGTGCAACCACAACAGAGGGGTATCTGTTGAGAGGCCAGACAAACGTGTGGTTCCTGAAGAGGGGCAGCAGCCTTTTCAGTAGTTGCAGGGGCAACAGTCTGGATGATCGACTGATCTGGCCTTGTAACACTAACCAAAATAGCCTGGCTGTTCTGGTACTGCGAACGGCTGAAAGCAAGGGGAAACTACAGCTGTAATTTTTCCCGAGGGACCGAGCGAGGTGGCGCAGTGGTTAGCACACTGGACTCGCATTCGGGAGGACGACGGTTCAATCCCGTCTCCGGCCATCCTGATTTAGGTTTTCCGTGATTTCCCTAAATCGCTTCAGGCAAATGCCGGGATGGTTCCTTTGAAAGGGCACAGCCGATTTCCTTCCCCATCCTTCCCTCACCCGATCTTGCGCCCCGTCTCTAATGACCTCGTTGTCGACGGGACGTTAAACACTAATCCTCCTCCTCCTCCTTTTCCCGAGGGCATGCAGCTTTACTGTATGATTAAATGATGGTGGCGTCCTCTTGGGTAAAATATTCCGGAGATAAAATAGTCCCCCATTCGGATCTCCGGGCGGGGACTACTCAGGAGGACGTTGTTATCAGGAGAAAGAAAACTGGCGTTCTACGGATCGGAGCGTGGAATGTCAGATCCCTTAATCGGGCAGGTAGGTTTGAAAATTTAAGAAGGGAAATGAATAGGTTAAAGTTAGATACAGCGGGAATTAGTGAAGTTCGGTGGCAGGAGGAACAAGACTTTTGGTCAGGTGAATATAGGGTTATAAATACAAAATCAAATAGGGGTAATGCAGGAGTAGGTTTAATAATGAATAAAAAAAATAGGAGTTCGGATAAGCTACTGCAAAAAGCATAGTGAACGCATTATTGTGGCCAAGATAGACACGAAGCCTACGCCTACTACAGTAATACAAGTTTATATGCCAACTAGCTCTGCAGATGACGATGAAATTGATGAAATGTATGAGCAGGTAAAAGAAATTATTCAAATAGCGAAGGGAGACGGAAATTTAATAGTCATGGGTGACTGGAATTCAAGTGTAGGAAAAGAGAGAGAAGGACACATAGTAGGTGAATATGGATTGGGGCTAAGAGATGAAAGAGGAAGCCGTCTGGTAGAATTTTGCGCAGAGCATAACTTAATCATAGCTAACACTTGGTTTAAGAATCATGAAAGAAGGTTGTATACATGGAAGAACCATGGAGATACTAAAAGGTATCAGATAGATTATATAATGGTAAGACAGAGATTTAGGAAGCAGGTTTCAAATTGTAAGACATTTCCAGGGGCAGATGTGCGCTCTGACCACAATCTATTGGTTATGAACTGTAGATTAAAACTGAAGAAACTGCGAAAAGGTGGGAATTTAAGGAGATGGGACCTGGATAAACTGAAAGAACCAGAGGTTGTACAGAGTTTCAGGGAGAGCATAAGGGAACAACTGACAGGAATGGGGGAAAGAAATACAGTAGAAGAAGAATGGGTAGCTTTGAGGGATGAAATAGTGAAGGCAGCAGAGGATCAAATAGGTAAAAATACGAGGGCTAGTAGAACCCCTTGGGTAACAGAAGAAATATTGAATTTAATTGATGTAAGGCCAAAATATAAAAATGTAGTAAATGAAACAGGCAAAAAGGAATACAAACGTCTCAAAAATGAGATCGACAGGAAGTGGAAAATGGCTAAGCAGGGATTGCTAGAGGACAAATGTAAGGATGAAGAGGCTTATCTCACTAGGGGTAAGATAGATACTGCGTGTAGGAAAATTAAAGAGACCTTTGGAGAAAGGAGAACCACTTGCATGAATATCAAGAGCTTTGATGGAAACCAAGTTCTAAGCAAAAAAGGGAAAGCAGAAAGGTGAAAGTGGTATGTAGAGGGTCTATACAAGGGCGATGTACTTGAGGACAATATTAAGGAAATGGAAGAGGATGTAGATGAAGATGAAATGGGAGATATGATACTGCGTGAAGAGTTTGACAGAGCACTGAAAGACCTGAGTCGAAACAAGGCCCCCAGAGTAGACAACATTCCATTAGAAATACTGACAGCCTTGGGAGAGCCAGTCCTGACAAAACTGTACCATCTGGTGAGCAAGATGTATGAGACAGGCGAAATACCCTCAGACTTCAAGAAGAATATAGTAATTCCAATTCCAAAGAAAGTAGATGTTGACAGATGTGAAAATTACCGAACTATCAGTGTAATAAGTCACAGCTGCAAAATACTAACGCGAATTCTTTACAAACGAATGGAAAAATTGGTAGAAGCCGACATCGGCGAAGATCAGTTTGGATTCCGTAGAAATGTTGGAACATGTGAGGCAATACTGACCCTACGACTTATCTTAGAAGAAAAATTAAGGAAAGGCAAACCTACGTTTCTAGCATTTACAGACTTAGAGAAAGCTTTTGACAATGTTGATTGGAATACTCTCTTTCAAATTCTGAAGGCGGCAGGGGTAAAATACATGGAGCGAAAGGCTATTTACAATTTGTACAGAAAGCAGATGGCAGTTATAAGAGTCGAGGGACATGAAAGGGATCGAGTGGTTGGGAAAGGAGCGAGACAGGGTTGTAACCTATCCCCGATGTTATTCAATCTGTATATTGAGCAAGCAATAAAGGAAACAAAAGAAAAGTTCGGAGTAGGAATTAAAATCCATTGAGAAGAAATAAAAACTTTGAGGTTCGCAATGACATTGTAATTCTATCAGAGACAGCAAAGGTCCTGGAAGAGCAGCTGAACAGAATGGACATGGTCTTGAAAGGAGGATATAAGGTGGACATCAACAAAGCAAAACGAGAATAATGGAACGTAGTCGAATTAAATCGGGTGATGCTGCGGGAATTAGATTAAGAAATAAGGTGCTTAAAGTAGTAAATGAGTTTAGCTATTTGGCGAGCAAAGTAACTGATGATGGTCGAAGCAGAGAGGATATAAAATGTAGACTGGCAATGGCAAGGAAAGCGTTTCTGAAGAAGAGAAATTTGTTAACATCGAGTACAGATTTAAATGTCAGGAAGTCGTTTCTGAAAGTATTTGTATGGAGTGTAACCATGTATGAAAGTGAAACGTGGACGATAAATAGTTTGGACAAGAAGAGAATAGAAGCTTTCGAAATGTGGTGCTACAGAAGAATGCTGAAGATTAGATGGGTAGATCACATAGCTAATGAGGAGGTATTGAATAGAATTGGGGAGAAGAGGAGCTTTGTGGCACAACTTGACTAGAAGAAGGGATCGGTTGGTAGGACATGTTCTGAGACATCGAGGGATCACCAATTTAGTATTGGAGGGCAGCGTGGAGGGTAAAAACCGTAGAGGGAGACCAAGAGATGAATACACTAAGCAGATTCAGAAGGATGTAGGCTGTTGTAGGTACTGTGAGATGAAGAAGCTTGCACAGGATAGAGTAGCATGGAGAGCTGCATCAAACCAATCTCAGGACTGAAGACCACAACAACAACAACCACAAAATATTTCATCTAGCATCATTTCAATAGCATGACACAGGAAGGTATTCTTTCTTGTAAGCGCTCTGCATTTGATGTAGCCTTAAGAAAACATGTAAACGTGCGCACATATCACTAATGGTGGACCAACGTTGGACATTTCTCGTCTGTTAGTGGTTAGACAACGACAGCGGTAGGCGCCGGGCTCGAATCCTGGTCAGGAAATACAACTTCAGTCGCCATTTAAGGTTCCAACCTCACTACTGGTGACAAACTGTGATATCTACATTCTGATTTTACATTCTTCCACCGCCGACGTGACCCCGCCTTCGGACTCCACGGGTACTCCACTGGATGCACACCATCCACGCACCTTTGCGTGGTCTGATGATGTACACAACGAAACACCCACCGTTGTGACAGCAGCGAAGGCTGCTGCTTCAACCCACGACTGCTAATCGACAGGGTTGCTGGATGGGGATGTGCAGCCTGCTGGAACGATGTTCCTGTTCGCTGCTACTCGTCGTGCCTCCACGAGTGTCGCAGTAGTCCCAGTTTCACGTCAAACTTACAGGATTGCCTCCATCAACGTTAACACCATTGGCATCCCTATCAAACTACAATTACTCCGTGAAATGTTGAAGGCGTCGGACCTCGATGTTGCCCTTCTACAGGAAGTTCGCCTAGCGGCGTCCCCTAATATCTGTGGCTATGTTTCTTACCTCACGCCGTGTGCTGACGGTGGTAGTGGGATGGCTATTCTTTTAAAGGAAGGCACCGAGGCAGATGAAGTGATTCACCTTTCATCGGTTAGGGGTCATGCTGTGACTTTCCACGGTGTCCGAATTATCAATGTTTATGCCCTCTCGGGCACGGCCAAGCGACGGGAACGGTCTCGATTCTATTTATAACAGGTCGCTCTTTGTTTGTGGGCAGCTACGACCATATTAATCTTGGCGGCGACTTCAATTGTGTGTTATCCCCGAAGGTCCAATATCCCCACTTCACCACATGCCAGGAACTCAAGTTGCTCGTGCGTCAAACCGAACCTCACCGATACTTGGGACCGCGTGCATGGTGGTCGACCTGGATATACGTACGTCACCAGCCATTCAGCAAGTAGTCTCGAACATGTCTACGTCTACCAAGGAATCGTAACTGCCACACTTGACGCCGAGTTATGGTCTACCGCCTTTTCTGACCATATCGCCCCATTTGCAGAGTTTCACTCCAGAGGCAGAAGATGTGGCGCGGTCGAGGCCTGTGGAAGCTGAATGTCGCCCAGCTCAAGGATCCGTAATGCAGGTAGGTCGTAGAGACGACGTCGAACAACTGTTTGAGACGCCTTCCAGCGTATCCTTCAACACTCCGTTGGTGGCTTGGATGCAGCAAGCCTGCTTTAGGTCGTTCGATGATGAATTACGGTTGCGACAAAATGCTGGGGTAACCCATACCATGGAATACTATTTCACAACTCTTCGCGAACTCTCAAACCATGCCCCCTCGGTTCAACGACAGGTTTAAATTCAACGGATTAAGACGAAGATAATTTTTCTTATGCGTCAGCACCTTGAAGGCACAACGGTATGCGCAAGAAGTCACGATTGAGTACAAGGAGAAACCCCGTCCATGCATGAGAAGCAGCGGTGCCGGAGAAAGCTGGTCAACGCCCTCGACATAGCAGGCGGTCGCTGATTGACGTCCCAGAATGATATCGTAAACGCCTTTGTGGATCACTACAGACAGTTCAATGCAGCAGAAACCCGGAACATAGCGGTAACTACTGATGTGCTCTGTTCCTTGACAGGTACCCTTGACGGGGCTGCTGCGGAGATTCTCATAGCAATAATTACGGCTGATGATGTCACTGACGCCCTTCATAAGGTAGCGGCGAACGAAGCCCCATGTCCCGAAGGGTTTCTGCTGGAGTTTTACCGCACATTCCACGACATGATGGGCTCACGCTGGGCTGCAATGTATGGAGAACTGACGAACCCTGACCTTCCCCTGCCATCCGAAAGGCTTACTTATCCCGGTCCCCAAACCATCTGAGAGGTCAGTGAGATGGCCATTATCGGCCGTTGACCATGTTAAATTGTGACATCAAGATTTATACCCGGATTCTTGCCGCCCTCTTTCGGCGCGTCATCCCTCAAGCCATCTCTCTGGATCAAACGTGCTTTGGTGGTTACAGCAATATTCAGACGGCATTCAGCGAATACCTTGACGTCATAGCCCTGGCCACGACCTGCAGCAGTCGCGGTGCCTTAGTGACAGTGGACTTCGACCACGCCTTTGATAGTGAGTCATGACTTTCTAGAAAACGTACTGCGACGGATGGACTTCCCCCACATCGTCTTGCGGCTCCTCCAAGGTGCCACGTCGCGAGTGCTGGTTAATGGCCATGTGGCGGGCCCTTTTAACATCGTGCGGTCGGTCAGTCAAGGATGTCCGCTGTCGATGATCCTTCTCGCCATTGCCCTTGAGCCGCTGTTAAAAGGTTTGAGGAGCCGGTTGACAGGGATAACAATGAGGAGGCAGGCTTTCATCCGCCGCGCCTATGCAGATGACTTGGTGTTCTTGGTTCTATCGGAGAATGAAGTACGAGAGGCACTGGCATGGATCAACCAGTACGGGACTACTGCGGGCGGCCGTGGGGACCTGACGAAATCTAGTGCTATGTTTGTGGGTAGAAGTCTTCCAGCAGAGAGTGTGGCTTCATTGCCATTAGTGAACAAACTCAAATGTTTGGGAATCACCTTCGCGAGTGATACACAGAGCACGATCTCATTTAACTATAAACGCATGCTTCAAGGTCTCCACACGACCGTTAGTGGCAACCTCCTGAGAGCATTGGACATGTTACAGCGGGTGGATTTTGTTAACACTCATCTAGTCTCGCGACTGCTCCATTTAGCACAGATTTTACCGATGCCAAAGGCAATGGCACACAGACTGCAGGTGGCGTTCGGCTACTTTGTAAGCGCGGGTCTTACCTTCAGAGTCCGCTACGACACGCTGACACTTCCTCCTCGAGATGGCGGCCTCGGCCTTGTCAACGTTCAAGCGAGGGCAGCTGCCCTTTTCGTAAGCACGTTGGTCAAAACGTGGACCCGCCGTCGAACCGAATTATCGGGAAGCCTGATTGACGAACTGGCCCCTCCCTCTCGAATGGCACCTGTTGCAGTCGCCCATATTTCTTCCTCTCTCTCACATTTAATCGAATTCAGTTACGTCCATGCCGACTTGCCTAGTACCAGGAACCCTACGGCACGTGATGTTTACCGCCAAATGTTGAGAAATAATACTCGGAATGTTGAAAGCCGATATCCCACGATCGAATAGCCCGTGGCTTGGCGTTCTGTGCGCCATGTCCTCCTCGACACGAGCGCCCGTGCGACCTGGTATCTGGTCGTTAATGGAAAATACATGACACGACTTCGTCCACATGCCATAAAAATGACGGATTTGCCGGTGTGCCCTCGTTGTCACACGCTTGATGCGGACGAACATCGACTGATGTGTGGATCTTCCGCAGAGGTGTGGCAGCTGATTCAGAAGATGCTTGCCTTTCTTCTACGTACGTCTCCCAACGCCATCACACCGAAATCATTTCTGTTCCCAGATGAGACTTATTTCCCACGTACGAAGACCATCGCTGTGGTCTGGATAAAAGGCTTCTCGATTTCTTATTTGTTCCATGAAGGTGATAAGTGTGTTCTTGATTTTTGGACGTTCCTGCAAGATCGCTTTCTTCTTCTCGTGCGCCATCCGCGATACCGTCAGTACTATGCCAACTTTTTGGGTAGTGCCTTCTTCGATCCCACCTGGAGCTGGGGGCTACCAAGTTTGAGAAGGTGATTTCCGTGTGATTGTGTAATATCAGGACTTGGTCTAATGTACCGGCAAAACGGAATATTCTTCGCGAAGACGTGCCTGACTGCCTTGGGGTTCAGAGTGCGTCTACCCACTAGTTGGTGGAACGCGGATGTAATTTTGTTTGTTCTCCCAGGAGGGCATTTTCTTTAGTTCCCTTTATGTTTTATGTGTTATTGATGCTAACTACACATCATTATTTTGCGCCTGGAGGGTGCCCTATGTGATCTAAACAAATAATAAAAAAAAATATTTGGTATGATACATGAACTGAAAAAAACTGATGTTGAAGAAGTACACCTATTTACGTTTTCAAGAAATATTTTTGTATTTTATGAAGATGACAGTCAATTATTTTAGAACACCAGATATTTTTATTTGATTTGTCATTATCTAAAAAAACATTTTACTCATGAAGTAGGCGTAAAAAAGTGTAGTCTATAGCAAAAAAAACACACAAAAAAAATTCACTGACGCACGTATGTGCGGTGTCGCTCGACTCCGAGGTACGCCGGTTCTGATCCTGGTGCTGGATGAAATTTTCGCTGCCAGTATTTCGCGCCGGCAAGGGGAGGAGAGTTGGTGACATAATGTTTCTGCCCATCTGTCTTTGCGCTAATGTCTTATATAAAACGCCAAACGTCACAGTATCTCATGAAGTGAGGGCTTGTGACATTGCTGATGATCCGTTGGAAGAGGTTAAGTTCGGGGGCCCCCTTGGTGTTTTTAGAGACAAGTAGGCTATGTGGCGGCACCAGATTTCACCCTCTCCCTTTTCTAATCACCACAATCCGGCACAAAAATAGCACCACGTTATATGCAAATCAATACCTGTACTCAATAAAAACACATAAATACAAAAAAAAAATAAAAAAATGATAGAGCTTTTGCCCACGAAAGGCAGTGGTCCCGAGTTCGAGTCTTGGTCCGACACACAGTTTCAGTCTCCCAGTAAGCTTCATATCAGCGCACACTCCACTGCAGAGTGAAAATTACATTCTGGATACTCTTATGTGTTTACATGTTGACCCAACGACATCGTCAATTATGGCTGTAGTGGGCACGGGACTATAGTGATTCGACCGTCCATCAACGGAAACGTGTCGGCTCTCCGGGCGAATCATATTTTTCTACGAGGTGCATTCAAGTTCTAAGGCCTCCGATTTTTTTTTCTCCGGACTGGAAAGAGATAGAAACATGCGCATTGTTTTAAAATGAGGCCGCGTTCATTGTCAATACGTCCCAGAGATGGCAGCACTGTACGGCAGATGGAATTTTACCGCCAGCGGCGAGAATGAGAACTGTTTTAAATACTTAAAATGGCGACGTTTTCCTTACTTCAACAGCGTGCAATCATTCGTTTTCTGAATTTGCGTGGTGTGAAACCAATTGAAATTCATTGACAGTTGAAGGAGACATGTGGTGATGGAGTTATGGATGTGTCGAAAGTGCGTTCATGGGTGCGACAGTTTAATGAAGGCAGAACATCATGTGACAACAAACCGAAACAACCTCGGGCTTGGACAAGCCGGTCTGATGACATGATCGAGAAAGTGGAGAGAATTGTTTTGGGGGATCGCCGAATGACTGTTTAACAGATTGCCTCCAGAGTTGGCATTTATGTGGGTTCTGTGCACACAATCCTGCATGACGACCCGAAAATGCGAAAAGTGTCATCCAGGTGGGTGCCACGAATGCTGACGGATGACCACATGGCTACCCGTGTGGCATGTTGCCAAGCAATGTTGACGCTCAATAACAGCATGAATGGGACTTTCTTTTCGTCGGTTGTGACAATGGATGAGACGTGGATGCCATTTTTCAATCCAGAAACAAAGCGCCTGTCAGCTCAATGGAAGCACACAGATTCACCGCCACCAAAAAAATTTCGGGTAACCACCAGTGCTGAAAAAATGTTGGTGTCCATGTTCTGGGACAGCTCCTTACCCATTGCGTTCCAAAGGGTACTACAGTAACAGATGCATCCTACGAAAATGTTTTGAAGAACAAATTCCTTCCTGCACTGCAACAAAAACGTCCGGGAAGGGCTGCGCGTGTGCTGTTTCACCAAGACAACGCACCCGCACATCGAGCTAACGTTACGCGACAGTTTTTTCGTGATAACAACTTTGAAGTGATTCCTCATGCTCCCTACTCACCTGACCTGGCTCCTAGTGACTTTTGGCTTTTTCCAACAATGAAAGACACTCTCCGTGGCCACACATTCACCAGCTGTGCTGCTATTGCCTCAGCGATTTTCCAGTGGTCAAAACAGGCTCCTAAAGAAGCCTTCGCCGCTGCCATGGAAGCATGGCGTCAGCGTTGTGAAAAATGTGTACGTCTGCAGGGCGATTACGTCGAGAAGTAACGCCAGTTTCATCAGTTTCGGGTGAGTAGTTAATTAGAAAAAAAAGCGGAGGCCTTAGAACTTGAATGCACCTCATACAGTAGGCCGATGGTCGTCTCCATAAACAACGTCATCGAGGTGAACGGCAGCTCGAAACGTGCAGCGCGCATCGATCACAGGCTGGTGAGAGAAGTATTATGTTAAGTGAGACGTCCTGCGCTTGCATGAGACCAGTGGTCGTAATATAAGACACGCTGACAGCTGCGAACCATCTGCATCCCTTCATGCTTGAAGACTTTCCCGTCGGCGATGTCTTCTTTCAGCAGTATAATTATCCGTATCTTGGAGCCAGAACCGTGCTATAATGGTTTGACGAGCATTATAGTGAACTCACGTTGATGTCTCGGCGACCAAATTCGCATGTAAATCCTATGGAACCCACCTGGGTCGCTATCTGGCGCCATCACAGCGTAGGCAAATAAGCGGCGCATTATTTACGCGAATTATATGATCTGTGCGAAGACATTTAATGCCACTTACCTCCACAAACCCACTAACAAACTGTCTGTTCCTTGATACGCAGAATCAGTAATGTATTTAGTTCCAAAGATGGACAAAAAAACGTATTAAGCAGGCCTATGCGACTGCAGTCTTTCTCGGCGTATTCCACTGACGAATTCTTCTCGGGTTATCAGCAGAGTGGTGGCGTCGTCTCATCGCAACGTTTCAATGAGTTTCGCTACTTAGGGCGGCCAGCGGACGGCGACCAAGCAGCTATATAGATATGCAGACCACACCATCCCGACACTTAGCCAGATGGGTACGAAACTCATTGAAACGTCGCGACAAGGCGACGCCACCACTCGTCTGATAACCCGAGAAGTATTAAGAAGGTTGTCATAATGTTTCAGGTCATCGGTGTACTCTCTGATATACATGGCTTAAGAAGTGTTCGAGTAAGCAGTCCTTTCAAGTCTAAATTGTCTAATTACAGACACTAAGGATTATCATTATTGCACTGTTTTTAGCTACAAGATAAAAGCATACAAACTATATGCGCAATATCGTTAGTAATTTCCCTGATCGTGCCGTCGTAATAGGGGCGATTTCATTTTGCAGGTTTAGATTGAGAGAATTATGCCATCAAAACTAGAGCCAGAGGCAGGGATTCGTGTAACATTGTTCTGAATGTCATATTTAAAAATTACTTTGAGCATATGGAGAACCAACTCGTGAAGGTAATGTCTTATAACTCTTAGGAACAAACAGATCTGAACCTATCCAATCAGCTAACGTAGAGGAAGATATCAGTGATCATAAGGCTGTGAGAGCAACTATGACTACGGATTTTACAGGGAACGTTACGAAAGATAGGGAAGTAGTTTTGGTTAGCAAGAGTGACAGGAAACAAATTATAGAGTATCTGAGTCATCAGCGTCAAATATTTAGTGACAACGACGAAATTGTTGAGCGCAAAGGGGAAAAAGGTCAATAGCGTCGTAGAACATGCCTTACCCAAGTATGCTCCAAGCAATGTCCTAAGGGATGGGAAAGATCCACTGTGGTTAGAAAACTCCGTAAAGTAAGAGAGCTTATCACAGATCAAGAGATGTCAATAACCAGTTAAGAAACAAAAACTGAACGAAGCAGAAACAAAGGAAGGAGAGCAATGAGAGAAGCGTTTGTCAACGGAACTGAGTAAGAATCCGAAAAGGTTTTCGTCTTACGTAAAATGAGTAAGCAGTTCGAAATCCTCTATTCATTCACTCAATTGCCACAATGGCATCGAAACAGAAGATAACAGAGAGAAGGTCGAAATACCGAATTCGACTTTCCACATTGTTTCACCACAGAAGATCCTAATACGGTTTCTCCTGGTAATCATCGTACGAAAGTCTAAATGGCAGGCACAGAGATAAGCGATTACAGAACAGAAAATCGCCTAAAATGGCTTAGTAGTGGAAACTACTGAATCAGATGAGATATCCATCAGATTTGATAAAGGTAATGTGCTGGCGTAAGTTATCGCCAGAATAAAGGTCGGCAAAGATATAGCTAGAATATCGAGAGTTTGAACGTCCGTCGTCGTCCCGAATGCGAGTCCAAAGTGCTAACCACTGCGCCACTTCTCTCGGTAAATGTTTTAGTTGCTGTAATCAGTAATCTCAATTAGTACTGACCTAAGACGCAAAACTGATTTCTGTGGCGGTCGTCTGCCATAATATCTGTGTTACGCGCGCCCGCGCGCGCGCACACACACACACACACACACACACACACACACGCACACACACACACACACACACACAGTCAAAACAAGACGCAAATGTTACGAAACAAAATATTGTACAACATGGCAGAATTAAATTCTTGTACACTTTTTGTTCTTTGTAAGAGAAACTAATAAAAGTAAGGAACCATCAATAACGGACAGTGACTATAGCATGACTGGTATTTGTGCATAAGTCTTATCAGGGAAACAATAATCGGTTCCCGAGCTTGTATTTTCTAGGATAATTTGCTTGTTTCATTTCCATCTACTCGTACCTTTCGTTTGTGCCTATAACAGTCAAACACTCTGTATATCCCTATGTGTATTACATGTGTATTTCCTTTATCTACGACATTATTAGCAATGTGTATAATAAGCTGCTGGCACTTCGCATTGGTTGTGTGACATACATTTACCGCTCAGCAACGAGGATGATGATGCTTATTGACACAATTGTCGCACTTACGCCTTATTGACGCTGTGCAGAAACGACACTCTTTTCGCCCCTGCTTTCAAGTGTAACCTGTTTTACCTCTACCAGCTGAAGCACCACTATTGTAAATAGTTTATCTTTCGTCGCTCCCTTGCAGTTACTTATTTTACGCAATTTTCTACAGAAAGGTTATTGATACTTGTGACAGTTTTCTGTTTGATTATTATCCAGATAGGTCTCTGTGTTAAGGAGTTGATCGTAGAACAGAAAAATCCTATCCACACTATATTAAACACAGACTACCACTTACCGTAATTAACTTTATGCAAAAAAGCAGTGAAAGCTTCCAGCTTCAATTTTTTTCTTTATTGTTTCATCCCTCTCATTAAAGTGAAAAAATAGCGGATATCCCTGAAGTCTTTCCATAATTACACATATTCATAAGTCATAAAATATGAAACACAGTCAAATACTTTTTATCTTTAATTGCATGTGACATATTCAAGTTTTTGTGAACGTACATACTTATTGTTACTTTATTTGTTACAGGGCTCACTGATGTAACAACAGCGGAATCGGACACCACAAAATGTACTCAAACTAGAGTTTGAGTACATGATGTTTGCAAATGTTATCCTATTCCGCTGTTTTTACATCACTGGGCCCTGTAACAAACTAAGTAACAGTAAGTATGTATGTATACAATAACTTGAACATGTCAAATTCAGTTCAAAATAAATAGTATTTGTCTATGTCTCACATTTTATGCCTCATGAATGTTTGTAATCAGGGAAATACTTCCATCAGAACACCCAGTATAATCAAAAGACGAAACTGCTACATATGTTTTTAAACTCAGTAAAAGATGCTTTCCGTGGATGGTAGAAAACAAAACTGTCAAATTAAAGTAAAATTAAGTTAACATATAGCGTGTTCCTCATGTGTATAACCACTTCTTTAAAACAAAAGCAAATGGATAAATAGAAATTTAAAGTCAAGTAGTGTCAGATGGAAGAGTGGAGGCCGGCCGCGGTGACCGAGCGGTCCTAGGTGCTTCAGTCCGGAAGCGCGCCACTACTACGGTCGCAGGTTCGAATCCTGCCTCGGGCATGGATGCGTGTGATGTCGTTAGGTTAGCTACGTTTAAGTAGTTCTAGGTTCTAGGGGACTGATGACCTCCGATGTGCTCAGAGCCATTTTGGAAGAATGGAGACCCGTGAGAATACGTTACCACCGTGGCCCCTATTCTGACGTGGGTGAATGGAAAGTGAGTCATGTGACATATTAGACAGATAGAAATTAAAGGCGAGCAACAAGGATGTCTTTCATTTGAGCATAGCTTTATTCATTCTATAGTTATCAATGGTGTTCCTTCCGTACAGGTGACACGAAGCAGATGAGGGTAACACAAGCCGAACGCATTGAGATCGTCCTGGTATAAGAAGAGAATTGACACAAGCAGAACGCATTGAGAATATCTTTATATCAGAAGAAAGGTACACCCTTGTTACCGTAGAGTATTTCAACTAACGGCACCCAAACAGACCACCTATTACCCGCAGTGCGGTGGCAAAATTTCTTGCGAAGTTTTGTTAAACTGTCTCTGTCGTAGCCTAACCGAAATCTGGACGATCATAAATGGCTATGGATGAAGAAACATCAACAGATGTTCTGGCGTCGTTCAGTAAGAGGTCAGAGAGTAGTACTCAACGCATCTCACATCAGACTGCAGCCAGCTGCACATCAGTACTGAGAGTTTTGGCCACACACAATTGGCGCACATACAGAATGAAAATTTTACAACATCTCGTTAAGGACGATCCATGTCGTCGGGTTCCATTTGTAGTATAGGTAATATCCAAGTTGGACGAAAATATTCCTTTCTACTATGATGCACTGTTTGTAAATCTTCACAGGATGGATCCATCGAAGGTAGCTGCCGCATCGAATGTGATGATTACGTGTGATATATATGGTTGCCATATTGTTGAGACATTCTGCATTCAGGGTACATTAAAAACACCCCATTATCTACAATTGTTAGACGAAGATGTGCTGCCGACGCTACTGTCTGAAGACAGGACAGTTGTAACTATCTTTCAGCATGATGGTGCCCCACTTACCTAGGGGCTAGCTGTCCTTACGTTCTTTGGCATCCAGTTTCTATAAAGATAGATTAGACATATACACTATGTGATCAAAAGTATGCTGACACCTGGCTCAAAATGACTTACAAGTCGTTGCACCATCCTTCGGTAATGCTGGAATTCAATATGGTATTGGCCTACCCTTAGCCTTGATGACAGCTTCCACTCTCGCAGGCATCGTGTAGGATTGGACAGTAGGATAAGATGGAGCCCCCTAAATCATACGGCTCTGTGGTTGGAAATAAGGTAATATATTACTACGCAGCCTGTGTGCGCAGCTCGGGCGCCATTGTGTTACAAAATCTTTGCTAGACAAGTCGTGCACAAGAGGCAAGAAGCGTTTTCCAAATATACACTACTCGCCATTAAATTGCTGCACCAGGAAGAAATGCAGATGATAAACGGGCATTCATTGGACAAATAAATTATACTAGAACTGACATGTGATTACATTTTCACGCAGTTTGGATGCATATATCCCGAGAAATCAGTACCCAGAACAACAACCTCTGGCCGTAATAACGGCCTTGATACGCCTGGGCATTGAGTCAAACAGAGCTTCGATGGCGTGTACAGGTACAGCTGCCCATGCAGCTTCAACACGATACCACAGTTCATCAAGAGTAGCGACTGGCGTATTGTGACGAGCCAGTTGCTCGGACACCATTGACCAGACGTTTTCAGTTGGTGAGAGATCTGGAGAATGTGCTGGCCAGAGCAGCAGTCGAACATTTTTTGTATCCAGAAAGGCCTGTACAGGACCTGCAACATGCGGTCGTGCATTATCCTGATGAAATGTAGGGCTTCGCAGGAATCGAATGAAGGGTAGAGCCACGGGTCGTAACACATCTGAAATCTAACGTCCACTGTTCAAAGTGCCGTCAATGCTAACAAGAGGTGACCGAGACGTGTAACCAATGGCACCCCATACGATCACGCCGGGTGATACGCCTGTATGGCGATGACGAATACACGCTTCCAATGTGCGTTCACCGCGATGTCGTCAAACACGGATGAGACCATCATGATGCTGTAAACAGAACCTGGATTCATACGAAAAAATGACGTTTTGCCATTGGTGTGAATTGAATTGGTGTTTCTGCCGTCATGAATTACGCACATTATGGAGCCTCTGCAGAGAACTGTTTTCAGGCCATTGAAATGGTATTAAAGGAGCCAATTCGTTTATGGACAATAATGTCAGCCTAAATTACAAAATTCGTTTTTGGCAAAATTTTCGATGTCGCCTCCAGGAGCTGGTGTAGGAAATGCTGTGAAGGGATTTGAGTGTAGAGGAATTTCCCCCTTCAGTCCCAACAAAATACGATCGCAGAAATTCCTTCCTTCGTCTGCGTTCCTGGATGATGTATCCCGTTCTGTTACCACAGAATCAAAAGTAAACCCCGGCCCTGCGACTCCTCCTAATACTCCAAGACATTCGGAAAGTCAGAGCTCATCAACATCATCTTCATCATTTTCTTCTATTTTGCCAGCTCCAAAGAAAACTACAGGTCCCACACGTGGGAGAAAAGAGAAAAATTCAGCGTGCCATATGGTTTCGTCAGTTCCTCACAGCCTTACGAGAGGGAAGAGAAAACTCCCAAAGGGAGAAGATCAAGCGCTGCAGAAATGCCCTGGATGTTCAAGAGAAACCTTGAAATGAAGAAAATGATTCGTGTTCGTCATTACCGAAAGCTGAGTATGAGGAAGAAAACGTACCTTGTGGTTTTTGCAACATCAAATATTACGATCCTGGGTCTGTGAAGAAAGGGGAGAGGATCTGGTGTTATAAGTGCAAAGTGTTGTATCACGAAATTTGTGTGGGAGCTGCAGGTCGTAAATAATTCCGCTGTGGGAAATGCGTGTAACAATTACTGGTCATGTAACCTTCCATATTTTATGTAATTGTATGACAGGTGACAATAGTTCACATAGCTCCATTTACGATTCAAATAGACCCACAGATTTTTAATTTTCCCGTCGTTTCAACATTCTTTATTTTGTTATCCATAATGAAGAAGAGTAGTTTTGGAAGCAATTTGCCTGCATTATACAAAACTTGTAGCTATGACCTATTCTCCATACAATTTAACATGGGTAATAAAATAATTAGTACCCGACTGGGGCCCAAAAATTTGAAATGATTCACTTAGCCCAACCTTACCTTATGTCTATAAAAGGAAGTTGGCCTCTAAACTGACGCAATGAGGGTAGGTGGTGAGGTGGATGTTAGGAAACAGAATGAGAACGTAGGTTTGGGACGTTGTCAGGGTCAAAATATGGATAGGAAAGGGTTAAAAAGATGTAGAGAAAAGAAGGAACGCTGGTAAGATATATAAATATAGGGATGCATTTCATTATTTTGGGTGATATTTCCTTTTTGGGGGGATGGGAGATACAGGTGAAGTTTCACTGGGATAGGATACGGAAATTGTGTAGGTGTAGATACAAAGTTGGTGGAATATGTCGGTATAGGTGCTGCATTGTATCGAGATTGGAAAATAAGAGGCCGCGCGGAATGGCCGTGCGGTTTAAGGCGTCATGTCACGGACTGTACAGCCCCTCCCGCCGGAGGTTCGAGTCCTCCCTCGGGCATGGGTGTGTGTATTGTTCTTAGTATAAGTTAGTTTAAGTAGTGTGTAAGGATAGGGAGCGATGACCTAAGCAGTTTGGTCCCTTAGGAATTCACACACATTTGAACATTTGGAAAACAGAGAGGAAAGAAAGGTTAGTAGGAGTCAAGTTTACGGATATTGTTGCGTAAACGGAGGTGTTAGTGTCAGTGAAGACAGATGGGAGGACAAGTTATATAGATACGGAATGTAAGGCGCACTACATAGCGCAACATAAAAACTCTGTTTTCCATTTTATGCTCCGAGATCGTATCGGTTATAGGGACTTCTATGGAGATATGTGTGTGCCAGGTAAGTGGAAGTTCTGTAGCGCAGGAGAACGACAAGTGTGCTATGAACTACACTGAGGCGACAAACGTAATGGGATAGCGATGTGGACGTATAAAAATGGTCGTAATATCGCGACCACAAGGCATAAAAAGACAGTGCATTGACTCAAATGGTTCAAATGGCTCTGAGCACTATGGGACTCAACATCTGAGGTCGTCAGTCCCCTAGAACTACTTAAACCTAACTAACCTAAGGACATCACACACATCCATGGTCGAGGCAGGATTCGAACCTGCGACCTAGAACCGCTCGGCCACACCGACCGGCCTGCATTGGTCGAGCGGTCATTTGTAATCAAGTGATTCAGGTGAAAAGGTTTCTGACGTGTTTGTGAAAGCACGACGTGAATGAACAGACGCTGAACGCTGTAGTTGGAGCTGGACGCATGGGGGTTCCATTTCGGAAATCGTTCAGTATTTCGAGAGCCACAGTGTCACGACTGTGCCGAGAATATCAAATTTCAGGCCCTACCTCTCACCACGAACAGCACAGTAGCCGGAGGCCATCACTCAACGAACTATCAGCATTCGCATAGAGCTGTCAGTGTTAACAGACAAGCAACATTGAGTGAAATAACCGCAGAAATAAATGTGGGACGTACGAGAGCAGTGCGGCGAAATTTGGCAGTAAAGGGCTAAGGCAGCGGACGACCTTTTCTAACAGCACGTCATCGCCTGCAGTGCCACTCCTGGGCCAATGATCATACCGGTTGGACCGCAGACGACTGAAGAACAGTGGCCTCGTCAGATAAGTTCAGATTTCAATTGACAAGAGATGATGGCAAGGTTTGAGTGTGATGCAGACCTCACGAAGCCATGGACCGAAGTTGTCAATAACGCACAATGCAAGCTGGTGATGACTCCATAATTATGTGAGCTGTGTTTTCCTGGAACTGAAACGATCATTGACTATAAATGATTATGTACGGCTACTTGGAGGCTATTCATGGGCTTCATATTCTCAAAACAGCGATGGAATTTTTATGGATGACAAATCGCCATGTCACTGGGCCATAGTTGTTCGCGATTCCTTTGAAGAACATTCTCGAATATTGGATCGAGTGGTTTGGCGACACAGACCACCCGACATGAATCTCATCGAACATATACGGAACGTAATCGAGAGGCCAGTTGGTGCACAAAATCCTACACTGGCAATACTTTCGCAGTTACGGACGTCTATAGAGGCACCATGACTCAGTATTTCTGCAGAGGACATACCACTACTTGTTGAACCCATGTCACGTCGAATTGCTGCTGTACGCAGCGCAAAAGGATGTCCGACACTGTATGCAGAGGTATCCCATGACTGTCACCTCAGCGTACATCTGTCGCTCATAAAAGGGCACGAGATTTCCCAACTCTTCGCCCTAAACCTCGCGTATTAGTTCCACTTGCGCTCTTTCCAACAGGCTATTTCCGAAACTGCTATCTAAAAGAAAACATTGTAACATCTGATACTGTTAAGCGTCTATATGTCATCTGTTTGCCGGCCGGTGCGGCCGTGCGGTCTAGGCGCTTCAGTCTGGAACCGCGTGACCGCTACGGTCGCAGGTTCGAATCCTGCCTAGGGCATGGATGTGTGTGATGTCCTTAGGTTAGTTAGGTTTAAGTAGTTCTAAGTTCTAGGGGACTGATGACCACCGATGTTAAGTCCCATAGTGCTCAGAGCCATTTGAACCATGTCATCTGTTCACATTGACTTACAACAGTTTCTATACCTAAAGTGTTTCTTGCTGATGTAATGGATGCAATGGACTGAGAAAGCAACAGAGGCGATGGGTGTTGCTGCAACCATTTGAAGATGGCTCTCTAAGTTCTAAATTACCCAAGACAATAAAGGCAAAGTATAGAAATATTGTATCGATTTTCTGTCTGATCCTCTGATCCTGTGTTGGAGCTTTGTTGTCTTTCCATCCAGCCACAGCGACTGTCGAAATGTCACAGCTGCAGTTTCGAATTTATTTAATCAACGATGGTACTATATGGAGTATCTATTCAATTTGCTTCGTTGTGCTCATTCCGCAGATGTGGCGGTCATTTAAACGAGATTTCACGTATAACGCCGACCAATAAATTCTGTGTAGGGCAACGAGTTGGAAATTTTGTCCCTTGTTTTTAATTTGAGTTCAGAGTTGTACTGCTCTCACTGTAGCTCACTGTAGGAATTCTAATCAGCTGGTACACAGGCGCACGACAAAACGGACAAACAACTGCGTGAGTGCAGTGCGTGATTGCGTCGGCACACTAGGACTGCCGATGACATTGGTAGCGGCGTGACGCAGTTATCGTGTTCGCGGAAATCCTGTGAGAGCGCAGTTACGTCGCTGTTCTGCCGTTCTGTTTACTTTAGCCTCGCGGGCGGGCAAACAAACAAGTAACAAAAATGCACGGGGCTGTGCGTCGGTGGATAAATTCGGCATAAGCGCTACGTATTTTATGCGCCCGCTGTTTTTCTAAGCTCACTTACGTGACAAATATTCGAACGCTATCTCCAGAAAAATAAACACGCCTCTCGATATTCGTATGCCCTGAAGATCGTTCAACATAAATACCGGCTACTTAAATCTCTGGGGGCGCCACTAAACAAAGGAAGACGTCACCCATGGACAAACAGGTTTATCGCTACACTTCGTTCATTATCGTCTTGGAGCATAGGCATTTGCCTTTTTTTCTATATGCAATGACCTAAGTTCGGAGTGGTAGCCAGGCCACGTGCAGTGTTAGCCGTTTCTGCGCATACACGTTTGAAGGAGGAGGAGGATGAAGAAGAAGAAGAAGAAGAAGAAGAAATGAAAGAATTGCAGGGTACTAGAATGAGGAGCTTTAAATAGCACTGTACTCAGTAACAGTTCCGTAAGACCTACCTTTCACTGGTATAGATAATAGACCACTAAATGGTTCAAATGGCTCTGAGCACTATGGGACTCAACTGCTGAGGTCATTAGTCCCCTAGAACTTAGAACTAGTTAAACCTAAGGACAACACAAACATCCATGCCCGAGGCAGGATTCGAACCTGCGACCGTAGCGGTCTTGCGGTTCCAGACTGCAGCGCCTTTAACCGCACGGCCACTTCGGCCGGCACCACTAAATGGAACCATCTTTGTGCGAAGTGAGTAGAGGTAGTGAAAGTATGTAGAATATGTTTCGCGTGTGTCATTTCTCTTTGGAACAGACTTTCAATGATCAGGTCCAATCAGTGCGAGATGTATTGGTAGAAGAACTGCAGAAGATCCAAAGAAGAGCAGCACGTTTCGTTTCAGTTTCATTTGTTAAGTTCAAAAGCGTGGCGGAATTGCTTATCAACTCCAGTGGCAGATGCCACAAGACCGAGCGAGGTGGCGCAGTGGTTAGCACACTGGATTCGCATTCTGGAGGACGACGGTTCAAACACGCCTCCAGCCATCCTGATTTAGATTTCCATGATTTCCCTAAATCGCTTCAGGCAAATACCGGGATGGTTCCTTTGGAAGGGCACAGCCGACTTTCTTTCCCATCCTCTCCTAACTTGATGGGACAGAAGACCTCGCTGTTTGGTCCCCTCCCCCGAATCAACCAACCAACGCCACAGGACAGGCAGTCTGCACGACGGTGTGCTGTTCAGTTAAATTTACGAGGAAGTTCCTAGGAGATTCAACCAATATATTGCTTCCTCCTACATACAACTCGCGAAAAAACCGTGAAGATATAATTAAGACATTCGAGCTTACAAAAATTCTTACCAGTAGCCGTTCCTCCTGCGAACCGTTCGTTACTGGAAAGGGGAAGGCGAGAAGTGACGGTAGTCGACAAGGTACCCTTCACTTACCCCCCACCTTGAGGTGACTTGCAGAGTTTGGACGTAGATATAGATCAGCAATAAAACATGAAGCAATGGAATCGCGTTACTGATACAAGCAATCCGAGTGTAGACCGTATGTTGTTCCGTTTTCTTAACCGCATTATGAAAAGCAGAGTTATATAAATGTGCACTTTGTACTTGTTAGTGAAGTAGTATGACGTCAGTAAACGAATAAATTGGGTAAGTAAAGAAGCTGATAGAACGTAATATAAGGAGAAGTTGACGGGTGGATAGGGGCTGAGTGTGAATTTGTGTACGGAGGGACAAGTGTAAGAACAGTAAAATTTTGCCATGGGTACCTATTGACCCTGTTGCGCTACTGTGCGTTTGTCTCTAAGAGAACAAAGTTGTACTAAGCCGACAAATCCACGCACAGTCTCCAAAGTGCACTTGTCCCTGCATAGCTGTAAAATTGAGAAGTGGTTAATGTTACGGCAATTCGTACGTTCGACGTACGAATTGTTAACACAGTGCATTCGTATTCGGCAGGATGACAGTTTAATCTCCGACCACACATCAAGACTTCCTTACGTCTTTTAAGGTGAATGTTGAGATGGTTCATTTGAAAAGACATGGTTTATTTCCTTCCTCATTCTTCGCCAGTCGGAGTTTGTGCGCCACCACTAATAATCTCGTAGTCAACCAGTCATTAAACCCTACTTTTACTTTCTTCTTGTCTGCCCATAACTTTTCCAGCTGAGCGAAGCTAAGCCTTAATACTTGATTCAAAAACAGAATTCGTTATTTTTAGCATTCGCAGTTGCTTTGAATTTACAGATTCCACAATGATCTCTAGAGGTTCTTGTAGAATTTACAATCTGCATAGATGTGGTGTCCACACATCAAATATACCAACTCTGTATTTCAGAATGCCCGAGTTAAAAGATTAAGCAGTGCATTGTTGAACGAATTTTTAGGATTGTAGTGTTTTAGTTGAAAGTTCGAAAAATTTATTAACGTCAATGCCACAAAACCGGTAATCATGAATCGCGGATTGGAAGCTTTTTGTGGTGGCATCCTTGATGACTGTCGATATAGATATGGCGTCAGATTTGGATAATGTACCAAGATTTGACGATTGCCTCTGTCTCCTTCGCCAGCACAAAGTAGTACTCGGGAATATATCTGGAATTTATCTTTTATCTCCATTAACAAACTAACAGTTGATTGGGACACATCGTCATGTCGTCACTTAGTGGATGGAATTTGCATGCAACGTGATTTGGAATAGGATGGTGTCCTGTTTCTCGAACGAAGTGTATGTTGAAGCGTGCGACACGCGGTCAGCTACCAATGTAGTGCACAGTTTCCTAGAGGGGCCGTTTTCGTATTTAGTCACTGCGAGGGGAAAGAGATGCTGGGGTATTGCTCTGTAGATAGCCATAGTGTGAAACTGTTCTCCCCATGCGTGACAACATGATAACATGTTTTCTCTGTTTTTTGTGTCATAAGTCATGTTACCATATTGATGCCGTCGTCCTCCATTTTCTGTCTTCTCCTTTCTACGTACCAGTAACACCCACTATCTGCGGTAGTCTAGTCTGTTTTCCATGAACCAGTATTTTCCTCTTGTCGGCAGTTTTTACCATCTACCGTTCCTTCCACAGCGAAGCCTTATACTTCTGAATGCTGTCACAGCCGGCTCATTGAAAGCTCCTTTCTTGCTGTACGTGTTGCTTCAAGAGATTTTTCTTCATTTATTTCTTGTACTACCTCTACGTTTCATCATTTATTTGACTGCTTAACTTTTTATCGTTTTGTAAAAATTTTAAAAAGTTTCCGTTTTCGTCGTTTTTCATTTTTATTTTATCGTGGTCCACGATTCCCTCCCACTCGATGTTGTACTTCAGATGCATACCATTTCTGACTCGCTGTCAATATTAACCAGCGGTAGACCACCTTTAATTCGTGTATGCTGTATCTGTCGTGGCGAACAAGCTTTCGATACGTTTCTCGCTTAGGTCATCCTGGTAATATTGTAATCTAGAAATCTAGATAAGTGTCATTTGAGTTTTTCTACTTTGAGGTTTTTCCACATTTTGATGTTAAGAATGGTGCTTTCTACTACGGTTTTGTCTTATTGGTCTTTCACCATATGTGTACTGTGGATGACATCAAGTCCATCACAGTGCACTTCCGTTGTTTCCTTCCCAAGTGAAGCACTGTCGCAGGTTACTCGTATACACGCTCATGCTCTGCACCACACAACACTTCGAACATTGACCATCAATTTTTTTTGAATGTATTTATCGTAAATATAACATTTAGTCAAGTGTGATATGTATGAATCAATATTTCATGTGAATGAACTATTGTTATTCCGATTTTCATTTTGACTACTCTGTGAGACATGGGACTTAGGGAAGGCAGATTTTGGTGTGGAAAGGGCCTTACTCAGTTACCGTTGGTTGCTCAGTTTTTTTAAAGTAACGTGCACTTTATTTGGAACTCATTGCATATATGGTTGACAATAAGGAACAATGATCAAATTCGACTGTTAAGAGACAATATCAAATTAAAATTTCTTAAGACAAATTGCATTCACGTCTGAAGGCCTTACTGACCAGAATTCAAATTAACTGCCGGCTGAAGGCCCCAGTGGTAATTACTCAAAACAATTTAACGGCTGAAGGCCTAGATTGCAAATTTTTACTAAAATACTATAAAAAAGGACAATCATATTAAGAGACAATATCAAATTAAAAATTCTTAAGACAAATTGCACTCACGGCTAAAGGTCTTATTGACAATCATCACAATCTGATCAAATCAAGAGAGAAGTGGGCCTCAGACAGTTCTCCAAGGATCTATCTAGGAAAGTCGCTCAATTTCGTAAACGATGAGACAGACAGCCAAGAGTTGTATCCACTTAACTGGTTGGCAACTCAAACTAGTGACTATTTAAAAGCCGGCCAACACTCTTTGAACGTCTACTTAATGTCTAATATCCAAGACAACGATGGAATAACGCAGGCAAGGCAGAGCCGGCAGACAGCACTGCGTCTTCTGAATCCGGTGTTAGAACATCCAGAAGCAGAAGGACCCACTACGACCAAGGTAGTCCAAAAGAAACAAATATCCGAACCACAATCAAGGAGGCTGTCGAACTACACGCCTCACCGGATAGCAGTGGCAAGGCGAGGAAAGGTACACTACCGCAAAAATACGCTAACCTCCAGGGCAGGTAACTGGGGTTTTAGCTGCCACTAGGCAGAAAAATACCGCTGGTTGAACTTCATCAATAAACACAAGGAATTCAATGATTAATAATAAAAGGTGGAGGATGGCTAATTAATTTCGCCACCTCCAAATACTCCATTCATTGCTCTTCATCTCAACGACCCTGCAAGCAGCAACGCGCGAACAAACGGCGTGATCTCAAAATAGTGGAGGTTTCACTACTGGATTAATGTTCACTCAACTCATACGTCCTGGGTCCGGTGGAGAACGAGTTTGTCGCCCTCGCAATTACAGCCCCTTGATGCAGCGGTGCCTGCTTGCTGCCAGCGGTCCTGGTATGTCCTCGCGCTGTTGGACCTCACTGCTGCTCCATCCCAACCGATCTGCCGGACACACTCCAACCCACAAAACACTTGACGTCCTTCCAAAGATAGTACCACGGTACTAGGTATCGATAACCTCTGCTGCTGCCACTCGCGGACAGACAACGCTAGCAAAAAATAGTGACGCCAGTAAACACAAGAAGAAAACGAGAGCCACTATCCCTATTACACGATGCCAACCTACCAAAGGCACCAACGCGAGCCGCAACACGTCACACTCTGCCTGGCCAAAAAAGTGATGCACCCATAAGGGAAGGAGAAAACGAAATACAACTTCACTGTTTGAGAGGGTATTTATTTTATTTTTATTTATTTATTTATTGTTCCGTGGGACCAAATTAAGGAGAAGTCTCCATGGTCATGGAACGAGTCAATACATGAAATTATAACACGATATTAGAAACAGATAAAATGAAATATAAAAAAACATATTCGGGTGACAAGTCGTAAGTTTAAATGAAGAAAATCAACAATGTAACACTGGAATTTGCTTAATTTTTTAGCTCTTCCAGGAGCTCCTCGACAGAATAGAAGGAGTGAGCCACGAGGAAACTCTTCAGTTTGGACTTAAAAGAGTTTGGGCTACTGCTAAGATTTTTGAGTTCTTGTGGTAGCTTATTGAAAATGGATGCAACAGAATACTGCACTCCTTTCTGCACAAGAGTCAAGGAAGTACATTCTACATGCAGATTTGATTTCTGCCTAGTATTAACTGAGTGAAAGCTGCTAACTCTTGGAAATAGGCTAATATTACTAACGACAAACGACATTAAAGAAAATATATACTGTGAGGGCAATGTAAGAATGCCCAGATTTTTGAATAGGGGTCGACAAGAGGTTCTCGAACTTACACCACATATAGCTCGAACAGCCCGTTTTTGAGCCAAAAATACCCTTTTTGAATCGGAAGAATTACCTCAAAAAATAATACCATACGACATAAGCGTATGAAAATATGCGAAGTAGACTACTTTTCGTGTTGAAGTGTCACTTATTTCAGATACTGTTCTAATGGTAAATAAAGCAGCATTTAGCTTCTGAACAAGATCCTGGACATGGGCTTTCCACAACAGCTTACCATCTATCCGAACGCCTAGGAACTTGAACTGTTCCGTCTCGCTTATAATATGCCTATTCTGTCTGATCAAAATATCGGTTCTTGTTGAATTGTGAGTTAGAATCTGTAAAAACTGAGTCTTACTGTGATTTAGCATCAAATTATTTTCCACAAGCCACGAACTTATTTTATGAACTACATTATTTGTTACTGTTTCAATATTACACACAAGCTGGTGTCATCAGCAAACAGAAATATTTTTGAATCACCTGTAATACTAGAAGGCATATCATTTATATAAATAAGAAACAGCAGTGGCCCCAGCACCGACCCTTGGGGAACGCCCCACTTAACAGTGCCCCATTGGGACTGAACATCACTACCACTCTTAATATTGCGGAGAATTACCCTCTGCTTTCTGTTCTTAAAGTAAGAGGCGAACCAATTGTAAGCTACTCCCCTTACTCCATAATGGTCGAACTTCTGCAGTAAAATTTTGTGGTCAACACAGTCAAAAGCCTTCGTTAAATCAAAGAAAACACCTAGCGTTCGCAACCTTTTATTTAATCCGTCCAAAACCTTACAGAGAAAAGAGAATATAGCATTTTCAGTTGTTAATCCATTTCTAAAACCAAACTGAACATTTGACAGCAAATTATGTGAATTTAAATGCTCCAGTAACCTTGTATTATACAACCTTCTCGATAACTTTAGCAAACACCGATGGCATAGAAATAGGTCTTAAATTGTCAACATTATCAATGTCTCCCTTTTTATAAAGTGGCTTCACTACCGAGTACTTTAATCGGTCAGGAAACCGATCACTCCTAAAGGAAAAGTTACAGATATGGCTGAGAACTGGGCTAACATACATAGAACAATACTTCAGTATTCTGCTAGATACCCCGTCATATCATACATGATGTTATTTCAGATATTACACACTGTAGTCAAATGTATGACACTGCACACCCTCTAGTCTAAAACAGTGGAGGCGTGCACTGTTCACACGGGATGGGCGTCATAAAGTAGTTGTATCCTCTCCTACTGCACGCGGTCTCATAACTGCTGTAGTCGATTCTTGATATTCTGGATACTGTCACTGAACGGAGTTGATGTTGGAGATGGTCTCGCACATGACTTGTTGGGAACAGGACTGGTTCTCTTGCTTGCCTCAATATGACACAGACAACTCACTGAGGCATTTACCGTATGTGGACGAGCAATGTCTTATTATATAATGTCACCACGATAGTCACATGAAAGGTGACACACGTGGACGCTGGTTGCCCATGATGTATCAATACCTTCGGCAGCTATACACCAGTGGAGCCGTTGTACCCAGCAGCTTTGTGACAGTGCTGTAAGGTTTCGTTTGGTAGAGCCTTTAACCCCTCGGTCACAGTCGTTGGACATTGGACGTTCCCGTCGCTTTTTGAAGTTGAGGGCATCCCTTTACGGGGCTCATCTACAACGTGTTATAGGCTGCCTAAAAATGATTTGTGCCAGCGAAAAACTCGTGTTCTTGATAACAAATGTTTCCCCCCATGTCTGTTTCAACTTTTCAAAGGTCACAATCACGGATTCCCCAAGTTTGACACAAAAGTTGGTGGCGTAACGTTGCTCTAAATTCTGCTGTTCGATTTTTGTCACACATAACAAAAACACAACTTCGCTGATAGCGCTCTCAAGAAAAGAGTGAGGGCTGCGCGTAGCTGAAGCTGCGATGAACATCTGAAAGGCTTGAACACACCGGTCTATACAAGTGGAGCAACACAGTGTTCAGAACGCTCGCAGCGTTGTCAGTCGCTTTACTTTTCTCACACACCTCGCTCATAGCCAAAGGTTCCCCACTCCATGACACCAGGCATGCCCGGATCTAGGCTAAGGGGAGGAGGGGGGGGGGGGTAAACGGGGGTATCTGCCCCAGGTGGCAATTTCAAGGGCCGCCAAATTAATATTCTTTAAGAAAAAAAACCTTGTTTCACGAAGCGCATGTTAGTCTATCGATGATTCATATGATTTTGAAACGCATCCCTGTTGGTTTTTGAAGATTTTTGAACACATTCTAAATGGATTTCTGAACGAATCATAAGCTGATTTTTGAATGCGTGCATAGTGTACGTGATGTCCCTGTCAGGGGAATCCCTGTCGCAACTAGAAACCAAAAACTTTGCTGCAGACAAAAGCGGGCGGGGCTGTACGAACTGAGGCGAATATTTGTTTATATGGTTGATTTGGTGTGCGAATAATAATCGTTATTATAATAATTAGCGAAATCAATAGATGCAGACTGCCAGAGTGGGAATAAACGACTGAAAGGAATAAGAGGTAAGAAAGATCACATATTATCTTCTCGGTGTATCCAAGAAAATAAAAGTTTGACAGAAAATTTTAGCCAGATCGCTACATCACTAACGGCCATTTGCACTGTCCCCAGTTAGAAGCCGCTTAAGTTCTATTCCCGAAATAGTGCGGAAAACGCGCTGTATGAACACGTAATAACGCCTGACCGGAGAATAAAGGCGGGATAAGTGAACCGGTGATTCTGGCAGGGTTAATGAAGTTAACCAGAGACTAAGTGTTGACATTGGCAGGAATAGTTACAAAATTAGTAATGATAAGATTGTTTGTTACAACAAGGGAGGAGAAGAAATAGGGACATCATACAAATTGTATTGAAGAATATGACGATTCCAAATTTATATAAAAATTTCGTACTACTACTACTACTACTAATACTTATCGATCGCGAGATATAGGTACATCATGAACTATATTCTGTCTTGTGATTTATGTACATGAGGTGGATATAAATGATCACGTATGCCAAAACAGTCACGCTTATTTGACGTATGTTACAGTTGCTGCAATATTAGAAAGGCTTATATCGTTTTATCTCGAGTGAAAAAATAGATGTAATCGAATCGAGAGACCACACCCGTCTTGCGTACGATTCATTTAACGGCTTTTTCAGTATTAGACAACGAAATGTTGGTTTTTTTATGTAGCAAAATTTTTGACGAACTTTGATGAGATAATAGATTCTTTCGCAGAAAGGAATACACGCCGTGTAGAACTCTAACAAGATTAGAGAGAAAAAACGCTGGGACCCAAACATTGAAGGAATGTGTACTGTCTTGCTTGTATTTTGTCTGTACTGGTTTTATGTCTCCTGTGTTTAATTTTGTGTCACACAAAAGAGAAAGTTATTAGCTAATAGGCAATAAATAGAGCACATTATCTGAAGAGTTCTTATCCTCGTGATCACAAATAATCCTGTCCAATATTAATTGTGAGCTTTTTTAAGGGGGGCGATATATCAAACCGACCGACTGGGAGTAGGAGAGGCACCACAGGACATTTTAATTTGCAGTGTCCTGAACATAGCTGAGCCGTGCTGCGGCTCGCGTTGGTGCTGTTTGTAGGTTTCCGCCCTCTGTTAGAGGCCAGACCGTATCTTTTAGTTGGCATGGTTGCAGTTGTTTGTCTTCTCCTCGTTTCGCAAGCGTTGCCTGTCGACTGGTGGCAGTAGCGGCGGTTATCGATACGTAGTAACTGTTGCCCTATCTTTAGGGCAACGTTGAAACGTCCCCTTTGAACAATTATATACGACTGTGCTTAACCTGACACACAATATTTTTAGCGCAACGCAATCTGACTTTCAAAATTTCCTACTAAAGAATGGCCCTGACAAACATTAAACTATACCTTTCACAAATCACTTACCTCACAAAAATCTTCGCTGCTCAAGCTACTGCAATACAGCGAGCGCCACTACTGCCAGCTAAATAAAAGATTCAAACTACTGAAGGCACTAACTACTGATAGGGATAGTTAGCAAATGAAAGATATTAATAGAGAACAAACAATGTATTTACCTTGATATCATCATATATAAATATATCAGTTCATGAAAAATTACAAAACTCCGCCATCTCTCTCCCCACATCCACCACTGCTGGCGGCTCACCTCCAACTGCGCAACGCTACGCGCTGTTCACAGCCAGCTGCCTAACACTACAATGGCGAGTATTACAACAATGCAAAGCAGCCACAGACTGCACACAGCACAGCCAGTGATTGTCATACAGAGGTGGCGTTACCAATAAAAAACCTAAACAGCCTACTTACATAGAGAAAACATAAACAGCCTACTTACATAGCGAAAACATAAACAGCCTACTTACATAGCCCCCATGCTCCACACAAAAAATTTTACAAATGGGATTGGGCAGTGGCCAATACAGATTTGAAAAATTTTTCATAATTACAATAACAAAGAAATCAAATGCACACACTTATTGATATTATGTTGGTCAAAAGCTAAAATTTTCTCACAGTCCATAAAGACAGTCCTAATCGTACATAACAGTAGAATAGCAGTGTTTTTTCTCAAAGTCCAAGCAGTAAAAGAAAATGCACATAGAAGTAGTGGATTTCCATGCAGTCTTGAAGAAGTAGTGTTGACCTTCCAACGGAAAGACAGTGCTGACTCTCGACATGCAGACAGGTAATGGGCCACAACAGAGCAAACCCACAGCAGAGTCATTCGAAGTTTGGAAGAATATTGGTAGTTAGGTCATCACAGAGCAGACCCACTGGAGTCCTGGTAGAGATTGTGGTATTGGTGGGCCACCAGAGGTGCAGACCCACTGCAGTCCTTGTAGAAATAATGGCGTTGGTAGGTCATCATAGATGCAGACCCACTGTAGTCCTTGTAGAGATAATGGTATTGGTGGGCCACCAGAGGTGCAGACCCACTGTAGTCCTGGTAGAGACGGCCAGCAGCCATCCGTTGCGACTGTGCAGGTGCACAATCACCATCGAAGATTCTTGCAGAGAATATAGCAAGTCCATAAACCACCACTTGTGCACTCAGAAAGTTTTTCTTTTAATTGTCCTTAGAACCAGCAATGCTGTTATCCAGTCCCTTGCTGAATTACCAACACACGTGCAAACACTATCAGTCCCTACTTCTCACATATTGTCCATATACTATGACCAACAGAAACGTGTGCAGTGAAATGGAACTTACAAGTTAATAATATCATGAACTGGTGACAATTACAATTTTATAACATAAGAATACAATTACAAAGGTACAAAATACATCATTAAAAACATAATAATACACATAACATTTGTAGTACAGGCTTTACAAAAGAATAGAAATAAACATATACATGAGTGTTACAAAAATAGTGACATAAGTACATACATAAAATAATGAGAATAGTTTTCGAAACATTAATTTCACACATGAACATCGAAACAGAACAGAATTGTAAACAACTTTACAAAGAAAATAACATATTATTAATGCAACTTATATTTGAGGATAACAGTATTCCTCCTCATAGTGAATATAGCTTAGTATTAGAAGAGAGAAAAAAATTCTATGAAACAGTACACAGAGACAGGAAGAAAACAAATACTCGAGGGTACACAAACACATAGTGGGATAACACCAATAGGAAAGGACAGGGTTCGTTTTCAGTGTAACATTTGGTACTGCAGTCCAACCCAAAACTTCATATATCTTTTCTCTTATTTCATCCTTTGTTTCCACCAAAAAAATTCTATCTAAGCATGCTTTCTGTATTTATATGTTCACACATTTCTTACCTCAACATTTATTTCCAAGAAAATCCTACCTAAACCTGTTTTCTCAATGCATTTCTTCCAACTCATCGCAACTCATTCTCTTAGAGGCTACCCCCTCTTAAGCTAACTTAAATCTACTGAGCTCAGATGCTAAACTAAGGGACGAGGCAATGCAGCATCACATAACAAATCAACACAAACAGCAATGCAAAAAATGCAAATTGGCAAAGCTAGCAGCATAAATGAGCAAAAGTCAAATTCAATAACACTATGCCTGGCAAACAGCAGCAACTTATACCTAAACATGACATAGCGCAAGCAGAAAAAATATTACACTAAACAACAATGCAGATAAGGGAAATGTATATTCACATCTTAATGTCTATGTAATTAAAGTGGTGCACCACAAGAAGTTATTCTACCAAAAAGTTACCAATTACTTGAAAAGAAAATTATGAATGCAGTTACTAGTTCCTTCTTATTGTTCTTTCCTTTCCAAGTGCTCCTTTTTTAAAGAATGTGGATCATAAAATAATTATTTAATAGATCTGTTGACAGAAAGTGTTCACATTAGCAAATGCATTTTATTTTATAAAAGCAATGCTGCAACACAGCTGGAAACCAGATATCAAGTGAAATAAGCAATTACGCAAACCAAAGCATAAAAACATCATTCAATAGTCATGTGGCATTTCGTAAGTCAGTAGCTCTCAACTCTCATAGAAAGACACTTGTCATTATCAGGTTTGCAGATGTAAGAATATTTCCAAGGATAATGGCCTCCCCTTTTTTTTTGTGCAACCTGTGCCGCTGAAAAGGGCTCGCAATAATGGCTTTTTCTCCAGGCGTCTGACACAGCTGGGTGCCCGCGACGCATTACGTGCAGGTGGTCACTTAACTTTCGTACGGAAATATTTACGACAGGAGATTCTGCTACCGTGGTAGTCTCATATAAAAATATTTCACAGGTCAAGAATTAGCGTTGCAAATCTGTAGAAACAAAACCCTATAAATATAACAGTGTCCAAAAAAATTTTCAGTGGCATTGTGATACATTCATGCATATACACACACATTTCATAACTCTTAAAGTACGATTCTTGGTTTCCAACAACCTTTTCATAAATCAGAGTCCCTAACCCCTACTCCTTATTCCTTACCTTATTACACATATACATATTCATATTCATCAACATGTCTTCAATATTTCATCATAATAGCTACATAGCATAATCAGATTCCTCATATAGCATCAGCTTATTTATCATAAACATACCTCAACAGCATAATACACATCGTCGTCGTAATAATAACATCATAACACTTCAGTCAAATCTTAAAATCGTCGTAACTTCCTCCAATAATTTCAAAACGTAAAAAAAAATTCTCTGCTCATTTCAATAGTGTCATCTACCTCAAACGTACTTTAAAATCATGATCCCATACCAAATATCTCAAAGCTCTCATAGTATCACAATGAATCCGAAAAAATATGAACATTTCACAAAGTACAGACAAAATACAGTTTCATAAGTGTGAAGTTATCCAACTGCAATTGCGTAAACATCTGTCACTGACGTAGTAAAAAGAATGTTTGTTTCTCTGTCAAATAATCAGATAGCTGTGTAATTCTGTGTTAGAGAAATGTGGTACCGACGTGTAAAGTTGTATAAGCAAATACCATATTAGCTAGGGTTCCTTGTGGTTGCCACACACATGGTACACAAAGTAAGCGTGTACCCCCCTGAGGATTTATGTAATTATACCCTCAGGTGTTACAGATTACAGCAATGAAATGAAATATATCACGGAAAACTTTCTTTGTAATTCAAAAATCTTTAAAATTAAATGTTTTAAGTATAAAATTGATCACTGAAATGCGTGTCCTGTAGCGCTAAACTGTGCATCTTGTCGCAACATAATCTCTGTGGAAGTGTCGTAGTTATCGTCCTCCGAAAGCTAAGTTCTGCAGAAGTCAATGTACTTACCACATGATAAACAAAAGTGAAATGCTTTGCATATAGATGTCGTAGTTATTATGCTTATTGGCGTGATGAAGAAAGTACTGTACAGTAACGTAATGTTGTGCCACGAAAAAGGCTGTCTCATTGTTGCTATACCACAAAAGTTACTACTAAAACATGTTTTTCTTTCCAGAAGAATTCAGAAAACTGTGCAGATATAAAACAGATACACCGCAAAAGCAACATTGTAAATTGTCACTCATTAGTATCGTCGTGATAAAAATCGTGTAGCTGTCACATAAACTAACCTCTGTGTCATCTGGTATCTCTCAGAAAGCACTTCAAATTCAGAATGTATTTTCAAATAAACCAAAATGTTGCATTAAAATCTCATTAGCAGTACCGGTAAATGTTCTAAGTATGTAAGCCTTATAGTCGTTCCATAATCGTGCAACAAACAAGCAAGAATGTACACACAATAACACTGTGACGTCTGTTCACTATAACAATGCATTCGTCATTTCTGTTTAAATAAGTTCTCTTGGTTCTTGACTGGATATTTAACTTCAAACATTGTTGCATGTTAACAGTTTCTTAAGTCTGACAAAGCATACTAGTAGCGTCAATTGAAAAGTTTTATGGCAAAGAAAAAGTTAAAAAGCAGATTATCTTTCAATAATCGGTTTTACATGTGAAATGTGGTACAATCTTTTACTCTTCAAAGTACTCAGAGTTTGAACTTGAATGCAATTGTCAGGCGGTATACGTCGGTAAAGAATACTGGAGTTTTTCTCAAGGTTAGCGTCTATGTTATTTTTCTCTGAGCCACCTGGCGCACGCGGCTGCCTGCTGTGCGAGTCATTGTCTGTCTCTTTGTTGGCGCGCGTCGTTATTGGGATTTGGAGACCTAACTTCTACAAATTCACCTCCTCGAGAGGGCCCAGCTCTGTTTAAATCCCGCCAGTTCTGATGCAGTTCAGGTCTGTCGTTACGATCACATCGTCTGTCGTCATGTCGATAGCTCCTGTAGTTTCTTTCGTGTCGGTCACGTGGTGGAGAATTTCTCCCTGAATCGTAACTGTGCGTCGGACTGTTGCGCCTGAATTTATTCTGCCTCCCTTGATAATAATTATTCTGGTTCCCATATTGTCTGTTTCTCTTATTGTCTCTGTGATAGTCATTACCACGGAGAGGTGATCTTTCCCTGTAGTTATTACTACTCTGCCAACGGTTGTCATACGGATGGTGTCTGTTTTGGTCACGATTTGCGTTGTAAGAATAGCCTTTTCGTGTCCAGTTATTGTTTCTGTCATCACGGAATTGTGACGTATGTGACCTGAAGTGATTGTTTTCCTGTTTTCGCATCCCACGACTGTCTGTGTCAATTTCTAATTCTTGTAGGAGTCCCTGAAAAGCTTCAATGTCGTCTTTGCAACGTCCTGCTAAAATAATATGCCATAAATGTTCAGGTAATTTGATTAAGCAAATGCGGATGAGTTCTGAGGGGCTGTATGGGTTTGACAGGTACTGATTCTTGTGCAACATGTCTTCAAAATATTTCACAAGACTGGAGAATTCAGATTGTTCAAAGTGTTTCATCATCATGATACCATGTTTTACCCGGTCTTGTGTGGCTTGAGACCAATATGCTGAGAGGAAGGCATGGTAAAATTCTCCTTCACTGTGGCAATCGTGAATGACCGACCGCATTCTCACAGCTGGTTCATTCTCTAAGTAGCCACACATAAATTCTAATCTGTGCTCTAATGACCAGTTGGGAGGAAAACAATGAGAGAATTGATGGAGCCATGCTTGTGGATGAATGTCGTTCCCAGAATTCTTAAATGTTTTGAATTTACGTGTAGTAATGAACAGCTTATAGTCAAAGTCATCATGTCGGCGAGTCGCATATCGGTCATTGTTATGTCGTTTCGGCGGTTCCATTTCAAAATTCGGTGCACATTCCCAATTTCTTTCATTACTTCCGAAATGCCCTGTGTTATTATTTTGCAGCTTTTCCGTGTTTCTAAGTCCCTCTTCCCGTGTTGGGGCGCGAGTATCCTCTGAAATACGTAATTCTTGTATTAACTGTGTCAGCTGATCTTGTACTTCCCGGATTTCTCTTTGGTGTTGCGTATTAATCTGATTCTGATTTTGTTTGAATTTCCTAATTTGTTCGCACTCTTCAGTGTCAGTGAAGGCTACAGGTCTTGTGTCATTCAGATCATCATCTACCTTTGTAGATAAGTTAGTGACCTGATCCGAAAGTTCGGCTACTTTCTCCGATAGTGAACACATTTCCTCAGTGTGTTTTTCTGAACCAAGTTTCAGAGTGTCCATTTGTGTTGAAATCGTATCTACTGTGTCCTTTAAGTTTTCCTGAGTTATTGCAAGTTGCGTAACCGAATCGGTAGATGCAACTGAGTCAATTTTAGCCCACAAGGTCTCATGATTTTCATGAACAATGGCTTGCAGTTCTTTTATGGCTGCTTCGTGATTCTGTAATGCATTTTCATGCCGCGAAAAAATAGGTTGAAAATGCTCACAAATTTGTGTTTTTACGTCATTACAGACTTTTTGACATTTCGATTCAATGTTATGTAACTCAGTAGTTAAATCTTCACGTGTTTGTTCAAGCGTGGTGTGAAGATTTTGTTCCATTGCGTCTAACTGTTGCTGTGTTTGTCTCTGGTGTTGTTCCATTGTGTCTAACTTTTGAAGATTTTGTTCCACTGTGTCTAACTTTTGCTGTGTTTGTCTCTGATTTTGTTCCATTGTGTCTAACTTTTGAAGCTTTTGCTGTGTTTGTCCCATTTGTTGTATTAATTGTAATAACAATGCATTGGTGTCTGAAACATGTTCCTCAGTGCTTTTCGGCAGTGAATTTACACCGGAAACATTCACATTTTGACAAGCAGAAAATGTGTCTTGACTTATTTGAGAAAACGGTGAGGATCCAAAACCTGAATCTACAGTATTTGCGAGATCGTGTCGTGTCATTTCGGCTTCCTGAGGCGAGCTATTGCCGACCGATCGATCGATAATGCTGCCCTCTTCACTAATTGTTTCACTGTCCACGCCATTGTTTGACGCCCGCTCCATTTCCCTGTGCACAGTTACCAAATTACTACTTTGAACATCAGTAAATTCATTACTCGGCGGCGCTGATAAGCTACACTCGTCATCACTATTATTTCTCAGTTTAGTTTGGAGCCTAGTGTTACGTTTTTCACACGCCATTATTGTCACAGTATTTCACACGATAACAAAGAAAAGCACAATTTGAAGATCAAAAATAAGAGAACACATTAACATAGCACTGAAAATAATATCTAGTTAATTGCAAGCGCAGCTGCGAAATACTTGGTGCAAATCTACATGCATGCCACAACTGTTTTACTGTACAACAATGAAAAACTACAACTACAAAGGAAATTCTCTCTATGATTACGCGCTACCAATAAACAATAGCTACACTAATTACACAAACTACAAGAAAAAATCAGAAGATTCCAGTGAGGTATCCTCGGCTAAGGGTCGACATATGAAACGTCGCCTTTGAACAATTATATACGACTGTGCTTAACCTGACACACAATATTTTTAGCGCAACGCAATCTGACTTTCAAAATTTCCTACTAAAGAATGGCCCTGACAAACATTAAACTATACCTTTCACAAATCACTTACCTCACAAAAATCTTCGCTGCTCAAGCTACTGCAATACAGCGAGCGCCACTACTGCCAGCTAAATAAAAGATTCAAACTACTGAAGGCACTAACTACTGATAGGGATAGTTAGCAAATGAAAGATATTAATAGAGAACAAACAATGTATTTACCTTGATATCATCATATATAAATATATCAGTTCATGAAAAATTACAAAACTCCGCCATCTCTCTCCCCACATCCACCACTGCTGGCGGCTCACCTCCAACTGCGCAACGCTACGCGCTGTTCACAGCCAGCTGCCTAACACTACAACGGCGAGTATTACAACAATGCAAAGCAGCCACAGACTGCACACAGCACAGCCAGTGATTGTCATACAGAGGTGGCGTTACCAATAAAAAACCTAAACAGCCTACTTACATAGAGAAAACATAAACAGCCTACTTACATAGCGAAAACATAAACAGCCTACTTACAACGTCGTTGTTTTTCTGTGTCGTGTGAGTGTGGCAGTTCGGTTGGCGACTCAGGAGGAGCTAGGTCCGCACAGTGCGCGAACACGCGTGGACTGCTGGCAGCGCACATGGACTGCCGGATGGAAGGGCTGTGGTCAAGAGTGTGCACGATCTCGTCGTAAACCAGATCCTGCAGGTTTTAGGATGAGGGCATTTCAATTCAAGTAGAGAAACCTCCACCATTGTGACATCCCGCAATTCTCCTGTGACTTGGGTTCATGTTGCTGCTCCTAGTGTCGCCGAGGCGAAGAGCAGTGAGTGGAGTGCTTGGGGAAAGCCGATCTGATTAGCTTTCTTCGACTGCTTATTACTATTTACTGCATTCAGCTTGTTGCAATTTGTTAAGTTCAACCAGCGGTATTTTTCCTGCCTGGTGGCCGCTAACGCCCCAGTTACCTGCCCTGGGTTATTGTATATAACGCAGTGTACGTTTCCTCGCCATGCTGCTGCTGTCCGGTAAGGGGTGTCGTTTTGACAGCTTTCTTGATTGTAGGCCGTTTGTGATTCTTCTGTTCCGGTGGTAGTGATTCCTTTCTCGTTCCGGGCGCTCTAAGCACAGTATTCTGGGGGCGTAGTGAAGTCCACCAGTTCCGGCTTTGGCGTGTTGTTCCATTCTTGCATTTGGTTTCTTGGACGTAGCTTCAGAAAGATTATCATTAGTCATTCGTTAGACTGCCACTAGTCTGAGTTACCATCTTGTTAAGTGAATGCAACTCTTGGCTGCCTATCTCATAGCTCGCGAAAGAGTTTGTTGCTGGACCTTCTCAGAGGACGATTCCTGGAGCACCGTCTGTGGCTGGTCCTTGTGTTTTATTATTGTATTATTTATTACCATATCTTGTAACGCCTACATTAAAGGTTATGTATGTTTAGTTAATAGTTCCGGTCGCCTTCTGGAATAAATCTAGCAGTGTAAGGGTTGTGTTACAATGTTACCATCATCTTATTTCACCGGTTAGGTGGTCAGTTGCCTGTTTTTTTTAATTAAACTTTGCTTTTATTTGCTGTTATACAGCAGGTTTCTAAATTTTTAATATAATTGCCGTTCCTGGCGTGTAAGGCATTCGGCCATGATTGTGGTCACTTGCTTAAAAAAATAACTCGAAATTTGTATTTTAGAAGTAAACCTTAAAACCTTATTTACTGCCATTCCTGGCGTCTGATACTTTCTGCGGTGTTTGTGGCTACTTACCTTTTAATATTTCAACACCTGTAGGTTGTAATTGCGGCGAGGTCTTAAACATTATTAATTTAGTGTCATTCTTGGCGTGTAAGGCCTTTAACAGTGATCACAGTGGCTTGTTTTTTTTTTCAAGCATTATATTTATCTGTATTTTATGGTGATCTGATAAATTGTAGCGCACTGAAAACACTATTATTTACACAGTTGTTTATTCCTTCATTAATAACGTTTGGTACGTTTTTACTTATTGTTGAGTCTGGAATTACTGTTTTAAAAATAAATGTGCGTAACTGTAAAAGGTAACCAATAGTAACTGATTACGGCCCCGTCAACAATCGTAGCCGAATCCTGCCTTCCCTTGACTATAAGGTTTCAATAGGTTTGATGACTTCCATTACAAAACATGTACGTTTGAATTCCACAGAACGAAATACAGTGAGTCGCAATAGAAGAATGGTGTGTGAAGAGGTTCCTCGAATATGTATGTTTTATATACAAACTCTTCAGGCCGAGCGGTCTAAGGCGCGGCAGTCATGGACTGCACGGCTGGTCCCGGCGGAGGTTCAAGTCCTCCCACGGACATGGGTGTGTGTGTTTGTCCTTAGGATAATTTAGGCTAAGTAGTGTGTAAGCTTAGGGACTGATGACCTTAGCAGTTAAGTCCCATAAGATTTCACACACATTGGAACATTTTTTTGAAAGAATTCGTTATCTATTAAATTAGACAAGAATCGCAATTAATTCAGTTTGGTATTTTATCCACCTTCAGCAACAGCGGATACAAAACTAACAGATGGAACGCGCAGCGAACCACGTGTCAATTTTTGCTCATACAGTTCCACCTGTTGGTTTTGTGTCTTCTTCCCTCTGTGTTTTCCCATGACTGGTCTGCTCTAATTCAGCGCTTTGTTATCAGTTCCTGATATAAAATCAATTCCTCTCTTATATATAATTAGTTACAGAAACCTGTCAACTAATAGGACACCGAAGCGCCAACGAAACTGGTATAGGCATGCATACTCAAACACAGAGATATTTAAACAAGCATAATACGGCGCTGCGGTCGGCAACATCTAAGACATCAAGTGTCCAGCGCAGTTGTTAGATAGGTTTCTTGCTGCTACAATGACAGGTTATCAAGATTTAAGTGAGTTTGAACACGGCGTTATAGTCGGCGCACGAGCGTTGGGACACAGCATCTCCGAGGTAGCGATGAAATGGGGATTTTCCCATAAGAACAATTCAAGAGTGTTCCGTGAGCGATAATAATGGAATGTAATCGAATTAAATCAGTTGATTCTGACGGTATTAGATTAGGAAATGAGACACTTAAAGTAGTAAATGAGTTTTGCTATTTGTGGAGCAAAATAACTGATGATGTTAGAGGTGGAGAGGATATAAAATGTAGACTGGTTATGGCAAGGAAGGCGTTCCTGAAGAAGAGAAATTTTTTAACATCGAGTATAGATTTGTCAGGAAGTCTTTCCTGAAAGAATTTGTATGGAGTGTACCTACGTGTGGAAGTGAAACATGAAAGATAAGCAGTTTAGACACGAAGATAATAGAAGCGTTCGAAATGTGGTGCTACAGACGAATGCTGGAGATTTGATGGGTAGATCACATAGCTAATACGGAGGTACTGAATAAAATTGGGGAGAAGAGGACTGTGTGGCACACTTGACTACAAGAAGGGATCGGTTGGTAGGAGACGTTCTGAGGTACCAAGGGATCAGCAGTCCAGTACTGGAGGAAAGCGTGGATGGTAAAAATTGTAGAGGGAGACCAAGAGATGAATACGCTAAGCAGTCAAAAGGATGTAGGTTGCAGTAGTTATTCGGAGATGAAGACGCTTGCACAGGATAGATTAGCATTGAGAGCTGCATCAAACCAGTCTCTGGACAGAATACCACAACGACAACAACAACCGCGAATATCAGGAATGCGGTAAAACATCTAATCTCCGACGTAGCTGTGACCGGAAAAGGATCCTGCAATAATGGGATTGAAGTGAGTCGTTCAACGTGACGGAAGTGCAACTCCTCCGCAAATTCTGCAGATTTCAATGCTCGGCCATCAAGTGTCAGCGTGCGAACCATTTAACGACACATCAACGATATGGGCTTTCAGAGCCGAAGGCCCACTCGTGTACCCTTGATGACTTCACGACACAAAGCTTTACGCCTCGCCAGGACCCGTCAACACCGACATTGGACCGTTGATGACTGGAAACATGTAGCCGGGTTGGACGAGTCTCGTTCGAATTGTATCGAGCGGATGGACGTTATGGGTACGGAGACAACCTGTAACCTCCCCACCGTAATTTTACAAGGAAAAATGAATGACAATATTTAATACAAATGGGAGCCGAGTGTAACCTCCCCACAATGATTTAAAAGAAAATGAATGACAATATTATTTGGAAATCCTAATGGACATTGCTCTATGCGTAACCTGCCCACAATGAAATGTACTGACAATGGCAACAAAAATGTGAAATTCGCAATCTGACTCAAATATAAATTCTTCACCAAAAAATTAAAGTCCATTCAGTGATAAGAAAATTCAATTAAACCGAAATATCGGTCTTTGGCCCTGTGCAAAACAATCAGAGTTAAAGTCTTACCTCAGAATAAATGGATGTCACATTTCTGCTCTTGTTGTTGCGCACCGCTTGGAGGAACTGCATTGCAAATAATAATATTCTCTTTTTTTGTGATTTTAGTGAAATTTTTCTTCGAAAGAAGTGGAATGAAATGGGAAGTGCAACGAAATCTTTAGTTCAATAAAAAATTAAATTTTTGAAAAAAAATGCTTTTGAAATAAAAATTATTATTGGGGAACTTGTTGGAGAATAATTACAATAAATAAAATTGTTCATTATCTAATGATTATATTAATTAACAGTATACCTTATTCACCATCTTGACCAGTGTTGCCGACCGCCTACATCACACAACCGCACTGGGCTGCCACTACTGACCGACCGCTCTGCATGACGACTATTAGCGTACTGCACGCGATGACTACTGACAGAGTACTGCTCTCAACTAGACAGAGCTACAGACTCGCAACGACTACTGACCGACTCGCAACGACTGACTGACAGACTGAGAACCGCTCGCAACACTCGCGCGGTCAAGCGCATACTCTCTGGTCACAGATGCTACAATGCCTCGCCATCGCTGCTGCGTTACATACGTGTTTCATAACCCTCCACTGGGGGGGCAAAAATTTGGCAGCGATGGTGAGTCATTTGGACTTGCCAATCGCGGCAAAATTTTTAATTAACTAATAAACTTCTACAATTTACAGAATAATTAGATGTAGTACATAAAGTAAATGTTGTGCACACGCACTAAGTACAAGATATATCAGACAAAGACAAAATGTGAGTACAAAACATAGTAACAAATCAGAAAAATGTATATACAAATTATTTGACAGATAACAAAGTGCACAGGCACTGAAAAAATTCTTTAGCATATTCAGAACAAATAAACAGACTGGCAAAAAATATTATGTTGACAAGGGACATGAGTGCACATGCACTGCAGTTGAGAACATATCAGTAAATGATGAAATGTATATACAATTAGTAACAAATGACATAAGTGCATACGCATTGAAGTATTGAATATACAGAATAGTACAAATCATATTGAAAAATGAGAAAAGTGCACAGGCACTGAAGTTCAATAGAAAACATATTAACGCCTAACATAAGTGCACATGCACTGTAGTTCAGAACATATCATTAAAATAAAAATGTATCTACAATATAAAAGACAAGAGTGTACATATACTGTACTTCAGAACAAATCGAAGAATGTCTTTAGCATTTTCGCCATAAATAGACATAATGACAAAAAAATCATGTCCAAAGTGCACACGCACTGGAGAAATGTCTTTAGCATTTTCACAACAAATAAACATAATGGCAAAAAATCATGTCGACCAGTGCCACAAGTGTACTCGCACTGGAATTCAACAAATCGAAAAATGTATAACCTATGAACATAAATGATGTTACCAAAAAAAATTTTTTTTTTTTTTTATGTGACAAGAATCAGGATAGGAAAGGGAAGGATTGCATCATGGTTGTAGCACTTTAGATTGCACACAGCTGCTCTGAAAGTCCATATCTTTCCACAGAAGTGCAACACCAAGTGACACAACTTGAAGTTCTTTTCCCATCAGAATTTATCAGTGTAGCCAAGACACTGAACTGTCGTAGTAATGTTCCATATTTTCATTTTGGCAGTACATTAGGTACACCAAACAGTGGGACCATAATAACGTCCTCATCGCTCACGGTGGTGGACAGCATGTCGTGTCAACACCACGCTCTTACAAGGCACACCCACGTAGAATTAGTGCAAAACCAAAGATAGTGCTCCATGATCACTAGGATAAACAGGACAAATGGACATTGCAGTAATTCAGGGTAGTCAGCTTATGAGGTGAAGGACATCAAGTCACATAATATTGACAATTACAGTCTTCATGAGTAGTTTGTGGCATTCATAGCCTAGTTATTGAACATTTCTGTACCAAGTATGTAGTATTACAGAAAAATGTTCATTAATTGTTTTACATAGAATCAGTAGCCTTCTTTTCCTGGTTACAAAACATTATGAAATAATCGCATTCTTTTCAGTTACAGAGTGTAATTAAGAATCATTAACCTTCTCCTAATTACAGTTAATTAATCATTTGTCGTTAATTAATCATTTGTCTAATTACAGTTAATTAATCATTTGTCGTTAATTAATCATTTGTCATTCCAATAGTAAGAATTATTAGTCTTCTTCTAATTACAAAGCATTATTAAACAGTACCATAGTTAATTAATTATGTGTCATTCCAATCTATTAAGAATCACTAGCTGGCATCATGGGTAATCGTATTACAATAAACAGTGGCGGTCCTTGGCCAGTTACAAAGTATATTTAGTATGACAGAATAATGTTCATCAGAAGTCTTAGTTGAAAAGGAGAGTCAATTATTGGCCTAGCATTAACATAATACATTGAGTGATACAAATTATTGGCACTCATTGGCCATTAACCAAAACATGAAAACTCAACATGGGAAAAAAAGGGCTAATTAATGGCATAATTAATAACAATTCTTCAAGTGACATTAATTATTGGCACTCAGTGGCCAGCAAGTATTGAATAGAATCATCATTCAGTATTATTCAGATTATTACGAAGTCATTATTAAAAATCAGTTAATTACAGTCATAGCATTAATAATCACAGGCATTATAAGTAGTCTCATTACAATAAACAGTGTTTCTCCTTCAGTAGTATTCAGATCATTACAAAGTCATTATTAAAATCAGTTAATTAGTCGTAGCATTAGTAATCATAGGCATTATAAGTAGTCTCATTACAATAAACAGTGGCAGTTATTAACTAGTGACAAAGCATTATTTTAAATATATACTTTTTTTTTGTCTCATTAAGAAGTCATTACTCAAGTGACATACTATTCAGAGCTAATCAGTATTACTCAGAACTTTCTCAAATTGGTATCACTATTTGGGAATGGTAATACATTTTTTTGTTAGCAATGCATTGCGTTGGGATCGATAATTAATTGCTGAGGCATAACACTATTTGCTTTTGACCTATTGCTGCAAATGAGGATAGGTAACGTCATTCGTCATGAGTCAGCTGTAGCAAGGTTATGCAACAAGGCAGTATATGTGATCACATTCATAAATGATAAACACAAATGGGTAAAAAATAAAAATGCAAGTACTAGAACAGGTATAATAAGTAACTGGTTTAGTAAGTATCATGAAAAGCTTCTCCTGGAAAAAATACAAAATGGATTATTGACCTGAAAGAAGAAACGCATTAGTATGCTGAAAAGTAGTGAACCTCGAATTAACAGGTAGTGAAATGTGTATAAAAATGTGTTCCATAGCTGTCCTTTCCAAAACTTTCTGTCATCCTACTATGCAATCTGACACCTGCTGTAAAAACAAACTGCAACAAATACTTAAATAACTACGTAGCATAAATATAAAACTCCAACATTATCCTCATCTGTAAAGAAAAACTTCATTATCAATACCATCATAACTTCACTATTATCATCACCTGTAAAGAAAAACTTCATTATTCATAACAGCATATTCTTCATCATTATTCATCAGTATTCATTATCATCTGCAAAAAATCACTTCATTACTCATTATACAACTATTCCTTATCTCTAGCATATTTCATCACTAAAACTAAGATGTGTAGTTCAGTCTGACAGCCTGCATCAATTACCTTGTATTCTGAAAGAAAAAATTAGTTAAGACTGCTATTCTATGATGAGTATAGTATATTCTTGTTAATGCCTGCCAATCCTGATCCATTTACTCTTCCTCATAAAGTTATTGCATCTTTTTTTCTTTATTCCCTAGGTGAAATTCCCATTTCTGTTGAATTTATTTCTTACACGCATCATTTCTTTCTGAAATTCATGAACAAAGATTAATGTCTTGCATTTAAATCATATACCCACTAAATAATGACTGGTTTATTGTGACACAATTAAGCATACAGCATAACATGACATAAAACGTAATATGTCAAAGACATTGACAGTGTTCAGATGCGAAAATGTACAGAGAATATCACAAAGCAGCAGCAAAAAAAAAAAAAATGTAAAACAGTCACAATGTTGAGATGTCATAAGGCAAAAAAAAAATGTCAAGTCGACTGGTGTGTGTTATATCTTAACTATTGCACAGTGCATACAAACAAAACTGGAATACAATCAAATACACAAAAAAAATGGAAAATGTGCACGGTCTGATGTGTAACGACAAGAAAAGCGACCTGCTAACCTTACCTTGCCGGGCACTTGCCAAGAAAAAATACGATAATCATCAGTAATTAGTCAGGTGAAATAATTGCATTAGTAAATGGCATCATAGTGTGTTGAATCATAAAGTGTCTTCATTCAATAAACGGTTTAATGTTTGAGATATGGTGATTGCCTTTCGATTTTCTGGTTCTCAAAGTTTCGACGTGTACAACATTGGGGTGAGGGATGCTGCGAATCCGATATGGACCTGCGTATAGAAGTTCAAATTTACTGCACTTACCTTTTAATTTGCTGGATAAATAGTGTGTACGTATTAGTATCTTCTGTCCAACGTGAAAGTCGCGGCGTGTACAAACCTGTTTTTGCTGTCTTCTCCGGCGCTCTGCGGCACGTTTGATGTTGTTCAGCGCAATGTCAATTATTTCGTGGTGTCGTAATCGACGAGATGTAGGAAATGTTATTAATTCTTTAATTTTGTTAGGTGGTTCAGCATTTTTCAGTATAACAGACGGAGATAGCATAGTGGATTCATTTGGTATGGAATTAATTACATCTTGGAATGAGAATATGTGTGTGTCCCAATCAATATGTCTTTTGTGGCAGTATATTCGGCACAGCTTACCAATTTCTTTCATTAATCTTTCACAAGGGTTCGAAGAAGCGTGGTACTTGGATATATAGATCGGAGAAATGTTTCTGGCTCGTAACATGCGTGTCCATACGCTACTACGAAATTGAGATCCATTGTCAGAAATTACTTTCATTACATGCCCTACATGAGATAGAAAATGTTTTACAAATGCTTTCGAAACAGTTTTAGCAGTAGCTTTGCGTAATGGAGTGAAAGTAACAAATTTTGAAGTAAGCTCAACAGCGACAAATATGTAGCAAAAACCTCTGTTAGTTCTGGGAATCGGACCAAAAATATCTACTGCGGCCATATGTCTTAATTTAACAGGTATAATGGGATATAATGGAGGAATATGTGAAGTGGTGTCAGATTTAGCTTTCTGGCAAATTTTACAAGACGCTAAAACTCGTCGTATACGTTTCTCCATGTTAGAAAAATAACAGTTCTGTCTCAGTATAAGAAAACATTTTCGTGCTCCGTAATGTGCGTAACTTAAATGAGTGTACCAAATTAATTTGTTAACCAGTTCGTCAGGAATGCATAATAACCAATTGTTGCTGTCAGGATGAGAGCGGCGAAACAGAATGTCATTGCGCACAGTGTAATGGTTTCTAATCGTAACATTATTCCTATCTTGCCAAAGGTGTTTAATTTCTTTCCACACGTTGTCTTTATTTTGTTCTTGTGCTACGTCCTGTAATGACGATGAAATAAAATTTTCAAATGCTACTTGCTGAATGTACATGACACTGAAATTTGCTTTGCAGAAGTTGGTTGCTACGTCTTGCTGATTGTTGCCGAGAGAACGCGATAGTGCGTCTGCTATAACATTTTGTGTGCCGGGAATGTGGACAATCGTAAAATTAAATTCTTGTAAATATAGTTTCCATCTACTTAACCTGTCGTGAGTGAATTTAGCTGAAAGTAAAAATTGTATCGCTCTGTGGTCAGTGTAAACAGTGGTATGTCTGCCATAAAGAAAGTGCCTAAATCTCGTGAAAGCCCATACAACACATAATGTTTCCAGTTCTGTAAGGGAATAATTTCGTTCAGCGGGTGACAAAATGCGGCTTGCAAATGCGATGTTTTTAATTACTATTGAACCATCTTCTTCAATTTCCTGGAAAATGTGTACGCCCAAAGCGGTATTGGAACTGTCGGTGGCAATCGAAAAATTTCTAGTAAGATCTGGGTGCGATAATAGTGGTGCATTCAACAAAGCATGTTTCAGGTTCATGAATTCAGAGTGTGCTTGCTTATCCCAAGACCAAATAGTGTTTTTACCTGTTAATTGGCATAGTCTAGGTGTGTCTAAAGCAGAGTGATGAATAAATTTACGAAAAAAGTTAATTAAGCCCAAAAAACTGCGTAATTGTTTCTTCGTCGTAGGAACACTAATGTCACGTAGAGCCTGAAGTTTTTCCGGATCAGGTGCAATGCCTTCTGCTGAAATTACGTGTCCAAGAAATTTTATAGATGTTTTGCCAAAGTGCGATTTACTAAGATTAACTGTAAGTCCTTGTGCATAAAAAGTATTTAACAGTTGTTCAAGAATCAGATTGTGTTCAGACCAGTTAGCTTCTGCGATAAGAATATCGTCTACGTACGTCATAATTCTGTCCTTAAGTTCTGTCGGAAGTATGGTGTTCAAACCGCGAATAAAAGCTGCAGAAGAAATAGTTAAGCCGAACGGTAATTTGCAAAATTGATAACAGTCGCCGAAACAGAGAAAAGCTGTGTATTTTCTGCAGTTCGGATGAAGTTGAATTTGCCAAAATCCCGATTTCAAATCTAGTGTAGAATAAATAGCAGTGCCGTGAAATTTCTGTAAAAGTTCCTCTAATGTCTGTGGTCGATCTGTTTCATTAATAATAATGTCATTAATGTGACGTGAATCAAGTACGAGGCGAAGTGAGCCATCTTTTTTCTTAACAATATGTAACGGATTTATGTACGGACTAACTGCTGGTTCAATAATTCCTTGATCAAGCATATCCTGCAATTCTTTTTTAACTTGTTCTCTGTGGATATATGGAATAGGATAATGTTTTGCTTTAAATGTGTCGTGCTGTTTCACTTGAAATTCATACATAAAGCCGGACATAGTACCAGGAATGTTGTCAAAAACTGGAGATTGCTGTAAAAGAATTTTGTGTAATTGCGTTCGTTCGTCGTCTGTAGTTGCACTGCTCTCTTTAACCTTATCAGAAATCAATTGCATTACGTCGTAGTCAGTTACGTCTGAAGTATTATAGTTGTGTACGTACGTATCAGTGAACAATGTGGGATTACAGTCTATGTTACGTGATACGGAAATGACTTCTGTGCGGTTAATTGTTTGCTCTTCCGCAGATAGTGAATGCTGAAATTCTAAAGCCAGTTGTACATTTTCATCTTTTAACATTAAATAAGAATTCTGAAAATCAATCACTGCGTCGTGTTGCACCAGAAAATTCGTACCTAAAATAATGTCTGTCGTCAATAAAGGAACAATCCAAAAATTAGAGTGGAAAGTATGACCTCCAATACAAAATGATAAATGCGTCTGTAATTTAACGTCTACACCTTTACTCGATACTGCTCCTTTCACTTTTGTTTTGCCTAAAGGTAGTGTCGGATAGGTATTCTCTTTGTTGCACTCATTAAAAGTCTCCTCATTTATTACTGATATTGGTGATCCGGAATCAATTACTGCTGAGAATTTCGATGAACCAATATTAATTTCGATGACAGGATGTGAAATGGTTTTCTGAATAACTGGTCTTTCCTGCAAGAGAGTGTCTCTGATGTCGTCAAAAGTAATTACATTTTCGTGAACAACATTTTGCGTGTCTAAGGTAGTGCTTGTATTATTGGAAGATGCGTCCTGTACATTATCTAGTCAGATTCTATCTGACGTGTTATTATTATTAGGCGGATTCTGTGGCATTTCGACTATTTGAACTGTCCTATTACTTCTTCCAGACATGTTACGCTCTGGATGGTACCTACTGTCGGGTTCATTCATGAGAATATGTTCTTGCGTATGATTTTGCTGTTGGTGAGACCGACTGTTATTATATGTACGCTGGTAATTGTGCTCATCGTTTTTACGTCTGTCGTAATAGTCATTCCTATACGGTGTATTGCGATGGGAATTGAAATACTGTCTTCTTTGTACATAGTTGTTTCTCCGCTCCCGTGCGTTACTATTTGTTGGACCAGGGACTATACGTCCACGCGGCGAAACATTAAAGCCTGGTTGACCTTGTGTATTCCATTGTTGGTTAGGTATGCTAACCGGCTGGTTTTGATGTTGTTGTTGTGGAACACCTCTATTGTTACTAAAGTGTTGTTCCTGTTGCTGAAAATTTTGACGATATTGATGATTACGATTTTAACTGTTATTAAAGTTACGGCGGTAGTTGTCATTACGGGAGTGCTTAATAAAATTGTCACTTTCAGTAAAAAATTTGTCATATCCGGTTTTCATTACATATTTTTCTTAATTCTAGGTAGAGCAATAGTTAAAGAGCAGTTTTGATAGATATAAAGGATAGTAGAAGAGAAGGCAGCAGTGCAGAAAACTAAAGATGAAACAGCACTACTACAGCTCGGGGCCCTATGCTCGCTACGGCACATATTCATTAAAGCGTAATGAATCCCCTGAGGTCAATTACGCACTGCAACTAAATTTTAGCTTTTGCGTTGCTGGCAATAGCGGTAAAATTTCAAAGGCGAATTGTTGTATCCGTGCTAATTCCAATTTCTGCATTATACGTAGTGCTGATGAAAATGCAAAAATAAATTGTCGCATCTGGTTCAAAGCTAGCTTTTGCATTACAGGTAATAGCGGTGAAAGTACAAAAATAAATTGACGTATACAATGCAAAGCGTGTACCTGTGTTCTGTCATTATTAAATTCTTTACATTTTCTGGCTGATAAAAATTGCTCGTAATCTACGTTCTCGTCATTGAATTTGAAAACACGTTCGGGTTTGTGTGTGAATCTGTTTGTCTGTGTCATTTCGTACTTCAAGTTGCGTAGCTTTTCAGATTTTAAGTCGCGTGGCTTTTCGGATTTTACGTCTCGTAGTCTCTGTAAATTGCTCACATGATACGCGCTGCGTGAGTCTGACAAATGCTCGTAACGTGGCGTCTGTTGTGGCATGTTATTAACTGAAATGTTTTTCATCTCAGTTACTTCTTGTTGTAAATTTGATAACTTCCTACGTAACGTGTTGTTAGATGAATCGATCTCATTAATTGTCTGCTGTAAATTTTGAAATTCAGGTGTTTGGATAAATGAAACCGGTGCAGTATCGTCTGATTTATTGTCATTAGTATTTTCGATAACATCAATACGACTGGCCAATTCATCATATTTTTCAGTCAGTATTTTTGCTTGTTCATCGGTTTTAGAATCAGACGCATTAATCTGTTTTTGCAACTTACGTGTAGTTTCGTTCAGTTTTTTAACGTCAATTTTGACAACATCTGAATCCTGTGTTAGTTCTAATTGTTCGAGTCTGTCCGTCACTGTTTGAATATTTACTGTGTGTGTATCTGTTTTTGATTTAAGATCAGAAATTTCATCCCGTAATTCCGCGTTCAATTGTTCTATGGTATTAATTTTGTCGGACACTGTAGTAATATTATTGTCTACATACGTCATCGCTTTCGCGAATATTTTACGTTTGTCCTCTTGTCTTTGTGCAGTGATTGTTTCCATAACCTGACGTTTGACTTTATTTTGATCCTGAATAAATTTGCGGAAACGCGTATCACTGTTCTGTATGTGCTGATTAAAGCGCTCGTTAATCTGAGTGTTCTGCTGTTCGAATTTCGCGTCTATCTTTGCGTCCATTGTGCGCGAAAGTTCTACCGTTATTGCTTTAAACTCGTCGCGTAATTGTGTAGCTTTTTCAGAGCATTGTTTAGCGACTCCGCTAATTTCGTCTCTGAGTGTTTCTGTTGCGGCTGTCTGCATTTCCCTTAATTCTTGCGCAACAGACTTTATTTCTTCGCTATTTTTTCGTGAACAAGCCTCAATTTCTACGCGCAACTGTTCCTTAGTGTCATTGCACTGCGCGGCAACGGCTCTTATTTGTTCACTAAGCTGTCTGGAATTGTCGTCTAATTTTTCATTTAAGTATTGTTTGAGTTTTTCGTTATCTTGTTTGTTATCTTCCCTATGTTGTTTGACCTGTTCACTAAGTTGTTTGAAATTCTCTTTAAATTGTTTGTTATCTAGACTCTGTTGTTTGATATCTACACCAATATCGTTCTTAAATTGTAGCATTATTGCCATAAATTGGTTCAAATCAAATGTAGCATTACCTACTCCATTATCTGTGCTGTTTGATTGTGTACCTGGAATTGTTGCGCTTTGTGTGACCATTTGGTCATTCTGCAGTTTACAAAAAGGATTATCAGTCGGACCTACACTGTCAGACATTATTTCGGAATTAAATGAATCTGTCCTACTTTGTATGATCTGTTCATTTTCATTAGACAAATTTGTCTGTACATTACTTGAGTTTTCCGAATCGGGTGTGTTAAGCTGGGCAGCGCTCATTATAATAGAGCGTTCTGCGTCATCAATTGTCGTCAAATTAACAGACGAGACAATTGAGTTTGTTTGTTCATTATCAGGGTAAAAGTCATCACTAGTGGTTGGAATGCATTGATTCTCAGTGAACGCAGGATTGTCATCATTACACTGCGTGTCACAATTACTATTCGTCACGTTGTTTAAGTCGGTAAATTCGTTCATAATACCTCGCGATACACTATTCACAGTCTTTCGCGGCATTTTTACAATAGTCACAATTATTCAAAAGCAAATAAGCACAAATGCAAAAGCAACACACAAATACAATAGAGCAACGAATTGCCGTTGACCTGTAGAAAGAAAGTCACAAGTTAATAAAAGCGTTGCGCCAAATCCTAATTATATCTAAGCAAATAAGAGCAGATATCTGACTGTTGTTCAAAAGACTCTCAACGAAATACGATCCTGGACTGGGCGTCGCCAAGTGTAACCTCCCCACCGTAATTTTATAAAAGAAATAAATGACAATATTTAATACAAATGGGAGCCGAGTGTAACCTCCCCACAATGATTTAAAAGAAAATGAATGACAATATTATTTGGAAATCCTAATGGACATTGCTCTATGCGTAACCTGCCCACAATGAAATGTACTGACAATGGCAACAAAAATGTGAAATTCGCAATCTGACTCAAATATAAATTCTTCACCAAAAAATTAAAGTCCATTCAGTGATAAGAAAATTCAATTAAACCGAAATATCGGTCTTTGGCCCTGTGCAAAACAATCAGAGTTAAAGTCTTACCTCAGAATAAATGGATGTCACATTTCTGCTCTTGTTGTTGCGCACCGCTTGGAGGAACTGCATTGCAAATAATAATATTCTCTTTTTTTGTGATTTTAGTGAAATTTTTCTTCAAAAGAAGTGGAATGAAATGGGAAGTGCAACGAAATCTTTAGTTCAATAAAAAATTAAATTTTTGAAAAAAAATGCTTTTGAAATAAAAATTATTATTGGGGAACTTGTTGGAGAATAATTACAATAAATAAAATTTTTCATTATCTAATGATTATATTAATTAACAGTATACCTTATTCACCATCTTGACCAGTGTTGCCGACCGCCTACATCACACAACCGCACTGGGCTGCCACTACTGACCGACCGCTCTGCATGACGACTATTAGCGTACTGCACGCGATGACTACTGACAGAGTACTGCTCTCAACTAGACAGAGCTACAGACTCGCAACGACTACTGACCGACTCGCAACGACTGACTGACAGACTGAGAACCGCTCGCAACACTCGCGCGGTCAAGCGCATACTCTCTGGTCACAGATGCTACAATGCCTCGCCATCGCTGCTGCGTTACATACGTGTTTCAAACCCCATGTATCCGTGGACTGTTCAAGCCGGTGGAGGCTCTGTAATGGTATGAGGGGTGTGCAGTTAGACTGATATGGGCGATGAAACATCTACATACGACTCCGACAGGTGACACATACGAAAGCCTCCTGTTTGATCACCTGAATCCGTTGATATCCATTGTGCATTCCGATGGACTTGGGCATCTCCAGCAGGACAATGCGACACCTCACACTTTCATCATTGCTACAGAATGGCTCCAGCAGCACGCTTCTGAGTTCCAACACTTCCGCTGGCCACCAGACTCCCCAGACTTGAATATTATTGAGCATATCTGAGATGCCTTGCAACGTGCTGTTCATAAGAGACCTCCACCTCCTAGTACTCTTATAGATTTATGGACAGCAGGTTAAAGGTGTCATTTCCCTCCCGCACTACTTCAGTCGAGTCCATGACACGTCGTGTTGAGGCACTTGTGCGTGCACGCGGGGCCCTACACATACTAGGCAGGTGCACCAGTTTCTTTGGCTCTTGTGAAGTATGTTAATTACACGGTAAGCCACAATGAGTACCACAATCCTTCCATTACAGTTATGATCAGTAGGTTACACTCCATAAGTAAGTCATTTTCAATAACGAACTGCCTATTGGCTTCTGTCTCGGGTTCTTCGGCCGACGTTCATCTAATGATTTTACTGACGTTTCGCCAGCACGAGTGGTTGGCATTGTCAAAGCTTCACCCTCCATTGCCGGTGGTGAACTGGAGCCGAGCTCGCGGGCGCCGACTATACGTACCTGGCGTGCCCACGTCCGAGGGCTTCTCCTCGGTCATTTGTGGTGCGGTTCTTCTCTTGCCACCTGCGACGGTCGTTCGCTGCAGTACGGGAAGCCAGGATCCGTTTACCTTAAGGCTTTCCTCTTTCTTGTTGAAACTGTTCACGTGTTTTTGTATTTCTACAGCTTCTCTGAACAAGCGCGTGTGATAGTGCTTCTCTACAGCCAGAACTTCCGTGTCGGCGAATTTTATTACGGGATCGGTCTCACTCAGTGCGTGCTCTGCCATGGCCGATTTCTCCACCTGCCCCAGCCTGCAATGTCACTTGTGTTCTTTGATCCTGGTTTTGATTGATCGTTCAGTCATTCCGACATAAACTTTTCCGCATGTGCATGGTATAGGTATATTCCCGACATTGCAAGTGGATCTCTTTTCTCCTTCGCCGATCTAAGGCGCTCTTTGATCCTCCTTGTAGGTTTGAAAATCGTCCTTACGCCGTGTTTGCGAAATATACGGCCGATTCTGTCCGTCACTCTGGGAATGTATGGCAGAAAGGCCGTACCCGACATTTCTTTTTCTGATTCCTTCCTTCGCAGAGTGTTTGGCTCTGATATACTTCTAATATCCCCTGTGGAATACCCATTGCTCCTCAGAACACTTTCCAGGTGTTGCATTTCGCGTCTGAGGTGCTGCGGCTCACATATTCGTCCTGCTCTCGTTACGAGCGTATGAATCATGCCACTTTTGTGGCTCGGGTGGTGGTTTGATAGTTTGTGCAGGTATCGGTCCGTGTGTGTCGGTTTTCGATGCACGCTGTGTCCCAAGTTTTCACCATCCCTTGTGACCAGCACATCTAGAAATGGCAGTTTTTTGTCCTTTTCTACTTCCATGGTAAATTTTATGTTGGCATGGAGGCTGTTCAAGTGTATTAGGAACTCACCGAACTGTTCTTCACCGTCTTTTTTTCTTGGAGACAGAAAATGCTTATAGCAGTTTTCGGAGCCCAGCCTTTCAATGGTACGGTCGTGTGTAGTATAAGCTCCGAAGGAAGTTATAATTTGCCGGTTTTAGAGGTCATACATGCCTCAAAAATGCTTTAAAGTAAGGCACATTTATCCCGGTGTGTTTTTTTAGAAAGTATGGATTTTTTAAGTAATTATGTGTACGAGAAAAGACAGTAATTCCTCATGGCATATTGAGCAGATTGGTGACCAAAACCTTGAGTGCATTAGACACCTATAGACTTAATAGTATGACGAGCGTTTTCATTTATGAACAATCCGTGTTTAGTAGCTGTTCAGATTTCGGGAAATACATTACCATAAACTTGCCAACGTAAATGAAAGAGTTTGAGGATGACTGTGTTAGGATTAGTACGGGCTTGGCAGTGAACTTGTAATTCTCATCTTCAGGATTTACCGAAGTTTTGCCATTATTTCCACCTTTCATTCCCCGATTTTTAGAATAGTTTACGTTGTATGCAGACTGGTGAGAGTCGCAGTACGGTAGGTTTCTGCTCGGCTTTCCTGCCGGCGATCTGCTGCGATGAGTACACAGGTAGGTGCAGGTAAAAGGAGGAAAAGTAACAGCGGCGCCGCACCCCGTTATGTTTTTCTCTCTGCAGTGAAGTCTAATCTCAGGACATGTTGTAAAGATTGTGATATGGTTTACAGTAATAGATAGACTATTCAAAAAGAAAGTTTCTGTATATTATTTACAAATATTAATTGGTGGAGCTACGATGGTGTCTGTTAATAAAGTCGTGCCTCCTGAGAACTTTCGTGGCATGCGCTTCTTAAGTAGTTTAATTTGTACGAAAATGATGTGGAGAAATTTTTCATCTGAAATACAGCTAAAGAAAAGTCCACGATACTGTATCACTGCGTATCATAAGTTAAATTCCCATGTCACGCTTTTATGTCTGTACGTGAATCTAACCTCTGGAACCACTGTAAGGATTTAGATACCGTTTTCACTGATTCACTGATTCACGAGGAACGTTTGTGTATATAATTCATAAATACACTGACGAGACAGAACATTATGACCACCTAATTAACAGCTTGTTTGTACGTCTTTGGAACGAAATATATCATTGATTTTGCGGATCAGGGATCCGACAGTTTGTTGGTAGGTTTTAGAGGTATGTGGTATTAGATGCCTACGCACAGCACAGGTAACTCGCGTAAATCACGATCTTCTGATTGCGTACGCGGTGATGACGCCCCATAGCGACACAGATGGGTTCTATGGGATTCACATCAGGTGAATTTGATCGCAGAGAGGTCAACGTGAGTTTATTATAGTGCTCATCAAACCACTGTTGCACGGTTCTGGCGCCAAGACACGGACAGTTATACTGCTGAAAGATGACATCGCCGTCGGGAAAGACATCAAGGATGACGGGATGCAGGTGGTTCGCAGCTCTCAGCATGTCTTCGATTACTACCACAGGTCCCATGCGAGTTCAGGGCAATGCCTCGCCTAGCATAATAATTCTCTCACCAGCCTGCGTTCGTGGCGAGCTGCACGTTTCGAGCCGCCGTTCATTTCGATGACGCCGTTTGTGAGGACGACCTTAGACCTACTGTAGCAAAAATGTAATTCACCCGAAGAGCCGACACGTCTCCATTGATCGATGGTCGAATCCTAATGGTCCAGTGCCCACTACAGTCGTAACTGACGATGTCGTTGGGTCATCAAGTGAACACGTAACTATGGTGTGCTGGGGAGCTCCATGTTCAAAAGCGTGCTCCGAAACACTTGCTGCGTGCACCAACACTGTTCTCTTTCGACAGAGTAGCCGCAGATCACCACCTGTTCACTTTACAGAACAGACAAACCTCTGAACCACGCTTTCTGTGAAGAGTCGTCTGGTGGAAGGTTCACTGTCCTTCTACCTCTTTCCGCAGATGCTCAAGACAGCAGCACGTGAACATTGGACCATCTTCACCGTTTTAGAAATTTTCGTTCACAAACGCTGCGTAATAATGATCTGCCTTTTGTCGAAGTATATTATCTCAATGGATCTCCCTATTTGCAGCCCATATTTTCTCTAGGGTGATCCCTGTCCGTCTCCCCCGCAACGCCACAAGGCAGCATCCAAAGTTACGGCTGATCAGTGTACGTCATACAAATTGGTTACAATTGAAGTCCACTTCCTCAATTTTCTGTGTGAAGGCTAATATCAGGAAATACTGTAGGATTGTTGATACGATGTTCACTAACTGATTCATGCGGAAGGTTTTTGCCTATAACTTATTAACGCTACACTAGAAAAGTCATTCGACCATAGAAGCTGGGTTGGTTCGCTACTAGTACACTAATACGTGTTCACTACAAACAAAATTACTAGATGGTAATGCTAAAGAACTATCATGTTGTCAGAGTTACCATTGTGTTAACTATTCAACAATGGTTACACGCCATAGACTTAGACATTACAGACGATTGTTCATAAATATATCCGCGATTTCAGAAGACGACTGTGATAATACTTAAGATATTCAGAAAAGACACACACATAAGTTGGTAGAGCATCTGTCCAAGCTTTTAACCCACACTATGGTTGCTCAGTACGCACACAGTCTACGATGCGGCCAATGTCAATACGGGCAGAAGAGCATTAAGTCGATGTTGCCTATCAAGGCGAAATCTGTTCACTTGTTTGCCCATCTATAGGCGAGAACTAATTCGATAACACAACATGGAGCGAATGATTTGTCTACATGTTCTGACACGCTTGCCCCCCTAGTTTTGTCGTCTACAACAACGCCATGGCTCGTGTTACAAATCTGAGCTTAGGGAAATGCTCTGTTTACTGACGTATATCATTTTTCTGTATGTAGTTTTAGGTGCTTTAAATCTGATGTTTTTCCTGCACATTTGCGAAGTTTCTCTGACAGATAGCTGAGTCATAGTGAACCATCAAATTGGCATCTGTGTAAGACACTCGTTACCAACAACGTGTTATAACTGAATTATTGGTTGCGGAAAGGAAACTGTGACAAGATTCGTAAACGATTCTGTTCAGTGTATGGTATTTACGCAGCTAATAATAATACTTTTGGGCAATAGGTCACGAGAGTTGAAACGTCAGGAAGTGCAGAAACCGAGCTCCACGACTGGACACGTTCGGGACGTCCCGTCACAGCCACCTTGTAGCGACATGGTGAATCGCAGGCTTATCATCCGTGCACACCGGCGCAGCAAAACTCGACAGCTAGTTCTACAGCAATCCATGGGTATGTGAAGTGCGTGTGCAATGACCGAGACTCTTTGATATTCAAATAAATGCTCAAAATATGTTCCACGAATAGTCACAACGTACCACAAGATTGCAAGAAAAACCATTTCATCTGGGCAGTGGGAGCAACATTTGGCCAGTTGTGTGGCCTTCCTGCCACAGAACCTGGGTGTACCACTTTTAACCGGGAATAGAAAGGAAAGCACTGGAGTGACACAACTTGCAGTTACTAGATTTGAGGCAGCTCCCTCTGCTGGTAAAGTTACGATGACGGTCTCTTAGGATAGTGATGGTGTCATTTAGTGCACATGATAGGCATACGTGAAGACTGTGACAAAGCTCTACAACCGTTTCTGACGTGCCCGTTGTAAGATGACGATATCGTAATTCACGCAGTGAAATCATGTTTACGGGCACAGGATAACGGATTTTACCAACAGGGAATACATATTATCACACAATGCCGTAGAACGCGATGGATATTGTGTACATGTAAAAGAAGTTTTGACTCATGTTCTAACTCTGCAGAATAAATGTATTGTGAGAGAAAAATTGTGGGGCATTATGAATTAAACGACCGTAATACTTATGAATAATCCCGTATTCGTGCAAGAACTCAAAAATGCCAAAATACGAATTACTACGCTGTTGTAAGTATTGGCACCCATGTAAGCAGCGTAAATGCGCAAACAAAGAATTCCATGCGTTTCTCAAGTTTTCCGTCCCACGAGACGTGATTTCAGTACCCGTTTACATGGTTTTTTAGCTCATCAATACTTAAATCGCCTCGATAATTAGTCGCAAGTCGGAGAGGTATGATATCTATCGTAAACATTTGTAAAACCACGTTCTGCATACCAGTTCCATTTCGCGGAAATTTTTGTGTGTTTTATCGAATGTTGACGAGAAACCGGTCCTTAGTCTTCCGAGTACAGTAACATACATGTAACAGATTTAAGCCCTGAAGTTGTGAAGAAATTCACTTCAAAAATAGTTGCCATCCTGTCTTCAGAAAAAGAGAAGGCGAAGGATTTGGCAGAGAAGTTGAGCGGAATGGGTAAGTATTGAAAAAATATTAGAAAACGAACATCGACAAAAGCAAAACAGGGGTAATGGAACGTAATCGAAGAATAAGGTTAGGGAATGAGACACTAAAAGTACTAAATAATTTGGGAATCAGCCCAACAGAAGATGGCGGAAGTACAGAGTACATAAAACGCAGACGGGCAATAGCAAGAAAGAATTTCTCAATAAGACTTATTTGTTGACACCTGGCGTAAATTTAACTCTTAGGATTTATTTCGGGAAGTGGCTGGAGTGTAACTTTCTATGGAAGTGCAACGTGGACGATAAACAGTTCAGAAAGCTTAGGAATGTGGTGCTACAGCAGAATGCTGATGATCGGATGGGTCGACTGGTTTACTGATTAGGACGAAAAAAATACATGGCACAATTTAACCAGAAGAAGGGATCGATTCACAGGATTCATAGTGAAGCGTCAAGGAATAGTCGATTTGGTAATGGCAAGAAGGTTCAAATGGTTCAAATGGCTCTGAGCACTATGGGACTTAACATCTGAGGTCATCAGTCCCCTAGAACTTAGAACTACTTAAACATAACTAACCTAAGGACATCACACACATGCATGCCCGAAGCAGGATTCGAACCTGCGACCGTAGCGGTCGCGCGGTTCCAGACTGAAGCGCCTAGAACAGCTCGGCCACTCCGGCCGGCATGGCAAGAAGTGTGGGGATTATAAGTGCTGAAGGAAGAGCAAGATTTGAATACCCTAAGCAGGTTGAAGTGAAGGTAGGGACAGTAGTTATGCAAATGTTGCCGCAGGAAAGGCTATCGTGGAAAGTTGAATCGGAAAAGCCTTCAAACTGAACACCACAACGTCGTCATCATTATCTTCAACAACAACAAAAACAACAACAAAAACAACAACAACAAACTCTCAAAGAATACGGTTTGCTGGAAATAAAGAGTTCGGTAATTCAGGCTGCACTAGCTTCACACGAATTCCCAATTTTCACCAGGTGCTCAACGCCATCGTCGATTGTTCTATGAATTCACATATCCCGATAAATCCAGCCATGCATCAGCACGCACCGGCAGCAATAGCCAGTTCCAGTACTATCGAATGATAATGCGTGGTCATTCTACGCACTATAGTTACTTTCTAAAGTTTCACTTTGAGTTTGTGCACAGTTATGTGAACTTTTACTAAGAGTTTCTATTTCCTTTTTAATGTATACTTTGGCTAGTTCAATAATCGTGACCAACAGTCAGTGTTATTAGTGGCCAATATCAATTAAACTGTGTTCTAGGTATATACTGAATGATGAGTCATTGTGTGTTACTGGTTTACGAAGGGAAATGATGCGAATAAGTGTAAATGGTAAACTAGTTTGGGTAAGGTTAAAACAAAGGACAGCTAAAGAGAGATCCGATAAAATAAGTTAACAGTTGGAATATAAATGTCGAAAGAAGGATGGAAACCACTGTTAGTAATGCGTAGAGTAGAAATGTTGAGGAAGAAGTTGAAAATCAATGCGAAAATGAGGTTAAGATTAAACCTAATGAAGTATTAGAACTAAAGGAGAAAGAGAGATAACAGGTAAAACAGATTTTAATGATTCATGTCCCGGTATTTTGTGAAAGATGAGGGGTGAAGGAGGGTCATGACTATGAATTAGCCCCGCGGTCTGGACGTCTTGTCACGGGTCGCGCGGCTCCCCCCGTCGGATGTTCGAGTCCTCCCTCGCGCGCAAGTTAATGTAAGTTCGATTAAGTAGTGTGTAAGCTTGGGAACCGATGACCTCAGCAGTTTGGTCCCATAAGATCTTACAACAAATTTCCATTACTATGAATTACAAATTCAATATCACAAAACGCATTTTAAACAAACTTATCCAATTACATTGAGTTTTGGGGGCCCGAGAAAAACGAGACAAATCATATCAACTAGGGTATGTAACTAAACTAGTCAGTGGCTCATCTTTCAGTTCGCATTGGACAACCCAGTACAGACCATAAATTCACTATGTGATACAGATAAGTTTTCCTATAGTTAATGGCATAAATAAAACAGTTTTGTTTACTTATGTACACAAAATAACTTCTGAAAGGATTATCGATATATGTTATTTGTTATGTAATAGATGTTCTTTGGTGTATGCTTTGTCTTTGTCCTTTTGCCTACTTGTTGCAAGTTATTGTATGAATGTGGCAGAAGAAAGACGTGAAAGTTAGTTTTTGATTTCGTACATATTGCGTGAGTGTAATTGTATATCTGAAGCACAGCCGTATGGAAAAAGTGGAATAAATTTGCTAGCAGTGAATGTGAACATCAGTGATTCTTATTACTTATGTTATTACTCATCATTAGATGGAAACACTATCTTTCTGCCATAAGCAATAATATTACATACTTCAGGACAGCTGTGATGACACTATGAAGTTAATATAACGAAATTATAGAAACAAGATAAGTCAAAATAATTATTTTCAACTTTCATGTTGGATGTGACACACAATTTCTAATAGGTCCCCTGTGTTCTTCAGTTGTTTAAGAAGTTGAATAAATCATTTTAGCTGAATAAACTGTGGGTTCTTGGTGAAACACCGTAAATTAACGAAATAAGCACTGTTTTGTGTCTTGTTTCACAAATTTTATTATTGTTATTGCACAATCATTTTAAAGAGACCTTATAACCCGAAACCTACGTTGTGCAGTAACAATTACATAATTTGTGAAACAAGGCAAGAAGCAGCGTTTGTTTACTTAAGCTGAAGAAAACTGACCTGACTCCGTTCACTGTAAAGGTGAGGTTTGGGAAGGCGTTTTGATTTCTTGATAATATTTCGTATATTAATAGGTGACAGCATTAGAAGTACTATTGAAAGATCAGATATCCTATATTGTAACCAAGTAGTGCCTTCTATAAAGAGAAAATTTTAGTTTTCATCATGCAAAGTACGTAAGTATATCTGAACTGAGCACTGGTTACCTCATTCCTGAATTGGAATTAACGGCACCAAATGAGTGACTGAATGTTCAGAGACGTTCCAAAAGCCTAATGTTATCCGCAAAAAATTTCATTTCACTGTTGTTTACCATTACCGAGCTACGGTTTACCGCTGCTACCCTTTTATCTCGTCTTTGTATTAGTGAAGGCTTCTACTGCTACATGTATTACTACTTTAACTCTCCTAAGGTGGGGGCGCAGGTACTGCTGAAATGCACCTGAAATAACACCACTGCAGATAGTGTGTTGCTAATCGCAGTTATACGATAGCTATTTACAGGATATATAATTCAAGATAGACAGGATGAGAATCCATGTTTTCATTGCTGTACTCGTTGATGTAGAAGTAGCTTACGTTGATACGCCGTATATCTCGCAGTACATTGTTTGCCAGAAAAACAGCGAGCACGGAAAACAATGGGATCGAGCAGTGCGGAGATTTACATCTGTATTCGGCGCTCAAAACAAAGCAGGCGAGAGCTGCCCGTGTGTCACCGAAGCTCAGCTACCGCAGGTGGGTAGGGGTGGGCCGTATCAGCGAGCGGAACTCTGGTGCGGGCTGTGTTGCCTCGACCCGAATGAACAGCAGCGAAAGGGTTGAGGTGCGGAGCGCGGGAGGTGGGGTTAGCGTCCGGGAGCGGGAGGCGGCTGCTGCTGCCGCCGCCGTCGCATCCGAGTGGCGTATCGGCGCCGCTGCCTCCGCCTGTCTGTCGTGGCGCCGGCCGCCGCCGAGATAGCGCTGCAGACAGAGACATAGACAGGACCTGCCCGACGCCAGCGCCGCCTGGGCGACGCCGCCTGTCCTCACTTCCGGCGCCCAGACTGGCAGGCCAGCGACACGTGAAGCGAACAATAGCCTCACGCGCTGTACGTACGCTTCGACGCCATTGGAATTGACAGAATCTCTGCTGGATAGCAACACATTTTGGAGGCACATGATGCGCGCAAGCACAACCGTTTTTCTTTGACGTGAAGCAAATTCGTATATCTCTCTTCAAAAAATGAAATGGCCGCAATTACAGCTATACGGCGTATATAATAAACAACAAAATCACCTATAAAAGGGCACAAACAGTATATCAAGAAATTGTTTTCGAGAAGCTGAGCTGTGCGGCTGGTCCCGGCGGAGGTTCGAATCCTCCCTCAGGCAAGGGTGTGTGTGTTTGTCCTTACGATAATTTAGGTTAAGTAGTGTGTAAACTTAGGGACTGATGACCTTAGCAGTTAAGTCCCATAAGATTTCACATACATTTGAACATTTTTGAGATGCTGACTTGTTTTAAAATGGCAGAGCTTGTTCTAAGAAAGCGTTCGTAATGTAGCAACTGATAGAGTACAGAAAACACTCTAATAATGAATGCCCTAATCCATACAGATTATTATGTTTGTATGCTCTACACCTCCTAACCCACTGGACCTACTTCAGCCAAACTTGGTACCCATATCAATTACTGCCTCGAAAGAATAGCTGTGTTGCTGAAAAGCGCTTATCTATGAAAAGGACGTAGTGAAAAAGAAGTGTAGCCCACGACGTGCGAATAGCCAGACATTCAAATGGTTCAAATGGCTCTGACCACTATGGGACTAACTTCTGAGGTCATCAGTTCCCTAGAACTTAGAACTACTTAAACCTAACTAACCTAAGGACAACACACACATCCATGCTCGATTCACCGCCAGTTGGCCCAATTGAAGGAAGGTAATATTGACTTCGGTGCTTGTGTTGACATGCGACTCATTGCTCTACAGTACTAGCATCAAGCACATCAGTACGTAGCATCAACAGTTTAGTGTTCATCACGAACGTGGTTTTGCAGTCAGTGCAATGTTTACAAATGCGGAGCTGGCAGATGCCCATTTGATGTATGGATTAGCACGGGGCAATAGCTGTGGCGCGGTACGTTTGTATCGAAACAGATTTCCAGAACGAAGGTGTCCCGACAGGAAGACGTTCGAAGCAATTGATCGGCGTCTTAGGGAGCACAGAACATTCCAGCCTATGACTCGCGATTGGGGAAGACCTAGAATGACGAGGACACCTGCAATAGACGAGGCAATTCTTCGTGCAGTTGACGATAACCCTAATGTCAGCGTCAGAGAAGTTGCTGCTGTACAAGTTAACGTTGACCACGTCACTGTATGGAGAGTGCTACTGGAGAACCAGTTGTTTCCGTACATGTACAGCATGTGCAGGCACTATCAGCAGCTGATTGGCCTCCACGGGCACACTTATGCGAATGGTTCATCCAACAATGTGTCAATCGTCATTTCAGTGCAAATGTTCTCTTTACGGATGAGGCTTCATTCCAACGTGATCAAATTGTAAATTTTCACAATCAGCATGTGTGGGCTGACGAGAATCCGCACGCAGTTGTGCAATCACCTCATCAACACAGATTTTCTGTGAACGTTTGGGCCCCATGTTCTTCCACCTACGCTCAATGGAGCACGTTATCATGATTTCATTCGGGATACTCTACGTGTGCTGCTAGAACATGTGCCTTTACTAGTACGACACAACACGTGGTTCATGCACGATGGAGCTCCTGCACATTTCAGTCGAAGTGTTCGTACGCATCTCAACAACAGATTCGGTGACCGATGGATTGGTAGAGGCGGACCAATTCCATGGCCTCCACGCTCTCCTGACCTCAACCCTCTTGACTTTCATTTATGGGGGCATTTGAAAGCTCTTGTCTACGCAACCCCGGTACCAAATGTTGAGACTCTTCGTGCTCATATTGTGGACGGCTGTGATACAATACGCCATTCGCCAGGGCTGCATCAGCGCATTAGGGATTCCATGCGACGGAGGGTGGATGCATGTATCCTCGCTAACGGAGGGCATTTTGAACATTTCCTGTAACAAAGTGTTTGAAGTCACGCTGGTACGTTCTGTTGCTGTGTGTTTCCATTCCATGATTAATGTGATTTGAAGGGAAGTAATAAAATGAGCTCTAACATGGAAAGTAAGCGTTTCCGGACACATCGCCACATAACATATTTTCCTTCTTTGTGTCCATGGAAGTTGAGCAAGAGCATCGTTTTGCTGCAAGACAATGCCCGTCCGCATGTGGCGAATCAGACCAAAGATCTTATCGAATATTTTCGATGGGAAACTCTAGAACATCCTCCGTACAGCCCCGATCTTGCGCCCAGTGACTACCATCTATTCCTGCACTTGAAGAAACACCTAGGCGGTCAGCGTCTTCAAGACGATGACGAAGTCGAAACAGTGGTGATGTAGTGGTTAACAAGTCAGGCGGCAGACATCTATGAGGAGGGTATTCAGAAACTGGTACAACGTTATGACAAGTGCCTGAATATTGACGAAAATTATGTAGAAAAGTGGATTAAGGTACAGGCGTTTATGTAAAAATAACATTATTGAGATATCTTAGCACGTCTTTTTTTAATTTCAAAACGGTATACATTTAAAAAACACGCCTAGTATATGAATGGAGCAGAGACGAATGAGGAATCATTCAAACGACGATAAGCGACTCTGACAAAAGCCATATCGTTGTGTCCCAGTGCCTGGAAGCGAGCACTTCGGAAACGGCGAAGCCGGTCATCTGTTCGCGTGCTGCTGTCATAAGAATCTATGGAAAGTGATTGAAGAATGCTCAAACCACGAATTGGCGACAAGAAGCTGGACGTCCATACCTCATCACACAACATAAGGTTCGGAGGCCTGCCCGCTCTCTAAAACCGGATAGGCGGCGATCTGTGGCAGATCTGACGACAGAGAACAGTGCTGGCGTAGGCACCGTTCGGCGCAGTGTTGAAGATGGCGTTTCTCAGCATAGGACCCCCATGTGTTCCCGTGGTGACCCAGCAACATCGTCTGTTATGTTTAAAGTGGGCACGGGATCATCGAGACTGGACCGCGGATCAATAGAATCGTGTCGCCTGGTCGGAAGACTCCCGCCTGTAGTTAAACCAGCTCGATGATTATGTCCAGATACGCCGTCATTCAAGCGAAAGGCAGCACGAAACATGCACCACGCCACAGGTGCAGGTCGGTGAGGTCAGACCTATGCTATGAGGTAAATTGAGTAAGGCTCCCACGGGACCTGCGGTAGCAATCGAAGGCACCATGACAGCTGCATACAAAGTGAATATTATTAGGGACCGCCTGCAACCCCATATACTTGATGTCTTCCTTAACAGCAATGGTATCTTCTAGTAGGAAAACTGTCCATGCCACATGGCCTGAATCGTGTTGAAATGGTTTGAGGAGCATGACAGAGAACTCACGTTGATGTCTCGGCCATCAAATTCGGCTTATCTGAATCCTATAAAACCCAACGCTGCCGAGTGCCAGCTCCGCGCCCACAAACCAACCACCCGTAAACTACGAGAAGTGTGTAAGGTGTGCTTAGTCATCTGCTGTCACAATCCTCTGGAAACCTATCAAGTACTTGTCGAATCCATTTCACGCAGAATCACTGCTGAATTTGATCCCAGAAGTGGACCAACACGCGTTTAAGTAGGTGAGCATAATGTTCTGGCTCGTCAGTGTATATAAAAAGCACCACCTTTATTTTACTGGTAGCCTTACCGAACAATCTCTCAGCAAAAACCTTCAAATAGTACACGTAGGTATATGATGTACGTTGTAATGCGTATACGCACGAAACGCGACGAATAGGCATCCTGATGTTTGAAAGTTCCTTCCCTCTCATACGCATAGTTATCGAAATCTTACCATAATGCATTGTTCCGCAGTTCGTGCGTGACATAAACGTGCAGTACCGCATAATGACATACAGTAACAGGACCCGAAATCTACAGTCAGGGATAAGTGCAGTACACTATATACGTTGAAGCGCCAAAGAAACTGGTATAGCCATCCATATTCAAATACAGAGATATGTAAACAGGCAGCTTACGGCGCTGCGGTCGGCAACACCTATATAAAATAACAGTTGTTAGACCAGTTGCTGCTGCTACAGTGACACGTTATCAAGATTTAAGTTAGTTTGAACGTGGTGTTATAGTCGGCGCACGAGCGATGGGACATAGCGATGAAGTGGGGATTTTCTCGTACGCCCATTTCACGAGTGTACCGTGAATATCAGGAATCTGGTATAACATCAAATCTCCGACATCGCTGCAGCCGGAGGAAGATCCTGCAAGAACGGGACCAAGGATGACTGAAGAGAATCGTTCAACGTGACAGCAGTGCAACCCTTTCATTGCTGGGCCATCGACAAGTGTCAGCGTGCGAACTACTAACGAAACATCATCGATATGGACTTTCGGAGCCGAAGGCCCACTCGTGTACCCTTGATGACTGCACGACCCAAATCTTTACGCATCGCCTAGGCACGTCAACACCGACACTGGACTGTTGATAACTGGAAAGATGTTGCCTGGTCGGACGAGTCTCGCTTCAAATACTGTCGATGGACGTGTACGGATACGGAGACATCGTTATGAATCCATGGACCCTGCATGTCAACAGGGGTCTGTTCAAGCTGGTGGAGACTCTCTAATTGTGTGGAGCGTATGCAGTTAGAGTGCTATGGGACCCATGATACATCTAGTACGACTCTGACAGGTGACACATACGTAAGCATCCAGTCTGATCACCTGCATCCATTGATGTCCATTGTGCATTCCGACGTACTTGTGCAGTTCCAGCAGCGATACCCCACACGTCCAGAATTGCTACAGAATGGCTACAGGAACTCTCCTTTGAGTTTAAACACTTCTGGTGGCCACCAAACTCCCCAGACATGAACATAATTGAGCATTTATGGGGTGTCTTGCAAAGTGCTGTTCAGAAGAGATCACCACTCCCTGGTACTCTTAGGGATTCATGGACAGCTCTGCAGGATTGATGGCGTTAATTCCCTCCAACACTACTTCAGATATTACTTGAGTCCATGCCACGTCGTGCGTGTTGCGGCCCTTCTGCATGCTCGTGGGGACCCTACACGATATTAGGCAGGTGTAGCAGTTTCTTCGGCTCTTCACTGTAGATACTTCCTACTTCGCCTGTCTAATATTACAGCCAAGGTAATAGAGCTTTTAGTATAAAGTTCAGGCAAATCGCGTGTATCGACACATATTTTAGGTAAGAGTTCTGCTTAGCTGTTAAACAGTGTATGAAGTTCCTCTACCTCTTTGCTAGATATTTATTTCTAGCTTCGGAAACCAAGTATAATGTCATCATATCAGTTTCATTTTTCTTTGTCGTTTTTACTGCCTTCCTAGGCTCCATTAACTACAGTCTCCCGGCAGCGATATGATAGTAATTTTTTTTTTATTTTAGTTTTATGTACTTCTCGATAAACGTGTCACATTACAAGAGGAGATTCGTGAAGGCCACCTATCTGTGATACGGTATTGTGTCTGTTCTCTTCCGCCTCATCTTCGATCTGGAACATCACCTTCGCCAAAGACACAGATGATAGGCCTCACAAACTTATAAAATACCAGAATGCTTTTTGTCTTTCTACATATGTCATTGAATCTATATTAGGGTTGACAGGCTCACTTTATTTAAAATCCTGGGAGAGGAGGGGTATCTACGTTCAAGATATTCTTAGTTTATTCTTAGTTCCTCTATTTAATTTCAGAAAACTACTTTTCGTTCAGTGCCTCGATATAACATAGGAAGGTCATCAGCTAGACAAGATTAGCTAAAGAGAACCAGTGGGATAATCTAACACTCACTTGGAAACTCACCAATAGATATAAAAGTATAAGTAAAATTAAATCACTCCATATATTTTTTATCATAAAGATAACATGTTTCATGCATTCATGCTAGGCATCTTCATTAGTATTCATTTTTGTGTCCTATTCATGCGGCTATTTGTTGTGCTATATATGATAAATGCACATGGTATGGGTTTAATTTAGTAAATGTTTCTTTGCATATAGTCCTTACTGCATTTGGTCACATGCCTTAGAGCTGATAGAGTAAGCCGTTTTATTCACTCACTTATTTATTGAGAACTTAAAAGTATATCTCTACAGAGACAACCTGTGGAGTATTCTTTGGCACCTGCAGACCGACAATCCCTTGACACCCCTCCGTTTCCGAATGTCTACCTGCAATCGCCTATGACTACTTCGCAGGTTTTCTCTACACAGGAACATTTCTAATATTCTCAGTAAAAGTGGGCGAGTGCCACTGAGACTGTTGCCGTGTTGGGATGGCAAAGATGAACCATTTGCCGTTTCATTCTTTCTTGTGTCAATGTAACACCTCTCTCCCCCTCCCCCCTGTGATCATGCTACAGGAGGGAGCGAAACAGGAAGGCTGAAGAGGCACAAGCACCCATTGGTGTTCTGTATTACGTTGAAATTTCTTCGAATGGTTTTGAACAATCCCTAGTGGTTTCAAGAGGCAGCAAAGATTAAAAATTGCGGCAGTTCTGTACTCCGAAGTGATGCGCTGACGTTCAATGGAGATGCAGCGCCATAGTACCTTTAGGGAAGGTTTGATACGTCCCTGAGTGTCAGCAGTGTCAAGCGTTGACACGAACGTCGTCCTCTGCGGTATCAAGGAAAGGATAGTTCCATAGACGCCCTTTATGGCACACCTTGAGGCCTTTTCGTGTCGATTTTCAGCGGCGGCGAGTCTCAAATGCTTTACCCGCACACTCGTAAAAACACGCGTGACTTCAAGCTCGGTAGTTGCGGTTATGTCCTCCATCGCAGAGGCGTCAAAAGAATGTGTGAAATGTGGGTATGAGAGGGCTTTGACGACCTTCCCATCGTGTAACGCGTCCACTGTGGTGCTGGGCAGAATTGTGGTGAAATTGGCCACATCAAAGACCGATCTTACATGTTCCATTAGATTCTGAACTGTGACATTTTCTTTTCACATGTGTCGGCACCTTGTTGATTGAAACATCGTAGAGCCCAAGGGCGACTTCGCGCGGTGCCACGCTTTTCGCCATTACAGACGAAGATCGTAGGCACCTTTGAGCCAAATTTCAAACTTTTGCATGCAATGGGAAACAATTGTGGGGTTCCGAAATAAGTGATCCTGTAATTGTGTTGGTAGTTACTGTACACTGAGGTGACGAAAGTCACAGGACAGTGATAAGCGCATATACAGATGGCGGCAGTATCAAGTACAAAAGGTGTAAAAGGGCAGTACACTGGCGGAGCTGTCATTTGTACTCATGTGATTGATGTGAAAAGGTTTCCGACGTGATTATGGTCGCGCCTCTGGAATTAACGCATGGGACATTCCATTCCGGAAGTCATTAAGGATTTCGTTATTCCGAGATCAAGAGTGTCAACATTCTCAGGCTGTATCTTTCACCATGGACAACGCAGTGGCCGACGGCTTTCACTTAACGACCGAGAGCATGTGCCACCCCCATGACGTTATTGTGAAAATGTACGAAACTAGTGCGACGATATAAAAACAATCGTAATAACGAACATATTGATAAAAGCCATAAAGACGACGTGTTATGATTATTGCAGTGAAATATTGTAAAATGATATAGAAAAATAAAAATGAAAATTACTATTAATATGAAAACTATGTATTTCCAGAATAATCTGTGAACATGGATAAAAATGAATAGACAGTCCTCTAACGAGGAACAAAGAGAAAGAACTAACTACTCTTTGTTTTGTTCTTGATTGTAGGACATCACTGACGATTCGTGATGAGAATGGTATGTGTTTGTTATTAAAACTGTAAGAAAAAGCATTCTTATGATAATAATAATTAATTCTATAAATGTGTTAACTTGTGTTTTCCTTTCAATAGTGTAGGGAAAGAAACCCCATAAATATTACTGAATAATTTGCGGTTTTCCTATGCTGAGCTGATTTGTTTCAAGGACGCCATTATGGACGAGAACACAATTTTAAGTTTTTCATTACGCCACATGGCTTAAAAATAGGAACTCACTCGCTGAGAATTACTTGCTTAAGTGTTTCACTTGAAAGTGAATTAATATTTCATTGCAGAAACAGTTTTTGTGTTAGCCTGGACCAGTCAGCACGGATCAGGCCTCACGCGATTCATTTCATAAAAAATAATTGTAATTCATATGCAAACAGAAAATAGCTTTCAAAGAATTTTAATCAGTTCTATAACAAGATTTCAATGAGAACTTCACAGAAAGCCCAGAGTCTATTCTCATTAACAGAACAATGAAGCTGGTCGGATTTTAATGTGTGCAACATTTAGCTTTGCTATATTTCATGTCTAATACGTTAAACACAAATATGCAAGACTGCTTAAACTCGCAGTTGAAAAGAAATTAACATTACTCGCAAACAATCAAAGCCTTTCATGTAACCGTCAATATTTTGGTGCACTTTGACACAACATTTCAGCTTCGTGTTGCAGAGCGGCACTTCGCGTCTGCAAATGACGAAAGGTACGTGAAACATAATATTCTAATAACGACAGGCCCTCAGAGAACTAAAGTGTCCGGGGCCAAGGCGCCCAAGAAAAGTACATTTCTTTTTATTGAAAATATCAAAGCTCCATTAAGGTGGCTTTAATGGTGTTGCACTTTCTAATTTACAACCTTTCATATCACAGAACATCATTACGTGTTAGTAGAATTGAGTATTCTGCATTTACAACTGCATTTACCATTGATACTGAGAATAAGTCATCTTAATTATTTCTTGTGGTACATGAACACTGACAATAACAGCATACAGTTCGGATAGTAGCACAAGCAGCGGCGTTTGCATAGTTTGTCAGTGCTAACACATATACAATACTGCCTGAAATAACCAGAAGTCAGTGTGAGACGTACGACGAACGTATCCGTTAGGACAGTATGGTGAAATTTGACATTAATGGGCTCTGGCAGCAGACGACCGACGGAATGCTTATGCTAACAGCACGACATCGCCTGTAGCACATCTGTGGGCTCCTGACCTATGCGACTGGACCTTAGACGCCAGGAAAACCGTGGCCTGATCAGATGAGTCCCGTTTTCAGACAGCAGGGTTCGATTATGGCACAGACCCAACGAAGCAATGGTTCCAAATTGCCATCAGCCACTGGAAAACCGTGGTCTGCTCAGATGACTCCCAATTTCAGTTTGTAAGAGCTGCCAGCAGGGTTCGAGTGTGGCAGAGACCCCACGAAGCAATGGACCCAAGTTGTCAACAAGGTATTGTCCAAGCCGGTGGTGGGTGTTCACGTGTACCAACAGAACCGATCATTGACTGGAAATGGTTATATTCGTCTACTTGGAGACCATTTGCAGACGTTCATGGACATCAAGGCCCCAAACAACGATGGAATTTTTGTGCATGAAAATGTGCTATGTCACTAGACCATAACTGTTCGCGATTTGTTTCAAGGACGTTCTGGACAGTTGGAGCTAATGATTTTGTCAGCCGGATCGCTCAGCATGAGTATCATCGAATATTTATTGGACGTAATCGAGAAGTCAATGCGTGCTGGAAACATTTTTACTATTGTGGAAGGCAGTAAAAACAACATTGCTCAGTATTTCTGTGTGGCGCTTCCAGCGACTTATTGAGTCAAAGGCCGGCCGGAGTGGCCGAGTGGTTCTAGGCGCTACAGTCTGGAACCGTGCGACCGCTACGGTCGCAGGTTCGAATCCTGCCTCGGGCATGGATGTGTGTGATGTCCTTAGGTTGGTTAGGTTTAATTAGTTCTACGTTCTAGGGGACTCATGACCTCAGAAGTTAAGTCCCATAGTACTCAGAGCCATTTGAACCATTTGAACCATTGAGTCGAGGGCACGTCGAGTTGCTGCACTACGCAGATCCGACACGATGTTAGGAGGTATGACATGACTTTAGTTACCTCACTGTATAATATGGTAAGTATTTAATATGCTAGTAAGGCGTGAAATATACTGAAGTCCTCCAGTAACGATCAGTTAGACAATGTGTAACTTTGGAAAACGATAGCGTTTCAAGGATCTTGGTTGATTTCCAAAAGCACAATTTTTTTTTCTAAAAGTAGGGAACATCGATACCTCGTAATAGGGAACACGAAGATCTTTGTTGATTTGTTAGTATCAGCAAATACAAAAACTGTGTAACGTTTTAAGGCAACAACAGGCAGAATACGATAAGAGTCCTAAAAGTTACAGTACGTAAGCCAATGACTCAAAGTAGACTTCTCTCTCGTTTTGCGTAGCTATTAAGTTATCAAATAATTACTGAAACGACGAGAGCAAGGAAAACTGTATATAGGTATTGTGACGGTTATGTGTCTAAGTCTTTTATATGTTTTGACGACCGTACGATAAAATAAATTCAAGTTGACATAAAGCGAATGTATAAATAGGTAAGAAGTATAAAACCTCAGTCTAAATACATTCTCTATTAAAATTCCACCAAAATGCGAATTAACAAGGCTGTTATATATTTCTGCAGCAAATCCACAAATGAGTGCATCGGAATCGTTAATAATCGTCTTTTAGAGTTGAACTGTTTCTCCTACTCTGAAATTTTTGCACACGCTACCGTTGGAGTACTCCCCGGCCGTCTCTCTGTTTAGTTACCCACTAGAATAGTTTTATTGTACTAGCACGAAGGTTCACCTCCTCCGACTATCCTGGTCCCCCACAGCCCTTATAATGCCCCAGACTTTTCAAGTAGAATGCAGGGTGGAAAACGAACAAGTTCTATAGTTATGCTTATCTATGCGTTCATGGGGACACTGTTGCAACAAGAGGTACGTGCAGGAAAAATGTGTTCTACATAATTTCATCTCCCTCTGACTGTACCCCTGCGAATTCCAGAGCGCTGCTTTACTTTGTCTCCCGTAGAGGGAAATTACGTGCTGTGCTATGTGTATTTATGTTTTAACTGTTTCCGGGTTGTGCTTCTCTAGCGGCTGGCAAAAGCACTGAAATTTGCTTAGACAGGTGTTGGAAAGCGCTTGAAAACATTCCTTAGACTGCCCACAGTAGAACATCGGTTTTATCATGGATGTGACTCATCTTTATGTCTCGCAAGCTACCACACTGCTCATTAAGCTATTCGGCCATGTTATTCACTGCAGCATTACTGGCAACCCTTTGCCAGTGCATTAAAAGTGAAGTACAAAGTCTGACGACACATTTACTCTTTGTTAAAACTTACTCCAATACGATTCATAATTAAGAAACCGATATTCTTCGTAAAGAAGCCACAAAATTTGGAACTTTCATCGACTTCAAACTTTCGCCATCTGAACTTTACTGTCTGATGACACAGAATGCCTCTCAACAAAGGTAAGGTTATTGGAACGTGTCTCAATTCTTCACGGGAAGATATTATGCCCGTGTTCAGAATGCTATTCCACGCAGACACAGGATTCGCGATGTTCGCCTATCCAGATGGCTGATACCCACTGTCTGCCATATCAGATTCAGTCACGGAAGTTTTTCGATGCACCTTCACCACAATGGGATTACTCCAACTCTGTTCTCCGCCTGCAGTAACAAACAGAAAGTGACATCAGTTACATTCCCTTTACATGTGCAGGAGAGGCACATGTTATTGTTTACGCTGCAGTTACATCGTCTGAAATTATAGATTCTTTGCAGTGCAGGCGTTCTGTTTTCATTGAGTAATCCCTGTTATACTAAGGAGCTTTTTGAATTTTTACAATCTGCCAAGGTATATTTGTGGAGATTAAAACATCACTGGGAACTACACTACTGGCTATTAAAATTGCTACACCACAAAGATGACGTGCTACAGACGCGAAATTTAACCGACAGGAAGAAGATGCTGTGATATGCAAATGATTAGCTATTCAGAGCATTCACACAAGGTTGGCGCCGGTGGCGACACCTACAACGTGCTGACATGAGGAAAATATCCAACCCATTTCTCATACACAAACAGCAGTTGACTGGCGTTGCCTGGTGCATCACTGTTGTGATGCCCCGTGTAAAGAGGAGAAATGATTACCATCACGTTTCCGACTTTGATAAACGTCGGATTGTAGCCTATCGTGATTGCGGTTTATCGTATCGCGACATTGCTGCTCGCGTTGGTCGAGATCCAATGACTATTAGCAGAATGTGGAATCGGTGGGTTCAGCAGGGTAATACGGAACGCCGTGCTGGATGCTAACGGCCTTGTATCACTAGCAGTCGAGATGACAGGCTTCTTATCCGCATGGCTGTAGCGGATCGTGCAGCCACGACTCGATCCCTGAGTCAACAGATGTGGACGTTTGCAAGACAACAACCATCTACACGAACAGTTCGACGACGTTTGCAGCAGCATGGACTATCAGCTCGGAGACCATGGCTGCGGTTACCCTTGACACTGCATCACAGACAGGAGCGCCTGCGATGATGTACTCAACGACGAGCCTGGGTGTACGAATGGCAAAACGTCATTTTTTCTTATGAATCCAGGTTCTGTTTACAGCATCATGATGGTCGCATACGTGTTTGGCGACATGGCGGTGAACGCACACTGGAAGCGTGTATTCGTCATCGCCATACTGGCGTATCACCCGGCGTGATCGTATGGGGTGCCATTGGTTACACGTCTCGGTCACCTCTTGTTTGCATTGACGGCACTTTGAACAGTGGACGGTACATTTCAGATGTGTTATGACCCGTGGCTCTACCCTCCATTCGATCCCTGCGAAACCCTACATTTCAGCAGGATAATGCAAGACCGCATGTTGCAGGTCCTGTACGGGCCTTTCTGGATACAGAAAATGTTCGACTGCTGCCCTGGCCAGCACATTCTCCAGATCTCTCACCAATTGAAAACTTCTGGTCAATGGTGGCGGAGCAACTGGCTTGTCATAATACGCCAGTCACTACTCTTGATGAACTGTGGTATCGTGTTTAAGCTGCATGGGGAGCTGTACCCGTACACGCCATTCAAGCTCTGTTTGACTCAATGCCCAGGGGTATCAAGGCCGTTATTACGGCCAGAGGTGCTTGTTCTGGGTACTGATTCCTCAGGATCTATGCACCCAAACTGCGTGAAAATGTAATCACATGTCAGTTGTAGTATAATATATTTGTCCAATGAATACCCGTTTATCATCTGCATTTCTTCTATGTGTAGCAATTTCAATGGCCTGTAGTGTATCTTAGAAGTTGTTTTATGTTACTAGGTATTTATCTGTATACTTACTTCTGTTTCAGCATTGGAAATTTTTATTTCTATGTACCTGTTATTTTCTTTTTATTTAGTAAACCCATAGCGCCAGAACAATTAACTCTCTTAAACCACCTTACAAAATTTTACTTGGCATATAAAACATCGCCGCGCGGGATTAGCCGATCTGTGTAGGGCGCTGCAGTCATGGACTGTGCGGTTGGTCCCGGCGGAGGTTCGAGTCCTCCCTCGGGCATGGTTGTGTGTGTTTGTCCTTAGGATAATTTAGGTTAAGTAGTGTGTGAGCTTAGGGACTGATGACCTTAGCAGTTAAGTCCCATAAGATTTCACACACATTTGAACATTTTTTTTGTAAAACATCTTTGTTAAGAGTGTGCTTCTATCCTGTGTGCCACATTATACAATCGTTAATCGCTAATACTGTTTTCTTTTCTTCCATTACCTACTTAAAATTACCTGAACATGTCGTAAAACATCTTACATGTACGTCAATCAACAGTAGGCTTCTTTAACCCCTTCTTAAAATTTTATCTGTTTGCTCTCCTGTCATCAGTTTAAGTTTTGTACTGTGTGTCAGTTATTTATCTGTTAGTTGGCTAAATAGCCGTTACCTGCCAAAGGTCAAATAAAGAAGACAATAGATAATATCACCGGAGCAAGAAACATGATGGCTAATAGATGGTACGTTATACTACGTTGCATGTTCAGATTTGGAAAATGTGCTTTGTGTCTCAACCGTGAGTGGCAAAGAAGAGGAAATGTGTTTGTAAAATGTCGCATACAGAGAGAATATACATAGTGAGGCGAAGGCACGTCATTTAGAAGTCCTTCCGTTGTCGCTCCATTAGCTGCCATGTTGTTTTTAGTGATTCTGAAGCTGTTAAGAAAGTAACAGATTTTTAGTTGAGTCCGTTAGAAACATAGCAGCTGAGAGTTATATTTTATGTTTTAAATGGAATGTGTGTCGTGTGCTCGGCATGGAAGTATGCATACAGAAACAACGAAACTAAAATGTTTATCATTGTAACTGAGCAGCGGTTACAACCCTTAGCTGTTAGTATATTCCTTTTTTCGTCGTGCGTACCAGTTTAGAAAGAAGGTTTGTTTGTATAGATGTCTATGTATATTGTATTATGGAAAGTTTATATGGAGAAAGAAACGCTGGCAAAAAAGTGGATATTTGCAAACATAAGAGAAAATTGTTTTTCAGCAATCCACGCTTACATATGTTATTCACGTTGTGAAACAAATTTATACAGGGCGTCCCAGGGAAAATGGTTAATATTCAGAAATATGACGGGAACGATCATTCCAAGCAAAAAGTCCAGTAAAAATGGACTCTAAGATGCAGAACTTAAGAACTTCTTCTTCGTCTTATTCACGTCCTGTATTGGGCAAATTGCCTGTTACAGTATTCCCTCTCTTGTGTGGGCTTCCTACATTTCTTCTAACAGTGGGTTTGTAATTGAGATCCTTTACTGAAAATTTTCCTCTACGCATACCGTCCCCATGTTCCTCACATTTAATTCAATTTCTTTATTTTTTATTTGGTTCATACATATTCCAAAATATTTTCTTATATCCTCATTACTTTTACGATATCCGCTTGTACATCCTTCCATTCTTTTTAGAAATCTCATTTCTTGTGCCTGAATTCTACTTCCTTGGTGTCTTGTCGCCCATGCTTCATGTCCGTAAATATTGATACCGCTATCGTTTTGTTAAACTTCATGTGTGTTACTCTCCAGACTTTATTCGTTCCACTTATGGAAGTTGATTTATTTAATCTTTGGTCCAAGTCATGGTTATATTCGTGATTGATGTCGCATTCTAGATATGTAAAATTTTTGACATATTCCAAGACTTTATTATTCAAGACTATTTTAAATCTCACTGGTTGTCTGCCACGAAATGCCATCACTTTAGTTATATCTACAGACAATGTTAGGATGCAGTTTGATGCAACTTATAGATGCAACTTATAGACTCCCATCTGAAGGTCACCTTCATTCATCGTATTCAGAGTGGTTCATCCGCATATAACATTACATTTAGTCTAGTGTCACGATCTAAAATTACTCGTTTTATGTTCAACATTTTCCATTTACTGATAACTTTATCTATACACAGTGTGCCTGTTTTAACCTGAGACAACTAAATATCTCGAAAACGATGCAACATACGAAAAAAGTTCTAGGTAAGAAATTAATATTAGTAAAGTGGACATCGGTCTGTGCTACAACTGATCACCTCTTAACCACATCTCCTGCTTGGTCGGGGTTAACTTTTACGTTCAGATGGGAACCCCCAGCTCCATTTTAATTGAATATTCGTATACTAAACCATAAAATATGTAAGGTTTACTCAAACTACTGTTTCCCATTCGTGATAAAAAATGGTTCAAATGGTTCTGAGCACTATGGGACTTAACATCTATGGTCATCAGTCCCCTAGAACTTAGAACTACTTAAACCTAACTAACCTAAGGACATCACACAACACCCAGTCATCACGAGGCAGAGAAAATCCCTGACCCCGCCGGGAATCGAACCCGGGAACCCAGACGGGGGAATCCCATTCGTGATAGACGGCACTGTAATCGATAAATATTTCATGTGGCTGTTTTTGCGATTGAGAACCGACACGTTTGACTCTACGTTTTATTTACGATGTAAAAGTAAACTTATGTATTCCAACGGTTGATATTGGTGTTCAAAAGTTCCCTGATCCCTGAGTGTTGCAAATGTGAAGTACAGTACAAATAATATAGCTAGATATGGACAATTCTGGCGTATAAGCAAATTGCGTTGTAACGTAGTTTTCTGTTCTCTGCGGTGTTGGTTGTGGTGACTCCCCAAACCATTGGAATGCCTGATTTCGGCGGCCGTCCTCGACAACTACCATCAGGATGACTGATCTTGCTGTGTGTTTTCATACAACCGCCATAACTCTCATGCTGGCCGCTACGCGGCTACCGGCGGAATACAAACCACATCCTCTGTAATAAGGCACAATGACCATGAAGTGATAGTGACACGCACATCTACGATGGACACTTACCGAAATCAAACATCGCAATGATGAGATGCAAGGGAACTCAACGAACTCAAACACCCCACTGATGTAGGCAAGGGAACTAAACGATATCAAGTATCCCGAAGGGAACAGAAAACCATTACAGTAACGTCGTTCCTGGATCACTCTATATGTAGTTACTAACCAGACAAAGAAACGACCAATCATATTGTATCTCACAGTCAAATTTGCAACACTAAAGTAAATTTCGATATAAATTGCAATTGTTAGAATCAAAGGCTTACATTTGCATAGTCAGTGAAATATTGAATTAAATGCGACTGTTCATAATTGCAAAAACAAGCTCTTGATATTTGTCGGTTACAGCGCCATCTTCTACGAATGAAAAAAAAAAGGGTTTGAGTAAACTGTACGTATTGTTTGCGTTTAATAAATTGGGGTTCCCATATGAAAACGCTAAGGCGACTCAGGCTACGCATGAGGGGAAGCTAGCAGGAGACCACTTGTACAACCGATGGATGTCCCTTTTACTAATACGATTCTTACACCTAGAACATTTTTTCCGTACTACGCATCATTTTCGGGGTATTTAATTGTCTCAAGTTAGACACCCAGTACACAGGGTGTCCAGAAAGAGTCTAAAAGCCTTTTAAGGGTGTTTTAGAGTAGAATGTTATCAGAAACAATTGTTAAGAAAAAATTCGATACTTTGCGCGGTTTCTGAGTGAATTAGCATGGAAGTTGCGCACGCAAACTCAAACGGCCTGCCAGATACATTTATAGTCAACTGTTCTCATAGCGTACATGATAGTTCACAAGACTACTCAGGGTTTGGCCGAGTTTGATCCTTATTACCGTCCCATACTCAATTTTCGTATCGCTCTCTTGTTCGGTGGTAGGAAACCAAACGAAGATGACGTTTGGTGACACAGTCTGTGGCGGGCAGCTTGAATTTGAGCACGCGACGTCGTGACTGGCTAACTTCAGTGTCAACTGTCTGGGAAACTGGCGCAAAGTATCGCATTTCTTTCTTAACAATTAATTTCCAGCACAATCTACCCAGCAGCACTCTTACAAGCTTTACAGACTGTTTCTGACCACGCGGTAAACTGCAGAGTGTCGGAGAAACACAGCATCGTAGTTGTAGCCGTTCCTTTGTGTTCATTTGGTTTGTGACTGAATTTTCAATATCTATAACAATTTTGGTTTTTGTGTATGGATAGATTCCTAACAAAATTTATGAGGATGAATGGATAACTTTCTCCCGCCTTTATACCCCCATAGCATTTCTCTGCTTTCATTATCTTTTTAATGCCTTTTCGGAATCTATTGAAATGAGATGGGTTTCGCAATTGGATTCTCGTCTTCTGTCTATAACTTGTTATAGAGTGAAAGCACTGTCAAATGTTGATAACTCCTTACTAAAAGCTAATTGTTCTTCAGATATTAGATTTTCCATGGTGTTTTTAGTTTTGCATTCAGGATTTTCGCATAAACTTATATGCAGGAGGAACATACCTCGATAGTTACTACATTTATTTTTTGCACTGTTTAAAGACAGATTTGACTTTCGAACTATATAATGAGTAGAGAATATAGGCTCAGAGTAATGGAAGTAGCAGGAATGAGACTAGCACTGGCAAAAAGGGCTTTCCTGGTCGAGAGAGATCTACAAGTATCAAATATAGGCTCTAATTTGAGAAAGAAACTTTTGAGAATGTAGATTTGGAGCACAGCATTGTATGGCAGTACTGTGGGAAAACCGGAACAGAAGGCAATGGAAGCATTTGGGATGTGGTGTTACAGAAGAATGTGAGAAAGTGGGTTTACAGATAAGGTAAGGAATGAGGAAGTTCTCTGCAGAAATCGGCGAGGGAAGGAATATTCGACAAACACTGACAAGAATAAAGTACAGAATAATAGGACATCGGTTAAGACATCAGGGAACAGATTAAATACAGTTGGTGGTGGTGTGTTTATTGCTGCCAAAAGTAATTTATCCTGTGATTAAACTGTAGTAGATAGTCTCTGCAAGTAAGTAGGGGCAGAGCTTATAGTTGAAAACCGGAATAATTTAATAATTGTTACCTCTTACTGACGACCCCCCCTCCGACTAAGATGATACAGATGGTGAACAGTTCAAAGAAAACTTGAGTGTCATTTCAAACAAGTACATCACACACAAATATATTTGGTGGTGACTTCAATCACCCTTCCTATGTTGGCAATCGTACTTAATACCTTCTCAGAAAATTATTTGAACAACTAGTTCAGGAGTCCACTCGAAGTGTAAATGTTTGCGAAAATATAGTTGACCTATTATCAACAAAGAATACTAATACAAAAAGGAGCACCATAAAAGATACGTGATTAGTGACAATAAAGTTGTTGTAGCTTGCCTGAATAGCGTCACATCCAAACTAGAAATACCTATTTAAAACAGCAAATATATACAAGGTGTGATTCAGAAGATTCAAGTCTGATTCATTTCTGAGTAGGGGAGCACGCGGACTGGTTCCGCCGGGTGGGGGAAGTAGTGGAGGGGCTCATGGAACGAACTGACTCTGCGGCAGTTGCCTCCGGAACTTTCGAGAGTGTTCATCGCCTGCAGCGTGAGTGCGTGTCATTGGCCTCAGTCGAAAAGTGGGAGAGGCGGAAATGGAGCAGCACTTGGAGCAGCGTTATGCGATTAAGTTTTGCGTGCGACTGAACAAAACCTCCACGGAGATTCTCAGTATGTTTCAAGAGGCCTTTAAGGAAGAAGCCATATCCCGTGCAATGGTTTTCATGTGACGCAAACGTTTAAAAGATGGCTGCGGGAATGTTGAAGACGACGCCCGCTGTGGGAGGCCATCATCAAGCCGAACGGATCAAAATGTGGAGAGAGTGCGGGAACTTTTAAACAATGACCGTCGTCTTAGTTTGAGTGCTCCGCCGCTTGAGGGATCGAGATCGCCGCGTCCGTCCGGCGATCAAGGGAGACTGGATTCTCCACCACGACAACGTGCCCGCTCACACGTCGCGCGCTGCCGCCGAAGTTTTGGTCAAGTTCAACGTGACAACACTGCCGCAGCCACCCTACAGCCCCGACTTGACTCCAGTGAGTTTTTCCTCTTCCCCCGAATCAAGACAGGCCTAAAAGGAAAGCGATTCGTCTCCATCGACGCCATCCAGCAGGCTTCGGCGAAAGCCCTTGACAGCATGACGCCCGAGGCCTTGCAGAAGGGCTACGAACAGTGGAAGACGTGCTGGCAGTGCTGTGTTGGTGCTGAAGGATCATATTTTTAAGAATTTTAGTTCGCTGTACTTAAATGACCAATAAATTTCTAGTTCTGAGTTCAGTCTTGAAACTTTTGAATTACACCCTGAATATTCGCTTGATTCATTCCTAAGTGACAGTCTCCCACTCCTTTCAGTGTGTCTATGTAACAGTGGACAAGATGCGGATTAAATACAAACAAATAGTATCGATGGCAATTGAAAGATATGTACAAAGTAAATTAATAAGAGGTGGTACTGATACCCCATGGTACATAAAACAGGTCAGAACACTATTGCAGCAGCAACGAAAAAAGCATGCCAAATTCAAAAGAATGTAATATCCCCAATATTGGCGGAGATCTACAGAAGCTCGAAATCTAGTGCGAAGTACAATCGTGACGCTTTTGATAGTTTCCACATCAAAACTGTCTCGTGTTGTGTCTCGTGGCAGAAGATCCAAACAGATTCTGTTAGTATGTAAAGTACACCAATGACAAGGAGCAATCAGTGCCATCACCGCGCAATAACAGTGCTGATGTCATGATGTGCAGGACCACTAAACCAGAGTTACCAAACACAGTCTTTCGAAACTCCTCCATTAAAGAAGACGAAGCAAATATTCCAAAATTCGTATCACGAACAACTGCCAACACGACTAACTTAGAAGTAGATATTCTTGCTGTAGCGAAGCAGCTCAAAGCACTTAAGATGGCGTACTAGTCAGTTTCCTTTCAGAGTATGCTGATACAATCGCTCCATACTTAGCAATCATATACAACCGCCCACTCGTAGGGTAATCCGTACCCAGAGGCTGGAAAGTGGCACAAGCCACACCATTACCCAAGAAATTCTTAAATGATTAAAGGCGGAAAAACCTCCAAGTATGTTGCCATTTTCATTACATACGTCTTCCACAATGTGCCTACTATTTTTAGAATTGGTGTATTCCCAGTTCTACCACTGAGATCTTCCAGCTGTAATACCGTATTTTTATTGTGTCTGTTTAATATCCCTTGTAATTGTTTGTAAAAGGCCTTGGACTCATCAATTTTTCCTTATTCATTCCTCTTGGACCTTTAATTCCTCTAGTACAATGCGTCCATTTACATCTTCATAGTCCATTTTCTATGAGGGTTGATGGCAACACTTTCACTTGCTGTTTTTTCCTGTTTTACCCCACTATAGATTGTAATGTAATCATATACATACTTAGTTCCACATTTTGGTCTTTGTTTCTGTAACTGCTACAGAATCAATTTTCTTTTCTTTCAAGAGTTTAGCTAGTTCAGCTTGCTTAAGAGCAATTCCCCTAACGTTCCAAGCTAAGTTTCCAAACTTCATTAAACCATTATCTCTTGTCCTATCACCTTTCCATGTCGTATACAGCCAATCCATGCCGTTTACGAGGCTAGATTGAATTACTGAAAGTACGTTAGCCCTTGAATGTAGTACTGCCTCAACGCACCTAAGAGTGTTCGATGGGAGAGGTTGTCTTATTTTGCATTCCGTCCCCTTAGTACTTTGATGGCTATGAGCGTTTCTTCGATACAGTGAAACTAATCTCTTTTACTGCAAGCTCTGCTGAGAGGTGCCACTATGGACACAAAATTTCCGGTAAACACATGCTCTAAAGTGTATACTTCAAGAGTTATGAGCGATTGTTCATATTCAGACCCTACGTTTCCTGGACATTTTAGCTTCGAATGACCGTTCCTGTCACATTCCTGAGTATTGACCATTCCTCTTGGGATAGGAGCGTATATGAAGCGAATGACATTAGAGGACTACTTAATGCAACGCTACGTACTTTTCGAATGAACCTATACCAATTAATGTATTTTCTTCGGTCCTCGTGTGTAGCTGGCTGGACATTAATTCTCTGTTTTGCTTTCAGTGCAGTTACAGTTCCTTCTACGTTGTAACCAAGTGTCCACTACGCTTGACATCTTAGCTGTCTCCAGAATTTTTTTCTCTGTGTTATTTGTTTTGTGCTGTTGGTTACACTGAGCTGTTCTGCTCACTGCGTTCTGGCGGACACTACTGTCTATCTCTCTGCAATGTCTTCCAGAAAGAAACGTATGTACTAACGTGATATTCAGTTTTATGTTATTATTTTTCGTCGTTTTTGTTGTAAATAGATCAAAAAATTCTGTTCTAGTCTCTGTAGTAACCTAACACCGTTAGTTCTTCAGTGTTAATATAATTTACCATGCCTTAGGATTCTTTCTTACATAACGCAGATTGAAAAAAGTCGTAGGCTTACCAACTGACTCAGAGTGCTTGGAACTTCGATGAAGTTTTAATAAAGAAGTCCTCATGCTTTGGTTTGAAAGCGTCCCTCAGCGTACAACGCATTGGAGAATTGTTATCACTGGTTTCTGTGCAGGCCTTTTCTGTAAAGCCAAATTGTAAGTAGATATCATCGTACTTGAAGTTACGTGTTTTTTTATTTGGAGGTAGGAGGAGCTTCCTGACTTAAAAATTGGCTCATTGTTACCTTAAAACACACTCATGCATGCGTCACATAGTCAAGGTAAGCTTCACATCACAATTACAGTAGTCAAGAATCAGCTCATTGTAATACGCACACTCCGGTTCCAGATATAAGCTTTCTTCGTATCACGATGCCATTTGATGCAACGACCAGCAGAGTGACAATAAACCGTTCACTGGATAACGATTACAGCGGCGCCACTCATTGAAGCATCGCATAAGCAGTTGCAAATCGGCACGAAAACTTTCGAATAACTACCGACAAGACGCAAATGTAATATCATTAGTGTCGGAACGAGACGAATCATTTCCGGTGAAGGAGAAGAGTGGGAAGGGTACAGTCCGTCCTCCCTATGTCCTGTGTACAGACCGAAATAAACATTTTTCTGTAAATCCCTTTCTTTAACATTATACAGATACAACAGTTATCGAACAGTTTCCTTCCTATCATTTTAATTTAAAACACAGTAATGTAAGGAAATAACTTGACTTATATTAGTATGTGTTTTGCTTACTTGTACGCGTACCACCTGAAATGCCTATGTGTAACACCAGTGGTGCTCGTACCACCGTCTAGGAACCCATGTTATACCGCCTTCCTTCTTTCCCAATGCAGTCCTGGTGTCTGAGAACGACCGTTCTGCGATCACTTTGCATTCATCGACTCGTTCTCTCTTATTGAAGTGCACGGGAGGGCAGACTAGTCTTGACTTAGTACGCAAGTTGAGTGTAGAATCTTCCTGTTGTAAAGTAGCACTGAGAGGAAGAAATGACCGATTGTTGGGATTAGATGACCATTAACGAAACTGTTTTATGAGACTGTATATGGTGTAAGATGAAAATTAAGCGATACTGTGTATACAACTATAAATGTGCTCCATTAGAGGAAGAATAATGTCTGGAATAACTTCCATATGCTATAGTCTACGTTTCAGACCAAAAAATATACAAATTTTGGCCAATGCAAACGAAGTGGTTGTATTCTTACTGATTTCACCTCTACTGTGAGGAAGCATATGTGCTCTGTTAGACGAAAACCGGGCATAGGGTAACGTCACTTTTATGCCTCTGCGCTCTAAAACCGTGCTATATCTGTGTTCTTTTGGTAATGCAACTTGCATTTATGAGATAACATCTACACTATGTGATCAGAAGTATCTGGACACCTGACTGAAAATTGCTTACAAGTTCGTGGCGCCGTCCATCAGTAATGCTGGAATTCAATACGGTGTTGGCCGACCCTTAGCCTTGATAGCATCCATTCTCACAGGCATACGTTCAATCAGGTGCTAGAAGGTTTCTTGGGGAATGGTAGCCCATTCTTCACAGAGTGCTGCAATGAGGAGAGGTGTCGATGTCGGTCGTTGACGTCTGGTACGAAGTTTGAGTTCAAAAACATCCCAGAGGTGTTCTATAGAATTCAGGTCAGGACTCTGTGCACGCTGGTCAATTACATTGATGTTATTGTGTAACCACTCTGCCACAGGACGTGCATTGTGAACATGTCCTCGATCACGTTCAAAGATGCAGTCGCCATCCCCGAATTGCTCTTCAACATTGGGAAGCAAGAAGGTACTTAAAACATCAATGTAGGCCTGTGCTGTGATAGTGCCACGCAAAAAAACAAGGGGTGCAAGACCCCTCCATGAAAAACACGAACACACCATAACACCACCGCCTCCGATTTTTACTGTTGGCACCACACACGCTGGCAGATGACGTTCACTGGGCATTCGCCTAATCCAGGACCCTGGCATCGGATGGCCACATTGTGTACCATGATTTGTCACTCCACACAACGTTTTTCCACTGTTAAATCGTCCAGTGTTTACTTACACCAAGCGAGGCATCGTTTGGCATTTATCACCGTGATGTGTGGCTTATGAGCAGTCACTTGACCATGACATCCAAGTTTTATCACCTCCTGCCTAAATGTCATAGTACTTGCTGTGGATCCTGATGCAGTCTGGAATTCCTGTGTGATGGTCTGGATAGATGTCTGTCTATTACACATTACGACCATCTTCACTGTCGGCGGTCTCTGTCAGTCAACAGACGAGGTAAGCCTGTACGATTTTGTGCTGTACATGTCCCTTCACGTTTCCACTTCATTATCGCAACGGAAACACGGGAATAGGGATGTTTAGGAGCGTGGAAATCTCGCGTACAGACGTATGATACAAGAGAACCCAATCACCTGACCAAGTTCAAAGTCCGTGAGTTCCGTGAAGCGCCCCATTCTGCTCTCTCAGAATGTCTAATGACTACTGATGTCGCTGATATGGAGTACCTGGAAGTAGGTGGCAGTATAATGCACCTAATATGAAAAACGTCTGTTTTTGGGGGTGTCCGAATAGTTTTGATCACATTGTTGTTGTGCAACTTATCATTCAGTTCCGTAGCTATTTCGACAACTGTTTTAAATTTAATTTGGTAATCTATCTTCATTTAGAGAATGCAATTCATCGTCTTCCCATATTTTCTTCAACTGTCTGCACAGACTCAGTAACACATCAAAAGTGTCTGCATCTGTGTGTGTGTCAAAGTAATTGTTAGACATTTGAATAAAGATTCTCTAAATATACAGCAATCTTCTAGTATATATATATATGAGGTGCCCATAATTAAGGTTCCAATTTCGAAACGCTTTGGGAAGAGAAACACTGGTCAGAATGGCGTCAAATTTCAACAGCATATCACTGCACAGCCGGAAACGTTACAGGGAAAAAAAGGAAAGAAAATTTGATAAATAGATGGTGCTGTAAGCGTCCGTATACGCTTGAAAGCAGAAGCACAGTAACCAGCTGCACCCTATTTGTGTCGGAGACACTCAACATTTCTGTCTCCATGAAGGATCACGTACTTCTACTAAAGGGCTTTCACGAGAATGGTGATCATGAGCTAGCAGCCCTGCGGAAATTCTGGACAATTAAGGCTATGAAAAAAGGCCTTGGACTGGAGAAAATTATTATAAAATTCGAAAAGACAAGTATTTTTGAAGTGCAATGTAGCTGAATGAGGAAAGCAGTTGATTCGATGCCTGTCGAAGATGTGGCCACAGCTTTGTAGCACAGGTAGAGTGGTCGTATGCAAACATGCACTGCGTGTTTGCAGTGCATGGGGAATCGTCTGAACATTAGAGATGCCCAAGAGCACAGTATATAAAGTCCTACGAAACTTACGGTATTGCTATCCATACAAAATAACCCAAGTTTAGCAGTTGCTTGCTGTTGACCTGCCAGCAACATAGACGTTCGCCCTGGAATTTCTTGCTGTCTTTGGAGTGCACCTTTTGAAACGATTGGTTTAGATATTCTCGGACCTTTTAACAGGACAGCAGTCGCTAAGAAGTATATGCTAACGATAATACAGCATTTTCCCAGTTCACAGCAATGATAACAATTCTGGACCAGGGAGCAAGCATATTTGTAAACAGAATGATCAATAATTGGATAATAACATTTCACAAAAAAAATTGCTCCGAGCACTATGCAACTTAACTTCTGAGGTCATCAGTCACCTAGAACTCAGAACTAATTAAACCTAATTAATCTAAGGACATCACACACATCCATGCCCGAGGCAGGATTCGAAACTGCGACCGTAGCGGCCGCTCGGCTCCAGACTGTAGCGCCTAGAACCGCACGGCCACTCCGGCCGGCTAACATTTGACATTCCTGATATATTAGAACTCTAATTATCTGAACTCTGGCTATCTGATTTGTTGATTATTCAAATTGCAAAATAATGATTATCCCTACACGCGCTTTTGTCCTTCCTTCCATGAAGATGGTGTGGACAAAGCGTGAACATCGTTGGGATGATGAGTCACTGTCGTCAGGTGGCTGGCCCAACTGACCTGTTACTGTTCCTTTTCATTAATAGTCAGTCTGTGCGTCGTGGACCTACTGACTGTTCACGTTCTGCTTGTGAGTGCGTTTTGTCGTTCACCAATGCTTCCAAAAGAAAGCATGTTGCGTTATCATTAGCAGATAAACTAAATCTATAGAGCAATCAGATAAAGGAATTATGGGTAAACAGTTAGCTTAGATGTATGGTGGTGGACAAGCAACGATTTCAGTCATTAACAGTAGCAAACCATAACTTTTAGACTTCTTGTCAATGCCTGAAAACGAAAACAGAAGCTCTTCAAGAAACACAATGAAGGCCAGGAGCTTGGGGCTTGGTTAAAGTAATCACATTAAAAAGTGCGTATAACAAGTTGAATGATATATCAACTGAAGAAGAGAAGGAAAAGGAGAAATAGAAAAAAAGCACAAGCAAAGGAAATGACATATCACTTGAGAAATTAAGAAACATTCTTTTGCAAATTCCTAGATGTTCAGAAGATAGTGCTGAAGATACAGTAGAATGGATGGTGTATGATTCGTCAGACACTGGGTTTCAAATTATAAGTAATAATGAAGTTGTTGCAAGTGTGAGAGAAGAAAGTGTCGAACAAGAGAATGACCTTAATGTCGAAGTTGGAGCAGACTTGGAACCATCAGCTAGTGAAGCGTTTGCCGGCTTTGAAATTGCATTGAAGTGGATGCAGCGCCAGCCCGAATATGAGCACTTGTAACTTCTCACTGTCAAGATAACGCGCAACTTGGCTGTCTGAAAACGGGTGAAGACAGTCAAACAGCTTAATCTGACAGAGATTTTCAGCAAGCAATGACTTTCAGCACGTGTACAGTACTGTTCGCATTATAACATATATGTTCAAGTGTTCCATTTTAGGCCAGCCGGTGTGACCGAGCGGTTCTAGGCGCTACAGTCTGGAGCCGCGCAACCGCTATGGTCGCAGGTTCGAATCCTGCCTCGGTCATGGATGTGTGTAATGTCCTTAGGTTAGTTAGGTTTAAGCAGTTCTACTTTCTAGGGGATTGATGATCTCAGAAGTTAAGCCCCATAGTGCTCAGAACCATGTTCCATTTTAGTTAAGAAAAATCTCTTTCTCTTTAAAAAATTTTTGTTCCAGTTTCAACGTACAGTACTGTAAATAGATTATGTAATTACTGCAATGAAAAAAACATAGACCCTTTTTTCGAAGAACACCCAATTATCCGAATTTTTGATTATCTGAATGGTTCTGGTCTCAATTAATTCGAATAATTGGAGCTCTACTGTACTATAATTACAGATCAGGGTACGAAGTTAATGTCACAGCTTTTGAAGCAGTTCTGTCACCTGACTGGTATCCAGAAACTTTGAACTAGTCCTTTCATCCACAAGCGAACAGTCATACTGAACGAGTTCACCATACAGTTTCAAAGAAGACAAGTCACTATGTGAATAGTCAACGTGATAATTTGGATACATGTGTGCAATAGGTTGTCTCAGCATATAATTAAAAAATACACAGTAGTGCAGGATTCTCACTCAGTTGTACAAAGTAAAAATGTGCCCACTCTTTCTGAGATTCTGAAACCTAAATTAGATGCCAACAAGAAGACAGCGACGAAGTTTCCAAAATGGATAATGGAAGTTTGGCACAGGGCCAAATGAGCAAATACAAAACTACTCGAACATCAAGTAAAGATGAGGCAACGTTCAGCGACATTACTGCGGTATTGAGTCGGACAGTGTTTTGGTAACTGGTCTTACACACCAAAAGGAAAAACGAAAAAGTCTTTAACTGATTACCAGGATTCATAGCAGGTGATAGACACGACATCACCAGTGAATGTGAAGATACCGTTTTCGGCGGAAACATCGATTATTCGTATCAGCCAAGTAAACTCTTTCACTGTAGTGATAGAAACTTCGCCACTGACTTCAACACCACAAGGGGTATGGAATAAAAATTCTAGGAGGGCGAATAAGCCAGGAGTTAGAATGGTTCAGGGTTCAAATAGCACACCATATGCATAATGACCAGATATTTAGTTTCCTTTTCTTAACTGTGTACATTTACTTTTGTTCCGGCCGTTGGGGTTTGTATTGTTTTGGTTTGGTGTTTCCCTCCCTCAATCCTTCTAATAACTTCGGTACATATCAAAATACTACTGAATACTAAACAATACGCACTCATTAAACCACTTTGCTTAAACAAGAGAAAAAAGCAGATAACATGCCAGCACAGGAAGCCAAGAAGAATATGATAATTTTGCTGTTCATGAGTACACACTTGCAAACTTGTGTACATTGTTAGCAGTGCAGAAGAGACAGAACGTGCCACCTTAACTAGTCTAAATGTAGTAACTGCACTTAGAGGTGTCATAAGAAGACCTTCCAGGATGCAAAAATCGCATAATAAACCAAGAACTTAAACACTAGAGTAGACGAGAGTGCTGACCGAGTCATAAAACGAAGGCTCATTCGTCAGTGTGCGGTTATCACGTCATCACCTGCTATGAAACCTCCACCCTCCACAAGCCATTCCATCGGCTTTACGGATACCAACGGAAGACCAGCTCTACCAAGATGCCGAATTCTCTGATGAAGTTAACAAGTGTCCACAACCTGCCACCAACATGTAGCCCAATTCTGCAAATCCACAGCCATCAGGCCATGGAGGGGACTTCTGATCTGCAAGCCACTTTCCTGCCAGTCACATCGGTGACTGACTAACGATAGGGGCTGGGCCAGTCTTTTGTGTACGAAGAACCGATCTGCCATATGCAAGCTGTTCAACCTTGACGCTGGGCGCTTGTGTCGCCACTACTGGGATAGGACAAGTACCGCCATACCGCCACTCAGGCTGTCTTTTGTGTCGCTGCTTTGTTTTTCGCCAGCATGCCATCTCGACAACTGACAACAGGGGCATGCAGCTTTCTGGGACTAAGCGTAAATGCAGCTTCAGTCATCAAGAGTGCTGAGTTTCTGAAGGACGTCCACAGCCGCTCCAGGCTGCAGCAATGCACGGCCACTGCATCGTCCTTCGATACTGCTGTGCCACCTCATGCTTTCAAGCGGTTCTGAGTCAGCACGGTCACTGTTACACAGTGCTGGAAAGACGAAAAGGTGATGGTAAAACTCTCGCCAGTGAATGATTGTTAAACTGTATGATGTAGGATTGTCGCCTTGACGCTATACGGGATCATTCACCCCTGCTCTCCCCTCGACCACCTGAAAACGACGCTTCCCTGTTACACGTAAAAGACTGCTGACACATGATGGTTCCTCTAAATATTATAAGAGCCCGTTTGACTGCTGCCCGGTAGCGTGCCATCAGCTGTCAACACGAGTACACAGAAAATATCCTAAAAGCCAAATGTATGTGATCCGAAACATTTGTGCATGTTTTGCATAATCAAGCTTTTATTGTATAGTGTACCATGTTACACTGGAACGTCTCCTTCAACAAGGTATGTTCACCTCAGGCATGTTATATTTTATATTCTTGACTTGAGATTTTCGATAACCGTTCGTATTCATGTTACAGTTGTTCGCAAACATGTCCATGACTAAATAACAGTGTGCTGTGTACAGTGGTATAATGGTCATGTAATATGTGTATTAAAATTTCTTCTTTATAATGAAACGTCCCCTTTTGACAAATTATACATGACTGTCCTTAACCTGACACACAATATTTTTAGTGCAACGCAATCTGACTTTCAGAAATCCCTACAAAAGAATGGCCCTGACTAACATTAACCTATGCATTTCACAAATCGCTTACCTCACAAAAATCTTGGTTACTCGAACTACTGCAATACAGAGAGCGCCACTACTGCCAGCTAAATAAAAGATTCAAACTATGGAAGGCACTAACTACTGATAGGGATAGTTAGCAAATGAAAGATATTAATAGAGAACAAACAACGTATTTACTTTAATATCATCAAAAGTCATAATATATATAGCAGTTCATGACAAATTACAAAACTCCGCCATCTCTCTCCCCACATCCACCACTGCTGGCGGCTCACCTCCAACTGCCCAACGCTACGTGCTGTTCACATCCAGCTGCCGCTGCCTAACACTACAATGGCAGACAACAATGCAAACTACCCACAGACTGCACACAGCACAGCCAGTGATTTTTCATATAGAGCGCTACGTGGCGTTACCAATAAGAAAACATAAACAGCCTAAGACAGGAAAAACACAAATACACAAGGGCACACAAACATATAGAGGGATGACACAAAAGGAAGGGACAGGGTTTGTTTTACTGCAGTATTTTGCATGGAGATCTCCCATTGTTCACCATTATTCCCAAAAGTACTATCTAAGCCTGCTTTATGTATTCTGTTCACATCCTCTTGCAAAATAGTTTTTCTCCACTGTACACTACCTTTTTTTTTGGCCAAACCATTTTCTTATATCTTCTCAATGCATTTCTTCCAATTCATCATAGTTAGTTTATTATATAGTCTACCCCCTCTTAAGCTAACTTAAATCTACTGAGCTCAGATGCTAAACTAAGGGACGAGGCAATGCAGCAGCACAAAACAATTAACACAAACAGCAATGATAAAAAATACAAAAGGCAAAGCAAGCAGCATAAATTACAACTAATATAAGGCAATGAGCAGCAAACAAGAAAAATAAATGCGTAATAAAACTGGCTTAGCGGAGTAACACAAATTAAAATTCAGTAGCACTATGCCTGGCAAACAGCAGCAGTAAATGCTATAATGTATACCTAAGCATGACAAAGCTCAAGCAGAAAAAATAGTACACTAAAGATAACAATGCAGACAAAGGTAATGTATAATCACATCTTAATGTCTATGTAATTAAAGTGGTGCACCACAAGAAGTTATTCTACAAAAAAAAATTACCAAGTAGTTGAAAAGTAAATTATGTATGCAGTTCCTGTGAAGGGAAATGTCTTTGTGCTCCCTCATTTTTTTGAAAAAAATTATTATTTACTCCATCTGTAGACAGAAAATATTTATATTAGTACATCTATAAAATTTTATTTTAACCAATGCTGCAGTGCAGCTAGAAACTAGATATTAAACAAAATTAGTATATAAATACATAAAGCAAGCCATATGGCATTTCTCTCAACAAGCAAGACAATAGCTGTGAAATGTTTCTCATTGTTTCATTAGGCATTTTAGTAAATATCATAAATTAAGAGCTCCACAGTATAATCATATGTTTTCAAGTTTGAGAGTGTCGTATTTGCGATGCTTTCTACAAAGGAATGTCAATAGCGAGGTTAATGGTCTCCCTTTTTTTTTTTTTTTTTTTTTGCACCTAATGGCTTTCTTTTGTGAGACGTCTACCTCTCAGCTGGGCGCCCAAAGCGCATTACGTGCAGGTGGTCACTTAACGTTCTTACGGAAATATTTACGACAGCAGTTTCTGCTACAGTGGCAGTCTCATATAAAAAATTTCAGAGGTCGAGAATTTTCGTTGCAAATTTGTAGATACAAAATCTTATGAATATAACAGTGTCCCAAAAATTTTCGCCGGCATTGTGATACATTCATGCATTTACACACATTTCATAACTCTTAAAGTACGATTCTTGGTTTCCAACAACGTTTTTCACAAACCAGAGTCCCTAACCACTATTCATTATTCCTTACCTTATTCGTCGACACTTCTTCAATATTTCATCATAATAGATACGTAGCATAATCAAATAACTCATATAGCATCAGCTTACTGATCATAAACATACCGCAACAGCATAGTACACATAGTCATCGTAATAATAACATCATAACACCTCAGTCAACTCTCAAAATCGTCGTAGCTTCCTCCAATAATTTCAAAACCTAAAAAAATTCTCTGCTCATGTCAAAAGTGTCATCTGCCTCAAACGCACTTTAAAAATCATGTTCCTATACCAAATACATCATTCAAAGCTCTCATAGTATCACAATTGTTCCAAAAAAATATGAACAGTTTACAAAGTACAGACAAAATACAGTTTCATAAGTCTGAAGTTATCCAACTGTGTAATTGCGTAAACATCTGTCACTGATGTAGTAAAAAAAAAGTTTCTTTCTCTGTTAAATGATCAGATAGCTGTGTAATTTGTGTTTTAGAGAAATATGGTACCGATGTGTAAAGTTGTATAAGCAAATACCATATTAGCTAGGGCTGCTTGTGCTTGCCAAACACATGGTACACAAACTAAGCGTGTACCCCCTGAGGATTAATGTAATTATACCCTCAGGTGTTACAGAGTACAGCAATGGAATGAAATGTATCCCAAAAATCCTTCGTACCATTGTACTTCAAATATCTTTAAAAATGCATGTTTTAAGTGCGAAATTGATCACTCAAATACGTGTCCTGTAGCGCTAAATTTGCGTCTTGCTGTAAGATAATCTCTGTGGAAGTGTCATAGTTATCGTCCCCGAAAAGCTAAGTTCTGCAGAAGTCAATGTACTTACCTCATGATAAACAAAAGTGAAATGCTTTGCGTATAGATATCTTAGTTATTACGCTTATTGCCGTGATGAAGAAAGTACTGTGCTGTGACGTATTGTTGTGCTACGGAAAAGGCAGTCTCATTGTAGCTATACCACAAAAGTTACTACTAAAACATGTTTTACTTTCCAGAAGAATTCAGAAAAACTGTGCAGATATAAAACAGATACACCACAAAAGCAACAATGTAAATTGTGTCACACATTAGTAGCGTCATGATAGAATTGTATAGCTGTCAAAGAAACCAAGTGCTAAGTCATCTTTAATCCCACAGAAAGTACTTCAAATAAAGAATGTCTTTTCAAGTAAACCAAAATGTTGCATGAAAATCTCATTAGCAGTACCAGTATATGTTCTAAGTATGTGAGCCTTCTAGTCGTTACACACACAATAACACTGGGTCGTCTCTTCACTATAACAATGCAATCGTAATTTCTGTTTAAAAATGTTCCCTAGGTTCTAGACTGGATATTTAACTTCAAACATTGTTGCATGTTAACAGTTTCTTAAGTCTGACAAAGCATACTAGAAATGTGAAGTGAAAAGTTTTATGGCAAAGACCAAGTTAAAAAGCAGATTATCTCTCAATAAATGGTTTTACATGTGAAATGTGGTGTAAACCTTTACTCTTCCTAGTACGCAGAGTTTCAACCTGAACGCAATTATCATGCGGTATACGTCGATAAAGAATACTGGAATTTTTCTCAAGGTTAGCGTCTATGTTATTTTTCTCTGAGCCAGCCGGCGCACGCGGCTGCCTGCGGTGCGAGTCATTGTCTGTCTCTTTGTTGGCGCGCATTGTTATTGGGATTAGGAGACCGAACTTCTACAAATTCGCCTTGCCAAGAGGGCCCAGCTCTGTTAGAATCCCGCCAGTTCTGATGAAATTCATGTCCGTCGTTATGATTATATCGTCTGTCGTCATGTCGGTAGATCCCACAGTTTCTTTCTTGTCGGTCACATGGTGGAGAATTTCTCCCTGAATCGTAACTGCGCGCTGGACTATTGCGTCTAAAGTTATTCTGTCTCCCTTGATAACAATTATTTTGGTTCCCAAATTGTCTGTTTCTCTGATTGTGATAGTCACTACCACGGAGAGGTGATCTTTCCCTGTAATTATTACTACTCTGCCAATGGTTGTCATACGGGTGGTGTCTGTTTTGGTCATGATGTGTGTTGTGAGAATAGCCTTGTCGTGTCCAGTTATTATTTCTTTCTTCGCGGAATTGCGACGGATGTGACCTGTAATTGTTGTTTTCCTGTTTTTGCATCCCGCGATTGTCAGTGTCAATTTCTAATTCTTGTAAGAGTCCTTGAAAAGCTTCAATGTCGTCTTTGCAACGTCCTACTAAAATAATATGTCGTAAATGTTCAGGCAGTTTGATTAAGCAAATGCGGATGAGTTCTGAGGGGCTGTATGGGTTTGAAAGATACTGATTCTTGTGTAACATGTCTTCAAAATATTTCACAAGACTGGAAAATTCAGATTGTTCGAAATGTTTCATCATTATGATGCTATGTTTTACTCGGTCATGTGTAGCTTGAGACCAATAAGCTGAGAGGAAGGCATGATAAAATTTTCCTTCACTGTGACAATCGTGAATGACCGATCGCATTCTTACAGCTGGTTCATTCTCTAAATAGCCACACATAAATTCTAATCTGTGTTCTAATGACCAGTTGGGAGGAAAACAATGAGAGAATTGATGGAGCCATGCTTGTGGATGAATGTCGTTGCCAGAATTCTTAAATGTTTTGGATTTACGTGTAGTAATGAACAGCTTATAGTCAAAATCATCATGTCGGCGAGTCGCATATCGGTCATTGTTAGGTCGTGTCGGCCGTTCCATCTCAAAATTCGGTGCACATTGCCAATTTCTTTCATAACTTCCGAAATACCCTGTGTTATTATCTTGCGTCTTTTCCGTATTTCTAAGTCCCTCTTCCTGTGTTGGAGCGCGAGTGTCCTCTGAAATACGTAATTCTTGTATTACCTGTGTCAGCTGATCTTGTACTTCCCGGATTTCTCTTTGGTGTTGCGTATTAATTTGATTCTGATTTTGTTTGAATTTCTTAATTTGTTCGCACTCTTCTGTGTCATTAAAGACTACCGGTTTTGTGTCATTCAGATTATCATCTACCTTCGTAAATAAATGATTTAGTTGATCCGAAAGTTCAACTACTTTCTCTGATAATGAACTAATTTCCTCCATGTGTCTTTCTGAACCAATTTTCAGAGTACCTACTGTGTCCTTTAAGTTTTCCTGAGTTTTTGCAAGTTGCGTAACCGAATCGGTAGATGCAACTGAGTCAATTTTAGCTTGCAAGGTCTCATGATTTTCATGAACAATAATTTGCAGTTCTTTTATGGCTGCTTCGTGATTCTGTAATGCATTTCAGTGCCAAAAAATAGGTTGAAAATGCTCACAAATTTGAGTTTTTACGTCATTACAGACTTTTTGACATTTCGATGCAATGTTATGTAACTCAGTAGTTATATCTTCACGTGTTTGTTCAAGAGTTTGTTTCAATGAGTCTAACTTTTTAAGATTTTGTTCCACTGTGTCTAACTTTTTGAGATTTTGTTCCACTGTGTCTAACTGTTGCTGTGTTTGTCTCTGATTTTGTTTCATTTGTTGCATTAATTGCAATAATAATGTGTTAGTGTCTGGAATCTGTTCCTCTATGCTTTTCGGCAGTGCATTTGCACCGGCAACATTCACATTTTGACAAGCAGAAAATGTGTCTTGACTTATTTGAGAAAACGGTGAGGACCCAAAACCTGAATCTACAGTATTTGCGAGATTGTTTCCTGTCATTTCGGATTCCTGAGGCGAGCTGTTGCCGACCGATCGATCGATAATGCTTCCCTGTTCAGTAATTGTTTCACTGTGTACACCATTATTTGCAACCCGCTCCATTTCCCTATGCACCATTACCAAATTACCACTTTGAATGTCTGTTAATTCATTACACAGTGGTGCTGATAAGCTACGTTCGTCGTCACTATTATTTCTCAGTTTACTTTGTAGCCTAGTGTTACGTTTTTCACACGCCATTATTGTCACAATATTTCACACGATAACACAGAAAAGCACAATTTGAAGAGCAAAAATAAGAGAACACATTAACATAGCACTGAAAATAATATCTAGTTAATTGCAGCTGCGAAATACTTGCTGCAAATCTACATGCATGCCACAACTGTTTTACTGTACAACAATGAAAAACTACCACTACAAAGGAAATTCTCTCTATGATTACGCGCTAGCAATAAACAATAGCTACACTAATTACACAAACTACAAGAAGAAATCAGAAGATTCCAATGGGGTATCCTCGGCTAAGGGTCGACATATGAAACGTCCCCTTTTGACAAATTATACATGACTGTCCTTAACCTGACACACAATATTTTTAGCGCAACGCAATCTGACTTTCAGAAATCCCTACAAAAGAATGGCCCTGACTAACATTAACCTATGCATTTCACAAATCGCTTACCTCACAAAAATCTTGGTTACTCGAACTACTGCAATACAGAGAGCGCCACTACAGCCAGCTAAATAAAAGATTCAAACTATGGAAGGCACTAACTACTGATAGGGATAGTTAGCAAATGAAAGATATTAATAGAGAACAAACAATGTATTTACCTTAATATCATCAAAAGTCGTAATATATATAGCAGTTCATGACAAATTACAAAACTCCGCCATCTCTCTCCCCACATCCACCACTGCTGGCGGCTCACCTCCAACTGCCCAACGCTACGCGCTGTTCACATCCAGCTGCCGCTGCCCAACACTACAATGGCAGACAACAATGCAAACTACCCACAGACTGCACACAGCACAGTCAGTGATTTTTCATATAGAGCGCTACGTGGCGTTACCAATAAGAAAACATAAACAGCCTACTTACAATAATGAATAACGATTATCAGACTGTAGCACAGTTTTCTTTAGTATTTTTTCAGGTCTGAAGATGGCATTTTAACTTGCCAAATAAAACCGACAAACTGTAGTTTTGCATTCCTGACAGGAGATGGATGAAGAAAGGTTCTGTCAATATGTGTCTGGAAATGGAGGGTGTGCGTGAAACGACAGCAAATCGTCCTGGAACAAAGTATAGAGCTTCATCACGTTCATGTCACAACAGATGTTCAAAGTGGCCTTCATGAACTGTAATGCACTCGTTTTTACGACCCATCATAGATTTCCGCCGACGGAAACCTTGTAACTATGATCGTCTGGTGCAAAAAACATCGACAAAATTCTTCCCATAGAGAGAAATTCACTGCTCATAATCCTTATACTCATTGCAGGTGGTGGGGATAGCAGCGGTAGTCATGCAAGATACATGTAATCGAACTTTGGCTTACGCAATGTTGGCAAGACCTGGAGATTGTACTTGGGTTCGTCTCAATATACTGTAGAAGCGGCCCTCCAAGTCTTGTGTAGGCCTAATACGCCCCCTCCCTGCTCGTTCGTCTGTCTGAAAGGACTCTTGGTGACAGAAACAACCAAAAATGGGGAGTCGTGACTGCTGTCTGTGACGGTACTTGTTTTGGCATAGCTGTGCAGCCTCTCGATCGTTTACATCAGCTGCCTCTCGACCGTCGACCGTTTCCATCTGCTTGGCAGTATATAACCACCGTCTTGGCTCGTTCCTGACATGAATACTGGACCATTCTGATGCTTACAATATGCTGCGTCAATCACACAGCCTGAAATTCAGTGACCGCTCTACTGCTAACAGTGTCAGGTAACCATAAAACTGTGAGGCACAACACAACACGTTTTACACAAAATGGAGGGAGACATGAGAGATCAGTGACTTTTCTACATAGAAGTTCACTTTCCGTTCACCTCGGAGTCACAGCCATTTAGTTTCTGTTCACATCAAAGTCATAGTCAACCTCTCTAACAAAATTATGTGTTCCTAACGTTGATGTCAATCAAATGAAAAACAACTCCTCAATGCGGATTGATAACGGAGGTCAGCGCATATGGAATGGGCTCTCAAATATGTGTCTCGAAGACACTTTAACTAGGAGAACCCAGTACGTTGTCCTGGACGGTGAGTATTCACAAAGGTATCGTCTAAGTGCCCCATAACCGGTTTGTCAGACGTTGTGGACAGTAGCGTGCGACTGTTTGCTGAAGACACTGTAGTCTAAGGGAAAGAGTAATCGTTGATTGACTGACAGGATGACTTGGATAGAATTTCTGTTTTGGTAAAGTGATTGAAAATTTTCTCTAGAAACAGGAAATTGTAAGTTAATCGACGTGAAAAAGGAAAAAATGGGGTAATGTTCGAGTTATTAGTGGTAAACTACATAGAGGAGCCAAAGAACTGGCATGCCTGCCTAATATTGTATAGGGCCCTCGCGAGCCTGCAGAAGTGCCTCAGTACGACGTGACATAGACTCGACTAATGTCTGAAGTGGTGCTGTTGGGAACCGACACCATGAATCCTGCAGGGCTGTTCATAAATTCGTAAGAGTACGAGGGGGTGGCGATCTCTTCTGAGCAGCACGTTGCAAGGCACCCCAGAAATGCTCAATAATTTTCATGTCTGGGGAGTCTGGTGGCCATCGGAAGAGTGTGAACTCAGAAGAGTGTTTCTAGAACCATTCTGTAGCAATTCTGGACGTATGGGGTGTCGCATTGTCGTGGTGGAACTACACAAGTCCGTAGGAATTCACAAAGGACATGAATGGATGCAGGTGATCTTGACAGGACGCTTACATACGTGTCACCTGCCCGAATTGTATCTAGACGTGTCAGGCGTCCAGTATCAGTCCAACTGCACACGCCGCACACCATTACAAAGCATCCACGAGCTTGAACAGTCTCCTGCTGACGTGTAGGATACATGGATTCCTGAGACTGTCTCCACACTCTTAAGCGTCCATCTGCTCGAAAAAATTTGAAACGGGACTCCTCCAACAGGGAAACATGTTTCCAAACATCAATAGTCCAATACTGATGTTGCCGGGTCCAAGCGAGGAGCAAAGGTTTGCGTCGCGTAGTCATCAAGGGTACATGAGTGGGCCTTCGGCTCCAAAAGTCCAAATCGATGATGCCTCGTTGAATGGGTCTCAGGCTGACATATTTTGATGGCCTAGCATTGAAAGTTGCAGCGATTTGCGGAAGGATTGCACTTATGTTACGCTGAACGATTCTCTTCACTCGTCATTGATCCCGTTCTTACAGGCTCTTTTTCCAGCCGCAACAATGTCGGAGATTTGATATTTTAGAGGATTCCTGATAGTCACGGTACACTCGTGAAATGGTCGTCCGGGAAAATCCCCACTTCATCGCTACCTCGGAGAACTGTGTCCCATCGCTCGTGCGCCGACTCTAACACCACGTTCAAACTCAATTTAAGCTAGATAACCTGCCATTGTATCAGCAGTAACCGACCAACAAATGCGCCACACACTTGTTGTCTTATATGGGCGTTGCCGAAAGCAGGGTCGTATTCTACCTGTTTACGTATCTCTGTATTTGAATACGCATGCTTATGCCAGTTTATTTGGCGCTTCAGTGTACTTGATATAATCAATCAGTCAAATGTCTACTGTAGGTGTAACGTTGCAAAGTGATTTGAAATTGAATGAGCACATCAGGTTCGTTGTATGTGAGGGGTGGATGATAGGGCAGATAAGATTTTATGCAGAACAATTGTGCGACCATGTTGTGAGTCCTGCTCGAGGGTTTAGGATTCCCACCAGGCTAGATTAAAGGAAGACATCGAAGCTGTTCGGAGACGTATTGCTAGATTTGCTACCGAATGGTTTGATCCACATGCGAGTATTAAGAAAATGTTCCATAAACTCAAATTGGAATCCTGGAGGGAAGAACACGTTCTTTTCAAGAAACCTTATTACGGAAGTTTACGGAAGAGGTATTTACGACAGAGTGCAGAACGTTTCTGCAGACACCAACGTAAATGTGGAGTGACGTCCACGACGATAAGAGAAATGTGGGCTCATGCGGAAGCATATGGGTAGTATGGGTAGTCTTTATTCCTTAGCTCCATCTGGGACTGGAAAAGGATAGGGAATAACTAGCAGTGGTACCAGGTACCCTTCGCCTTGTACTGTATGGTGAGCTGCGGAGTAGAGCGTGTAGATACAGATGTAGGAAGAACGCTTTCAGTGTTGTAATTACTTGGTCAAATGATATCTGTAACATTATGTGATTGCCCTACCATTTTAAATCATTCACTAACCGAGCAGTCGCTCGGCAACAGCTACAGTTAGCAAACAACGTTGCGATATGTAAAGAAAACGAACGTCGTGTGACGTGACGTGTTTATTGTGGAAGCGACGTCAGAGATGCTGTGAGCTATTGACTCTGAAAGCCGCTGCGCGAAAAGCGGACAAAAGAAGAACATCTTTCACACATTCTTTTGTTGTACGAGATTTTCTCGATAAACAGTTACTCATTCTTCTGTCTCTGGCAATTTGTGTCGGTCACGCATGGGTAATTTCCAAGAATGATTGCCTATCGAAGTTGGAGGGCTCCAAACGATACATATCGAAGATGCGATAGTAAATCGATTATGGTATTATCGTGGCGCGCGTTATGATAAATTATTTGTGATTGTCATTTTTGTCAGTTTTGCGTTGTTTCTTCAGTTCGAGTACATTGCGTTCCCGCCGTAATTGCTTGCGATTCCATTGGGAAATCGACACAGTTTCTCTTCATAGCGAGTGTAATGTGTGTTGCTACTCACGTTTCTTCCGCGGATTGCCTCACATGGAAAACTCTAATTCCATGCATGTCCAGTACAGGCAAATGTTTCACTTTTTGGCGGAAATATGGACTTCTGCCGGACGACGAAAGGTGGGACTGTGTTGACTGTGGTGCTGCGAAGTCTGTGAAACTGCGTAAGAGGAGTGTGGACACTGAGATTCATTTGCAATTTCATTGCGGACTTTGCGGAAAGTGAACCCATCAGGAAAAATACGTGGTTCGAATCCTCTAAATTATCGATTGAGACGGCGTAATTTTTGTGTCGTGCTGGACTCGAGATTATACGTTGCGGGCCACAGCATCAGAAACTGAGTTATCGGCAAATACCGTCTGTGACTACTTCGGGTTTTGCCGAGAAGTGTGCTACGTGACAGTGACAAATGACAGTGTGCCAATCGGTGGACCGAATAAAATAGTAGAAGTAGACGAGTCTCATATTGCTAGACGAAACAATCAGAGAGGACGACCTTCTAAAAGCGAAGTAGATCATATTTGGGTATTTGGTGGGATAGAAAGGGAGTCACGCAAGTGTTTCGTTGTGAGGATATTGTCCCGAGACAAGGTGACTTTAGTGGGTCTCATAAAACATTTCATACTGCCTGGAATGACGGGTTTCAGTCGTACCAGACTCTCAAAGCTGAAGGGTTCGAGCACGAATTCGTGAACCACTCTGTGGAGTTTCTCTCTTCAGATGACGCCAGTGTCCATACCCAGAACATAGAACGGCTGTGGAAGTCTGTCAAGTCTACCATAAAAAAAGAGAAGGGCGTCCAGGACAGAGGGACGAACTGTATTTCTTCTAGTACCTATACTTTCACAACTTGCGTTTTCAGGGGAAAGTCGACGCATGCGACACTCTGCCGATATTCCTGCGCGATATTGGCAGAGTTTATCCTGGGTACGGGAACAAAGGAATTGTACCTGCAGCTTATACAACACGCGGACAGTTAGAAGACGATAACACCGACGACGAGTAAGGTAAGTCGTCTCCTTTCAATTTACAAGTGATTCTCTATCGCTTTTCTTTTGTCGTTCTGTAGTGACACCTTCAAACATACTCGTAACGCGCGCCACGAGTCTTCTATAATCGATTTACTATCTCATCTTCGATATGTATCGTTTGCAGCCCTCCAACTTCGATAGGCAATCATTCTTCGAAATTACCCACGCATGTTTGCCACCGTATTATTATTGTTTAAGAAATATTATTTTAGTGTAATGTGAAAGTGCCATACTGCATATCAACGGATGTGAGAAGCTATATTGTGCGACGTACATCTGGAAATGTTAAAAGATGTAAGTTCGTTATCTATCGACTGCCATAAATTCAGAGTTAAATGAAACTTGTGTTTGGACTAATTATGGACTATGTCTCACTACTTCATGACCATATGTATTTAATTTTCTTTTATGTTTCTGCAAAGTTTGATGGTTCACAGTCCCAACTTTTTTCGTCGAAATCAGACGGACGTTGCATACGGCAAAATATTTTCTCTGCACCTTATTATATTGGTAAATGCATGGTAAACTTCGGTCCCTTAAGAAATTCATGTTGAGCTATCCGAAAACAATTGTATTTTCAATTGTCATTTACCCCTGACCAGTAAAGGTATTCAAATAACTAGTTATATCTATTGGCCTAAAATACAATATTTATCATTATGTGCTTTTCTCTGCAAATATATTTCCACCGCCGATTATAGCTGTATGTTAATGCCCAAAAGTAAACATATTGTTATACTTGCCGCCTCTGAACAGAGACACGAATTAAAACTCGTGTACTGCTCAAAGGAATAAAATTTTTTTAGTGAGATACGTATTATGGAAATTTTCATAAAGAATGTAGCTAATCTCGTGCTTTTGATCTGTTACATGCATCAAACACCATTCAATAAAATTTCCATCGAGCGAACAACCGAGATAAGACAATCAGAGAAATTTACGGAAAAGAGACTTTTTGGAACAGAATTTGTACGAAAATCTTGTTGCATCGCCGATGGCAGTCATTAGCAACGTAAATTAAAATTTTGTCAGTCATAGCCAAGCTTCCTTAGTTTCAGCCGTCATTAATCAATTTGTGACAATCTTTAGTAGTTTCAGTAGAAAATTTGCTTCAAATTCAGTAGTTTGCATTAAGTAGATTGGGCATTTCTTTAACGATTGCTTAAATTCCATCGTTGCGTATTGTATTCAGTTGTTATTAAATGTCCGCTGCCTTTTCACGGAGCTGACCTGTATTAGTTTTCATTTATTTTGATCCGTGTGCAGTCACTTTCTTTACGATCCAGAATAGTCACTTGTTCTCGTGACGTGCAACTCCCAACATTCCGATCTTGTGACGGAGCAGTGACAACCGACTCGCTAGCAATAAATTACATCTCTGTCGACAGCTGACGGCCGTAGCTCAAACGAACTTTATTGATTTACTGTTTGCAAATAAGTGAGCTATGAGAGACGATAAAATGCCATCTCTTGATTCAAATAAACAGAATGAAACGAGTGAAGTGTCGCGTCGCTTGCGGTCGCGCAGGATAATCTTCCAGATCCATGAAGCCAATGGGAAACAAGAAATCAGAGTAATTAGTTTTGCTAATTGGGTTCTTACAGAAACTAAACGATCCTACTCTATTGCTGAATTGGAAGCTCTTGCAGCAGTTTGGGATTTCAAGAGAATCAACTGCTACATCAATGGCAAGAACATCAAAGTTTATACTGATCATCAGGCTCTTAGTTTTCTTCTGACGTGTAAACTCCTACATCCTCGCTTAACGAGGTGGTGTCTTTTCTTGCAGGAATATGATTTCGAAATAATCTACATAAAAGGCAAAGATAACATTATTGCAGATTCTCTATCTCGCATGACTGAAAGCTCTTGTGACAGCACTGAACTTTTGGAACAAATGTGAAATTACAGAATTCTTATGATGAAGGATCCAATACATCGCAAATGGTTTCTTGATTTTTGTAACCAGATTGTTCAATTGCAGAAAACTGATCCAAAATGGAGAGGTGTGAAACAGATCCTCGAAACTAATCCTACCCATCGCAAGTGCAAATACTACAAATTTCATAATCAAGTTCTCTTCCACCAATCGTCCTTGTCATCAGAAAATTGGCTAGTAAGCATTCCGCAGCAGTATGTTGAACACTTACTCTGGTATATACATATTTCATGGGGACACTTTGGTCCAGAAAAGTGTAAGCATAAAATTGCAAAGTACTGCTACATCCCTAACCTTCATAGCAGAATCCACCGGCTCTTGAAACACCATTCAGTTTTCAAAAGGCAAAACCTTTTAATCTTTCGGATATTTTGCCTTTGAATCCTATCATCATACAGAAACTGCATGGGGGCTTAATTATATATAATGAAATGCAAATACTTTTAATTTTTTTTGTTTAGTAGCTGTCTGTACGATTACGAAGTCTCGTAAACGGTTGGCCCTGACTAGTATTTGTACGCAATCTGACTGCATAGAACAACAACAAAGAATGAAATGAAAATTTCCGTTAACACAATTAATTAATTAAGTCCCCAGCAACTATAAAACGTACGAAACCAAAGCACAAGTGCAACTGTTCTGAGCGTGGAAGTGTGACTCAACGTACACATCTGGCACAATTCTTCTTCAATAAGACAAGAAATTTTAAATACCATTTATACTGAAGTAATTAAAAAAATAGAAATACTATAATTGCGCAAGAAAATCCGAATTACACTCTAATACAAGAACACGAGCCAGAAGCTTTGTTGACTGAACCTGTGACGAGGCATTGTTTAAGACATAATGAAAAAAAAGTAATTTTTTTTACCTTCATATATATTGACGAAAAGCACTCTGATCATTACAATATCTCCATTCGAACAACATCTGCTGTCTAGCCCATCAAACAACTGCATATAACATGGCCACAAATAGCACAGCTATCAATATCCTCTCAGCAAGATCTGCACAACCACTCACCACGACGACATCTCAACAACGACTTGACTCCTACTACTTCTCAACAAGCACTGACTACTGCCACATCTCGACAAGCACTCTCCACCACGACTTCTCGACAAGCACTGCCAGTGGAGGCGGCGGAATAAAACTCTTTGGCGCAATCTCTGGCGCTGTGGCTCAGTGTAGCCACCTTTCATATGCCCTTCCTCCACGGGCCAGAATTTGATGGTATTTTTGCCAGCATTGGTGGTGAAAATACCACAAAATTCGTTCACAAAAATACAGACAAAAATAAAAGATGATATTAATACTTAAATATCACATAATTAGATAAAATTTTGGCTTTGCACTGACCTTTCAATAACCTAATATATAAAATACAGTAAGCAATACATATTCTTTCATACATGTGACTTTACATAATAGTTTACACAATACACAAAAAATCAGTTTATACAAATGTTCACATAAAATGCTTTCAATGATTCAAAAAATAAGTAGTTGATAATTCCAGAAGTAGCACCCAGCAATGGTCAACAGGTGCAAACAGCAAGAAGTAACATCATTTCAGTAGAAACAGTTCCAACAGTGGCACCCAGCAATGTTGAGTAGGTGCAGACACCGACAAGTGACATCATTTCAGTAGAAGCAGCCCATCAGTGGCACCCAGCAATGTTGAACAGGTGCAGACACCAACAAGTGACATCATTTCAGTACAAGCAGTCCATCAGTGGCACCCAGCAATGTTGAGCAGGTGCAGACAGCAACAAGTGACATCATTTCAGTATAAGCAGTTCCATCAGTGGCACCCAGCTTTGTTGAACAGGTGCAGACAGCAAAAAGTGACATTATTTCAGTAGAAGCAGTTCCATCAGTGGCACCCAGCAATGTTGAGTAGGTGCAGACACCAACAAGTGAAATTATGTCATTAGAAGCAGTTCCATCAGTGGCACCCAGCAATGTTGAACAGGTACACACAGCAACAAGTCACATTATTTCAGTAGAAGCAGTCCATCAGTGGCACCCAGTAATGTTGAGCAGGTGCAGACAGCAACAAGTGACATCATTTCAGTAGAAGCAGTCCATCAGTGGCACCCAGCAATGTTGAGCAGGTGCAGACAGCAACAAGTGACATCATTTCAGTATAACCAGTTCCACTAGTGACACCCAGTAATGTTGAACAGGTGCAGATAGCACTCCATAATATTCACCACCACTGATCACACAGTTCATCAGAGTTTATCAGCAGAAATTAAACATGTCCTAGTGGCACCAATCATGTAGAAAAAGTGCAAGTAACAATCCATAATATTCACTATCACTAATCACACTGTTCATCAGAGTTATCAGCAGAAATTAAACATGTCCTAGTGGCACCAATCATGTAGAAAAAGTGCTAGTAACAGTCCATAATATTCACTATCACTTATCACACAGTTCATCAACAGAAATTAAACATTTCTAAGTGTCACACATCAATGTTGAACAGGTGCAGGTGTGAACAACAGTTTGAATGCACACAAAATTGCTTTTACAAAATTATTCTCAATGCTCTTACACTAAACATACAAATTATAACAAACACACAAATGATATCAGATAATTGTCATATTAAATATTACAAATACACAAATATCAGTAAACCTATAATATTTATGGGTGTCAGTGCAAGCCACAACAAACAAGTAAAATAATATATAGGAGATAGGTCGGTACCAATTATATGGGATTAGGAAAGGAAAACACACAAAACACACTCATTCATCTTTCGTCCACATTAGTGCTACTGTGTAATTGAATAGTGTTAACTGTGTAAATGCAATTCTGTCGAAATTTGAATGTTCATCATGTGTATCAAGTAGCAGTGGCAGCAATGTATAACAGTCAATAATAGTTAGTCAACGTCATAGTCATCATGTCAAGACCAATGTTTGCCAAGCCAAATCAAAATGTACGGTTGCTGAACAACTGCCAGTGTACCAAGATATGCAAATACTTCCTCTCTCCAAAAAAAAGTATATACTGCTTAGTGATTTAACAAAGTGTGTGTGTAGACAATCTTCTTTCCACTTGAGTGTTCTAGTCTGCTATCTTCATCCTCCTTATTCCATATAAACCAACAAAAAAAAAATATATATACTCCTCACTTACTTTACCTCCTATCCACCAAAACTTCAATAATCATCAGCATCACATAATCTTAATACTTCAATAATACCTCTTACGTCGATACATATAAATCTTATCATCAATATCATTTACCTTACCTCTTGTCCACCAAAACTCCAATAATCATCAACTTCACACAATCTCAATACCTCAATAATACCTCTTCAATACGTCGATACATATAAACCTTATTACCAATATCATTTCACTTCCATAACAACTCTTTCCTCTAGTCAGTCTCCTCGAACAAGTACAGATAAAATCCTAGTGCAAACTTCAATTCATCATCCCATACAATCCGAAGACACAATGTCCACACACAACCTCTGTGTAATCCATCTGACCCAAATCTTCTACTCATTACGAATCATAAAATACATTTTGGTTACCTTGTCCATCATTAAATAAAAGAAATGCATACATGACCTCTAACAGCCTTTAGTTCGAAGAACTTTCAGTAAGTAAGTACGATTACAAAGTGTGAATAATCGTGATATTTCAGTGTGTACACCACTTCAAGAATTATGGCAAACAGAAGCAAACATGTGGAGTACTTCTTGTGTCAAGTGTCACTTGCTATTTCAATTGCTCACGAAAAATGCAGTGTAATAACTGTCAATGGTCTGACCCTAGTGTTGGTATGTCATGTCGTTAGCTTCCTTCCTATTAGCATAAATTTATACAGCTTCCATAAAACCTCCAGCTCATGTGACTTCAATGAAGTTTCTTGTACCAACGTCGTTCGTAGAATTATAGCAGTTCAGTTTCTTACCTTAAAAATATAAGGCACTGAGCGTAAGCAAAACATGCAACAGCGAGTAAATATACCAGTAAAGAACAGAATGTCAACAAGTGGATGCAGCACAATTCCTACAACGAGGCTCTGCCAAGCGAACAATCTATAATTAATACCATAGTGTGACCTAAACTCCATGTTCGTACACAGTATATCAGCTTTTCTATATACCAAATTAAAGAGTAGTTATGACAACAAAACAAAAATGTGTAAATATGCAATCCATACGCAAAGTAGCAAATATGTATCTTACATAATAAACAGGTCATTAGCATCATATCAACGTAAGCAAATAAATGTTCATATGTAATCTTAATAAGTAAAAATGAAGGCGCAAGGAGATAAATCACAAAGTATAACTTACATACATAACCACAGTCAGCACAATTAATCAGGTGACAATTATAATTTAAATAAATAAGCACAACAGGCACATAATAAAAAAAAGTGACATCAGTGAAAAAGCAGAGCAGCCAAGCGGTGCATAATATACATAAGTAACAAACCTGTTCATTAATCAATCATTGTCAAAATCAGTTAATGTACGCAAGCACGTCGCTTCACAAGTAAATTCATAAAACATAAAATTTAGCACAAAGTATAAATCACGTAATCGCGAGCAGCAAATTACGTTTAAAGTACGTACCTAAGTGGAAATATGTTACCTGAAAAATAAACTCAATTAATAGTTACCTTTTTAGTTTATTAGTTTCTTCTTCGAAATTACATTCTTCCTGAAAATTTCTCGATAGCAAGTCCTCTTAACGTGGGACACACACAGAATTTACCTGAAGGTCTTAAATATTTTATACAACCGTATCCTGAAAAATACTGAACGTTAATAACATAATTTATCAAGTCACTATAGCTTTATACTGAATTTATTCGGAGAAATTACACTGTGTATTTGTTTACGGCTGTCAGTGCATTCGCACTGAGCGCTCGATCAGCTGTAGGTACGCGTGACGTAGGAAGTAATTGTTTGCGGTCAACGACTGCCTTGTGCGGCGCGCAGACTTGACTGTTGCTTTGAGTATGTGCCGCCGCCGGAACACGGCGCGGTATCCTTGTATTATCTGCATGTTTACGTATAACTGTTGGTTTCTCGAAAGTATGTCATTCCACAAAAATTTTAACGTTCGATATGTGATGTATTCCTTTAGAGCGCCGAGATTTAAGAGTTTCTATTTCGACAGTGTTATCATGAATAATTTTGCGAACTCTATATGGACCGTTATAAAGCAAAAAAAATTTGCGACACAAGCCTTTTCCTTTGTGAGACAAACGGTGAGACTTAATTAACACCTTTTGACCAACTGAGAAAGTTTTTAAACGACCAAGACGCTTAGCTGATTTCTCTCTTCTAGCAGCCGCAGATGCAATATTTCGTAGAGCCAGGTTGACAGCTCAGAATGCCGCAGTTTTCGTGAAGACGGAAAAGGAACGATTTCAGAAATGCGATTTGTCGGTGCTTTATTTTTTAATATTAATAGAGGCGGTAAAGAAGTTGAATCATTAGGGAGTTCATTCAGAATGTTTTGAAAAATATGAAGAAACTGATCCCAAGTTCTGTGATTCTGATGACAATAAAGACGACACAATTTATTGATTTCCTTCATCCATCTCTCTGAAGCGTTAGATTGAGGGTGAAAAAGTGAAATGAAAATTGGTTTAATCTTACGACGCCGTAGAGTACGAAGCCAAAATTTAGAGCGAAACTGTGATCCATTATCTGATATAACCTTATCAACATGACCCACTTCTTTAATAAAATTCGATGAAAGCGTTAGATACTGAACGAGCTGTTGCTTTGCGTAAAGGTGTAAAATAAACATATTTTGATGTCAATTCCACTGCTACCAAAATGTACGCAAAACCATTAGTAGAACGAACCACTGGACCGAACAAATCGACTGCAGCCATGTCTTTTAACTTCGCTGGAATGATAGGAAACAACCGTGCTCTGTGAGAAACAGTTGGTGGCTTAGCCTTTTGACATAATTTTCATTTGGCAAGAACAGATCGGCAATAGTTTTCTGCACTACAACGCCCTTATCTTCTATCTCTTGAAATAAATGTGCACCTAGGCCTTTGTATGATGAGTCCATCGCCAAACAAAAATCTTTAGATAAATCGGGATGTGAAAGAAGTGGAGCAGCAACTAAAGCATCACGAAGTTGTTCAAATTCTGACTGAGCTTCCTCATCCCAACACCAATTAGAATTCTTTCCAGGTAGTTCACATAAACGAGGTGTGGCCAAATTACCCAATCTAACAAAGCGTCTAAGAAAATTACAGACACCAAGGAAACGACGAACATCACGTTTTGTGGTAGGAACAGCATAATTACGAATAGTGTCTAGTTTCTCTGGATCAGGAAGAATACCTTCTGTAGAAATAATGTGACCGAGAAATTTCACCTGAGAACGACCAAATTCAGATTTTTCCAAGTTCACTGTAATGCCAACTCTTGCAAAGATACGTAATAATGAATCCAAAATTTTGTTATGCTCACTCCAAGAACGTTTATCAATAAGAATATCGTCAACATATGAAGTAATATTGTCACGAAGATAAACAGGTAAAATTTCGTTTAAACTACGAATGAATGCTGCTGAAGATACAATAAGTCCAAATGGTAATTTCCGAAATCACTTTTGGGTAAAATAGTCATATCCGGTTATTCTTTACCTACTGTCTAGATAGATTGATAGTCGAAGAGTTGTTTTGATACATGCAAAGAATAGTAAAAGAGTAGGCAGCGGTGCAGAAAACTAAAAGGGAAATAGCACCACTACAGCTCGTGGCCCTATGCACGCTACGGCACATATTCACTTAGTGTAGTGAATCCCCTGAGGACTTTAATAGCCGCACATAAATTCCAGTTTGTGACTTAGTGGCCAATTTGGTGGAAGTGCGTACATAAATTGATCTAGCCATGAACATGGATGTATGTCATTCTTATAATTACGAAAGATCTTAAATTTCCGAACAGTCAAGAAGTGTTTATAGTCAAAGTTTTCGCCTCGTGGCGACAAAGACCTACCGCGTCTGTTCCAGTCCGAATGTCGATTATTGTGAAGTTCACGCGCCTGGCGCTCTCTTGTTGCATCCCGTAAATGAAACAAATTATTTTCTTCAAACCCCTCTGCTATCTGTGATTCTAAATTTCTTCTGCTGTCTTTTCCTACAATTTCGCTTTCAATTTGTTTGACTTGCTTTCCTAATGCCTCAAATTCCCTTTTAATGCGTTCATTAAATTTTCCCTGTTTTTCAACATGCTTATTTACGTTCTGGTACTCTTCTGTTTCTGCAAATGGCAATGGAGCTGTATCATCCGAATCTCTGTCCCCATTTAAACTAAGACTTGTCAGTTTGTCTGAAATCTCCTCAACTCTTTCCGATGAGTCACCTATTTTTTCTTTCTGTTTATTTACGTCTTCTGTAAGTCTCGCGACTCGGGTTTCAGTATTGACACATTTATTAGTTAACTGTTCATACTGTTGTGTTAGGTTATTTAATCTGTCATTTGGTACGGATTCCTCGATTCTCTCAAATATTTCTTCCTTATCGTGTGCACGTTGTAAATTTAACTCTGAAAATTTTTGTACTATCACGCGATCTCTTTCTTCCTGTTCTATGTCCTGTTCCTCTTGTCTAATTTCTATTGAAATTGAACTATTATTGTGAGCATTCAAAATCGGTTGTACTTCTTCTCTAATTTCTTTCTTTGATTCATCTTTCATGTTTTTGAAACATGTCCCTGTTCGTGAGCCTAACTGTGTTTCCATTGTTTCCATCTCGGTTTTACTTGTTCCTATTTGTGAGTCTAACCGTGTTATCATTGCTTCCATCCGTGATCCCAGTGTGTCTAACCGGGTTTTTAATTCAGATCCCAAATTTAATATTGCACTCATCAACTGCTCCATATCTTCTGTCGTTAACCACGTATTCTGAAAATTTTTCAATTGTGAAAAATTTTGAACTGTTTCCGGACCATTTCCCGACTTATTAAATTGTTTTCCACTTCATTATTCATCATCCTGTTCCCCTGTGTTGGCGAGTTCGCCATGTTAACAATTTCGTTATTCTCACTATTCATCATTTTTGCCTTTTTCATCGATCGCGTAATCATTTACAAAACATGCAAAACTCGTCACTATACGAAAATTACACACAATGACACTTTATCACCAACAATACCATTCACACGAAATGCTTCCCACAAACACGATTAACAAACAATTGAAATCTTCCTAACTGCACAAAATTGTCAAACCCGTATACAAGACAACAAAAATTAAATTCTGCAAATAAAAAATACTATTAGAAGAATGACAATTACCAAATCTACACATGTAATATAGACTACAATTACTAAACTACAAATTACTACAACAATACTACTATCTACTATTTTTACAATCAGAAGAATTCCAAGGGACGATCAGAAGCAGCGGTCGCCACGTGCATGGGGGCTTAATTATATAGATATGAATGCAAATATTTATTTTTTTATTTTTTTAGTCGCTGTGTGTCCGATTACGAAGTCTCGTAAACGGTTGGCCATGACTAGTATTTGTACGCAATCTGACTGCATAGAACAACAACAAAGAATGAAATGAAAATTTCCGTTAACACAATTAATTAATTAAGTCCCCAGCAACTATAAAACGTACGAAACCAAAGCACAAGTGCAACTGTTCTGAACGTGGAAGCGTGATTCAACGAACACATCTGGCACAATTCTTCTTCAATAACACAAGAAATTTTAAATACCATTTATACTGAAGTAATTAAAAAAAATAGAAATACTATAATTGCGCAAGAAAATCAGAATTACACTCTAATACAAGAACACGAGCCAGAAGCTTTGTTGACTGAACCTGTGACGAGGCATTGTTTAAGACATAATGAAAAAAAAGTAATTTTTTTTTACCTTCATATATATTGACGAAAAGCACTCTGATCATTACAATATCTCCATTCGAACAACATCTGCTGTCTAGCCCATCAAACAACTGCATATAACATGGCCACAAATAGCACAGCTATCAATATCCTCTCAGCAAGATCTGCACAACCACTCACTACGACGACATTTCAACAACGACTTGACTCCTACTACTTCTCAACAAGCACTGACTACTGCCACATCTCGACAAGCACTCTCCACCACGACTTCTCGACAAGCACTGCCAGTGGAGGCGGCGGAATAAAACTCTTTGGCGCAATCTCTGGCGCTGTGGCTCAGTGTAGCCACCTTTCAAAACCTAGACAAATCCTAGGCATAGATTTGGGAGGACCACTCCCACGAGGTCGTGGAGGACTAAGGTACCTTGTAGCTGTCATCGATCTATTTACCAAACATTTGAGATTGTACGCTATGAGATCTGCAAACACACAACCAATCATCAATCGTGTAGAACGTGACTACTTTCCTAGATTCGAAAGACGTGAATCAATTCTCTCAGACAATGGGTCTAACTTTGGTTGCAAAAGATGGAGACTTTTCGCTGCTCCCTGTCATCAAATTAGGCAAATACTTATCTCAAAATTTAGGCCCCAGTCGAACCCGACTGTCGAGTCTTCAAGGAGTTTAATCGTTTCATTCGTACATATGTACCAAATCAGCAGACTCTCGGGATTGACTTTATGTGACCTTTCTAGGAAACTGTGAATAATCTACTGCACCTGTCTAGTGGTTTCACTCCAAGTGAGTTGATGGCTTCTGACCAAGAGAAAAATGAATGGGTCAATTCAAGTCCTAAGTGTAAAAACACAAGCGCTAGTTTAGACGCCAGAATAAGACAAGCTCTAACAACAGTGACCACCCAAGCCAATTTACGCAAGAAGGCATATGACAAACATATTAACAAGGTGTTAACTTATAAAGTAGGTGAAAAGGTCTTACTAAAAGCGCACCTTAAACCATCGTTGCTCTCACGCAAAAATCGAAAATGGCAAAGTCTTTTTGAGGGACCTTACGAGGTCCTTTGTGTACCACCCACAGGTTGTTATCTGATTTCCGATCCCGCAAATGGAAAAAAAAGTATCATGCTACAAAATAAGTCAAGAGAAAGCTTTATAGCGGCAAGAGAAGGTTAGCCGCTAGTAGCTAAGTGAAAACTGATCTGACTTCGTTAAAAATGATTACGATAAAGAACATGACAGTGAGCCTGTCTTTGCTACACAGCAGAGAATTTAAAATATGTTATCTTGAGCCATAATTTATGCACAGAGAAGTTGATGAAATATTCTTGTTTAACAAAGGAAGTGGTCGACTTTGAGAACTCTAGTTTTAAGATTTAGTTTTAAGCATATAATATTTATGAGAGAAAAGTGAAATACAAGGCGAAGGATGTGCCTAAAAAGCCGGCTTCTGCAATATGAAATGGCAAAGAAATGAAAATAAAACGTAGCATGTAGGAAATTTTGTTTAAGTTCAAGGAGCAATGATCGAAAAAGGATATTTATTTTCGACAAGGACAAGGGTCGCTTGACAATTAATGGTTCATGATGCCACTAAAAAGGAAAATAAGTAACTAGTTTCTAAGTCAGCGATGTCTAGCTTATGTTCTAATGTACATAGAAATTTGGAACATTTTCATCCCTGCATTAAAATAACGTAATGCTTACGAAGCATGTGAGTTACTTGTAAGTACCAGCATGATAACGAAATCTCTATCCTTCAGCTAGATAAATAGAATAGCATTAATTGTAATTGCTATACGCAGGTCAGATACATTTAAAGCCATAAGTGAAATAAAATACCAAGCATAAGGGCGTAAGTGACAAGGAGAAAGCAATGATGACTTAAGGTCGTATATAGAGGTCAATGCAGTGCAACGCAAGCAGGCGTCAAAGCGAGAATAAGATGACAATGAAACCGCCAGTAAAACAAAGCAGGTAGGTCTTAATTACAGCGCGTACGCCGACGTATGACCGAAAGAAAAATTAATTTCTAAGTCACAACTAAAAAAGAGTTGTTTGCTATATTTCTTCTTCTATGTACTATTATACCTATGTCTTTCTTCTGAATTTGTGTAAATATCCTAACCCGCCTAAACCCGTGCCGTAGACTTTACGTCACAGATTGAGAAATGCGGTTGACGTGGAAGGCTGGTTTGGCAAACGATTTTCAAAAGGAAACGAGTGTACGAAATCAGGAAAAGCCAGTTTTGAAATGTCTTTACTTTTTCTTTTAAAGTCAATCCGAGACGCGAACTGCGATCGCGATAAGGAATTTGATTATTTCCTTGAAGGGTGCTTTGTTCTCATGTGAAATGGCGATCAAGTATGACTGATTGATCCTCGCATCTACGAGTAGTAAAAAGGAAATTTTTGTCGAAATGACAGTGATAACTCAAATGAATCTAATGAACAGAAAGAACGATTCAAATGAATAAAAAAAAACTAATTGCTAACAGATCAGAGAAACTAATGAATTGTGACTGTGAATCGAAAGCGTAATTAATCTTAGAGAAAGATGATGAATAATGTAAAGCGAAATGTTAAAGTGGTTACCAAGAAAGCAACAGAAACTGAAATGGACATGATAATCGAAGCTCTCAATTAGCAAGCTTCAAAGTGAGACAAAATATTTGATTATAAACTATAAAAAATTTGTATACATAGTCGTGTATAAGTGAAGGCTTAAAATGCTATGGAAGTCTACCACAGACATGAAGCAATGCATCGTTGTTATAAATAAGTGATAATTTCATTAACGATGAAAATAACGTGTTAAACGTGCAGATATGCCGACGGACAGTGATACTCCGGTTGTGTAACCGAAGGCGGTGATGTGATTAAGTGCAGTGCATCGGAAACCAATTGTACGTGTTAGCTCCTTTGCAAAATGCGAACGATAGCCTATCTTAAAATCTTCAAAATCGGCTGGAAAATGTGGAGGCAGGGATGGTTTCAATTGAGTCTCTATCCCTGGTAATCGTTGTCCCTCCGCACCAGCTCAGATAACCACAAAATCCTACAACACCATCGACGCAACGTGTTCACTGAACCGTGAGCGGAAAGGCTGAAATACCGCGTGGCGGCTAGTGAGCGTCTGTAGTTGCGATTCAGCACCAACAATCGGCCTGTGGCAACGCCCATCGACGCAACAAACGCGTTTTAGTTCAACGAAACAGACTTTCCTTGATAGCCACTCCCAAAATAAAGGACTCTTATATGAGTTCACAACATAAAAAAAGAAATGTAATCCCGTGAATGAAATGCGAATGGCCAAACCTCACGTGAATAGTGACAATGTCAGATTCCTATGAATCCCAAGTCATAAAATTAGATGTAAGCTTAGTTCTTAGACTAATAGGTATTTATATTTTTTTGTTACCTGTAACGTGTGTACCTAACGTACTCGTCCACCAGAGCTGATGAAAAGTTTCCTTCTCGGAGAACGCAAAGTAGCAATCCATCTTCTCAAGGGATAAGCTTCGTCTTGTTCAAAAATGGTTCAAATGGCTCTGAGTTCTATGGGACTTAACATCTGAGATCATCAATCCCCTAGAACTTAGAACTACTTAAACCCAACTAACCCAAGGACATCACATACATCCTTGCCCGAGGCAGGATTCGAACCTGCGACCGTAGCGGTCGTGCGGTTCCAGACTGTAGCGCCTAGAACCGCTCGGTCACCCCGGCCATAAGCGTAAGTAAATCAAATTTCTTAACGTTCACATTGACAGCTATCCAGTTCTTAATTTTTATTCAGGTGTTTTTACGTTTTAATGAACTTAAGCCAACTTACAACGTACCGTCATCATTTTCACGTTCGACTGCTCTTTAGTTCATAAACTTTTTTACATAACACTTCACTGTTCTGTTGCCTTTTTATCTATGTGTCGAAATAAAAAATTTTCACGTATCTAATGTGCGAAATTAACCGGATTTTCTACCCTCCACAATGCTTATCTACGAAATCCAGAAAGTTTCATGTTTCCAGAATTCACCGTTCTCTGTGGATTTTTGTTATATAGCTACGCTCTATTCATTGGTAGCAGCAGGATTGTTCCTTTGTTATCAATACGATCGAGTTCCTGACCTAGTCTTGTCCAAACCGAATTGGTGCTCTGCCTGTGTGCTCGTAGTCGAACGGACGATAAACCATAATCTTCAAAAATGGTTCAAATGGCTCTGAGCACTATGGGACTTAACAGCTGTGGTCATCAGTCCCCTAGAACTTACAACTACTTAAACCTAACTAACCTAAGGACATCACACACACCCATGCCCGAAGCAGGATTCGAACCTGCGACCGTAGCAGTCGCGCGGTTCCGGACTGAGCGCCTAGAACCGCGAGACCACCGCGGCCGGCTCCATAATCTTCCTTCGTTCCTTCACAGTTAAGTATATAGTATTGTAAATTGTCCCAAGTGACCAAGTTCGACTTCGAATGTAGCTCATTGAACAATAACTACCTGTAATACAAGATATATGCGAATACCTCTCCGTCGTCTTGGCAACAAGTCTTGGCACGTGCACATACACACACACACACACACACACACACACACACACACACACACACACACACATAAATGCTCAAGCCATAACTAACTTTATTGATTGGCAGAATTTTCTTCACATAAATAGCTCCATCTGTTTCTTACTGTTTGCTTCTTAATATAATAGCAAAAATGGTGCAAATGGGTCTGAGCACTATGGGACTTAACATCTGAGGTCATCAGTCCCCTAGAATGTAGAACTACTTAAACCTAACTAACCTAAGGACATCACACACATCCATGTTCGAGGCAGGATTACTGCGACCGTAGCGGTCGCGCGGATCCAGACTGAAGCGCCTAGAACCGCTCGGCCACACCGGCCGGCCGAGCTTCATCTGGAGAAGAATCAATTTTAACTTACCTGTCCAATACACAAATAATGAAAGCGTAAAAAATCATGACAACTAGTGAGCAGTGGAAGATGGACATGTGTAAGAAATTCCATGTGTGAGAATTATATGTGTATAAAAAGATGAATGTCTATGTGTTTTATTTCAGGAGCAAAGAGCTTATGAGTTCTTGACAATAACTTCAGGCCACAAAGATGGTCTTTATGAACTCTGTAAAATTGAATATAATGAGCATAATGTATAACCTCCATTGTAAACTTTGTAAATTTACTGTCTTAGTATTTAAATTTTTCTGTGTATCTTTACCTTAAGAATTGTATTTTGTCTCAGAACGACAGATCACCATATTTGTGTAATCCTAATAGCCAAATGACAGAAATACTATGTTTAATCCACGTAAAGCCGTAAAGTAATCAATCCCATAATGTTAACGGTGACATGTGAATCTTGGTGATTTCCTTGATTTCCAAGATTCCCGTGGAAGTCAATGTAACATGTGATTGCACTACAATTTTAAACCATTCACTAACCGAGCAGTCGCTCGGCAGGAGCTATAGTAAATAACGTTGCGAGAACGTAAAAAAAAAACGAACATCATGTGACGTGACGTGTTTATTGTCGAAGCACCGTCAGAGATGCTGTGAGCTATTGACTTTGAAAGCCGCTGCGCGAAAAGCGGACAAAAGAAGAACATTTTTTACACATTCTTTTGATGTACGAGATATCCGCGATGAAAAGTTACTCACTCTTTCTACATATTCTTTTGATGTACGACATATTTTCGATGAACTGAGTAAAATAATCTAATAGGTTTATCAGCACAGTCATTCATTAATTTTTCTAAGGGGACGTTACATATTACATATGGGAATGACTGTGCTGAAGAACCTCTTACATCATTTTCTTTTCAAACAGCTGCGCAGAGCTGAACGTACTCAGACATTTCTCACTTTACTTATTCTGATCATCACTAAATTGACACACAATATTTTTAGCGCAATGCAATCTGACTTTTAATAATCCCTACAAAAGAATGGCCCTGACTGACAATAACCTATACCTTTCGTCAGTCACTTACCTCACAAAAATCTTCGTTACTCAAACTACTGCAATATAGCGAGTGCCAATACTGCCAGCTAAATAAAAGATTCTAACTACTGAGGTCACTAACTAACAATGTATTTACCTTAACAGTGTTCAAAAGTATATATATATAGGGTGAGTCACCTAACATTACCGCTGTATATATTTCGTAAACCACATCAAATACTGACGAATCGATTCCACAGACCGAACGTGAGGAGAGGGGCTAGTGTAACTGGTTAATACAAACCATACAAAAATGCACGGAAGTATGTTTCTTAACACAAACCTACGTTTTTTTAAATGGAACCCCGTTGGTTTTGTTAGCACATCTGAACATATAAACAAATAGGTAATCAGTGCCGTTTATTGCATTGTAAAATGTTAATTACATCCGGAGATATTGTAACCTAAAGTTGACGCTTGAGTACCACTCCTCCGCTGTTCGATCGTGTGTATCGGAGACCACCGAATTACGTAGGGATCCAAAGGAAACGGTGATGGACCTTAGGTACAGAAGAGACTGGAAGAGCACATTACGTCCACATGCTAACACCTTTTTATTGGTATTTTTCACTGACGCACATGTACATTACCATGAGGGGTGAGGTACACGTACACACGTGGTTTCCGTTTTCAATTACAGAGTGGAATAGAGTGTGTCCCGACATGTCATGCCAATAGATGTTCAATGTGGTGGCCATCATTTGCTGCACACAATTGCAATCTCTGGCGTAATGAATGTCGTACACGCCGCAGTACATCTGGTGTAATGTCGCCGCAGGCTGCCACAATACGTTGTTTCAAATCCTCTGGGGTTGTAGGAACATCACGGTACACATTCTCCTTTAACGTACCCCACAGAAAGAAGTCCCTGCAGATGCTGCTCGCCGACCGTGGCCCGTGTTTGTTACAACACGCATCTGAACGTCGGAGGTTTCAAGCGTCAACTTTAGGTTACAATTTCTCCGGATGTAATTAACATTTTACAATGCAACAAACGGCACTGATTATGTATTTGTTTATATGTTCAGATGTACTAACAAAACTAACGTGGTTCCATTTAAAAAAACATTGGTTTGTGTTAAAAAACATATTTCCGTGCATTTTTGTACGGTTTGTATTAAACAATTACACTAGCCCCTCTCCTCACGTTCGGTCTGTGGAGTCGGTTCGTCAGTATTTGATGTGGTTTACGAAATATATCCAGCGGTAACGTTATGTGACTCAGCCTATATATATATATCAGTTCATGACATCCAGTCTTACAAATTTACTGTCTCTGTTCAGATCATCCGCTCTCAAAACTCCGCCATCTCACTCCCCACATCCAACACTGCTGGCGGCTCACCTCCAACTGCGCAACGCAACGCGCTGTTCACATCCAGCTGCCCAACACTACAATGGCAGACAACAATGTAAACTAGCCACAGTTTGCACACAGCACAGCCAGTGATTTTCATACAGAGCGCTACGTGGCGTTACCAATAAGAAAACCTAAACAGCCTACTTACAATGTGACTTTCATATCAGTTCTGTGTGACATCAGTAACCCACCTCACACGTCTCATAAACATCTGTGCTCTGGCGTATTTTTTTTTTCCTTGGTATGTGTCGACACACTGCTGAGCCCGAGGATGACGTCTCAGGGCGTCACGCTTTTTCGCCTGTAGACATCTCTGAGATAAGTTTCAAACTTCTGTGTTCCAACAGCAAACAGCTACAGCACATCGAAAAAGTAACCCTATAATTATGTCTCGCAGTGTATGCAGCATACCATAACTGTCAAATTATTTCGTGTTTCTGTTCTAGTGGTTGCGTTTTTGCTCCAATGTGATCATTCAGATTTTGAACTAACCTCTGTCTCTAATGACCGCGCTGTCTATGTGACTTTGTACTTTTTATCTTCGTTTCTTTTGTGAAATAGCCCATTCCGCCTGCTTTCTTCTGTCTATGTCCGCACTGGTTGATTGCCAATCTAGTAGGGCTGCACGGTTATTGCTTAGAAGTTGCAGTGTTTGCGCACTAAAACGATTTCTGATTCTGCGAGCTTGTTGCAAGCTCGAGCAGCTGTTAGTCGCTCGTGTGCATCGAGCTTTAATCATCAGAACGGTCGTCGGTAGCGATATTTGTTGTATTGGTATCAGCTACATCATTACTAACTTTCCCTGCGTAGCAAAATACGAGTTCTTTTGTGCTATGATTATGTGGTTCGTGGAGCTAGGGCACATCGATAACTTGTGTTAATGGATCTTGTCACCTCAAAGAAGCTCAAAAAACTGTTCACCAATAATTAAAGCAAAAAAGATAATAATATGGGGATGACATCTTGAGAAATTGTTGTGCACCATACAATGAATGAAACTCAGCAGGGCGGTGACGAGTCGCGAGTTCATCCGCGTGAACCCTTGCAGTTGGACGCCGTCACAAATGGGCCCTGGGCTTAAACGAGTTAAATGAGAGCAAAAACAGTAATTCACGGAGGCCCTCAATGGAACGGGTAATTACGTTATCGCGCTTGGCGGACCGCGAGCTCTTCCGTGTTTCGCCATCCGTCTTAATTAGCGAGGCCGCCCCCTTCAACTTCTGGACTGCTGAGGCGAACGTTCTGTCCCTGTGCCCAGCACGGCGCCTCCGTTATAAATGGTTCGCCCGGAGTCTGGAAGCAACCTTCGTCGAACAGGATATTCCATTATGCCATTCCGGCTCCAGCCTTCAAAGTCACGCCGTTGCTCACGCTTTCAAAGGTGCCAACCGTTTGAGAGAAATTACGCAGCGATTAACACCTAATAGCCATTTACGAGACACTACACGCTGCTCTCAAACTACGTAGCTAACGACGTTAGTGCTGTAATTTCTAGTCCTGGGATCCGGGGCGTATTTATCTCTGGAGTCAAAATGTTGTGTTGTGTGCTTGTTTAACTTACACTCGCTCCAGTGCAAGCTTTTTTGAAGCGGTGAAGTGTTGTAGTGATCAGTATACTGTGAGGCTGACCGTCAGTGGTCTGGAACTAAGGATGGTGATTGATCTTTCTTTTTCTAAGTAATTAGCCTTCCCACATTTCTTGTCGTGAGGTGATCTCTTCAGTTGTTTTTCTTAGTCTATTACACCTTCCATTGTCATTCATTAATGGTGAATGGCATTTGGTAGTCTATGTAATGGGATATGCTGCTCATTAAGGAAGGATAGGAACACAGCAATCAGTTGCAATCCCACTGGATATCCAGGTTTCAGCTACAAATGGCCATCTTCAGCGTATTTGAGTGAGTTACCATCCAACAAACTGGTAGGAGTACATCTCACCATAAGACTCTAGTGGTGTTCAGGCAGAAGGAAACCAGTAAAGTCAGATAGTGATATGTACTGCTTCGCGTTTGTTGAATGGTAATTCAGTCAAATGCATTGAATATGGCTATTGACAGCTGAAGTCTGGATATGCAAGAATAATAAAAAACCAGTGGGATTGCGATTGATTGCTGTATTCCTATACTTTCTTACTTAGCCTGCAGTCGCTTTGCATATTGGTTCTTTAGGATATCAGATTGGTTACGATACTCGTTATTAAAAAAAATTAAATAAATCCTAAGCAGCTAAAGTCGACATTTTAGTTATAAAAAATGTTCCTGAGTGTCTTGCGAGCTGCAGAGCACCTGTTTTAATGTGAGTACTTTCCACGTTCCACTTTTGTTAACGTTCATGTACCCATCTTATAACTATCGTTCATAAAAGGAATGGATTTTTTCCTCACTCCTACTTAAGGAACATGAGTGACAGGATAAAGGAGCACGTCAACGTGCCGGACAGCGTCTTCCTCACCACTTGGCATTAGTCTCGGCGTTTCTACGCATGGGCAGTTTGAGGGTGCAGACAGCGTGGCCTAGGGCAGTGGTCGGAAGAGCGGGCTCTTGTACTGACTTTCCGATACGAATGCGTAGCTCTCGAACATCTTATGCCATATGCGTTGGAGCCTTTTCTGCCCAAGCACAAGCTCTTATGGCAGTTCTATGACATTATTAGAGTTGGGAGTATTGTTGGGTTCTACCAAAAATACCTTTCGGTAGAACAGAAACATAAATGATTGTGTGAGAGAAACTTTGTTTGTTTGCTGGTTGGTTTTGCACATAATCAGAACTGCGCAGGGATCAGTGTTAGTCCATTGTGTATTTTATTTACATAAACTGTCTTTCGTAAGTAACTTCTGCCCGTTTACGCAACAAAAGCAATTACTTTCGATACAAAAAAATGGTTCAAATGGCTCTGAGCACTATGGGACCTAACATCTATGGTCATCAGTCCCCTAGAACTTAGAACTACTTAAACCTAACTAACCTAAGGACAGCACACAACACCCAGCCATCACGAGGCAGAGAAAATCCCCGACCCCGCCGGGAATCGAACCCGGGAACCCGGGCGTGGGAAGCGAGAACGCTACCGCACGACCACGAGATGCGGGCACTTTCGATACAAGTACAGTTTACGTGCACAAACATTAAAAAAGTATAATTATTGTTGTTATTTTGTACTCAATAGAACGTTTTCATCATGATCAAAAACAAGAATTTCCTTTATTCTCGATAAGTGCGAAAGCTGTTTATGAATAACAGAAACATGTTTTATATAAGTTCGACGAAGTATTGAAGCAACGTTTGATGTTTTTGTTTTGTGTGTGTGTGTGTGTTTTTTTTATTTTATCTTTTCCTAGAAAATTGTTTTTCCTAGAGCTGTATGAAAAATCTCTATCGTTTTTTTTATTTTTACAACACCATCATTCTGTTTCAGGTTACAAATCAACAATTTTCGAATAAAACGTGAACTAAACATTGACAGTTTCAGTTTTGTTGTTAATAGTGTTTACTTTTAAGTAACTGACAGATAGATAATTATGTAGAAGAAAAAGGTTCCCTAGGTTATGCAGACCTTTGTGTATGAACATTCAGTTTCTAGACAGCTCACTGCCTTCACTTTCTACGGGTATCTAGTAAGACACTGATCGCATACTTAAACAAAGCGATCGAAATTAGGTAACACCTGATAAGTACGTAACACTACTAAAATGTAGGTAACGCAGGTACGGTCTTAACTGACCAAGGCTACTAGGAAAATTACCGTAGTCTGTGCTTGCTTATGATAGTCTACAGTACCCTACGGTAGTTTTACACCTTTAATTGGCAGTACTGTACTGACCGAAGCAAACATGCTAAAAAGAAAGTTAAAGAAAAAAGTCGTGATACTGCTCTATTATGTTAGATGGTAAGCGGCAGTTACTTAGCATTTTACGAATGTTTGCTGCTGGTACAACTGATACCAAACACTCAGCTGACTCTCAACCCTTAAGGTAAGTCATGGCAGTGAAGAAGTGTGTACGTGCACTGTCGGTTGTATGGAATCAGCGTAGTAAGATAGATCGACGTCGAGAGGTGACACAATGACAGAAAGAAGCGGATGTTGTTGCCCGGTTTGGTGGTGTATCACCACGAATTCTGGGCGTCTGCAAGGAGCGATGTAGTACTTGGAGCCCTACATCTACATCTACATGACTACTCTGCAATTCACATTTAAGTGCTTGGCAGAGGATTCGTCGAACCACAATCATACTATCTCTCTACCATTCCACTCCCGAACAGCGCGCGGGAATAACGAACACCTAAACCTTTCTGTTCGAGCTCTGATTTCTCTTATTTTATTTTGATGATCATTCCTACCTATGTAGGTTGGGCTCAACAAAATATTTTCGCATTCGGAAGAGAAAGTTGGTGACTGAAATTTCGTAAGTAGTTCTCGCCACGGCGAAAAACGTCTTTGCTTTAATGACTTCCATCCCAATTCGCGTATCATATCTGCCACACTCTCTCCCCTACTACGTGATAATACAAAACGAGCTGCCCTTTTTTGCACCCTTTCGATGTCCTCCGTCAATCCCACCTGGTAAGGATCCCACACCGCGCAGCAATATTCTAACAGAGGACGAACGAGTGTAGTGTAAGCTGTCTCTTTAGTGGACTTGTTGCATTTCTAAGTGTCCTGCCAATGAAACGCAACCTTTGGCTCGCCTTCCCCACAATATTATCTATGTGGTCTTTCCAACTGAAGTTGTTCGTAATTTTAACACCCAGGTACTTAGTTGAATTGACAGCCTTGAGAATTGTACTATTTATCGAATAATCGAATTCCAACGGATTTCTTTTGGAACTCATGTGGATCACCCCACACTTTTCGTTATTTAGCGTCAACTGCCACCTGCCACACCATACAGCAATCTTTTCTAAATCGCTTTGCAACTGATACTGGTCTTCGGATGACCTTACTAGACGGTAAATTACAGCATCATCTGCGAACAACCTAAGAGAACTGCTCAGATTGTCACCCAGGTCATTTGTATAGATCAGGAACAGCAGAGGTCCCAGGACGCTTCCCTGGGGAACACCTGATATCACTTCAGTTTTACTCGATGATTTGCCGCCTATTACTACGAACTGCGACCTTCCTGACAGGAAATCACGAATCCAGTCGCACAACTGAGACGATACCCCATAGGTCCGCAGCTTGATTAGAAGTCGCTTGTGAGGAACGGTGTCAAAAGCATTCCGGAAATCTAGAAATACGGAATCAACTTGAGATCCCCTGTCGATAACGGCCATTACTTCGTGCGAATAAAGAGCTAGCTGCGTTGCACAAGAACGATGTTTTCTGAAACCATGCTGATTACGTATCAATAGATCGTTCCCTTCGAGGTGATTCATAATGTTTGAATACAGTATATGCTCCAAAACCTTACTGCAAACCGACGTCAATGATATAGGTCTGTAGTTAGATGGATTACTCCTACTACCCTTCTTAAACACTGGTGCGACCTGCGCAATTTTCCAATCTGTAGGTACAGATCTATCGGTGAGCGAGCGGTTGTATATGAGTGCTAAGTAGGGAGCTATTGTATCAGCGTAATCTGAAAGGAACCTACTCGGTATACAATCTGGACCTGAAGACTTGCCCGTATCAAGCGATTTGAGTTGCTTCGCAACCCCTAAGGTATCTACTTCTAAGAAACTCATGCTAGCAGCTGTTCGTGTTTCAAATTCTGGAATATTCCATTCATCTTCCCTGGTGAAGGAATACCGGAAAACTCCGTTCAATAACTCCGCTTTAGCGGCACAGTCGTCGGTTACAGTACCATCGGCACTGCGCAGCGAAGGTATTGACTGCGTCTTGCCGCTTGTGTACTTTAAATACGACCAGAATTTCTTCGGATTTTCTACCAAATTTCGAGACAATGTTTCGTTGTGGAACCTATTAAAGGCATCTCGCATTGAAGTCCGTGCCAAATTTCGCGCGTCTGTAAATTTTAGCCAATCTTCGGGATTTCGCGTTCTTCTGAACTTCGCATGCTTTTTCCGTTGCCTCTGCAACAGCGTTCGGACCTGTTTTGTGTACCATGGGGGATCAGTTCCATCTCTTTCCAATTTATGAGGTATGAATCTCTCAATTTCTGTTGCTACTATATCTTTGAATTTGATCCACATCTCGTCTACATTTGCATAGTCAGTTCGGAAGGAATGGAGATTGTCTCTTAGGAAGGCTTCTAGTGACACTTTATGCGCTTTTTTAAATAAAATTATTTTGCGTTTGTTTCTGGTGGATTTGGAAGAAACGGTATTGAGCCTAGCTACAACGACCTTGTGATCACTAATCCCTGTATCAGTCATGATGCTCTCTATCAGCTCTGGATTGTTTGTGGCTAAGAGGTCAAGTGTGTTTTCGCAACCATTTACAATTCGCTTGGGTTCGTGGACTAACTGCTCGAAATAATTTTCGGAGAAAGCATTTAGGACAATGTCGGAAGATGTTTTCTGCCTACCATCGGTTTTGAACAAGTATTTTTGCCAACATATCGAGGGAAGGTTGAAGTCCCCACCAACTATAACCGTATGAGTGGGGTATTTATTTGTTACGAAACTCAGATTTTCTCTGAACTGTTCCGCAACTATATCATCGGAGTCTGGGGGTCGGTAGAAGGAGCCAATTATTAACTTAGTCCGGCTGTTAAGTATAACCTCCACCCATGCCAATTCGCACGGAGTATCTACTTCGACTTAACTACAAGATAAACCACTACTGACAGACACAAACACTCCACCACCAATTCTGCCTAATCTATCTTTCCTGAACACCGTCTGAGACTTCGTAAAAATTTCTGCAGAACTTTTTTCAAGCTTTAGCCAGCTTTCTGTATCTATAACGATTTCAGCTTCTGTGCCTTCTATTAGCGCTTGAAGCTCAGGGACTTTCCCAGCACAACTACAACAATTTACAACTACAATTCCGACTGTTCCTTGATTCAAGCATGTCATGTATTTGCCATGCACCCTTTGAGATTGCAGCCCACCCCGTACCTTCCCGAGGCCTTCTAACCTAAAAAAAACCGCCCAGTCCACGCCACACAGCCTCCGCTACCCGTTTAGCCGCCAGCTGAGTGTAGTGAACTCCTGACCTATTCAGCGGAACGCGAAACCCCACCACCCTATGGCGCAAGTCAAGGAATCTGCAGCCAACACGGTCGCAAAACCGTCTGAGCCTCTGATTCAGACCCTCCACCCGGCTCTGCACCAAAGGTCCGCAGTCGGTTCTGTCAACGATGCTGCAGATGGTGAGCTCTGCCTTCATCTCGTAAGCAAGACCGGCAGCCTTCACCAAATCAGATAGCCGCTGGAATCCAGAGAGAATTTCCTCAGATCCAAAGCGACACACGTCATTAGTGCCGACATGTGCCACCACCTGTAGCTGGCTGCACCCTGTGCTCTTCATGGCATCCGGAAGGACCCTTTCCACATCAGGAATGACTCCACCCGGAATGCACACGGAGTGCACACTGGATTTCTTCCCCTCCTTAGCCGCCATATCCCTAAGGCCCTGTAACAAGGCATAAGAACAGTGGTCGTAGAAAGACCATAGCCGATATGTACCAGAGACAGTTCTCCTGCTTGCCAATGACAATAGATTTCAAGCCCAACAGGAGCTACTGTTTCTGTGATTGCAGATCTATCTCAACCAATTTCCGCCAGAACATTACAAAGGGAACACTTGGAGTCGAGTACTTTACAAAAAGCCATTGTTCTCAACGGCATGAGTAGGCTGCACGTCTTCAAAGCAACGCAGAGACTCGGCATAAGCAAACTGGAGGTGCGTCGCGATTTTTCTTCTTTTCAAATAATGGAATACTTTTCGTGCACCAACGATCAACGAGGTGCTTAACCCCCAGTGTGTATGGAGAGCGTAGTTAAGGACGCAGGTGGTTCTGTGTTGTTTCAGTAGAGTTTTTCGTACTGTAATTTGAGCCCACTCATTCGGGTTAACGTGAACGTGAACCAGGGTGTTTATGTCAACGTTGTTGTTGACCAAGTGTTGCCGTCTCCTCTACATCTTCGAGATGAGTGTCGTATGGGCACTCCATTCTCCCAAGATGTCAACATTCGTTTTGACTGTGCTGCATGCTTACATTCTTGTTCTGGTGAACACTCGGGCACCATATTGCTCCTCTAATGGCCCGATCTTAATCTCACAGGAAACAACTGGGACTAACTGGAACTATGGAAGAAAGGCAGCTTCAATGAATGGCTTCAGCTCATTGTTTCCCAAGCTTTGTGACCAGGGACCACTTCGATTTCCTTATTGTTAGCAGGGACCACAAGGTTCAACAAAAATAAACTGTGTCAGTCTAAAAATAAACATTAATCAAAAACTTTGATACATTCTTCAAATTCAAAAGTAACATGCATTAAGCAGTACTATCACAACAGAAACTCTATATGTTTAGCAGAAAATAAAATGCGTATTGCGGAGTGTGATTTTTGAACTTTCATCTTCCGTACAATATCGAAAACCCTGTGGCTATCATTATTCCTCAGAGCTACAAGAGTATCATCATCTACTTTCAGTCGAATCCTTTTAATCAGGAGCAAAGCAAAAGCCCTTGTCCGCATAAATAAGTTGTAGAGAAAAGTGTAAGATAGCACATCGCGATTTCTGAGTATGAAACTGGTTTTTGCACCCAAAACTGCTCAAAAGAATCGGATTCAGTTACGTCCTTATAGTTTCTATCACTTTGGAATTCAATATGTTCCTTGATGTCTTTTGCAACGTCTCCAGCATTAGTGCTAAATAGGTTGTGAATCAGTTTTTGGCCAACTTTAGCTTCGGTTTCGTCATATTCTTGGAAGTCATGACTGAATACCCAGCCAGCATTTGTTGATGCCTCTTAATGTTTCCTTATACCTTTTCCAAAATCATCAGAAAGTCTTTTAAAGTCGTGATCGCAGAAAAATTGTTTTTCACTATTTTACCTATCAATAATTGAAGTTTCGCAAATAAAGTCACGAAGTTTTTCTTCAGATACAAATATATTTGCAACGCCTTCTAAATGTCCGTTTGCGGAACCATGCAATTACACGTTTAGCTTAGTCACGTCTAACAATCCTGCCGCAAGTGAACATTATAGCAAAGGCTGAAAATACCACCTCAGTTGAAAGGTTCTTTTTATTTAAAACACGACCGGTTTCGGGCTCTTACATACCCATCATCAGGTACTGTACTGAAAAAAAAGCAAGAGGCAGGAGCTAAACATAAAAAAGCAAAAAAGAAGTTCCATTTAACATTTCAGAAAACAGCGGTTGCGCTAAGTGCGCTAAAACGTAAATCAATGACAGAGTTGAGTCCAAGCAAGACTATGGACGACTGTTTGGGTAAAGAAATATGCAATAAACTCTAGGACACTTACACTTTGTGCTATGACCCCGAGCGCCAAGGTGGACGAGTACAGCGAGCGCGGTGCAATGGAGTAGCGTACACGAAGGGGGAGGCAAACTGTTAAACCAGAGTGAACAAAGGACTGCCATCTGTTGACGGGAAGAACAAAGCGGGGCCAACTATCCCGGCCGCTTACATTTTGAATTAGTGATTTACGTTCAAAAGGAAAAAAAGCCTATTACATAGAAGTTTACATGAAAAGCGTTAAGCGTACGTTGTGAGTGGTAATGGAACCCATTGGATATGGGCAGTACAGACCTGTACTAAAACTGGTTGGAAGCCGACGACATAAAATTTATGTACAAACCGTAAAACACAATGAAAATTTTTCCCTTTCAACGAGTGTCATGCAAGTTTTTACAGTAGCTGGGTTGGAATAACGAACTGCAATATTCTACATGTCCAACGTAAGCGCCCTGTTTTAAACACTTTAGAAGAAATAGTAACTATCCAACTGTGATCCATCGAGCATTATGAATTAGCAAACTGCGCTTAAGCACGCAGTTCTGATGAATAACTTTTCTTTTTTGACGCAGCGCTGAGCCTCATTTCCTTCTCCTTCTGGTTTCTGATTATTTTTCCCCACACATGTGTACATGTTAACTATGTCAGTATTTGTGCCATTGCTTTGATGGCCCTTATTTAGGCTTAGCGACTATACGGTATATACCTGTCTTCTATTGTGAGGTCTGCAAGGTCTACCCAGTTTATTTAACATAGCTGTAAAATGTCCTATTATAACAGAACTTAGTATTATTATTATGACGATTTTTTCCCCTTTAGGGGAGCGATTGAATTTGAATACATAATTTCATCTCAGGGCGTTTTTCTTCTTTGCTTCCAAAAAACTCTTCATCCTCTCAGAATGCTCCTTCTTCCGTTCTTCTGTCCATTTCTTCCAGGCTGGCGCCATGTTATTTCCTCAAACTTCACACTTGTGATTTTATTCCGGCACTCAGTCGGTCTTCGAGATTTATTATGTTGATCTGCTGCAGATCCCTCTGGACTTCTTTCAGCCATTGTGTGCCACATTTACTCTTTGTTATAGTATTGAAAAGTTTCCTTGCTGTTCTGGAGTCTTCCACCCGGTAGATATTTGAATAAAATTTGGCTCGGCGTTTTCTGATTTCGTCTGTTACTGTGTTGGTCTTTATATAGAGCTCGTTTTGTGGTCTCGTCATCCAAAAGCCGTTTTGTTGAGTGAGAATTTTTTTTCCTGCTTTTCTATTTCCCTAATTTTTGAATGACCATCAATCACCATTGTTTCAGCTGCTTAGATCGCTTTTGGAAGAATCATTGTTCTATAGTGCCTTAATTTTGCGTCTGTCGCAATGCACTTATTGTAATGCGTCCATGTTAACTTGTAGGCCTTCTGGAGCTTAGTGATTCTTTTTTCACTGGCAATTCGGTTTAATCCTGAGGACTGTATAGTTTCTCCGAGGTATTTAAAATGGCAGAGTTGTGGAATTTTACAGTGTTTTCTGATTAAAGGGGATTTATTTTCTGGCTGTCTTTCCATATATTTGTTTTTTTTTCATAAGATATTTGTAGTCTGGTTTTTTGTGAAATTTCAAGTAGTTTTTTCCACTGTGTAAATCGCTTCCGTTCTGTTATTGGTGATATTTGCAATATCGTCACCTAAAGCAAGGCACTTGACTTAAGTTCCGTTCTCTTTTCGATACCAATTTGAATGCCCTTTACATGAATATTTCGTATATTTTAAATTTTTTTATCATGTGACTACGGTGCATTATTGGGGGCCGTTATCTGTGTCCTCGCTAATTTAAAATTTGCTCCTCGTGATGCAAAATATGTTTACGCCTAGTTTAGTCGTTAGCAGGTTTTAAATTTATCCTACTTTTAATATGACCCTTTAGTGCTATTGCCGCTTGCTATTAATTAATACACCAGTTTTTGACAGTGTGGAGTGTAAGGTTTCGCTACCTTCCATTTTATGCAGTAGCGAGTTGCTTTTTAATAGAAGTGCCACATGAGTATGCTCATTTCACTCGTGACTGTGCCGCGTTGTTCCACATCGCCATATATATCTCCATTAAATTAAAAACAAGCATGCCACTCGTGGAAAGGGGCAACAATTTTCATTGCGTTTTTCGGTTTATACATAAATTTTATGTCGCCGGCTTCCAACCAGTTTTACTACAGTTCTGTGCTGCCCCTGTTCAATATGTTCCTTTAACACTCACAATGTACTTTTAACGATTTTCATGTAACTTTCTATATAATCGTTTCCTCCTTTTTCATTTTGAGTGTAAATCACTAATTCAAATTGTGGACTGCCGGACTAGTCGGCCCCGCGTTTTTCTTCCCGTCAACAGGTGACAATACCTCTGCCACTCTGGTTTACCAGTTTGCTTCCCCCTTCGTGTACGCTTCTCAGTGCTCTGCGCTCGTTGGTGATACATAGCGACCTGTACTCATCCAAGGCGGTGCTTGGGGTCACAGTACAAAGTGTAAGTGTTCTAAAGTTTATTGCATATTTATTTACCCAGCATTCGTCCAAAGTATTCTCTGGACTCACTCTGTCATTGATTTAGTTTTACCGCACTTAGCGCAACCGCTGTTTTCTGAAATGTTATATGGAGCTCCTTTTTAGCTTTTCTATGTGTAGCACTGCCTTTAAAAACTATTACTAACTCCTGCCTCTTGCTTATTTTCGTAAAACACCTGATGATGGGCATGTAAGGGCCCGAAACCATTCGTTTTTTAAATAAAAAGAACCTTACAACTGAAGCGGTATTGTCAAACCATGCTTAGTTCGTCTGTGAAAATGTCCCTAAGACAAGGCAAACGTATCTGATGTCAGATCAGAAAACTGCTGCCGCAAGTATTTAATTTTTTCTCTCGACCTCACTTCTGAGTTCGTATAATCGTCGCAGCGTGTCACCTTTTGATAGTCAACAAATTTCTGTGTGAAAGGGGTCTCGTGGCCGCAGTCCGCATGAGTGCTCAATTTTTAATAAAGACGGGCAATTACTTAAGCCACCGCTTTTGAAAATTACCTCATTTATGGCCAGTCGTATTGTATTATTAAGGCGTTCAGCAAGAGTGTTGTAAGCAAACTACTAGTGATGTATAATACAATAGGTCGTTAATGCCCAAGGATTGTTCAGTTTTAGTAACTCCGCTAGACCGGAACGAGATCCTAACATAGATGAAGCGACATCGGTACAGAAACCGTAGAGCTTTTCCCATATAATATTATGTTTCTGAAAATGTTCCGTTATTATTCTCATCACGTCCGTGACTTCTGATGTCTCCAGTTCTGGCGAAGTCACTAATTCTTCTTTGATTTTTAGTCGGCCACAGTATAATTGCAGCTGGAAGAGAGTGAATCGGAAAAGTTTTTCCCAAACGAAACACCCAGCGCATACCAGTATCTGCACAACCGACCTAAAAATGCTGACAGTGCAATGCGTTTTTCTTATTCACCCCTGTAACTGTTTACTATAGTCACCACGTTTTCCCAATAACGGGCAGAGTGCAATAATATCACGGTTCGGTAGTACCTTGTCGTCGTCTAAAAAGTGGATATAAAAAATTGGAAATGTCAGTCGATTCACCACAGTACAAAGCGAAGCATGACAGTTTTGTAACTCTTAAAAGAAGTTGCTCCTCGATATCATTTGACATTAGTTCAATTCGAGCTTTGACCTTTATTTTCGATAAAGATAGTTTTCTTACCTTTTTAGCTTCCAACTCTGAAACTTCGACGGCTTTCATCAAACAAGGTTTAATGAGTGTTTTCCCTATCGTATGAGGCCTTCATGATCGCGGTATCAATTTAGATATCTCAAGTGACGCTAGTAATGTGATCTCTGATGACGCAAATCTTGTACTGGTAGTCGTGAATTTCATTTTTTCAGATTCTCTGATTCTCCTTCAAGAACTTTTGGAACTTCTTCCGAGAAATTACGCATATCTAAAGCAGTGTTTTAATTTTACTGGCTTCAAGGAATCATTCACGAGAACGGTTGCGCATGTAACGCAGAATGCATTTGTTGTTTCTGTGGTCTTCAGTCCTGAGACTGGTTTGATGCAGATATCCATGCTACTCTATCCTGTGCAAGCTTCTTCATCTCCCAGTACCTACTGCAGCCTACATCCTTCTGAATCTCAGTGTACTCATCTCTTGGTCTCCCTCTACTATTTTTACCCCCCACGCTGCCCTCCAGTACTAAATTGGTGATCCCTTGATGCCTCAGAACATGTCCAACCAACCGATCCCTTCTTCTAGTCATGTTATCCCCAATTCTATTCAATACCTCCTCATAAGTTATATGATCTACCCATCTAATCTACAGCATTCTTCTGTAGCACCACATTTCGAAAGCTTCTATTCTCTTCTTGTCTAAACTATTTATCGTCCATGTTTCACTTCCGTACATGGCTACACTCCATACAAATATTTTCAGAAACGACTTCCTGACACTTAAATCTATACTCAATGTTAACAAATTTCCCTTCTTCAGAAACGCTTTCCTTGCCATTGACAGCCTACATTTTATACCGTCTGTACTTGGACCATCATCAGTTATTTTGCTCCCAAAATAGCAAAACTCCTTTACTACCTTAAGTGTCTCATTTCCTAATCTAATTCCCTCCGCATTACCCGACTTAATGCGACTACATTTCATTATCCTCGTTTTGATTTTGTTGATGTTCATCTTATATCCTCCTTTCAAGACACTGTTGAAACACGTATGTAACGTAGCAGCGATGGCGAGGCATTGCAGAGTCTTTGTCCAGAGAGCCTATTATCGTGGTTAGTCTGCGCTTGACCGCGCGAGTGTTGCGAGCAGTACGCGAGTAGCAGTAGGCCAGTGCACTCTGTCAGTAGCAGTACGCTAGTAGTCGTCGTGTAGTACAGTTGCGAGCAGTCTGTCAGTGGGCAGTCTGTGAGCAGTGCAGTATGTCGGTAGTAGCAGTCGAGTGGAGTTGTGTGTGTGAGGAGTCGGCGAGCGTCGACATGTCATTCTGGTCAAGAGGCTGAATGAGGTATATTGTTAATGTAGGTACTCATCAGATAGTGTAAGGTTTATTTATTGTAATTAATTTCCAACAAGTGCCCCAATAATAATTTTGATTTCAAAGCAATTTTTACAAAAAAAAATTTATTTAATTGAACTAATGATTTCGTTCCACTTCCCTTAAAGAAAAGTTTCAGTTAAATTAAAAAAAAATATATTATTTGCAATGCAGTTCCTCCAAGCCGTGCGCAACAATAAGAGCAGAAATTTGACAAGCAGTTTCAATGAGGTAAGAATTTAATTCTGATTTTTTTGCACAGGGCCAAAGACGGATATTTCGGTTTAATTGAATTTTCATTATCACTGACATTTTCTTATCACTGAATGGACTTTCATTTTTTTTTGAGGAACTTATACTTGGGTCAGAGTGCTAATTTTTGTTTAATTGTCATTGTCAGTAGATTTCATTGCGGGAGGTTACACTTGGCTCCCATTTATTATTATATTTTTGTCTTTAAAATTTTTGTGGAGAGGTTACACTTAGCGCAATGTCCATTAGCATTCTTAAATAATATTGTCGTTATTAAAATTTTTGTGGAGAGGTTACACTGTCCATTCCGTTCAACTGCTCTTCCAAGTCCTTTGCTGTCTCTGACAGAATTACAATGTCATCGGCGAACCTCCACGTTTTTATTTCTTCTCCATGGATTTTAATACCTACTCCGAACTTTTCTTTTGTTTCCTTTACTGCTTGCTCAATATAAAGATTGAATAACATCGGGGAGAGGCTACAACCCTGTCTCACTCCCTTCCCATCCACTGCTTCCCTTTCATGTCCCTCGACTCTTATAACCGCCATCTGCTTTCTGTACAAATTGTAAATAGCCTTTCGCTCCCTGTATTTTATCCCAGCCACCATCAGAATTTGAAAGAGCGTATTCCAGTCAACATTGTCAAACGCTTTCTCTAAGTCTACAAATGCTAGAAATGTAGGTTTGCCTTTCCTTAATCTAGCTTCTAAGATAAGTCGTAGGGTCAGTATTGCCTCACGTGTTCCAACTTTTCTACGGAATCCAAACTGATCTTCCCCGACGTCGGCTTCTACCAGTTTTTCCATTCGTCTGTAAAGAATTTGCGTTAGAATTTTGCAGCCGTGACTTATTAAACTGATATTTCGGTAATTTTCACATCTGTCAACACCTGCTTTCTTTGGGATTGGAATTATTATATTCTTCTTGAAGAATGAGGGAATTTCGCCTGTCTTATACATCTTAATCACCAGATGGTACAGTTTTGTTAGGCCTGGCTCTCCCAAGGCTGTCAGTAGTTCTAATGGAATGTTGTCTACACCCGGGACCTTGTTTCGTCTTAGGTCTTTCAGTGCTCTGTCGAACTCTTCACGCAGTATCTTCCCAGATTTCATCTTCATCTACCTCCTCTTCCATTTCCATAATATTGTCCTCAAGTACATTGCCCTTGTACAGACCCTCTATATACTCCTTCCACCTTTCTGCTTTCCCTTCTTTGCTTAGAATTGGGTTTCCATCTGAGCTCTTGATATTCATGCAAGTGGCTCTCTTTCCTCCAAAGGTCTCCTTAATTTTCCTGTAGGCTGTATCTATCTTACCCCTAGTGAGATAAGCCTCTACATCCTTACATTTGTCCTCTAGCCATCCCTGCTTAGCCATTTTGCACTTCCTGTCGATCTCATTTTTGAGACATTTGTATTCCTTTTTGTTTGCTTCATTTATTGTATTTTTGTATTTTCTCCTTTCATCAGTTAATTTCAGTATCTCTTCTGTTACCCATGGATTTCTACTAGGCCTCGTCTTTTTACGTACTTGATCCTCTGCTGGCTTCGCTACTTCATCCCTCAAAGCTACCCATTCTTCTTCTACTGTATTTCTTTCCCCCATTGCTGTCAATTGTTCCATTATGCTCTCCCTGAAGCTCTACACAACCTCAGGTTCTTTCAGTTTATCGAGGCCCCATCTTCTTAAATTCCCACGTTTTCGCAGTTTCTTCAGTTTTAATCTACAGTTCATAACCAATAGATTGTGGTCAGAGTCCACATCTGCCCCTGGAAATGTGTTACAATTTAAAACCTGGTTCCTAAATCTGTCTTACCATTATATAATCTATCTGAAACCTTCTAGTATTTCCAGGGTTCTTCCATGTATACAGCCTTCTTTCATGATTCTTGAACCAAATGTTGGCTATGATTAAGTTATGCTATCTGCAAAATTTCATTTCTTAGCCCCAATCCATATTCACCTACTACGTTTCTTCTCTTCCTTTTCCTACTGTCGAATTCGTCACCCATCAGTTTCATCATCTGCAGAACTAATTGACATATAAACTTGTACTACTGTAGTAGGCGTGGGCTTCGTGTCTATCTTGGCCACAATGCTCCCTGCCGTCGTTGGATAAGCAGCCGCTGCAGCAAGCCGTATACTCTTAGGTCACTTATTTGTTACATAGTTTAATTCTTAATTTCTAAGCGTGTTTTTGGTACTTGCATTGTTTAATTCATAAATTTCGGGCGTATTATTGTACTTGAGAGTTGTAGCATCGCGTTTTAGAACCTGAATAGTGTAAAATCGCGTAGTCTCCTTCCGCCGCCGAGCAGTGTGTCAGCAGTGGGCAAGTAGCAGCATTACTGCATTTACTAGGCAATCTTGTATTTTAATAACCGCTTAAATTTTATGTCGAATTGTTTGTGTTCTCTGTAGATTAGTTCAGACGTTCTTTGCACAACAGTTTTTAGCATGGATAGGAACTGCAACTGCTGTGTTCGGATGCAGGCTGAGTTGGCATCCCTTCGCTCCCAGCTTCAGGCAGTGTTGGCTTCGGTCACACAGCTTGAGGCTGTTGCCAATGGGCATCACTGTGGCGGTCCGGATGGGGGTTTGTCGGAGACGGCCAGCTCGTCCCACGCGTCCCCCGATCAGACTAAGACTGTGGCTGCCCGGGATACTGTCTACATTGTGGCTGACCCCTCACCTGTGGTAGAGTGGGAGGTCGTCTCGAGGTGTGGCAGGAGGCGAATGACATTCTGGAGGGCTGAACGGAAAACCTCTCCAGTTTGTCTGACGAACCGGTTTCAGGCTCTGTCTCAGGCTGATACTGATCTTCGGCCGGACATGGCTGCTTGTCCTGTTCCAGAGGTTGCCCCTCAGTCTGCAAGATCCGGGGGGTCGCAGAGGGTGGGCTTACTGGTAGTTGGGAGCTCCAACGTCAGGCGCGTAATGGGGCCCCTTAGGGAAATGGCAGCAAGAGAGGGGAAGAAAACCAATGTGCACTCCGTGTGCATACCGGGGAGAGTCATTCCAGATGTGGAAAGGGTCCTTCCGGATGCCATGAAGGGTACAGGTGCGGTGTAACGACGTATTAGGTTTTCGTTTGACATATGTATGACCATGTGCAGACTTCGTCACCTACGTCAGTTACAACCCACTTCAAAAATGATTCATATTCTTTTTAAATTGTCATAGAATGGTTCTTGAACGAAACTGTAAAACATCAGTTGAGTCGTGTGCAGAGAATTATATCACTTGGGCCAATTGGTTTTCGTAACTTTTTTCGAATTTAAATTTCGTTTGTTTCTCCTCAGAAAATTATATCGACACACGTTATCTTGATCTAATCGATATCAGAATCACACATTAAATAAACTTTTTAGATTCAAAGTTTCGGCCAACGCTGTCTGAATCAATAATCTTGTCAAATATATTATTAATCCGTTCACATAACTCTTCATAAATAAATCTTCAAGACACGTGTTTCAACTTTAGTAGCATACACTATTTTATTAGCTTCCTACACATACAGATGTGAACTTGAGCGTTGACAGACAGTGACTAACATCTCAATAAGATTCAGCTCTATTTGATGTCATTGTTGTACAAAAAGAGTATAAAAATTCATTTTTAATTTTTTAGAAACACGACGCAACAACTCGGTTCCAGGATCTTCTGTTGCTCCTTGGCTGTCGACCCGCGACGTATAGCGGCCAGCAATTTCCTCTCTGGTCGCGGCAACGAAGATGCTGTCCCCGTTCGTTGCGCCGATCTCTCCGTACATGAAACACATAAAAAAAATACAAAACTTTTAGATAATTCACATCTATTATAAATAATAAGAAAACACATAAGCAAAACTAAATTAAACTTATAGTCACCTGCAAACTGGGCTGACTTTGGTGGATGGTTGACGCTTAATTTCGTCCCACTACATACCCCACCCACAAGCTCAGTTTGTCAGGTTTTAACCGAAATTAAAACTTTTCAATATACAATATTTAACTGTTAATACATTTTCCTCACATTTTACGTAACCTAGAGTCCTTGCTATTAGATAGATTTAATCCTTTTAATACGATATTGTTGTGACTGTTTATCATTTCCTCTTAATTGTGCTATTATGGTAATTCGTAACCGAATATAGGGAGATTGCTCCTCTTCAGTTAATAGTTGCTAATAAATACCAATCTAGTACGTTCTTTAACGTTGTACATTAGGACAGAGCGTTCAAATTGTGATAGATTAGTTATAGTTTCATTTATTTACTAGAGTTATTCTTTTCAAGAATGTATATTACTAATAAGTTTCTCACAATAACTAATAGTACTATTTACTTTACGTCATTCTCTTCCCTAATGCCTTATTTATGCCTGAGGTCAAGAAGAAATCAAGCAAAACTCTCTTTAGAATCTCGGCACGGCTTTCTTTACCTTCGGACACCTTGTTGGGTAATGGCCATTTATTTAGGAGAAACAAGCGAGAGAGCCCCGTTTGGTGTGTTCTATATTAACACTATTGCAAACCTCTATTAAAGGCACTCTGCTATGTTCTCGTGAGCCATATAGCTCTGGACGCCCATGGTCCCTAAAACTATTAACCATCCCCTTTGGTTCCTACTATCCGAGTAAATTTAAAATATGCAAAATTCCTTTTGACCTAAGAGCAAAATTTCTTCCATATAAATCCCCCTTTGGGTTATCTTTCTCTTTTTGAAGTACCAGTAGATTATTGCAGAACACTTGTTTAAGCTTTCTGTTCTATTCTTTAAAATAATACGTAACTATCACGAAAAACTTCACATGAATAAACTATGAACGCTCTTCCGTATGTAACATATACTAAATATTAACTTATTTAGGAATGAAGAGTTTCATTTGATCAACACTATATAATCCTTTAATTACACCTGATAAAGGTTCCATAAGAAGTAATGCTTTGGGATGTACAATCTTATGTACAACATATGGACCTTCAAAGATAAAGAAGAATTTTCTACATTCCTTATCGATCTTAGAACTTTTAGGATGAGATCGTACTAACACAAGATCTCCTACCTGAAATGAGGGTTCTATAGCCTGTTGATTATAACTTTTAATTCTCCGTTCGGCATTTTTTACAATCTGTTCGCAAACTTTTTCGTCTGGGATACATTGTTGGATCTCATTTACTGGTGGCCAAGGTAAAGCAGCTAGTAAAGGCTCACCTATAATTCGTTTGCCTAAAATTTCTATAGGTGATAATCCCGTCGTTAGGTGAGGCAATTCATTTAATATCTTTTCGAATTCAGGCATTAGTTTGGCCCACCGAGTATGTTTATGCGCACAATAAGTTCTACATAATCGTCCTAATTCTTTCATGACTCTTTCTACTAAATTACTTTGAGGGTGATATTTCGAAATTAAGATATGTTTGATTCCATATTGTCTTATCATATCTTGAAATCTTTGACTAATAAAGGCACTACCGTTGTCAGACATAAGTCGTTTAGGAATGCCCCAGTTAACAAAGTAATTTCGGGTGAGGCAGCGTATAACGCTTGCTGTATTCGCTCGTTTCAAAGTATATAGTTTCACATGTTTGGACCAACATTCCATTACAACAAACACATATGTTAATCCTCCTGAACTCCGAGGCAGAGGGCCGAAAAAATCTAATGATAGTAGATCCCACAAACCTCGAGGAATTACAGCATATAATTTATAACGCTTGGATTTGTTATTAACTTTAACCTTTTGACAGGTTTCACAAGCCCTAATAATACTTCTCACAATACGGGACATATTTTTGAAATAATAATACTTCATTAGATGTTTAATACATTTATGAATCCCAAAATGCCCGTAACCTTCATGAATATAAGTAATTAACTCGTCCACAACAGTTTCCGGAATGCAGATTTTCCATCTCTGGTGTTCCCTCTGTGCTTTCCAATACAACAAGTCGTTAAAATATAACCACACACCCCGGGTGTTAACTGTTTCGTCCCCATTATTAAGGTTTTGTATAAGGTCCCTATATTGATCGTCATTTCTTTGATTGCATCTAACAACAGTTACTATCCGTTTAACCTTACGTTCGTTCTCCTTAGTCAAAAGGAAATAAACATGATAATTTGTTCCTGGTTCTTCTGCAATATTAATATTCTCCATTCCTACGGGAAGCCTTGACAAAGCATCTGAAATTACATTCTGAGATCCTTTTATATACCTAATTTCGTACTGAAATTCTTGCAAGTATAATACCCAACGTAATAGCCTACGGTGCAGTAACCGGCAATTGTTCAAAAAGATTAAAGCCTGATGATCAGTATATACAATTGTTTTTCTTCCCATTAATAATCCTCTAAATCGTTGAAAACCCCATACCATTGCGAGAGCTTCCTTCTCGGATACAAAATAATTTCTTTCATGTTTATTTAAAGTTCGACTAGCGAATCCAATAGGCCGATATAATCCCTCTTCATTGGTCAGATCACCTTGGAATATTACACAAGACACACCATAATCAGAGGCATCCGTACACATACCAAAGTCCTGATCGAAATCTGGGTGGTATAACATTTTGGCTTTGGTTAACGCTCCTTTTATCTTATTAAAAACTTCCTCTTCCTTTTGTCCCCAGAGCCATACTGACTTCTCTTTCAATAAATCTAGTAATGTAGGATTAACAATATCCTGCCTTGGAAGAAATCTTCTCAGAAATCCTACCATTCCTAGGAATGATTTCAATTGTTTCCGATTTCTAGGACTCGGGCATCGAGCAATAGCTTCAATACGTGCTGGGTCTGGCCTAATACCTTTACTGTCCACTATAAGCCCCAAAAATCTCACTTCCTCCTTTCCGAAGTAAGACTTAGATAATTTTAAAGTAATTCCTCTGTCAATTAAACGGTTAAACAATTCCCGTAATATCGTTACGTGTTCTTCCCACGTTTTAGTAGCTACCAAAATATCATCTACATATAAAATAATCTTTTGTAACAATTGCTGACCCAAAGCAGAATCTAATGCCCTAATGAAAGTTGACACTGATATATTAAGTCCAAAAGGTAAAACTTGGAACTGATATGATCTGCCTTCAAAAAGAAAAACCGTATATTGCCGTGAATCCGGGTGTAATGTTACTTGATGGTAGCCGGCGGTTAAATCCATTGTACTCATATAACGAGAACCAGCAATATTAAGAAGTACGTCCTCCATAGGAATAGGTCTGTCTCTTTCCATCTCTATAATTTTATTTAATTCACGGGCATCCAGAACTAGTCGTACCCCACCAGTGGCTTTCTTAACTACCCACAACGGACTGTTAAAAGCGCTACATGATCGTTCGATAATGTTTTGCTCTAGCATCTTACTTATTTCTCTACTAGCCGATTCTTTGAATTGCACTGGAATGGGATAAGGTTTCTTAAAGAACGGTTTTTTATCTTTAATCTTAAGTTTACAAACGTAATCTTTAATTCTCCCCGGTTCATCTGAGAAGACGGCTCTAAATTCTAACATCAAAGATTCCAACTCTTCCTTTTCTTGCTCGGATAGACAATTCGTAGATAAACATTTTTCTTTCACTTCGGTTTCGATACTATTACTAGCCTGACATTGGTATACTGCATACCCAAGATCACTAAAATCTGTTAATAGATTCATGGTCGGTGCGTACCTAATCTGTAAGGATTCGTAGCAATTTTCAGGTACTTGACTATTAGAGAACCTCACTTTAAAGTACATGCCTCCTTATGGATGGTTAAGGAAGAATCTTTAAAATCTAATATAGCTTTATATTTACACAGCCAATCTATACCTAAAATTATGGCCACATTTAAGTTGGCTACGACGAGTACAGAGTGAGCAATTAATTGTTTAGCAATTTCAAAAGTTACATAAACTTCCTCAGTAATATTTTGACTTCTTTTACCAGTAACTCCTATAATTTTCACCCCAGTTACAGGTAAAGTCGGGAAATTCCAATATTTTCTTTTAAGCTGAAATAATTCTTTGGATAAAATACTTACTTCGCTACCCGAATCAACTATAATATTTACTTCGGTATCTTTAATATAACCTTTAATAACGGGTTTATATGTTACATTCTCCCTTATCTGATTGTCTTCCTGAAGTAAATCTTGTTGCCAGTCACTGTCCTTTTGGCAGCTTAATGATAAATTGCAATTGGGTCTTGGATAATCTTGACCAATAGTTCCCTTTAGTTGACCCGTACTAAAGGACTTTACTAGTTTTCCGAACGTTCTATGATGACGTCACCTACCACTTGACCTTCATTAATTACTTGAGGATGATTTATCTCATGATCGTTATTGTGTAATTTCCGCACTTTAGAGTTATTACCACGATTTTGTTGGCTCTCTTTATCTTTAGATTGACGTTTTATATAACAGAACCGGCTATGATTGTTGTTATTAGCTTTTCGTGGTTCTGAATTATTACTATTGTTTCGAGGATTGTCATTTCTACCAAATCTAAACTTCTCGTCTTCCCTTTCTCTATTAAGTATATCTAACTGCTCTAAATATCCTAACAATTCGCACGGCTGTGACCATTCTCTTTCTATCATTCTTTCCTTTACGTAATACGGTAACCTACTAATTAGGACTCGTATTAAATGACTTTCAATAATTGGTTCTTCAATTAATTTAGCACGGTTTAAATGCCATTCAAAATAATTCCTATAACCTCCCCACCGTTTAGAATATGGAGGAGGGTCTAACAACTCTAAAGTTAAGTGTTGTTGTTTTCCTCTTGACCAATAATTTTGTTTAAACTGCTTAACAAAATCATCCCAATCCCTGAATTCAGTTCTATGCAGTACTGCCCACTCCGCAGCTTCTGCTTCTAAATGTCCTATTACAAATTGAATGCGTTTTTCATTACTCCATTTAGGAGATAATGATGTTTCAAAAGCTTTTATAAAGATTATAGGGTGCAGTTCGCCTCCTGGTTTGAATACAGGAAATCGACTTGCTACATTTGAATTTGTTGTTATGTCATCCAGACATTCTGCGAGAGAAATAGTCGGATTTTGTTTAGCTGGCAGAGACGGAGTTGCATCGGATTGGCTTGCCGTGATTGCCTTATTCATATTGTTGTCATCCGTGCTAGCAAATTCGATGCGACTGTTGTCTCTGATTATGTTATTACCTCTGCTACCTGAAATGTTCTCGTTATTATCTAATTCCGATAATCGTTTAGTAATTTCCTGTATCCGCATTTCTGTATTGGATACGCGATTAGCTAATATCGATTCTTCACTGTGTTCACGATGTGAACGCTCTGTACCTTCGTCAATATTATTATCTTTGGCAGTCTCAAGATTATTACATATTTCAGTAATTAAAAATTTCATGTTTTCGATTTCGGTATGGTCCTTTTCTACTTGATGAGTTAATGTCTCTAATTCTACATTATCTATTGAAGAAATCTCTACAGGTTTGGTAGAGACCTCTTTAATAGATTTCAATAATTCTCTGCGAACAGTTTCTGTTTGCATAGAAAATTCATCTCGTAACATATCGTTATTTTTCTGTATTTCATTTACAACTAAGATATTGACACTATCTAGTCTCTCGGTTAAGTCAGTGATATCGTTTCGCATGCGAGCTTTTTCCTCGCGCGATTCCTGGATATGCTCTTCTAACCTTTTACAATTATCAGCAATCTTATTACTAAGTCCTACTAATTTTTCCTGCATTTCAACTTTAGAAGACTCTATTTTATCACTTAATTCTCGACTGGTTTCATTAAGATATTCCTGCAACCTGTCTGTTGATTTTGTTAGCTCCCCTTTCAATCTAGCAGTAGATTCCTCGTTAGACTGTTTTAATTCCTGTTTTAGTTCCTCTTTCAATCTAGCAGTAGATTCCTCGTTAGACTGTTTTAATCTAGCCATAGATTCTTCGTTAGACTGTTTCAATTTAGCGATCGCCCTAAAAAGGGATCTCACGCTCCTATCGGACATAGATTGCTCTTCGTCTGACATTTCACTTCCCGACATTATTGTAAGATATTAACTATTTACACACGCAAACTTGTAATCAACAATCCTGTAAAAGCACACTTCCTATGTACAACACTCCACTTCCAACTTGAAACAAACTCACCGGACACTAATATTGTAATTTGTAGTTCTCGATGATCAGTGTGCTGCTATGGGCTGCAGATGTAACAGCCGTCGATGCAGCCGCTGAGATGCTGCGACCCCGCTTCCGCAACCGGCAGGACGCTGAGTCGAACACCGAAAACGTCGCTGGCTGCAACCACGCCCGGCACCGCCGTAGACAGGCGAAGCCCTCAGCAACACCTCTAACACCAGCCGGAGGAACGCCCCGCAGCTGACGTACTGGGCCTATTAGTTTAGGGAGAAAAAAGGTTGTCGGGGTTTGCAGCGTTCAGCTGCTGCCCAACTGACGCGCCTTCTCGTGGAACAACTGCGTGACCGTACTGCTTGGCTGCACTCCGTCAGATGCCCACACCCGCGACGTCGCCGCTGGCTGGTGAAGGCTCCACGAAAACTCGCGTTGACTTCCGAAGGACTCTTGATGCTTTGTTTCGTACCTGTGTGCCTTAGTTGCACACAAGTCCTGTTTCTAAGGTCGCCACGGTGCGGTGTAACGACGTATTAGGTTTTCGTTTGACATATGTATGACCATGTGCAGACTTCGTCACCTACGTCAGTTACAACCCACTTCAAAAATGATTCATATTCTTTTTAAATTGTCATAGAATGGTTCTTGAACGAAACTGTAAAACATCAGTTGAGTCGTGTGCAGAGAATTATATCACTTGGGCCAATTGGTTTTCGTAACTTTTTCGAATTTAAATTTCGTTTGTTTCTCCTCAGAAAATTATATCGACACACGTTATCTTGATCTAATCGATATCAGAATCACACATTAAATAAACTTTTTAGATTCAAAGTTTCGGCCAACGCTGTCTGAATCAATAATCTTGTCAAATATATTATTAATCCGTTCACATAACTCTTCATAAATAAATCTTCAAGACACGTGTTTCAACTTTAGTAGCATACACTATTTTATTAGCTTCCTACACATACAGATGTGAACTTGAGCGTTGACAGACAGTGACTAACATCTCAATAAGATTCAGCTCTATTTGATGTCATTGTTGTACAAAAAGAGTATAAAAATTCATTTTTAATTTTTTAGAAACACGACGCAACAACTCGGTTCCAGGATCTTCTGTTGCTCCTTGGCTGTCGACCCGCGACGTATAGCGGCCAGCAATTTCCTCTCTGGTCGCGGCAACGAAGATGCTGTCCCCGTTCGTTGCGCCGATCTCTCCGTACATGAAACACATAAAAAAAATACAAAACTTTTAGATAATTCACATCTATTATAAATAATAAGAAAACACATAAGCAAAACTAAATTAAACTTATAGTCACCTGCAAACTGGGCTGACTTTGGTGGATGGGTGACGCTTAATTTCGTCCCACTACACAGGGTGCACCCATCTGCAGGTGGTCGCTCATGTCGGCACCAATGATGTGTGTCGCTATGGATCGGAGGAAATCCTCTCTGGCTTCCGGCGGCTATCTGATTTGGTGAAGACTGCCAGTCTCGCTAGCGGGATGAAAGCAGAGCTCACCATCTGCAGCATCGTCGACAGGACTGACTGCGGACCTTCGGTACAGAGCCGAGTGGAGGGTCTGAATCAGAGGCTGAGACGGTTCTGCGACCGTGTGGGCTGCAGATTCCTCGACTTGCGCCATAGGGTGGTGGGGTTTCTGGTTCCGCTGGATAGGTCAGGAGTCAACTACACGCAACAAGCGGCTACACGGGTAGCAGGGGTTGTGTGGCGTGGGCTGGGCGGTTTTTTAGGTTAGATGGCCCTGGGCAAGTACAGAAAGAGCAACAGCCTCAACGGGTGCGGGGCAAACTCAGGACATGCGGGGACCAAGCAGCAATCGGTATTGTAATTGCAAACTGTCGAAGCTGCATTGGTAAAGTACCGGAACTTCAAGTGCTGATAGAAAGCACCGAAGCTGAAATCGTTATAGGTACAGAAAGCTGGCTGAAGCGAGAGATAAATTCTGCCGAAATTTTTACAAAGGTACAGACGGTGTTTAGAAAGGATAGATTGCATGCAACCGGTGGTGGAGTGTTCGTCGCTGTTAGTAGTAGTAGTTTATCCTGTAGTGAAGTAAGTGGATAGTTCCTGTGAATTATTATGGGTGGAGGTTACACTCAACAACCGAGCTAGGTTAATAATTGGCTCCTTTTACCGACCTCCCGACTCAGCAGCATTAGTGGCAGAACAACTGAGAGAAAATTTGGAATACATTTCACATAAATTTTCTCAGCATGTTATAGTCTTAGGTGGAGATTTCAATTTACCAGATATAGACTGGGACACTCAGATGTTTAGGGGGGGTGGTAGGGACAGAGCATCGAATGACTTACTGAGTGCACTATCCGAAAATTACCTCGAGCAATTAAACAGAGAACCGACTCGTGGAAATAACATCTTGGACCTACTGATAACAAACAGACCCGAACTTTTCGACTCTGTATGTGCAGAACAGGGAATCAGTGATCATAAGGCCGTTGCAGCATCCCTGAATATGGAAGTTAATAGTAATATAAAAGAAGGGAGGAAGGTTTATCTGTTTTGCAAGAGTAATAGAAGGCAGATTTCAGACTACCTAACAGATCAAAACGAAAATTTCTGTTCCGACACTGACAATGTTGAGTGTTTATGGAAAAAGTTCAAGGCAATCGTAAAATGCGTTTTAGACAGGTACGTGCCGAGTAAAACTGTGAGGGACAGGAAAAACCCACCGTGGTACAACAACAAAGTTAGTAAACTACTGCGAAAGCAAAGAGAGCCTCACTCCAAGTTTAAACGCAGCCAAAACCACTCAAACAGAAGCTAAACGATGTCAAAGTTAGCGTAAGGAGGGCTGTGCGTGAAGCGTTCAGTGAATTCGAAAGTAAAATTATATGTACTGACTTGACAGAAAATCCTAGGGGGTTCTGGTCTTACGTTAAATCAGTAAGTGGCTCGAAACAGCATATCCAGACACTCCGGGATGATGATGGCATTGAAACAGAGAATGACACGCGTAAAGCTGAAATACTAAACACGTTTTTCCAAAGCTGTTTCACAGAGGAAGACCGCACTGCAGTTCCTTCTCTAAATCCTCGCACAAACTAAAAAATGGCTGACATCGAAATAAGTGTCCAAGGAATAGAAAAGCAACTGGAATCACTCAATAGAGGAAAGTCCACTGGACCTGACGGGATACCAATTCGATTCTACACAGAGTACGCGAGAGAACTTGCCCCCCGTCTAACAGCCGTGTACCGCAAGTCTCTAGAGAAACGGAAGGTTCCAAATGATTGGAAAAGAGCACAGGTAGTCCCAGTCTTCAAGAAGGGTCGTCGAGGAGATGCGCAAAACTATAGACCTATATCTCTGACGTCGATCTGTTGTAGAATTTTAGAACATGTTTTTTGCTCGAGTATCATGTCGTTTTTGGAAACCCAGAATCTACTATGTAGGAATCAACATGGATTCCGGAAACAGCGCTCGTGTGAGACCCAACTCGCTTTATTTGTTCATGAGACCCAGAAAATATTAGATACAGGCTCTCAGGTAGATGCTATTTTTCTTGACTTCCGGAAGGCGTTCGATACAGTTCCGCACTGTCGCCTGATAAACAAGGTAAGAGCCTACGGAATATCAGACCAGCTGTGTGGCTGGATTGAAGAGTTTTTAGCAAACAGAACACAGCATGTTGTTATCAATGGAGAGACGTCTACAGACGTTAAAGTAACCTCTGGCGGGCCACAGGGGAGTGTTATGGGACCATTGCTTTCACAATATATATAAATGACCTAGTAGATAGTGTCGGAAGTTCCATGCGGCTTTTTGCGGATGATGCTGTAGTATACAGAGAAGTTGCAGCATTAGAAAATTGTAGCGAAATGCAGGAAGATCTGCAGCGGATAGGTAATTGGTGCTGGGAGTGGCAACTGACCCTTAACATAGACAAATGTAATGTATTGCGAATACATAGAAAGAAGGATCCTTTATTGTATGATTATATGACAGCGGAACAAACACTGGTAGCAGTTACTTCTGTAAAATAACTGGGAGTATGCGTGCGGAACGATTTGAAGTGGAATGATCATATAAAATTAATTGTTGGTAAGGCGGGTACCAGGTTGAGATTCATTGGGAGAGTCCTTACAAAATGTAGTCCATCAACAAAGGAGGTGGCTTACAAAACACTCGTTCGACCTATACTTGAGTATTGCTCATCAGTGTGGGATCCGTACCAGATCGGGTTGACGGAGGAGATAGTGAAGATCCAAAGAAGAGCGGCGCGTTTCGTCATAGGGTTATTTGGTAACCGTGATAGCGTTACGGAGATGTTTAACAAACTCAAGTGGCAGACTCTGCAAGAGAGGCGCTCTGCATCGCGGTGTAGCTTGCTCGCCAGGTTTCGAGAGGGTGCGTTTCTGGATGAGGTATGGAATATATTGCTTCCCCCTACTTGTACCTCCCGAGGAGATCACGAATGTAAAATTAGAGAGATTAGAGCGCGCACGGAGGCTTTCAGACAGTCATTCTTCCCGCGAACCATACGCGACTGGAACAGGAAAGGGAGGTAATGACAGTGGCACGTAAAGTGCCCTCCGCCACACACCGTTGGGTGGCTTGCGGAGTATAAATGTAGATGTAGATGTAGATGTAGATCTAACCGTCTGACGGAACATGCTGAGCTACCGTGCCGGCATACCACTCAGCTTCCGGGGGGTGGACGTGGAAACCACTATCAAAATTGCAGGACGTAACGGGCTCTTCCCTGTCAATGGGAAGCATATGCGTTAGGTATTTTACATTCTCTAGGTCGTTCCGTATAAATGTTGATTAATGGCAGCCAATAGCAAATTGTGTTGTACCATAGGTCGATGAAAAGTGCGATTGTTTAACGCGTGTGTGTTAGGTGTTTCAGGTGTGGGCTTCTGAGTGTGGATTTCGTAACCTGTGTAAACCAGTGGACAGTCTACATAAGTTTTCTGTGTATGGTACCGCGTCACATTGTACAAAACTATTGCTGCTAGAGAAAGAAACCAAAATTTCGGCCACGGTTGCAGCGGCCGCTGCATCCGTGGCCGAAACGTTGGTCTTTTTCTCCAGCAGCAGTAGTTTTATATATTGTGACGCGGTACCATACCCAGAAAACTTATGTCGACTGACTCTGGCCGCGGAAGCCTACGCAATTATATCAGTGGACAGTGCTTTGTTCTGCTCTAACTCAATTGAATCCCACCTATACCTTCAGCTTTGTGCCACGTTAAACCAAATGCTCTGCATACAGCACGTGCAACAATATAAACAGGAACTAATAATATAGCCGATATCGCTACATTAGCTGACATTAAACTCGCAGTCTCGGCAGATACGTTTCGCGTTCCACTACGAGGGTGGCAAGTTCCTTGTTAAACTTGTTTGTGTTGTTAAGCCCCTGTCATGTTCAGCTGTTGCACGGTTAAACAAACGCTACCCACTGGGTGCTGGCACAGTAAAGGAATACGGAACAGTGTGGTAAAACTATCAGAATTTTTGCTTTGGAGACTGAGATTGTATTGAGTGGTGAGGTGGGTGTATCTTACGGCCACGTCATCGTGCAACTGTGCGAAATACAGGGGAAAATATAGAACTAACCAGTTTTTGTTACTAATACATTATTTTGTTCAGAGTATTTCACTCTTTTAAGGCGCCGATTTAGAGACACACCCATAACTGCAAACAGGGGTGGTGTTGTCATTAGTAGAATTGAGTGAAACGTCATAAATTAATACAAAAGTGCGGGAAGTGGAGATGGGGCTGGCTTATGACTTGCAACAGGACAATTCGTTGTGCTAACTGACCGCAAGACTCCATCGTCCAGACATCTCGATGACAGAATTTATATGCATTCGGTGAATAAAAATATTGCACCGTCTTTTTCCAGAGAATGTAGTCAGTAGACTGTAAAGCAATGGTGTGATATGATATTCTTATGTCAGTTTGTATATTGAAAACTTGTCCTGTAATATAGTGGTTTAAGAGAAGTATGATTTAAAATTTAGTTTTAATATCATTTAAGAATTCATGAACGCAGTGGCTCAAAAATGGTTCAAATGGCTCTGAGCACTATGGGACTCAATATCTTAGGTCATAAGTCCCCTAGTACTTAGAACTACTTAAACCTAACTAACCTAAGCACATCACACACACCCATGCCCGAGGCAGGATTCGAACCTGCGACCGTAGCAGTCCCGCGGTTCCAGACTGCAGCGCCAGAACCGCAAGGCCACCGCGGCCGGCCGAACGCAGTGGCTATCCGGTTCTTTCTCAAGTATGAGATGGCTCCACATATAGCAACTACGCTAACTGAATATAATGTCTGTAAAATGAAGAATGAGCAATACATGTGGTGGCGGAATAACGCCTTACCTACCGTACGGACATAGCAAGAATGTTTCCAATCTAGCAATGCAGTGCAGCGTGGGCTCATTTACGTAGAATCTTTTGTGTGTTTCATCCGTTGGTCAGTCATTAATTTCTGTATTCTGTATGTTATTACGTGCAGTGGAAAATAAACACATCCAGGTTTATCAGAGTCCTGCAACGTCACTGATTTAAAAGGAAGGGCTAGGACACCTTTGCGAAACGCTTTACGACGCTGATGGGTAGGGAGAGTGAGGACTCAGCTTCAGTTTACCGACAGACCATGAGTGGTGATATAGAAGTGTGTGAAATGAAAGGAAAACTCGCCAACGCCCTATTAAATGGCGTACTGCCAACCAGCAATGGGAGATTGCTAGGTCTATCTAAATAATCATACCTGAGATAGTAACTGCTTCGACCTGAGATCATGCAGCCTAAATAATCTCTAACGTACCAACACCGTCGCCGCCACCTCCAACACCTCTACTGTCCAATTTAGAGTACAGAGGAAAAAAATCATCTAGCTCCAGTGTGGCAAAGAATTTATCTTCGGAGAGTAAATATATTAGCGTCCTTTAACTGAAGTGTTTGTGAGTGTGGGCTCTGTCCTAGAGAATGGGACTCTCCTTGATAGCTAGAAATTATAATTGCCAAGGAAGAAGAGGTAGAGGAAGACCTAGACAACGATGGGTACCGTAAAAAGTGATTTCGCCTAATACCTGAAGAGAAGGAGCATTCTGCTTACAAAATCGCTGGCACATTTTAGGTGCAATTAGCAAGCGAGAGTTACACTTCTATTTGTTTCTCGTCTCTTTGTATGCATAGCACCCATGGCGCACTGTATACGTTTGTTGTTACATCCACTAGCAAATGGTTCAAATGGCTCTGAACTCTATGGGACTAAACTTCTGAGGTCATTAGTCCCCTAGTACTTAGAACTAGTTAAACCTAACTAACCTAAGGACATCACACACATCCATGCCCGAGGCACGATTCGAACCTGCGAACGTAGCGGTCTCGCGGTTCCAGACTGCAGCGCCTAGAACCGCACGGGCACTTCGGCCGGCACATCCACTAGCACTGAGACTGTCCGTGCCTCAATCGTTTCACAGTTGGAGCGTTCACGATCGTATTTTGAGTGAGCTTGGGCTGTCATTATTTGTGGCGTAGCATCTAATTATTATTGGCACACGTAGCTATCTGCTCAGTAATTCTGTAAAGAGTCTGAACGCCGAGAAGAATGTCGCTGTAAGACGATCTGTTGCGTATATTTAATTTCATTTTAGAATACGGTACTGTACCCTACACGATTTTACTAACAATACCGGTAGTGGAAGTTTACATTAATATAAATCGACAAGCCAATGGTGACATGGCCTATTAAAAGAGATTAAAGATAGCAGTTACGAACTAGCGCTCTGGAAAGGCCGCTTTTTTCAGCGTCTACAGTTGAACACTGTGGTTGAGTGGTAAATGAGGATAAAATACACTCCTGGAAATGGAAAAAAGAACACATTGACACCGGTGTGTCAGACCCACGATACTTGCTCCGGACACTGCGAGAGGGCTGTACAAGCAATGATCACACGCACGGCACAGCGGACACACCAGGAACCGCGGTGTTGGCCGTCGAATGGCGCTAGCTGCGCAGCATTTGTGCACCGCCGCCGTCAGTGTCAGCCAGTTTGCCGTGGCATACGGAGCTCCATCGCAGTCTTTAACGCTGGTAGCATGCCGCGACAGCGTGGACGTGAACCGTATGTGCAGTTGACGGACTTTGAGCGAGGGCGTATAGTGGGCATGCGGGAGGCCGGGTGGACGTACCGCCGAATTGCTCAACACGTGGGGCGCGAGGTCTCCACAGTACATCGATGTTGTCGCCAGTGGTCGGCGGAAGGTGCACGTGCCCGTCGACCTGGAACCGGACCGCAGCGACGCACGGATGCACGCCAAGACCGTAGGATCCTACGCAGTGCCGTAGGGGACCGCACCGCCACTTCCCAGCAAATTAGGGACACTGTTGCTCCTGGGGTATCGGCGAGGACCATTCGCAACCGTCTCCATGAAGCTGGGCTACGGTCCCGCACACCGTTAGACCGTCTTCCGCTCACGCCCCAACATCGTGCAGCCCGCCTCCAGTGGTGTCGCGACAGGCGTGAATGGAGGGACGAATGGAGACGTGTCGTCTTCAGCGATGAGAGTCGCTTCTGCCTTGGTGCCAATGATGGTCGTATGCGTGTTTGGCGCCGTGCAGGTGAGCGCCACAATCAGGACTGCATACGACCGAGGCACACAGGGCCAACAACCGGCATCATGGTGTGGGGAGCGATCTCCTACACTGGCCGTACACCACTGGTGATCGTCGAGGGGACACTGAATAGTGCACGGTACATCCAAACCGTCATCGAACCCATCATTCTACCATTGCTAGACCGGCAAGGGAACTTGCTGTTCCAACAGGACAATGCACGTCCGCATGTATTCCGTGCCACCCAACGTGCTCTAGAAGGTGTAAGTCAACTACCCTGGCCAGCAAGATCTCCGGATCTGTCCCCCATTGGGCATGTTTGGGACTGGATGAAGCGTCGTCTCACGCGGTCTGCACGTCCAGCACGAACGCTGGTCCAACTGAGGCGCCAGGTGGAAATGGCATGGCAAGCCGTTCCACAGGACTACATCCAGCATCTCTACGATCGTCTCCATGGGAGAAGAGCAGCCTGCATTGCTGCGAAAGGCGGATATACACTGTACTAGTGCCGACATTGTGCATGCTCTGTTGCCTGTGTCTATGTGCCTGTGGTTCTGTCAGTGTGATCATGTGATGTATCTGACCCCAGGAATGTGTCAATAAAGTTTCCCCTTCCTGTTTCCAAATTTTCATTTAAATGAAGTTAATTCCGATAATAAACTAGCTGAGGTACTCGGTTTCGCTCAGGAAGTTACCTGAAATTGTGTGTTAGTTGGAATAGAGATAAACCTTAAAGCATAAAAAGTAAAACAAAAATGATTTAAAAGATTTTCTAAATATTTACAATACTTGTTAAAGTATGAGGTAAATTTTTATTAACATATTATTTACACAACGTTTTTAATTTTGTATCCGGGGTATATCTACATAGAGTTGATCGTGAGAGAACAGTTGTCTTTGAGGTTGATGCCGCAATATTTTAAAGTTTGTCCTTGCGCTTTGTTAATTGAAAAACTATAGGCTAATTTGATTCGAAATTGCAGTCTTTTAAATTGTAGTGGCAGTACAATAGAGATTAGTGGTATTCTAGGGATAGTGTGTGTCCTTCGCACTTTCCAGTCATGAGTTCGGCTTTGATGATGTAATTCGACAACTGTTTGACGATAATCCATCTCCAATTACGTAGTCTACGTGAATTGAGATACCCAAGTAGTATGATCGGAAATCCAATTTTAAGTCGAAGGCAGTCTAAAGGCATTCATGGTCCTTGTAAGGAGTTTAGAAATTCTGTAGAGGAATTAACACTTTCTTCAAAGTTTACCATCGTGTCTACCGATGTGTATATTCTCTCTTCACAGAGAATTTTCTTTTGAATATTAAAGTGGTGTAGTCGACAATATTATTTTTAGATGACAAAATAGCACTTTAAAATAGCCAATCCGGATTGCTATAGTTGTGAACAATGTACGGATGAATTTGCTCAACGAGTTCGTTTACGGCAGTGGCTGTTACAGAAATCACAGTTGAGTTTAATGACGCTGTTCGTTTGGGCAGTAGGATATTGTGCCATCGCCTATTTGTAAAAGATGTTGAGCAAAATGCGCTGTTGTTTAGTCTTCCGATAGTTCAACTCCCATATTTTTTGTTAGTTTCAGCATTTGTGTGCGTGGCCAGAGATGTGATTTTTTTAAAGCATGCATTGATCTCTTCTGCTGGTGTTCACTTAAGGATAACTGGAACAGTCTGTCGAAAATCTCCGGAGAGTGAATAGAGATCCTCCCATCACTTCAGAGTTTCCTCGCAAGTCTTGTAATGTTCTGTCCATGGCTTCTAGTGATTTTTGTGTGTGCCACTGCGCATTCGTCTCAGAAGATAATTTTACATTTCAATGGGAGCTCACCCCCACCTCTTGAGATTTTGCATACCGGGAATTGTTTTTCGGCTATATGAAACGGTAGTTGAAGGGCGGAATGGGCAGTACGTCCTCCTTCCAGAAGTGTGGCTGCAAGCCGGATGATGTCAGTGCAAGTGCGATGTGTTGTTTAGCACGTATTTCCGCCAGTAGTAGATTTATTAGAAGCATTTCTCCGGTGCCACCTGGCGCCTTAAAGTAAATAACTCCGCCAGTGTTGTTGTGAATCAGGTCCTTGATAACGTCCGTAAATATCCTTTCTGTTGTCGTTGAAGAGTGGTTTTCTGTGAGCAATATATTGAAGTTGTTAGTTGACGTTGTAGCTTTTTTCCTTCGTAATTTCGAAGTTTAGACACTGGTAGCATCTTTTTGTGGTGTTTGCATTCCAAGTTGTACTACGGTCTGGCCGTTTACTGTTAAACACTTACCTTCTAGGCGAATGAGTATTTCATTGAAGGTGTTGTCATTGAATTTGATGGTCAGTTCAGGATGAACTACTCGGATTTGGTACAATTTGTCTTCAATCATATTCCCTTTGAAGGAGTCTCATAGCTGTTTTGGAGTCGATGGGTTACATGTTAGAATAAGTCTCTAATTTGTTCAGCTGAGGCTGTGAGTGAGACTTCGTGTAGTGTTTATTCTTTGTGGTTGTCGTTCCGTAGTAGTCCTAAGCGTTGATATGGTACTCTGTACGTCTGGCACAGGTAACCGTGAACAATCTTGAAATATGTCAAACTAGTTGGTCCCCTTATTTCGTATAGTAAGATCCGGCGGTAGAAAGATTCTGCGTTATTCGGATGTAAAGTGTGTACTCGGCCTAGTGCGCCAGCTCTCACGATCCTTAGATAATCTGCTGGAATGCCTTTTTTCGTCGTTGAAAGATTTCTCTTGCTTCTACATATGACAGGTCGAGATACAGTAATATTTTCGCAAAAGGAATCGTTTGGCACAATGGGTAAAAAGCTATTAATGTTGTGCTCTGAAGTGGTTCGCTTGCAGTTTTTCTGGCGGTGTCTTTTTTGAAGTAAATTCTCTGTCCATTATTCAAATGTACTCCTAGATGTTACACAGCCGGTTCGCGTCTGTGTATTGGAAAACCGAAAGTCCGCCCGCTGCTTCGTTTCTGTTGATGCATCTTCCCATTTGGCACATGAGGATCTCGTCGTTTCTGTATTGTTGTTTCGTCTTTGGCTATTTGAAATGCTGCCATTTCATTGCCTTTGTTCATGTACTCAGACATATTTGATGGATTTCACTGTATTGCAGTATTCTACGTTTATATGTGCTTGGAACATTTTGGAAAGTAGTGTTATATGGTACTACCCACTGATTTTCTGTCTCCAGTTCGTCGCTGCCTCGTACTTATACTCGTATTTTTGTTGCGAAGCCATCGTTTTTTAGTGATATGTTCTGTATTGGGATAGCCATAAACTCCGGTCCAATTACAGTTTTGGGTACTTTTAATACATTTTCCGTAATTAATAATCGGCGAATTTGGATTTAATGGACCGCACGGTCAGTGAATCATGGTTTTCACTTTTGTGTCGAACAGATCCGTATCTTCTTGTAGTTTGGGAAACTCAGCTTGGATGGTTTTGTTGATATCCTTGGGATGAATTCCGGCGTGTGGCCGTATGAGGCTGTGAGTGAGACAGTCGATTGTGTACATCCAGCATCTACCGGTTCCAAAGATGTGGTATCTTTTGATGAATTCAGGCTGTCATGTCGATGCCTGGGGCCTGTCCATATCGTAGTTGCTCTTTGGTGTCAGACCACGACGAGTTGCATGTTAATGTTGTGAAGAGGTCAGGTCGTCTACATTTTCTTATGTAGGCCATGGCATCTTGAGTGTATTCGTGCATGTCTCTCGGACTTCCTTGTGTGATGAAGCTAACATCACTATCATTACAATGTCGTCGATGTTTTCGTCATTTATAAATACGCCACAAAGGCGGATGTGTTCTTCTATGTGTAGTTTCTTCTGATTCAGTCTTATGTAAAGCATCCGTTCCGCTTCTATTTTCGCAAACGTATATACCAGGAATTGTTGGAATAAAGGGTGATCGTTGGGTGTGTAATTGTATGTGGTAAGCACAGAACTCCTTGGAAGCGACTTTTTTGTTAGTTTCTACGCCCGTATCAGGTTGGATTTTTTCCATTAAAATGACCTGTGTCCTCTCCATGCAGAAATATTAATAGATATTGGAGGGCATATATAAACGGTCTGTCTCTGCAATGCGTTGTGGTCCTTGTCATTTTCGTTGTAAAATTATGTGACAGCTGGTACTTTCATTGTCCACAGTTACGATGGCGACCCCGTCTGTCTGAGGTGCATTAAATACTCTTTAGTGTTGCCCATGAGATCTTTTGTCGGCTAATGCTGTTTAGACTACGTGAATTAGCTGATTGTATCCGTGTAAGGTGCTGTGTACTTCTCGGACTACTTCTCATCTAAATCGACTGATATTTTGGCCGAGCGGTTCTAGGTGCTACAGTCTGGAACCACGCGACCGATACGGTCGCAGGTTCGAATCCTGCCTCGGGTATGGATGTGTGTGATGTCCTTAGGTTAGTTAAGTTTAAGTAGTTCTAAGTTCTAGGGGACTGACGACCTCAGAAGTTAAGTCCCATAGTGCTCAGAGCCATTTGAACCATTTGTAAAGAAGTATGGGACTTATCATGATCATCATCATCATAATTTACGATTTAATATAATTGCACAAGTTTATGGTTTTCGTTATGTACGGGTAGTAATGATACCATGTTGTGATGTATCTGTCCTTGGATAGAAAATTTATGGTTTTCGTTATCTACTGTAGTAATGATACCATGGATGGATTTGTCCTTGGATAGAAAAAACATAACAGATTTCATATCTGTTAGTGTAATCGAAGTGACATCGAGAGAAGTCATTTCGAAGTAGACGTTGTACGCTTTTATATTTTTAAGAGTGTTTTTATTCTGGAGTTTCCTCGGTCATGGAATGTAAAATTTCCAGTGGAGGTTTCCCAGTTGCAGTAATCGAATGTTTCCTTCATGCAGCAGAATCCTGGTGTTTCTCTACCAAATTTTTTCGTGTTGCAAAACTGGTAGATGTGTTCCATTTTCCCGATTACGACGTGTTTGTGTGTTATATTCTGTCGTCGGGTCGTCGTGGAATGATTCATTTATTAGGTTGTACTGTTTACTTGTCCCTGTCAACGCTTCTCGTAGGATGATATTTTCGTGACTGTCTTGGTTCAAATGGTTCTGAGCACTATGCTTCTGAGGTCATCAGTCGCCTAGAACTTAGAACTAATTAAACCTAACTAACCTAAGGACATCACACACATCCATACCCGAGGCAGGATTCGAACCTGCGACCGTAGCGGTCGCTCGGCTCCAGACTGTAGCGCCTAGAACCGCACGGCCACTCCGGCCGGCGACTGTCTTGAGTTCGCAGTCTCTTATTATAAGATTGTGTCGGAATTTTTTATTCTTTAATCCGTTGATTTCGTTGTTCTTCGGTTTCTGTGCTTCTAACGGTGCTTATTCTTGTTCGCTGGGGAGTTAAACGTGCTTCGCGCTCTCTGTTTCTTTTTTACGCTGCTTCTTTTCCGCCATTTCGTTTCAGAACTGGCAACATCTCCCTCTCTTTTAATTTTGGGAATTGGCTGAAATATAAATCAAATCAGCTTATTAACAAATACGCTAAGTACACTTTACACATTTTTCACACTTTGTTAGGTTATATTCAGTCACTGAATCACTTTGACTACACACACTTCACTGTTTGTTTGTATTTACTCACTGTGCTACTTTTTCGGTTCATCCCTTCATCACCGATAAAAAGCTGACGTTCGAACCCACGACGGGTCTTGCTTTATATACCCCTACCAGCGGGTAGCCCCTCCAGTGGCGAATTCGAGAACAAACTACAAAGGTTTTGAATGGTCCACAATGTTCTAGAAAATTCCAGAACATTAGAAAGTGTACTTGAATGTTCCACAATTATCTAGGATGTTCTGGGAAGTTCCCGATCAGTCTACAATCTTCCATTATTGTTCTAGAACGTTCTGGAATGTTCTCGAATACTGTAGAATGTTCCGGAATGTTCTAGAAGTTTCTAACGCGCGAAACTTCCCAGCCCTGATATTTTCAAAAGCACCCCTTTCAGGTAAAAACGAGAACCTTCATGGATGGGGAAACGAGTGCTACCACAGTACATAATTCTCTTGATAGTACCGGGACTTGTTTGAGTTGTAACAGTACGCATATTATTCACGTATTGTTGTAACACATTTTGATTACTTTTTTCTGCTCACAGGTGACTGTTTTGGAAATGAGAAGTCAGCCACCTGTTGTTTACACACAGGAAGGGGAACCTAAAATAAACCGAACTGGTGTTATGACTGAAGTTTTCGAAGTATCGCGTTCTGCAACAACGAGTGTGTAGAGCTAACATCCCCGAGACAGTAAGGCAAGCGCCGTAGCTAGGAAAGGTTGAGATCGACTTCTAAGAATTTTTTAAAGACGGTTGTGTTGTGTACTCGTTTTTCCGTTATGGCATACTCTCGTGAACTTTGCGTGCCCGTAAAGGTTTCCCTCTTGCTCTGATAAACTGACTCAGAAGCGCTTCAAATGTTAAAACGGTCTAAAAGTATAATACAATTGGGAAAACTCAAGTGTCTGAGTGAGTGGTTTTCCCGTTTCAAGGGAGATGAATTGTTTATTGATCTCAAATATCGCTCTGGTCGTCCTTCCATGGCCACAAACGACGGAAAGTATCCAAATTATACTGGAAGATCGGTGAAGGACGATCGAAAAAGTTGAGAGCCTGTTTGGAGTCACTTGGAGTTCATTTCAGCGAATTTTAATGGAAGATATGAGGGTGAAAATATGGCTTCCAAACTCGTGCATCGACTACTGTGTTGTGGTACTGACGGAATACCATGAAGGCAAGGAAAATATTGACGCAGTGTTCCAATTACCCTCCGTAAAGCTCACAGTGAATGACATACCCGACTTCATGGACGTGACACATGTTACGTCACGGTGCTGAAAATGGAAATGAGATTACGGCATTGTGGGCCGGGAGTCCTCCATTCAGGAAAGTTCGGCAGCCGAGGGCATGTACTTATTGCATTCGACGCCACATTGGGTGACTTGTGCGTCGGAGAGGGGGTGAAATGATAACAAAACACCCAGTCCCTGACCGGAGAAAATATCTTGCCCCATCCTGGAATCGAACCCGGGCCCCTTGGCGTGGCATTCCGCCGTGCTGATCACTCAGCTAACGGGGCGAACTACGGTGCTGGAAGACATTCCAAACAACTCGTCAACACAGCATTGTGCCGAACGGCGATATACGAGGTGTGGCTAGAAAAAAACCGGACTAGTACTGGGGAAACAATAAAACGAATGCAATAAGGCTGAAAGTCGCGTGGCCTGTCACGTGACTCTCGCTCCGCCTACTGCTCGAGTTTCATCTGCCTCCTGCACTCAGTCTGCCCGTGGCGTCTGTTTTAAGTAGTTGACGTTTTGTCTGTGCGTCGGAAAATGTTGAGTGTACAGAAAGAACAGCGTGTTAACATCAAATTTTGTTTCAAACTAGGAAAATCTGCAAGTGAAACGTTTGTAATGTTACAACAAGTGTACGGCGATGATTGTTTATCGCGAACACAAGTGTTTGAGTGGTTTAAACGATTTAAAGATGGCCGCGAAGACACCAGTGATGACACTCGCACTGGCAGACCATTGTCAGCAAAAACTGATGCAAACATTGAAAAAATCGGTAAACTTGTTCGACAAGATTGCCGTTTAACAATCAGAGCAGTGTCTGAGTTAACAGGAGTTGACAAGGAAAGTGTTAGGCAGATTCTTCATGAAAGTTTCAACATGAACAAAGTGTGTTCAAAAATGGTTCCAAAGTGTCTCACAATTGAACAGAAGGAACGCCGAAGAATGATTTGTTCTGACATCCTGGAAAACATTGAAAGTGATGCCACCTTCTTACAAAATGTTATTACTTGCGACGAATCGTGGTTTTTTACTTACGATCCCGAAACTAAACGCCAATCGATGCGTTGGAAAACTCCTGGTTCTCCACGACAAAAAAAGCACGAATGTCAAAATCGAAATTCAAGGCAATGATGATTGTTTCTTTTGACATCAAAGGGATTGTGCACATTGATTGGGTACCAGAGGGACAAACAGTGAATCAGCATTACTACATTAGCGTCCTGGCTACCCTACGTGAGCGAGTACGGAGAAAACGGAACGATTTGTGGAGAAACATGTCATGGATCCTTCACCAAGGCAATGCCCCAGCTCACAGTGCGTTGTCAGTGAAGACGTTTTTGGCAAAACACAACATTCCCATCTTAGATCATCCACCCTACTCACCTGATTTGGCCCCCTGTGACTTTTTTCTTTTCCCTAAAGTCAAGTCAGCTTTGAAAGGAACTAGATTTGAGACTGTTGAAGCAGTAAACGAAAAAGCGACGGAAGTTATGTATGGAGTTACCGAAAATGATCTGCAGCATTGCTATGAAGAGTGGAAAATTCGTATGGAGCGGTGTAGAGACCGAGGAGGAGAGTACATTGAAGGAGATAACATGAAATTGTAAATAATTGCAAATAAATGTTTTTTCCAGCATCAGTCCGGTTTTTTTCTAGCCGCACCTCGTACTACTTTGCCGCCAGACTGCCGGATAGTCACTGGACGTAGGTTAGAGCCAGCGACTGCATCCATATGGCTGCCGTTCTGCCGGACCCTACAGCATGAGCTAGACAGACGTCGTCATCAGCACGCCACTCGTACGCCAAAGTTCAGATTTCGGGTCGCCGTGCCGCCCCATCTCGATTCCGTAGCCTTCTCATGAGCACCTCTGGCTGTGTCAAATACAGTTGCTGCGGCGTGCAGAAATGCTGTGCTAGCTTCAGCTGTCAACCTCTGGCGCTACTCACAAGGGAATCTCCCCATCGCACCCCCTTCAGAATTAGTTATAAGTTGGCACAGTGGATAGGGCTTGAAAAACTGAACACAGATCAATCGAGAAAACAGGAAGAAGTTGCGTGGAACTATGAAAAAAATAAGCAAAATATACAAACTGAGTAGTCCATGCGCAACATTGGCAACATCAAGGACAAAGTGAGCTCAGGAGCGCCGTGGTCCCGTGGTTAGCGTGAGTAGCTGCGGAACTAGAGGTCCTCCAGTGAAAATTTTAATTTTTTATTTTTCAGACAGTTATCAAAGTCCAGGCACTCATACATAATCAACTTCGCTCTCCAAAATTCCAGGACATGTTCAGATTTGCTTGGACATATGCAGGATTTGACGGTCTACACACGGAAAAATTTGAAAACGTTAAAAACATATGTTTTGACAGAGCATAGGGAAAACCGTGCGACTGTGAAACTGTTGCATTCATTTGTTGCAGTTTATGTGACAAACTCTTATGTTTTCATCACTTTTTTGGGAGTGATTATCACATCCACAATAAAACCTAAATCGGGCAAGGTAGGAGAATCTTTTTATCCATTCGCAAAGTGTACAAGTTAGGTGGGTCGACAACATATTCCTGTCATGTGACGTACATGCCGTCACCAGTGTCGTATAGAATATATCAGACGTGTTTTCCTGTGGAGGAATCGGTTGACCTATGACCTTGAGATCAAATGTTTTCGGTTTCCATTGGAGAGGCACGGTCTTTCGTCTACTAATCGCACGGTTTTGCGGCGCGGTCGCAAAACACATACACTAAACTTATTACAATGAACAGAGGCGTCAATGGACGAACGGACAGATCATAACTTTGCGAAAATAAAGAACGTAAGCTTTTCACTCGAGTGAAGATTTGAACCAAGGACCTCTCGTTCCGCAGCTGATCACGATAACCACGGGGCCACGGTGCTCCTGAGCTCAGACGCTCCTTGATGTTGCATATCTTGCGCATGGACTACTCAGTTTGTATATTTTGCTTTTTTTTTCATAGTTCCACACTTCTTCCTGTTTTCTCGATTGATCTGTGTTCAGTTTAAGGCCTATCCACTGTGCCAACTTATAACTAAATCTGAGGGGGGTGCGATGGAGAGGTTCCCTTGTCAATAGCATGCACAACATCAAGGGCGCCGCCTCTACAGTACCAATACGAAGACATCGCGGGTCGAAGGCGCTCACCTGTATCTGCCATAGCTTGTTGGAAGAATAAAGTGTGTCTGAACGCCTATCTTCCTGCAGCCACCTTCACCCCCCGAAAGTTTCCTGTAGCCCCCACCAGCCCATTGCACCTACAACGCCCGGGCTGGAGAGCAGAACGCCATCATAACAACTCTAAAAAACGGCTCCTCCATCACCAACCGTAGAAATCACTCATCCCCAACACCTCTGATCGCTGAACGAAAACAATGCAAGTTGGAAACAGGCTGTGCTTTGAGACAATAATTCCAAATTGGTCAAATCTTTTTTCCAAGCTCGTAACAGATGGCGAATCATAGTGCTATAGTTACCATCCTGAAACGAAGCAGCAATCGATCGAGTTTAAAGTTCACCAAGCCCCAGTAAAGCTCGCCTCACGGAGTCAAACGTTGAAACAATGTTGGTTATATTTTTCGATGTGAGAGGACTAGTTCTGTCAGGGTTTGTTCCGCAGCATCAGACTTTCTACTCGGATGTCTTGAAAAGATTAATCTAAAATTTGCAGCGGAAGAAGCCTGATATGTGGCTGTGAGGTGACAGATGTATTCATATTGATAACGCCCCCTCGGCATGCCAATAATGGCAAAAATGGTATGAACCCTGTTCTATATACCAATTACTCAACCGACGTTGCCCATGCATCTTTCATTAACATCCAGAATGAAAAGAGACATAAAAAGGAAATAATTTTTTAGACACTGCTGAAGAAAAGGTGACAGAGGATTTAAAATGTTTGGAACAATGGAATAAAAGATTAAGCATATTGGAGACAATGGATGGTACTTTGAAGCTGATTAAAGATCTTTTGTTTGGAAATCGAGCCACACGGAGTGGCCACGCGGTTTGAGGCGCCATCTCACGGATTGTGCAGCCCCTCCCGCCGGAGGTTCGAGTCCGCCCTCGACCATGGGTGTATGTGCTGTTCTTAGCATAAGTTAGTGTAACTTAGTTTAAGTAGTGTGTAAGTCTAGGGACCGATGACCTCAGCAGTTTAGTTTCTTAGGAATTCACACACATTTGAAAATCGAATGAATAAATTTAAAAACTAAGTTCTATTCCTTTTGGGTGCCTCTTCGTATACAAGGTGAAGCGCACATGTGGAAAGAAAACAATGACGCCATCTGCGAGAGGCACGAAGTGTGTCGATTTGGAAGAAATTGGGACCCAGTATGAAAGTCACAGTTTGACAGTGCTTCGGGTGCCTCGCGAATAAACAAAACGGTAAAATTCGTAACATTTTTTGGGATAAGTAGCAAACAAACCGCTCTTTTGATTACTGTGCTGGGTCTATAAGGCTAGGAACATAAGATCGGAATTTCGGAAGAAAATTATGAACAAAATTCCGAAGGTAGCAACAGTAGACAAACGTAACAACTCCATCTACGTCAACATCAGTACCCCGCAAGCCAACTGGCGGTATGTGACGGAGGATACTTCTTGTACCACTAACGTAGTGTCCCCCCCCCCCCCCCCCCCCCGATGTTGGAGTGACGAGTGACGCTTGGAAAGAATAATTATCGATAAGTATCTGTATTATCTCAAATTTATTGAATTTTCTCGTTGTGGTCACTGCACAATACGTATATGGGAGGAATTAATACAGTGATGGAAAAAATCATAACAACAAAAAATAATTAATTTAGAGTAATGAAATTTCGGAAATATTTTCGTCTACATAACATATTTAAATGATTTAACATTGCAAGATCACAGGTTAACATGAACGCGAGGTAAGTCATTGCCAAAGTGAAATGCTGGTAATTAATAACAGGTGTAACCGTCAGGATGTTGAATGCAAACTTGCATGCACTGTTTTGTCCAGCTGCTGGATGCCAGTTTGGGATAGAAGTCCATGCTTGTTGCACTTGATCGGTCAATACAGGGACGGTTAATGCTGTTGTGGACGACGCTGGAGTTGTCGTCTGATGTCCCACATGTACTCGATAGGAGGCACATCTGGTGATGGAGCAGGCCAAGGCAACGTGCAGTCACTACCCTCTGTAGAGCACATTGGGTTACAATAGCGGTATGTGAGGGAGCCTTATCCTGTTACAAAACGTTCCCTAGAATGCACTTCATAAATGGCACCACAACGGGTCGAATCACCAGATTGACGTACAGATTTCCAGTAAGGATTTGCTCCTGGTTATACTGAGTCGCACCCGAAGCATAACTCCGGGTTTAGGTCCAGTGTGTCTAGCAAGCAGAAATGTTGGCAGCAGGCGCTCAGCTAGCCTCCTTCCCGATACACGACCACCACAGGCACCGAGACAGAACCAGGTTTCGTCAGAAAACACAGCAGACCTCCAGCCTGCCTTCCAAAGAGCGACCACTGAGGTCGCAAACGGCGGTGGTTAGGGGTCGGTGGAAAGCACGATACAGGGCGTCTGGCTCGGAGCTGTCTTTGGAGTAAACGAATTGTAACTTCATTGTGTCACTGTGGTGCCAACTGCTGCTCAGATTGCAGTTGCAGATGCTAGACGACGCGCCTGAGCTATACGTCGACGCGATGGTGCTCCCTCTCGGTAGTGCCTTGTGGTCGCCAGGAGCCCCGTCGATGCGACCGTACATTCTCGTGATCAATATCTCGGCAACTCTCTTGCGCCGACTAAACGATACCGCGACGAAACGCGCTGCTCTTCGTTGGCTATTTTCTGATAAAGGCCCCAGGCAGATGAACAGTACTCCACAATCAGTCGAAAAAGCACTTCGGAGCCGCTTCTGTAGTGGATGAATTACATTTACTTAAGATCTTCCAATAAATCTGTCTGGCACTATTAGCTTAATAGTTTTGAACAAAGTAAAACATTAGCTTTATACAGTCTGGAGGATACTGTGACTGATAAATTAGTTTACTTGATCATATCGTGCAGCCAAGTTGCTGGCAATAACAATATACGGAAGAAAGTGAAAGAAAATGAAGAATCAGTCAGTTTGGGATTAAGAAAGGGAAAGGATAGAGAGAGAGGCATTTCCGACGTTTCGTATGATAATGAAAGCACGGCTCAAGAAAAATTGTCATTTATATGTTTTGTAGATTGGAAAGAAGCGTTTGATAAACTGATGCAACATGTTTGGAATGCCGGAAAGGAAAGTCTATGCTCAAGGAAAGATGAGTAATACACAATATTGTGGCAAACTCACGGGTTCCTCATAGCAGTTGAGAAACGCTCTCTGCAATGTTATTTATTCTCACAGGCCTACTATGTTTATCTGTGTTTCATTAATTCTTTAATTCTTTCTTAACAAATTTTCTAATTGTCATTCTATAAACCATGTACTGGCTCGTTCCACAAGGAAGCAGGTGCCACGGTACTTGACAAATAAAATATAGAATAAATAAATAAATAAATACGTACAAAAGCCAAGAAAGCACAATGTGAATCGGAAATCAAGAGACGATGCTGAGATTAAAAAGGGTGAAATGTGTAACGAAGAAGCAATGACGAAATTATAAAGTCTGGCATAGCATATGGACTTAAAATACAGGGTGAAAGGATATCTACGATAAGATTCAATCTTAGGATATTATATTGTACGAAAATGAGTACAAATTACAGGAACTGCTGAGTAGGATGATGAGTCTCCTGGGCATAGAATATGGAAGGACAGTGTCTCCTTTTACTGATTTCATGCGAACTTTTACGACCACAGTCCGCAAAGCTGTACGGTCCCTGTCCACTGGTACATGTGGTCTTCCTGGTCTTGGTTTATCTGTGGCTGTTTTTTTTTTTTTTTTTTTTTTTTTGGGTTTCGATTTTACAGTCACATCACCAACAGCCGACTTCAGTGAATTCAAAAGGGCTGAAACGCCCTGATGGATCTGCTACTAAGATAATATCGAAGTCACTGAGCCCTCCCGACCGAGCCACTTTTCTGTGACTGCTACTGTATTGATGTCGCAATACCTTCCCCTCCTTTTATACTGGCGGGTCCACCTCTCATGTCGCTAGTGGTCAATTTCGCATTGCGTAGGGGTGTCCGGGTACGTCTGATCAGATAGTGTACACAGCTGACCACTGATACTCCTCGTTTATTTCAACCAGATAAAAAAATCACCTTATGGGAGAGACAAACTAACTTTCAAAATAATCTCTATCTGAAATACCGTCAGACTTCAAGAATAATATATTAATTCCAATCCCAAAGAAAGCAGGTGTTGACATTCGTGAAAATTACCGAACTATCAGTTTAATAAGCCACGGTTGCAAAATACTAACACGAATTCTTTACAGACGAATGAAAAAACTGTAGAAGCCGCCCTCGTGGGAGATCAGATTGGATTCCGTAGAAATGTTGGAACACGTGAGGCAATACTGACCCTACGACTTACCTTAGAAAATAGATTAAGGTAAGGCAATTTGTAGACTTGGAGAAAGCTTTTGACAGCATTGACTGGAATACCATCTTTCAAATTCTGAAGGTGGCAGGGGTAAAATACAGGGAGCGAAAGGCTATTTACAATTTGTACAGAAACCAGATGGCAGTCGTAAGAGTCGAGGGACCTGAAAGGGAAGCAATGGTTGGAAAGGGAGTGAGACAGGGTTGTAGCCTCTCCCCGATGTTATTCAATCTTTATACTGAGAAAGCAGTAAAGGAAACAAAAGAAAAATTCGGGTTAGGTATTAAAATCCATGGAGAAGAAATAAAAACTTTGAGGTTCGCCGATGACATCGTAATTCTGTCAGAGACTGCAAAGGACGTGGAAGAGCAGCTGAACAGAAAGGACAATGTCTTGAAAGGAGGATATAAGATGAACATCAACAAAAACAAAATGAGGATAATGGAATGTAGTCGAATTAAGTCGGGTGATGCTACGGGAATTACACTAGGAAATGAGACGCTTAAAGTAGTAAATGAGTTTTGCTATTTGGGGAGCAAAATAACTGATAATGGTCGAAGTAGAGAGAATATAAAATGTAGACTAGCAACGGCAAGGAAAGCGTATCTGAAGAAGAGAAATTTGTTAACATCGAGTATAGATTTAAGTGTCAGGAAGTCGTTTCTGAAAGTATTAGTATGGAGTGTAGCCATGTATGGAAGTGAAACGTGGACGATAAATAGTTTAGACAAGAAGAGAATAGACATCTTCGAAATGTGGTGCTACAGAAGAATGCTGAAGATTAAATGGGTAGATCACATAACTAATGAGGAGGTATTCAAAATGGTTCAAATGGCTCTGAGCACTATGGGACTTAAAATCTGTGGTCATCAGTCCCCTAGAACTTAGAACTACTTAAACCTAACTAACCTAAGGACATCACACACATCCATGCCCGAGGCAGGATTCAAACCTGCTATCATAGCGGTCGCGCGGTTCCAGACTGTAGCGCCTAGAACCGCTCGGCCATCCCGGCCGGCTGAGGAGGTATTGAATGGAATTGGAGAGAAGAGAAATTTGTGGTACAACTTGTCTAGAAGAAGGGATCGGTTGGTAGGGCATATTCTGAGGCATCAAGGGATCACCAATATAGTATTGGAGGGCAGCGTGGAGGGTAAAAATCGTAGGGGACCAAGAGACGAATACACTAAACAGATTCAGAAGGATGTAGGTTGAGTAGGTACTGGGAGATGAAGAAACTTGCACAGGATAGAGTAGCATGGACAGCTGCATCATACCAGTTTCAGGACTGAAGACCACACACACATCTGAATTATCCCCAAAATACAGTAAACTGTATTTTAGGGAGGCAGCGCACTGCAAAAGTATTACATTAAACAGCAGAAATGATTCCTTTTGCGGCATTAAACAGGCTAGCTTCAGGACGGGAGACGTTAATTTCGGGGGTACAACCACAGAAACTCGATTCTTTCACCTGATATCTCGGCCATATAACTTTCGACTATGTTCTGAGTGAGGCAACAGACTCACTGATACGAGTAAAATTTTCCAGATAACCATAGGTCGTAAGGTCATCACTGTGGAACTACGGCTATAAAACGACAGCCAATCGGCTATGAGAGCGTAGAGGTGTGCGCATTTAAACTAACTTAGCCCAGCTAATTCCTGTTACGCTAGAGAGCGCAGCTACTAACGAAATTAGATAACGTTAATGTTTTTAGGAAAATAAAGTTAGGCAAACTTTAAACTGCTATCCATGGCTGGTCACATTAGACGCGAATTTTCTGTTGCGTTTACTGGGTAAAGTTAGAATTCTAAATAAGTTACCCTGAAAGTAAAACCGAGCGAGGTAGCGCAGTGGTTAGCACAGTGGACTCGCATTCCGAAGGACGACGGTTCAATCCCGTGTCCGGCAATCCTGATTTAGGTTTTCCGTGATTTCCCTAAATCACTCCAGGCAAATGCCGGGATGGTTCCTTTGAAAGGGCACGGCCGACTTCCTTACCCATCCTTCCCTAACCCTATGAGACCGATAACCTCGCTGTTTGGTCTCTTCCCCCAAACAACCAACCAACAACAACCTGAAAGTAAAGTAAAGTTATTAATTAGTTAAAGTAATAAGCTATATTGCATAAATACCACTCCAGTAAGATTTTCGATATGTGGTACTGTTTTTAACGATGAAATCGAAAGGCTAAATGTTCCAAGTATTGCGAATGTACTGACAACAGGAATGGAATTTTATTCGAACTTGTGCAGTGGAGAACGATAACCAGAGCGTAACACATGAGCTGCGTAGACGGACAAAATTGTTAGACACACAAAAATGTTCACTTACCCGAGAAAAGCGAGCGAGATGGCTCAGTGGTTAGCACACTGGACACGCATTCGCGAGGACGACGGTTCAATCCCACGTCCGGCCATCCTGATTTAGGTTTTCCGTGACTTCCCTGAATCTCTTCAGGAAAATGCCAGGATGATTCCTTTGAAAAGGGCACCACCGACTTCCTTCATCTTTCCCTAATCCGATGAGACCGATGACCTCTCTGTTTGGTCTCCTCCCCCAAAAACAACCCCAACTTACCCGACAAACATCCGCAAACACCACGCTGACAGGATGTATCTCCACAACAGTGCGGGTGCCCCCTATTGTTTTTTGCAAAGTTTTGATCGATTTGATATCCACTACCCTGATCTCACGTTATTAGATTGTTCTTCTCTAGCCTGTGCGCCAAGCCGGCCGGTGTGGCCGAGTGGTTCTGGAACCGCGCTACCGCTACGGTCGCAGGTTCGAATCCTGCCTCGGGCTTGGATGTGTGATGTCCTTAGGTTAGTTAGGTTTAAGTAGTTCCAAGTTCTAGGGGACTGATGACCTCAGCTGTTAAGTCCCACAGTGCTCAGAGCCATTTTTTGAACCTGTGCGCCAGACTGGCTTCTTGGTAAGAAGACCGGCCAGTGATCTCAGCCTTTTGTTAGAAAACCTCCTGGCATTTACCTCAAGGACTAGGTATCTAAATCAAGCCTGCTGATTTGATCCTATACCTCTCGATCAACAGTTGCATCACTCTCGTAGGAAAAGACATTACATCCAAATGAAAATCGCTTTTACGACATTTACAACTGGCAATAAAACTACTAAGTGCATCTAGCATAAAGGTGTTCAAAAATGGTTCAAACGGCTCTGAGCACTATGGGACTCAACTGCTGAGGTCATCAGTCCCCTAGAACTTAGGACTACTTAAACCTAACTAACCTAAGGACAACACACACATCCATGCCTGAGGCAGGATTCGAACCTACGACCGTAGCGGTCGCGCGGTTCCAGACTGAAGCGCCAGAAACGCTCGGCCACCAGTGGCCGGCCATAAAGGTGTAATGTCCTAACAGACTGTCCAGCACTTCTAAGAGTAATGAGATATAAAATGAACACACACAAAATTTACGTAATTCTGTCTCAGTTTGGTAGGGAGAGACAAGGAATGTGCTGTGGTAAATTATAAAGAAAGCTACATGAAAATATGGTACATGTAAACCAGCATGAATTGCTATTATATTAAGAAGCAAACAGTAAGAGACCGAGGCAGCTATTTATGTGAAGAAAATTCTGCCAATCAATAAAGGTAGTGTGTGTGTGTGTGTGTGTGTGTGTGTGTGTGTGTGTGTGTATCAGTAGCACCTCACGATAGCTTTACTTATACTGAAACAAAATTGTTCATAGTGAAGGGCACTACCACAGGCTACCTTGTATCTCTTGCACATACGATACGCTAAGACGCACAATTTAATGCTACACACAACTTACCGACAGTTTTCTTCCTAGATCAATTTAGATTAGTTTCCCTGTATCTTTGGCTATTTTACTTTGTGAGTCGATTGAAAAGAACCGTACATTAAGCTTATGGAGCTTTCTCTTGTTTTCGAGATACTCTGTTAAACTTTTCGCGATGGCACCTAGACTTATTTTCCTTCTAATAGCGCTGAAACTAAAATTCCAACGCCCTTGTGTACCTGCTAATCTTAGTCGAGCAATATGCAACAATTTCTCGTCGTTCCAACCTCCTAACTTCATGGATATTGTAATGGTCGCCTAGTCGTTGATATTGCTAATTGCTGTAATCGCACTATTTCACTCCCATTTACGGAGCTTGTTAGCACTTGATGTTTGGTTGGCGCCATTAAAATGCGTTGTAGTAATCGCTGCTGCTTGCTGGATCGCTGCTGTGTCTCGATGCTGATGCTGGCTCTAAATCTGGTTGTCTAGGGTTAAAAACATGAGGTCCCGGGTTTTTTATGTGCTTTTGATGATAAAGAACGAGCAAAACCAACAAATATGTAACCTTCAAATATTTATTACTCTGGTGGCCATCTTAATTCCACTGTCCACCAAAGACCATGACACAACACAAAGTAGTACTTCCATTACATGATCTTTGCATTGTTTATCCACCTCAAACAATAACACACAAACACACTCTACCAAAGTGACATTCCGACTGCCTCCTCGACCCTTCTTGCTGCTTGTATTTATAACATTGTCAAAGAACTACTAAAAAGAGATATCGTTTATAAGTCACATGTACATCTGTTATCATAATTTGTGCAGATAAGTTATTAATTTGCATCGAGTGACATAATTTAACATGTTATGAAAATGACAGACAGATTTGTTGACTTGACAGAATAATTCTTTGTTACAAAAAGGCTATTTTTTAGAAGTTTGTCAATTGACTTCTCTAATTTGCATAAATAAGTAATTAACATGAATTATTAAGAATTACATTGGTTTTCGCCTAAAACAGGATTGATTTCGTGAATACTGAGTGAAACCGCTCCTAGTGAACAAATAGGTTTCACTGAGTGATTTTTATTTAAGGAGATCCAAAATACCTAAGTTGGCCACTAATTTCGTACTTCATATTAATTATTTAAGATAAACTTAGTGTTTTTACATGATGACATTTGCTGTATCAGTGATCAAGTAATATTAACTTTTGTGTGGGTCAGTTATTCAGTATAATTTAATGGGTTGACTGTTTATGGAGACATGTTGTGCAATCATTGTTAACATACACAATAACTCTTCTATATTCTTAAATACTCGTTAAACTGGTTGAATTTGGAGGGTATCACTTACTTCATTAAAGTAAAGCCTTTAATATGTTCCGTTACAATATGTATATAGGTTATCCATGATTTGTCCAAAAAAGGAGTAACTAACGTGAGATTGGTACCATCTAGGATGGGTAAGAAGACACCAGAAAGAGGCTGCGCTGTCTCCCTTTCTCCAATCTTTTTTAATTGTGGCGATCTGCTGATATTTGAAAGACGTGATGAAGCATATGCCCTTCTCATCATCAATATCTACATCTACATGGATAATCTGCAAATCACATTTAAGTGCCTGGCAGAGGGTTCATCGACCCACCTTAACAATTCTGTTATTCCAAACTCGTATAGCGAGCGGAAAGAATGAACACCTACATCTTTCCGTAAGAGCCCTGATTTCTAGCACCATTTTGCTTATAAGCGACCTTCGGCAGAAAAAAAAGAATCAAGAGGAACGCAATAAAAGCAGGAAAGAATGACAACAAACCCATTCAGTGTTCTCAGTTGACACTTACTTGCACCATTCTGATATACTGTTCGTGAAGGGAAGATACTAGAGCTTTGATTGCTATTCCATGTTGTCGCTATCTTGTGGCGATGCAAGATGTTAATTATAAAATCAAATGTTGATGGAGCAGAATGGTACAAGATCTGCCTCCAGTCGTGCCGTCCCACTCCTACCACCAATGGTACTGGTCAGATATTATATGACCACTACCATGCCTATGTCTGTCTACCTCAGCAGTCTCGATACCGTCAGTGAGATCGCAGCCGCTAATGCAGCAGGATCGGCTCTGCACGGCAGCCAGCCTAGCTGGTGGCACATGTTGCTTGTCTGGTGGTGACGTTCCACAGCTTGATGACGCGTTTTACTGGGACATACTCATGGACACCAGAGGAGCTTCCAGCAGCTGTGCATGGGACTGTGGTGGTGGTGTTACTTACTGGCCTCTCCACCAAAGGAAGGTAGTATATGTAATTCAAGGGGGGGGGGGGGAGGGAGGTGTGGCAGCAGGTAGTGTACCTCCTCCGTATAGCTGTCTATGAGAGGTAGTGACATTATTCCTTGCTTAGGGTGACCAAATATGGCCTGATTTTGTGGACATGTTAGCTTTCTTCACTGCTCCTCGCTATCTGAGCTGTGCCTTTCAGTTCTTCAGCTTGACGCTTTGGGCAATATCAGTGGACTGAAAGGCATTCTTGAGTAGGATTTAAATGTTGCTACAGCACCTTCTGGTGCAGCCAGACCGACGAATTTTTCGTTTGACAGTGAACTCATATATCTAAACTGGCTATTCAGAGATTTTGCTCGAGTGACACGTGGTAATGACCTCGGTTGTGTGCCATAATATCTGTACTATCAGCTCTCCTACCTATTTGACATTCTGGTTGTGAGACTGTGGTCAAGCCTCTCTATGCTTGGCTGAGCGTTAGTTGATGAAGAAAAAAAATTCATTCGCTCAATATATCGTTCTCCAGCACATAAATTCCCTTCACTTTAGAAAATTCTTCCTTAGCTTTTTTCTGCTTGCTTCTTAAGCAATCTCATTATATTTGTTACATGAACAGTTATACAATGTACAAATTGCTTCTTTTAGATGTTCATGAAAGCTAATGCACAAACATCGTGTTTTGTACCTTAAGTGTATATTGCCTTTATTGTCTCCTTAAATATTAACACCAATTCATAATTTCATTCGGTTACACTTTGTAGTAGTTATTTACACTCATAAACGACTCAATAGTCATAAGTTTAAAGCAAAAGTAGAGTACACAAACTGATAGTGGAACTATGGCAACACTATAGCTGTAATAATTACAGTCATTATGTTATACCTTTTTTCGTTCCCGTATTGCTACATGTGCTGAAACGTTTGTTCCACAGGAATTCATTCTTTTTGTGACACTGAAAGATCGTCCAAAGAGAGTAATAGCCCTTGTTTAGGAAAGTCACATTTCGTGCTGATAACACTTCTAATGATTTTTAAGACCAGTACAATGCAGGGTGTGTTAATTTGATTGTAGTCGAACCGGTGATTGTAGCTGGAAGCCAAAACTCTGCTAATGCTCTATCGTAAGTTGTACTACTTATCAATACATAATTGTTTCCTAATTTCACTTTTGTCATGCTCTTGAGTTCCTCTTTCTCGTAAGAATTCATGGTAGTGGCGATAGTATGTACACTACGTGATAAAGTATTCGGACACCCCCAAAAATACATTTTTCATATTACATGTATTGTGCTCCCACTTACAGCCAGGTACTCCATATCAGCGACCTCACTGTTCATTAGACATCGCGAGACAGCAGAATGGGGAGCTTCACGGAACTCAGACTTCGAACGTGGTCAGGTGATTGGGTGTCGCTTGTGTCATACATCTGCACGCGAAATTCCAACGCTCCTAAACATCCCTTGGTCCACTGTTTCAATGTGATAGTGTAGTGGAAACGTGAAGGGATACGTACAGCACAAAAGCGTACAGGTCGACCTCGTATGTTGACTGACAGAGACCGCCGACAGTTGAAGTGGGTCGTAATGTGTAATAAGCAGACATCCATCCAGGCCATCACACAAGAATTCCAAACTGCATCAGATCCACTGCAAGTAGTATGACAGTTAGGCGGGAGGTGAGGAAACTTAGATTTCGTGGTCGAGCGTCTGCTCATAAGCCACACATCACGCCGGTAGATGCCAAACGACGCCCCGCTTGGTCTAAGGAGCGTAAACATGGGACGAGTGAACGGTGGAAAAACATTGTGCATTTTGATTTGTCACTCCATACGATGTGGTGATCCGATGGCAGGGTGAGGGTATGGCGAATGCCCAGTGAACATCATCTACCAGCGTGTGTAGTGCCAAGAGTAAAAATTGGAGGCAGTGGTGTTATGGTGTGGTCGTGTTTTTCATGGATGGGGCTTGCACCTCTTGTTGTTTTGAGTGGCACTATCACAGCACAGGCCTACATTGAGTTTCAAGCACCTTCTTGCTTCCCACTGTTGAACAGCAATTCGGGGATGGCGAATACATCTTTCAAAACGATCGAGCACCTGTTCATAATCCACAGCCTGTGGCGGAATGGTTACACAACAATAACATCCCTGTAATGGACTGGCCTGCACATTGTCCTGACCTGAATCCTATAGAACACCTTTGGGATGTTTTGGAACGCAGACTTCGTGAAGAATGGGCTACCATTCCTCAAGAAACTTTTAAACACCTGACTGAACGTATGCCTGCGAGAGTGGAAGATGCCATCAGCCATACTGCATTCCAGCATTATCGAAGGAGGGCGCCCCGAACTTAAAAGTCATTTTGAGCCAGATGCCTGGATACTTTTGATCACATAGTGTACCTATGGGACCAAACTGCTGAGGTCATCTGCCCCTAGGCTTACACACTACTTAATCTAACTTTAACTAACTTACGCTGAGAACAACACACGCACACATGCCCGAGGGAGGACTCGAACCTCCGAGAAGGGAAGCCACACGAACTGTGGCAAGGCGCCTCACACCGCACGGCTAAACGTTCATTACTTCAGTTTCAATTTTTGGTGAGAAAACTGAGTAAACCTGACGTGCACCTATTCTCTGGACATGAGGTTCTAGGTTCAACACTTTTCTCTTGCACAGCCTCGTTTCCGTTTTCCTTAAAATCAGCTGTACCTCACACGCCTGTGTGTTAGTCTTTAGCCGGCCGAAGTGGCCGAGAGGTTCTAGGCGCTTCAGTCTGGAACCGCGCGACCGCTACGACCGCAGGCTCAAATCCTGCCTCGGGTATGGATGTGTGTGATGTCCTTAGGTTAGTTAGGTTTAAGTAGTTCTAAGTTCTAGGGGACTGGTGACCTCAGATGTTAAGTCCCATAGTGCTCAGAGCCATTTGAATCATTTTTTGTTAGTCTTTCTCTTAGATAAACAGATGGTAATACTTTATCTCGGCCGCTCTCGCCAGTCTTCCAGTTGTATGGGAATACATTCAGTCTGTTCCGAAGTTATTAACACTTCCTGAGTTCACGCTTGTAGCCTTTTGTCTATAGTTCCCACTTAATTGGGTACAGGTGAACTCTGACACTGGTATTGTGCCTTCATACTTACTACCGGGAATCGTATTGAAACACGTAGTTTTTCTGTATCAGTACTGACTTCAACAGCTGGTATATGACCGCTGATTTATTCTTACATAATTCTATAACATGTTGCAGTTCTGAGGGAAATTCCCCTTGTGCCTGATGTAATCCTACCGAGAAGTGTTGCAGAAGCAATAGTGCAGCTCTCAACTACCACATATTGCGTGGTAAACCACTTCTTGCAGCATTTTTATTTCTATTATTGCGTCGCTGAGGATATCTAACAAGGTTCGCAATAGCCTAGCTAAGGCTACTTCTCTGCCCAATGCACTTAAACGAGTATGTAATCTTCTAAGTTGTTATTCATTGTCCACATAATATTTCTTGTTCACTGGACTAATTCCAAAGCTAGCTCCCGTTCCATCGTGTTATTGTTCAACATAACCTGCTCCATGTATGAAAGCTGCATAGACCTCCAAGTATGGAAGCTGAGTAGAGTGCCATTCCACTGTGGATGTAGTGGTGTCTATATTACCTTTATTTGCCCCACCGTGGTATTTAGATTTTGGATGTCTTAGCTGTGCGCTGTGCAAAACAGTCTTCAGTAATTTTCCTCCTGGATGCCACCATTTTTTATACTAATGTGTGTGGTACTACTTCTGTTAATTGATTCAGCTGTGCGCTGAGTTTCGTATACGAGAGTCTCAGCTATTAATACGAGCCCTATTCTTCCTCTAGAGCTTTTGTGCTTCCCGTGTAATAACACCCTGTAGCCTACGAACCTCATTTCCTACTTCACCTATATCGAAAATTAATCTCGTAGTTCATTGTTAGCTTGTCAGTAGTATGGGATGTTCAAATGTCTCTCCGCAGTGCCGTATGATTGTTAGCCATGCGTGCCGTATGCCACAGTGAATATACCGAAATGAAACTCAGGGAAACAAGTTATTAATTTATTGAATGTTTTTACTTAGAAATTTTAACATTAAATTTGAAAGTGTCCCCCCCCCCCCCTGTTGTTGAATACACAATTCAATTCGTCTAATCATGTTTCCAAACACAAACTGTAACATTTCTTCTGTAACAGAAATAGTGAAAGTGGATATTGCAGTTTTCAATTCATCGATGGATTTTGGACGGTTTTTACAGACAGTTGCTTTCACTGCACCCCAGAAGAAAAAGTCAGGTGGTGTTAGGTCAGGCGATCGTGGAGACCAAAGTCCCTGTGAAATTACAAGATCACCAAAAACATCAGCAAGCAGTGGTATTTCATTTAACACAAGTTCTCCTATGAATGGGTACAGAATATCACTGCAGTATCGTTCGTTTATTGTTTCGTTGATAAATAGGAGACCCACAATCCAAACTCCTATTTTCATACAACGAAGTGGTTTCTCACGACTACACAATGGATTTGCAGTACTCCACATACGAGAATTTTGCGAGTTCATGTACCCGGATAAATGAAACCACTCCTAATCAGTGAAAATCGTTTCATTAAGAATATCCCTTCCATTTTGTTGAACGAAATTTTTGAACCATTGACAATAATGCAGTCTCTTGCCATGATCAGTATCTTTCAGTTCTTGCACGACTGTCACTTTGCATGGGAAAAGTTCAAATTTTTTCCTTACAGCTGTGTGGGCTGTTCCGACACTAACATCGATTGCCTGGGCGAGTTTTCTTACTGACTTGTTCGGACTCGTGGACATTTTATCGGAAATATCGAGTAGTTTATCCTCAGAAAAAAACGCTAGGACGACCACTTCTCGGTGCATCTGTCACTGAACCAGTACTTCGAAATTTGTTAATCAAATCTCTCACAGTATCACGATGTGGGAGTGTCCTCTCTGGCAAAACTGAATTAAATGTTTGACGAACTGAAACTGTGTATTTACTGCCAGCTTTGAACGCTTGTTCGACTAAAAACACGTTCTTCAGTGGTTAGCATTTTAACAGTAACAAAAACGAAACAAACGAACGAAGGAACTAAACGTAGAAGTTCACGTCAACACGTAACAACACACACCAACGGTACTACTGACGCTGGCTGAGATAAGCGAACCAGTGGAATGTTGGCAGAGTCCACTTGAAGGGAAGTAACCCAGGTAGGCGAACAATCATACGGCACGCGCGGCTAGCCATCATATGGCGCAGGGGAGAGGCTTTTGGAACACCGCACATAACTTGTGTGCCCTGAGCTGGTATGTATTTTGGAACCATGAGCAATACCACAAAAGATACATACGCGTTCCAGTCTATAGAGTGGTACTTAAGATAACTGAGAATCCTCGCAATCATCTGATGTATCCGCTCCATTCTACCGGCTGACTGAGAATGAAGTGGACTAGTTGTTAACTTTTTCGCTCTCAACAACCGACACACAGTCTGACGTACACTCCATCTTTTGATCTGTTATTGCCTATGGCAGCCCCAAAGACTTCAACACACATCTATTCGCCAATGGTTGTGCGACTGTAGCTGCCTGCTGATACAGCATCGGCACCATCTCGATATGACGAGAAAAAGGGTTCATTATAGTCGGCACCAAATGATAGTCTGTTGGAGTTCGGTTAAAGGGTACTAATAAGACACCCCAATAAACTGAAATGGCTCCATTGCTACCGGCAACCCCTGCAACAGTACTGCGCATTACACATATTACACATAAATGCGGATGTGCTGATCAACATCACCTTTTCTTTCTCCCCACCAGTATTTCTCGGCCACCCTCCGATTCATTGCTCTGTGCCGTCGACGACGAGACGAAATGTGATCACGCGTTCCTCTCGGCACCTCTTCCCTTAGCTTTGCTGGTACAGATGTTCGTTGACCTAATCCTGCCTCATTACATAACAACCCAACACACATGATACACTGCTACTGCTTATTGTATTGCTTACATTTACCACTCAGCAAGCTCCTAACACACTGCTTGTATTACCGATACTTTCTGCTTAGTGAGTCCGCATTTCACTGTTTCTTCCCTGGTTTGCTGATTACTTCATACTCGAATTCACTGCGTTTTAATGCCTTTTTCACTGATATACTGGAGGGGTCCTTGTAATCACTTCAAAGCAGAATGGTCAGTCGCTAAGAAATGTTGCATTATTCATTCACGTCTCAGCACGAGTCACTGACCAAATTGTACTTGTTGTACAAAGTACACGCAGATAATTTCACTTGGCATATGGACCTTTATTATATCCCTGCGCCTTTGTTCGTTCCAGTTCTGCTGAAAAAATAGGTTAGGATCTCTTTTTAAAGAAAGAGATGGATTGCGCTCAACAAATATGATTATGTTAGCATTATCCATCATAGCTCTGTGGCGCTTACGTGTTTCAATAACATAATGTTGATGTGCATGTTCGAACTGAAGGTAATAGCAAAATAAGCAGATACCTCCACTTCCTTCCCCCATGAACCATGGACCTTGCCAGGGAGGCTTGCGTGCCTCAACGATACAGATATCCGTACCGTAGGTGCAACCACAACGAAGGGGTATCTGTTGAGAGGCCAGACAAACGTGTGGTTCCTGAAGAGGGCAGCAGCCTTTTCAGTAGTTGCAGGGGCAACAGTCTGGATGATTGATTGATCTGGCCTTGTAACAATAACCAAAACGGCCTTGCTGTGCTGGTACTGCGAACGGCTGAAAGCAAGGGCAAACTACAGCCGTAATTTTTCCCGAGGGCATGCAGCTTTACTGTACGGTTAAATGATGATGGCGTCCTCTTGGGTAAAATATTCCGGAGATAAAATAGTCCCCCATTCGGATCTCCGGGCGGGGACTACTCAGGAGGACGTCGTTATCAGGAGAAAGAAAACTGGCATTCTACGGATCGGAGCGTGGAATGTCAGATCCCTTAATCGGGCAGGTAGGTTAGAGAATTTAAAAAAGGAAATGGATAGGTTAAAGCAAGATACAGTGGGAATTAGTGAAGTTCGGTGGCAGGAGGAAGAAGACTTTTGGTCAGGTGACTACAGGGTTGTAAATACAAAAACAAATAGGGATATTGCTGGAGTAGGTTTAATAATGAATAAAAAATAGGAGGGCAGGTAAGCTACTACAAACAGCACAGTGAACGTATTATAGTGGCCAAGATACACGAAGCCCATGCCTACTACAGTAGTACAAGTTTATATGCCAACTAGCTCTGCAGATGACGAAGAAATTGAAGAAATGTATGATGAGATAAAAGAAATTATTCAGATAGTGAAAGGAGACGAAAATTTAATAGTCATGGGTGACTGGAATTCGACAGTAGGAAAAGGGAGAGAAGAAAACATAGTGGGTGAATATGGATTGGGGCTAAGAAATGAAAGAGGAAGCTGTCTGGTAGAATTTTGCAGAGAGCATAACTTAATCATAGCCAGCACTTGGTTCAAGAATCATAAAAGAAGGTTGTATACATGGAAGAGTCCTGGAGATACTAAAAGGTATCAGATAGATTATATAATGGTAAGACAGAGATTCAGGTACCAGGTTTTAAATTGTAGGACATTTCCAGGGGCAGATATGGATTCTGACCACAATCTCTTGGTTATTAACTGCAGATTGAAACTGAAGAAACTGCAAAAAGGTGGGAATTTAAGGAGATGATATCAGGATAGACTGACTAAACCAAAGGTTGTACAGAGTTTCAGGGACAGCATAAGGGAACAATTGACAGGAATGGGGGAAAGAAATACGGTAGAAGACGAATGGGATGAAGTAGTGAAGGCAGCAGAGGATCAAATAGGTAAAAAGACGAGGGCTAGTAGAAATCCTTGGGTAACAGAAGAAATATTGAATTTAATTGATGAAAGGAGAAAATATAAAAATGCAGTAAATGAAGCAGAAAGGAATACAAACGTCTCAAACATGAGATCGACAGGAAGTGCCAAATGGCTAAGCAGGCATGGCTAGAGGACAAATGTAAGAATGTAGAGGTTTATCTCACTAGGGGTAAGATAGATACAGCCTACAGGAAAATTAAAGAGAACTTTGGAGAAAAGAGAACCACTTATATGAATATCAAGAACTCAGATGGAAACCCAGTTCTAAGCAGAGGGGAAAGCAGAAAGGTGGAAGGTGTACATAGAAGGTCTATACAAAAGCGATGAAGTTTAGGACAAAACCAGATGGCAGTTATTAGAGTCGAGGGACATGAAAGGGAAGCAGTGGTTGGGAAGGGAGTGAGACAGGGTTGTAGCCTCTCCCCGATGTTATTCCATCTGTATATTGAGCAAGCAGTGAAGGGAACAAAAGAAAAATTCGGAGTAGGTATTAAAATCCATGGAGAAGAAATAAAAACTTTGAGGTTCGCCGATGACATTGTAATTCTACCAGAGACAGCAAAGGACTTGGAAGAGCAGTTGAACGGAATTGGCAGTGTCTTGAAAGGAGGATATAAGATGAACATCAACAAAAGTAAAACGAGGATAATGGAATGTAGTGTAATTAAGTCGGGTGATGCTGAGGGAATTAGATTAGGAAATGAAACACTTAAAGTAGTAAAGGAGTTTTGCTATTTGGGGAGCAAAATAACTGATTATGGTCGAAGTAGAGAGAATATAAAATGTAGACTGGCAATGGCAAGGAATGCATTTCTGAAGAAGAGAAATTTGCTAACATCGAGTACAGGTTTAAGTGTCAGGAAGTCTTTTCTGAAAGTATTTGCATGGAGTGTAGCCATGTATGGAAGTGAAACATGGACAATAAATAGTTTGGACAAGAAGAGAATAGAAGCTTTCGAAATGTGGTGCTACAGAAGAATGTTGAAGATTAGGTGGGTAGATCACGTAACTAATGAGGAGGTACTGAATAGGATTGGGAGAAGAGAAGTTTCTGGCCCAACTTGACTAGAAGGGATAGGTTGGAAGGACATGTCCTGAGGCATCAAGGGATCACAAATTTAGCATTGGAGGGCAGCGTGTAGGGTAAAAATAGTAGAGGGAGACCAAGAGATGAATACACTAAGCAGATTCAGAAGGATGTACGTTGCAGTAGTTACTGGGAGATGAAGGGTCTTGCAGAGGACAGATTAGCATGGAGAGCTGCATCACATCAGTCTCAGGACTGAAGACCATAACAACAACATCTCCACTTCTGGCCGAAAATGAGATTTTATTAGCCCTATATAGTTAGAAAATTGCATCGTCGTATGGTGGAAGAACGAGTTTTGTCCATGGGCCAGTCCAGAACTACAAAAGGAATGATCTTACTGGCGTCGTGTGCTTGGGAGAAGAGCGAAGCAGATTCAAGACTTCCCTTTTCATTGTGCACCAAACAGTAACGAGAGTCTGTCATGTGAAATATACCCAAGAAGGTCGCTGTGGTTGATGTTACAAAAGATCCATCTTGAGTCCCACGTGGAAAAGCGTTTTCGTTCTAACGTTAAAGGTACTGAAAATGAGAAGTTAATTATTTCGAAGGACAGATTGTTTGAATACTCAGCTCAACACAAACATGTAATTCGCTGAAACGGACCTTCTTGACCCTGCCGAAGACTGAGAACCGTGATCGGACACCTTGTGACCAAGCTGCTGGCCAATGCTAACGCGCGACCTCCAGCGCCAGTATCTGGGGACCGTTATCCGTGCTACTGTGAATGCAGTCTAAGATCCGTGTTGCCTAGAAGTGCTGGTGCTGGTGCTGCTGTGAGATCATTATCGGGCACAGCTGACAACATGCGGAAGAAAAAAAAATAATAGGTGGCCCGAGGAGCCAGACGAGTATAGGTTAGTGGAGGTAACGGACCGTGGCGTGTTCTACATTGTTCTTGTTGTTGTTGTTGTGGTCTTCAGTCCTGAGACTGGTTTGATGCAGCTCTCCATGCTACTCTATCCTGTGCAATCTTCATCTCCCAGTACCTACTGCAGCCTACATCCTTCTGAATCTGCTTAGTGTAATCATCTCGTGGTCAACCTCTACGATTTTTACCCTCCACACTGCCCTCCAATGCTAAATTTGTGATCCATTGATGCCTCAAAACATGTCCTACCAACTGATCCCTTCTTCTAGTCAAGTTGTGCCACAAACTTCTCTTCTCCCGAATCCTATTCAATACCTCCTCATTAGTTACATGATCTACCCACCTTATCTTCAGCATTCTTCTGTTCTACATTACTGGTCATTAAAATAAGCTACACCACGAAGATGACATGCTACAAATGCGAAATTTAACCGACAGGAAGAAGATGCTGTGATATGTAAATGATTAGCTTTCCAGAGCATTCACACAAGGTTGGCGCCGGTGGCGACACCTACAACGTGCTGACATGAGGAAAGCTTCAAACCGAATTCTCATACAAAAACAGCAGTTGACTGGCGTTGCCTGGTGAAACGTTGTTGTGATGCCTCGTGTAAGAAGGAGAAATGCGTACCATCACGTTTTCGTCTTTGACAAAGGTCGAATTGTAGCCTATCGCGATTGCGTTTTATCGTATCGCGACATTGCTGCTCGCGTTGGTCTAGATCCAATGACTGTTAGCAGAATATGGAATCGGTGGGTTCAGGAGGGTAATACGGAACGCCGTGCTGGATCCCAACGGCCTCGTATCACTGGCAGTCGAGATGACAGGCATCTTATCCGCATGGCTGTAACGGATCGTGCAGCTTCCTCTCGATCTCTGAGTGAACTGATGGGGACGTTTGCAAGACAACAACCATCTGCACGAACAGTTTGACGACGTTCGCAGCAGCATGGACTATCAGCTCGGAGACAATGGCTGCGGTTACCCTTGACACTGCATCACAGACAGGAGCGCCTGCGATGGTGTACTCGACGACGAACCTGGGTGCACGAATGGCAAAACGTCATTTTTTCGGATGAATCCAGGTTTTGTTTACAGCATCATGATGGTCGCATCCATGTTAGGCGACATCGCGGTGAACGCACATTGGAAGCGTGTATTCGTCATCGCCATACCGACGTATCACCCGGCGTGATAGTATGTGGTGCCATTGGTTACACGTCTCGGACACCTCTTGTTCGCATTGACGGCACTTTGAACAGTGGACGTTGCATTTCAGATGAGTTACGACCCGTGGCTCTACCCTTCATTGGATCCCTGCGAAACCTTACATTTTAGCAGGATAATGGACGACAGCATGTTGCAGGTCCTGTACGGGCCTTTGTGAGTACAGAAAATATTCAACTGCTGCCCTGACCAGCACATTCTCCAGATCTCTCACCAATTGAAAACGTCTGGTCAATGGTGGCCGAGCAACTGGCTCGTCACAATACGCCAGTCACTACTCTTGATGAACTGTGGTATCGTGTTGAAGCTGCACGGGCAGCTGTACATGTACGCGCCATCCAAGCTCTGTTTGACTCAATGTCCAGGCTTATCAAGGCTGTTATTACGGCCATAGGTGGTTGTTCTGCGTACTGATTTCTCAGGATCTATGCACCCAAATTGCGTGGAAATGTAATCACATGTCAGTTCTATTATAATATATTTGTCCAATGAATACCCGTTTATCATCTGCATTTCTTCTTCGTGTAGCATTTTTAATGGCCAGTAGTGTATATTGCTGTGGTTGACGCCGTCGTACAAATAATCCAAAGTACGCGGCACATTTACGTGGCGCCGCCTCAGGGCTACGAGCGGCGGGTCCTTCCTGATCCCCGCTTACGCCACCTGCTGGCGTCACACGTCGGCCGCGGCGGTGGTCCCGCGCGGGGCGGGGGCGGGATGCCTCACCTGTTCCGGCACGGCAGGATGCAGGATGCCGCGGGTGCCTCTCTGGCACCGTCCTGCCTAATGAAATTCCGCCCCGCCGGCTGCTTCCGGGAAGCGAGAACCTGCACTGTTTACGACCTCGTCGCCTGCTGGCTGGCTGCTCGAGAGATCTGCATTTAGTCCCGCGCCACTTTATTGCCTCCTCTGGTATTCGAGGTGCTGCGGAATGAGACGCGAAGCGTCGCGGGAAGGTACTGTGAGCTGCCTCGTAAGGAACTACAGTGTCTCGGAACTACAGCTCACTGCGTCTATTATTCGGCGTGTGGCAGTGCTAACAATGAGCTCACAGTGGAAGCGGAGCTCATAGTTCTCGAGTCATTGCTGGGTCTGGACAACACAACTGAAGGACAATTGGGCGCCTGGTGCAATAATTGGTTTCTTAAAGTAAGACAGCCTTGGTTGTAAACAGCTTTATCTGTTGATTGGCAAAGAGTTATTCCGACCTTGTGGGGCATCTTCAGATTAACCTAAGGGTGTAAAATAACAATATGAGGGACGAGTACATTTACTGCTGTAAAGATGTAACCTGTGATCTTTTAGGTAATTTACGCAAAACTGTTAAATATTCCGCATCTTGGCGGCGTTCAATGCAGTTGCCTGTGCAGCAGCAGCAGCGCGAATGATCGGCTTCTCGGGCTGCGCTCGCTTTTATAGACGCGCGATAGCGCGTCAGCAGATAAGGGACTTAGAATATTTAGCAGTGCCAGCGGCGGGTTATCCCGGACGGGCGCACTAGCCTTACTAGGTGCGCCCGCCCGCTGAGCGTTAAGTCCGCGGCTGGCGCGCCGCCAAGATGACGTAGCACCGCCTTATCGGCGGGGTCAAAGGTCACGCGCTCAGAGAGCTGACGTAACATGCTGTTGCGTATTCTATGTCGACAGATTCTAGATGTACCCTTGTCCGTTTTTAAGCTACGCTACAGATCACTTTATTTGTGAAAAATACATTGTACAATCTCCAATAAATTTAACATATTCACAAGTACCTTTACCTTTGATCCATACAAATACAGTTTCATTAACAGATATCTTACGTCTACTACGTGTATACAAGGAGAAGGATGTTAAATTTATTGGAGATTGTACAATGTATTTTTCACAAATAAAGTGATCTGTAGCGTAGCTTAAAAACGGACAAGGGTACATCTAGAATCTGTCGACATAGAGTATGCAACAGCATGTTACGTTAGCTCTCTGAGCGCGTGACCTTTGAGCCCGCCGATAAGGCGGTGCTACGTCATCTTGGCGGCGCGCCAGCCGCGGACTTAACGCTCAGCGGGTGGGCGCACCTAGTAAGGCTAGTGCGCCCGTCCGGGATAACCCGCCGCTGGCACTGCTAAATATTCTAAGTCCCTTATCTGCTGACGCGCTATCGCGCGTCTATAAAAGCGAGCGCAGCCCGAGAAGCCGATCATTCGCGCTGCTGCTGCTGCACAGGCAACTGCATTGAACGCCGCCAAGATGCCTTACAGAAGATACCGTCGTCGTGCAAGACAGACAATATATAAAACCATTGAAGACGTTGAAATGACAACATCCGCTGCCGACAAGAAAAAGAATACTATAAAATCTGTCGCTGCACATTCTCTATTGGATGGACCCGCAGTCTTCTGTGGTTGCAGACTGAACTTCAGCATCGACATCAATGATTCCTTTACCCATGGCAACGGATGGTTAACCCCCCCTCCCCAAGAACCATGGATCTTGCCGTTGGTGGAGAAGCTTGCGTGCCTCAGCGGTACAGATAGCCTTACCGCAGGTGCAGCCGATCGGTGTCAGGTTTAAGTAGTTCTAAGTTCTAGGGGACTGATAACCTCAGATGTTAAGTCCCATAGTGCTCAGAGCCAAGCACACCGTAGGTGCAACCACAACTTAGGGTTATCCGTTGAGAGGCCAGACAAACGTGTGGTTGCTGAAGAGGAGCAGCAGCCTTTTCAGTAGCAGCAGGGGCAACAATGTGGATGATTGACTGATCTGGCCTCGTAACGTTAACCAAAACGGCCTTGCTGTGCTGGTACTGCGAATGGCTGGAAGCAAGGGCAAACTACAGCCGTAATTTTCTCCTATGGCATGCAGTTTTACTGTATGGTTAAATGATGGCGTCCTCTTGGGTTAAATATTCCGGAGGTAAAATAGTCCCCCAATCGGATCTCCAGACGGGGACTACTCAGGAGGACATCGTTATCAGGAGAAAGAAAATTGGCATTCTACGGATCAGAGTGTGGAATGTCAGATCCCTTAATTGGGCCGGTACCCCCTGCGGGTCTGGGGTAAGATTAGGCCCGAGGTATTCCTGCCTGTCGTAAGAGGCGACTAAAAGGAGTTTCAACCGTTTCAGCCTTCCATGTGATGGTCCCCCTTGGGGTTTGACCTCAATTTTTCAAAATTCTACAGAAGTACGAGCCTTTTGGGGAAGGACGCCTTACGTGGTGTACCACTGGTCCTCAGTGTACTAAGACCTTGGCACTCAGCATTATACCAGCGTTGTAACCATACCCACTATTCCTCAAACTGGGCTTAAACGCCTGATGGGTTGTACAAGTTACGCCCATAGTGCGTCCCCATCTGCACCTACGATCATGATGGACTTTCCATGGCACCAGAAATCCAGCACGGTAGCCAGCCCGTTGTGGTGGGGTCGTCATGTACCCTCTAGGTTGTAGCCCCCTGACAACACAGGGATCGTACTGCCGATACCTGAGCTGCACCCTCCCCACGTCGGCCAAGGAGTAGATGCCCGTATCCTTGGGGCATCAGGACTCCCGGCAACGGTCATCCTGCCAGGTGGCCCTTGCTGAGGCTGGGTGGCGCCCGTGGGGATAGCCCCTGGTCGGAGTGGGTGGTATCGGGGCGGAGGTTTCGCAGATGAAACGTCAACATGTATCAGGTCGCTCTGCGGCCAAGTCTTTCAAAAGGAAAGGTACTGTCTGTCTCTGGTTCTGGTTCTCCTGCCCTTTCCCCCTTGGCCCTCGGAGGAGGAACAGGCCCGCCGGCTTGGGGCGAAGTACTTCCCCCGCTATTTGGTCTGTTCTCGAACCAATGGGGGGACGTTCGCCACCTCCAAACCCATGTTCTTTATTCAGCACATTGAGGACATCTTCGGGGAAATCGAGGCTCTCAGTAAGATGCGTTCGGGGTCCGTTCTTATAAAGACCACCTCCGCCACACAGTCGGCGGCGCTCCAGGCGTGCGACCGCCTAGGCGACATCCCAGTGTCCATTGTCCCGCATCTGGCACTAAATAGGACGCAGGGGTTATTTTTCATCGGGACGTCCTGCTGCAATCTGATGAGGAGCTCAGGGCCAACCTGGAGCGCCGAGGTGTGCATTTCGTCCGGCGAGTCCAGCGCGGCCCCAAAGACTGTCGCATCGACACCGGGGCCTTTATCCTTGCCTTCGAGGGGGACGTTCTCCCGGAGAAGGTAAAGGTGATGTGCCACCGGTGCGACGTGCGACCTTACGTCCTGCCTCCTATGCGCTGTTTTCGGTGTTTGCGCTTTGGGCACATGTTGTCACGGTGTGAGGCTGAGCCCCTTTGTGGCGATTGTGGATGTCCTCTTCATGAGGAGCATACATGCACCCCACCACCTCGGTGCGTTAATTGTCCTGGCATCCACTCGTCTAGATCCTTAGGCTGCCCCGCGTATCAGAAGGAGAAGAAGATACAAGAACTCAAAACTTTGGATTGTCTCTCTTATTCTGAGGCCAGGAAGGAGTATGACCGCCTCCATCCCGTGCCGCTGACCACTACGTTTGCCTCAGTTGTGTCCACTCCTTCCGCGGTATCCTCACCCCTATCCTGTCCCCCCTCCGCCTCCTCACCCATCCGGGGTCTATGCCTCCGCCTCCCAAATCCCTCCCTTCCAAATCCTCCTCCCCTGTGGCCCCCACCCCGTCTGCCCCAGGGGCCACCGTTCCTGCTCCTCCTCCCCACCCCCGCCTCCTGAGAAGCGATCCTCTTCTCAGGCATCCATCGGGGAAACATTCCGGATCCCAGCTTCCGAGGTCCGGCGTTCCAAAACGGACCCCGCGCGTGAGGACTTTCTTTGGGTCCAGCCCACCATCCCTGTGCCTCCTCGGACTTCCAAGAAGGCCTCCAAGAAGAAGTCTCTATCCCCCTTTCCACCCCGGCGCGTTTCGTCTGACGCTCCATCCATGAGTCGCTGCTTCCGGCCATCCTCAGTTTCGACGGGACGCTCTGCTGCCAGGCGCTCAGCTGGCCTCTCGTCGGCAAATGATGCTGCCCCTCCTACACAACCAGGGACAGTGGCCGCAGCTGGCGACGACTCGATGGAACAGGATCCGCCTCCCGCCGGATGTAGCGTTGTTCCCTCGAAACCTGGCCCTCCCTGGCCGTCGAGGTGACCAGCTCTTCCCCCGTCTCGTTCCCCCTCTTTTTTGACTAGCGATGGCCTTGTTACATTGGAACATAAGAGGTATTCGATCTAATTGGGAGGAATTACAATGCTCCTCCGCCTGCACTGTCTGCTCGTCCTTGGTCTGCAGGAAACCAAGTTGCGCCCGACTGACCGTATTGCCTTTACCCACTATACCTCGGAGCGGAATGACCTCACCCCTGTGGACTGTATCTCAGCTCATGGTGGGGTCATGTTGCTCGTTCGGGACGATGTCTGTTATCATCCAATCCCATTGACCACCCCACTCCAAGCAGTAGCTGTCCGTATTACTCTTTCTGCTTTTACTTTTTCAGTTTGTACCATCTACACTCCATCGTCATCCGCAGTCAGTCGGGCTGACATGATGCACCTGATTGTTCAGCTTCCCCCGCCGTTTTTATTGTTTGGCGACTTCAATGCCCATCATCCCCTTTGGGGCTCTCCTGCATCCTGTCAGAGAGGCTCCCTCTTGGCAGATGTCTTCAACCATCTCAATCTTGTCTGCCTCAATACTGGCGCCCCGACTTTCCTCTCGGACTCTACTCATACCTACTCCCACTTGGACCTCTCGATCTGTTCTACCGCTCTTGCCCGTCGGTTCGAGTGGTATGTCCTTTCTGACACCTATTCGAGCGACCACTTCCCCTGTGTCGTTTGTCTCCCGCACCACACCCCATCCCCAGGTCCTTCAAGCTGGAACATACCGAAAGCTGACTGGGGACTTTACTCCTCCCTGTCGACCTTTCCGGACCACGATTTTCTCAGTTGTGACAGTCAGGTCGAATACCTCACGGCTGTTATCATCAATGCTGCCGAACATTCCATTCCTCGTACTACCTCTTCTTCACGTCGCGTTTCCGTCCCCTGGTGGAACGAGGCTTGTAGAGACGCTATCCGTGCTCGACGACGTGCTTTACGCACCTTTCGCCGCCATCCTACGTTGGCGAATTGTATTGCATACAAACGACTCCGAGCGCAATGCCGTAGAGTCATCAAAGACAGCAAAAAAGCTTGTTGGGCCTCTTTCACCAGCTCCTTTAACTGTTTTACTCCCTCTTCTGCCGTAAGGGGTGGCCTTCGCCGGCTGTCGGGCATTAAGGCCCACTCCTCGGTACCTGGCCTGACCTCAGGTAATGAGGTCCTCGTTGATCCTGTGGCTGTCTCCAACGCCTTCGGCCGGTTTTTCGCGGAGGTTTCAAGCTCTGCCCATTACCACCCTGCCTTCCTTCCCAGGAAAGAGGCAGAAGAGGCTCGGCGACCTTCCTTCCACTCGCTGAATCTGGAAACTTATAATGCCCCCTTTACTATGTGGGAACTCTAACGTGCGCTTGCACTGTCCCGGTCCTCTGCTCCGGGGCCAGATACCATTCACGTTCAGATGCTGGCACACCTTTCTCCGGCGGGCAAAAGCTTCCTTCTTCGTACCTACAATCGCGTCTGGACCGAAGGTCAGGTCCCCATGCGTTGGCGTGACGCCGTCGTTGTTCCTATACCCAAACCCGGGAAGGATAGACACCTTCCTTCTAGTTACCGCCCCATTTCTCTTACGAGCTGTGTCTGTAAGGTGATGGAGCGCATGGTTAATGCTCGGTTAGTTTGGATTCTTGAATCTCGATGGCTACTTACCAATGTCCAATGCGGCTTTCGTCGCCGCCGCTCCGCTGTTGACCACCTTGTAACCTTGTCGACATTCATCATTAACAACTTTTTGCGAAGGCGCCAAACGGTAGCCGTGTTCTTCGATTTGGAGAAGGCTTATGATACCTGTTGCAGAGGAGGTATCCTCCACACTATGCACAGGTGAGGCCTACGCGGTCGCCTGCCCCTTTTTATTGATTCCTTTTTAACAGATCGAAAGCTTAGGGTACGTGTGGGTTCCGTATTGTCCAACATCTTCCTCCAGGAGAACGGAGTGCCTCAGGGCTCCGTCTTGAGCGTAGCCCTTTTTGCCATCGCGATCAATCCAATTATGGATTGCATTCCACCTAATGCCTCAGGCTCTCTCTTTGTCGATGACTTCGCAATCTACTGCAGTGCCCTGAGAACATGCCTCCTGGAGCGCTGCCTTCAGCGTTGTCTAGACAGCCTATACTCATGGAGCGTGGCAAATGGCTTCCGGTTCTCTGAAGTGAAGACGGTTTGTATCAACTTTTGGCGATATAAAGCGTTCCTTCCGCCATCCTTACATCTCGGTCCCGTTGTTCTCCCATTTGTGGAAACAACTAAGTTTCTAGGGCTCACGTTGGACAGGAAACTTTGTTGGTCTCCGCATGTCTCTTATTTGGCGGCCCATTGTACACGTTCCCTTAATGTCCTCAGAGTTCTTAGTGGTTCATCTTGGGGAGCAGATCGCACTGTCCTGCTTCGCTTGTATCAGTCCATAGTCCGATCGAAGCTGGATTATGGGAGCTTCGTCTACTCGTCTGCTCGGGCATCCCTCTTACGCTGTCTCAACTCCATCCACCATCGGGGGTTATGTCTTGCGACCGGAGCCTTCTACACTAGTCCTGTCGAGAGTCTTTATGCTGAAGCTGCCGAATTACCATTGACCTACCGGCGCGACGTACTGCTGTGTCGGTATGCCTGCTGGCTGTTGTCTATACCCGACCACCCCTCTTACCAGTCCTTCTTCGCCGATTCTCTCGACTGTCGGTACGGGTTGTATGTGTCTGCCCTGCTGCCCCCCCGGAGTCCACTTCCGTCGCCTGCTTTGACAATTGGATTTTGCCCTCCCTACCACCTTCAGAGAGGGTAAGAGCCCGACACCACCTGGGCTCCAGGCTCCGGTTCATATTTATCTCGACCTCAGCTCACTCCTGAAGAAGGGTACTCCGGCTGCAGTGTATTGCTCACGGTTTGTCGAACTTCGTGCTCGACTTGCCGGTCACACCTTTATTTACACCGATGGCTCCAAAACTGACGATGGTGTCGGCTGTGCCTTTGTCGTCGGGGCCGCCACCTTTAAATACCGGCTCCTCGACCAATGTTCCAGCTTTACGGCCGAGCTTTTTGCTCTCCATCAGGCCGTTCAGTATGCCCGCTGCCACCGCCATTGTATGTGCTCTGCTCTGACTCACTCAGTGCTCTTCAGAGCCTTGGACCTCCCTATCTGGTCCATCCCTTGGTTCAACGGATACAGCTGTCCCTCCATTCTTTCGCTGATAATGGTTCCCCTGTCAGCTTTCTGTGGGTTCCCTGACATGTAGGAATACCTGGGAATGAGGCTGCTGATGCTGCAGCCAAGGCTGCAGTCCTCCTGCCTCGGCCAGCCTCCCATTGTCCCGTCATCTGACATTAGTGGGGTTGTTTGTAAGAGGCTTGTGTCGTTGTGGTGGGATGCTTGGTCATCCCTCCAAGGAAACAAGCTCCGGGCAGTAAAACCGCTCCCAACTGCTTGGACAACCTCCTCCCGACCATCTCGGCGAGAAGAGGTCCTTCTGACCAGGTTGCGGATTGGGCATTGCCGGTTTAGCCACCGCCACCTGCTCTCCGGTGATCCAGCCCCGCAGTGCCCTTGTGGTTAGGCATTAACAGTGCACCATGTTTTATTGTCGTGTCCCCGCTTTAGTCAATCTCGTGTTGTCCTGTCCCTGCCATCTACTTTACCGGATATTTTAGCTGATGACGCTCAAGCAGCTGCTCGTGTTCTGCGTTTTATAACTTTGACTGGCTTGTCCGAAGACATCTAACTTTTTTACTTATCTGCATCTTTGTCAAGCCTTTCTGGTGTCCCCCCCTCCCCTTGAGTTTTACTAGATTCCATGTGCTCTAACAACTGTGACTGGGCGCTAATGACCTCAGTAGTTGACCGCCCTTAAACCCCACCTAAAAAAAAAAAAAAAAAAATCGGGCCGGTAGATTAGAAAATTTAAAAAGGGAAATGGATAGGTTAAAGTTAGATATAGTGTGAATTAGTGAAGTTCGGTGGCTCGAGGAACAAGACTTCCGATCAGAAGAATACAGGGTTATAAATACAAAATCAAATAGGGGTAATGCAGGAGCAGGTTTAATAATGAATAGGAAAATAGGAATGCGGGTAAGCTGCTACAAACAGCATAGTGAACGCATTATTATGGCTAAGATAGACACGAAGCCCACACCTACTACAGTAGTACAAGTTTATATGCCAACTAGCTCTGCAGATGATGAAGAAATTGAAGAAATGTATGATGAAATAAAAGAAATTATTCAGGTAGTGAAGGGAGACCAAAATTTAATAGTCATGGGGCACTGGAATTAGATAGTAGGAAAAGGAACAGAAGGAAAAGTAATACTCGAATATGGAAAGGAAGCTAAGGACTGAAAGAGGAAGTCGCCTGGTAGAATTTTGCACATAGCATAACTTAATTATGGACTATGGTTTAAGAATCATTAAAGGTTCTAAACGTGGAAGAGGCCTGCAGACACTGGAAGATTTCAGATAGATTATATATTGGTAAGACAGAGATTCAGCAACCGGTTTTTAAATTGTAAGACATTTCCAGGGGCAACTGTGGACTCTGAACACAATTTATTGGTTATGAACTATAGACTAAAACTGAAAGAACTGCGAAAAGGTAGGAATTTAAGGATATGGGAGCTGGATGAACTGAAACAACAAGACGTTACAGAAAGTTGCAGAGAGAGTGTCAGGGAACGACTGGCAAGAAAGGGGGGAAGAAATACAGTAGAAGAAGAATGGGTATCTTTGAGAGATCAAATAGTGAAGGCAGCAGAGGATCAAGTAGGTAAAAAGAAAGGGCTAGTAGAAATCCTTCGGTAAAGACGACATACCGAATTTAACTTTTAAAACGAGAAAATATAAAAGTGCAGTAAATGAAGCAGGCAAAAAGGAATAAAAACGTCTCAAAAATGAGATCGACAGGAAGTACAAAATGGCTAAGCAGGGATGGCTGGAGGACAAACGTAAGGATGTTGAGGCATATATCACAAGGGGTAAGACAGATATTGCTTCCAGGAAAATGAAGGCTTTTGGAGAAAAGAGAACCACTTGTATGAATATAAAGATCTCAGATGAAAAACCTAAGCAAAGAAGGGAAAGCAGAAGCGCGGAAGGAGTACTTAGAGGGTCTATACAAGGGCAATGTACTGGAGGGCAATATTATGGAAATGGAAGAGGACACAAATGAAGATGAAATGGAAGATACGATACTGCGTGACGAGTTTGACAGAGCGCTGAGTGAGTTCAAAGAAGGCAACATTCCGTTAGAACTACTGATAACTTTGGAAGAGCCAGCCCTGACAAAACTCTACCATCTGCTGAGCAAGATGTATGAGACAGACGAAATATTCTCAGGCTTCAAGAAGAGTATAATAATTCCGATCCCAAAGAAAGCAAGTGTTGACAGGTGTGAAAATTACCGAACTACCAGTTTAATAAATCACTGCTGCAAAATACTAAACGAATTCTTTACAGACGTATGGAAGAACTGGTGGAAGCTGACCTTGGGGAAGATCAGTTTGGATTCCGTAGAAATTCTGGAACACGTGAGGCAATACTGACCCAACGACTTACCTTAGAAGATAGATTCAGGGGAGAGAAATCTACGTTTCTAACATTCGTAGACTTCGTGAAAACTATTGACAATGTTGACTGGAATACTCTCTTTCAAATTCTGAAGGTGGCAGGGCTCAAATACAGGGAACGAAAGGCTATTTACAATTTGTACAGAAACCATGTCATTATAATTCTGTCAGATACAGCAAAGGACCTGAAAGAGCAGTTGAACGAAGTGGACAGTGTCCTAAAACGAGGATGTAAGATGAACATCAACAAAAGCAAAACTAGGATAATGGAATGTAGACGAATTAAATCATTTGATGCTGGCGGAATTAGGTTAGGAATGAGACACTTAAAGTAGTAGATATATTTCGTTACTTGGGGACCAAAATACTGATGATGTAGAGAGGATATAATATGTAGACTGGCAATGGGAAGGAAATCGTTTCTGAACAAGAGAAATTTGTTAAGATCGAATATAGATCTGTGTCAGGAAGTCTTTTCTGAAAGTATATGTATGGAGTGTAGCCATTTATGGAAATGAAACATGGACGATAAATGGTTTAGACAAGAAGAGAATAGAGGCTTTCGAAATGTGGCGCTACAGAAGAATGCCGAAGACTAGATGGATAGATCACGTACCTAATGAGGAGGTACTGAATAGAATTGGGGAGAAGAGTAATTTGGGGCACAACTTAACTAGAAGACGGGCTCGATTGGTAGGAGATGTTCTGAGGTATCAATGGGTCACCAATTTAGTATTGCAGGGCAGCGTTGAGGGTGAAAATCGTAGAACGAGTCAAATAGATGAATACACTAAGCAGATTCAGAAGTATGTAGATTGCAGTAGTTACACTCCTGGAAATGGAAAAAAGAACACATTGACACCGGTGTGTCAGACCCACCATACTTGCTCCGGACACTGCGAGAGGGCTGTACAAGCAATGATCACACTCACGGCACAGCGGACACACCAGGAACCGCGGTGTTGGCCGTCGAATGGCGCTAGCTGCGCAGCATTTGTGCACCGCCGCCGTCAGTGTCAGCCAGTTTGCCGTGGCATACGGAGCTCCATCGCAGTCTTTAACACTGGTAGCATGCCGCGACAGCGTGGACGTGAACCGTATGTGCAGTTGACGGACTTTGAGCGAGGGCGTGTAGTGGGCATGCGGGAGGCCGGGTGGACGTACCGCCGAATTGCTCAACACGTGGGGCGTGAGGTCTCCACAGTACATCGATGTTGTCGCCAGTGGTCGGCGGAAGGTGCACGTGCCCGTCGACCTGGGACCGGACCGCAGCGACGCACGGATGCACGCCAAGACCGTAGGATCCTACGCAGTGCCGTAGGGGACCGCACCGCCACTTCCCAGCAAATTAGGGACACTGTTGCTCCTGGGGTATCGGCGAGAACCATTCGCAACCGTCTCCATGAAGCTGGGCTACGGTCCCGCACACCGTTAGGCCGTCTTCCGCTCACGCCCCAACATCGTGCAGCCCGCCTCCAGTGGTGTCGCGACAGGCGTGAATGGAGGGACGAATGGAGACGTGTCGTCTTCAGCGATGAGAGTCGCTTCTGCCTTGGTGCCAATGATGGTCGTATGCGTGTTTGGCGCCGTGCAGGTGAGCGCCACAATCAGGACTGCATACGACCGAGGCACACAGGGCCAACACCCGGCATCATGGTGTGGGGAGCGATCTCCTACACTGGCCGTACACCACTGGTGATCGTCGAGGGGACACTGAATAGTGCACGGTACATCCAAACCGTCATCGAACCCATCGTTCTACCATTCCTAGACCAGCAAGGGAACTTGCTGTTCCAACAGGACAATGCACGTCCGCATGTATCCCGTGCCACCCAACGTGCTCTAGAAGGTGTAAGTCAACTACCCTGGCCAGCAAGATCTCCGGATCTGTCCCCCATTGAGCATGTTTGGGACTGGATGAAGCGTCGTCTCACGCGGTCTGCACGTCCAGCACGAACGCTGGTCCAACTGAGGCGCCAGGTGGAAATGGCATGGCAAGCCGTTCCACAGGACTGCAGCCAGCATCTCTACGATCGTCTCCATGGGAGAATAGCAGCCTGCATTGCTGCGAAAGGTGGATATACACTGTACTAGTTCCGACATTGTGCATGCTCTGTTGCCTGTGTCTATGTGCCTGTGGTTCTGTCAGTGTGATCATGTGATGTATCTGACCCCAGGAATGTGTCAATAAAGTTTCCCCTTCCTGGGACAATGAATTCACGGTGTTCTTATTTCAATTTCCAGGAGTGTATTTCGAGATGAAGAAGCTTGCACAGGATAGGGTATCATGGAGAGCTGCATCGGATTTGCCTCTGGACTGAAGACCACAAAAACAGCAACCGAAGCTGGTTACCGCCACACTAAGAAGCAATAAGCCAGTACAGCAGAGCGTTTTCCCTTTTGCGAGAGGGTTGTAAACCTAAGACAAAGTTCAAGACACAAGATCTGCAGCTGTTGAACAAAGGTTACAAGTATGTAAGATCTTTTAAATATTTTTCTTGATCTGTCATAATTGGTCTTTCCAGTAGAATTGCAGTTCTTCTTTGGCATTTTATTCTCGGTTTTTAGGTTCCTTATGTTTTTATTTGCCGAATGTCGATAGGACGACTTTTCCCTATAATTTTTATCTTAATGCCATATGCCGGCATTAAGGGACGGATGTTCGCTCACCACATTGCTTCTTACGTAAGCTCACAAGTATTGTTATTTCTCGAAACACAGCCTGGAGTGTTGCCTCGTTCTACCCCCAGCCCACCGTTTTTAATGTGCCTACGCCTCACAATGCTATTTTACACCACTAGTTTAATCTGAAGATGCCCTACAAGGGGGAAACGCGTCATTTCCAATAAATAGGTAAAACAATTCGCAACCAAAACTGGCTTATTACAGTAACTTGACGCATTGCTGTAATAACCAGGTAAGTCAAGTGTATGTAATTTCAAGTACAACACACGCTTTCCACTAATTGCACAAAAGAAAGAATTATCGGTCTTGTGTTTCCCAACATTAATTTAAGCTACCAGCAGACCGTAATATCTCATTACGTTAGCAAGAAAGATATGTCACGATGTTTGCAGAAAATAAAAAAAATGGACTTAAATCGCTCTTGCACTAAACAGCGTTGTTTTTTGAATGTGTCACATAAATAAGCAAGTAACTAAAAAAGTAGCAACTATCAGTAGATAATATTATGAGGAATCTGAAAATTGCGAAAGAGAAAAATGGATGATACCCCTCAAAGAAAAAAAGAAAAAAGTTTGCATCTGTGAAAGTTCTGTCACTGACCACAGTATTACCCATTACCACGTTCTATGTCTGAGGATGTCACCTATTTCGCGCGTCGAGTTTCATGACATTTTTATGTTTTGTGGACATGCGGAAGACAAATAATAAATAAACTACTGGAAGAAACGAATTTGAATTTCCACATGAGAGGGTAACTTTCCTTAACTGCCTACCATCTTTACGATCCAGGTCACAAACGTTACTCAATTCACGATGCACAAATGCAACAATTGTCGGTTTCTGTGCCTAGTGAGCGTAATATGTGGTTCGTCATCCTACAGTGTATTCAAAGACCGTATGTCGTAAACTTTAACCCTAGCAAGAAATGTAACAGCAAAGTCTACTCTAATGTCTGTGTCACGTGGCAAAAGTTGGTGGGCAATGTGATGTTTGTGCCTACATATTTTCACATTTTTCGGAGCACTTTTTGAGTGTTGGTCCATGGAATATTTAACTGTCGTTACACAGCTCCCGCACTGCTTGAAGATTGAACATTGTGCACACCATTCTCAGCCATGACAACAGTAACTACTTCAGCAATTTGTGGCTCAGTTGGCAGTCGACCTTTTCGAAGTGCAATAACCAATTCACCAGTTCATTCGGACTTCCAAATCATGTTCTTCAACCTCGGCTCGGGAAGAGGAGCTCTCCGTATCTCTCTAATGCGTCGAAACTCGCGAGAGGCAGCCATACTATTGCTGTTGGTTCGATAGAACAGCTTTACGAATGAACCCTTGCTTACCTTGTCCACACCCAGGCTGACTGTCTGCAACTGTAATGCACACTGATGCTTGCGTCTCAACCCTACGGCACCGTACCTGTACCGGCGCCCAACCGCAAGTCATGACGCTAACGCTACCAACAACGCAAATCTTGCAGCGCACTACCTGAAAATCATTCCTATAAAGCTGGTTACCCATACGGTAAATAGTTTTCCGCCCACACTGGCTCAGGTAGCGAAAGTTTCATTTTAAACATGGGTATGTCGTGATGAAGGTGCATTACAGCTGTCTGTGTGCTTTCGTGCAATGGCGTATTCAATCAATTAGTCCTTTGAAATAGTAAACTTGTCCTTATCAGTACTTTATAATGATAGACCGAAAAAGCATTTTTAGGTGGGACGAGAAATCTAAAAATCAATCTTGTGTAACATCATGCACAGTGAACTTCTTGGAAGAATTTCACATGCCACAATCTGTTCAGTGCAATGTGAAGGCAATCCCTCTACATGTCTGGTTCTTCCCCCAAACACGCGATGTGGACAAGTCCACTCCCTACGTTACTGTGCAGTGGTCCCAAGAGCAAGTCTCATTGTTTCATCATACGATTGAGCAATTTTCTAGCTATGAACTGCTAGCAAAATTTTTCATTCGGCCAAAAGCGGGCGTATCTGGTAATTGCACTACTGCTTTCAGTTCGAACACCCAACCAAAATTCTGCTACCAAGAAACGTATGTGCCACAAGCTGTGATCGATTATGCTAAAATCCTGGAGCGCAACTTCTCTTCTTCGTTATGTGGAGATGATGACTCAGTAATTCATAGAGAAAATTGGGAAAACAGAATGACACAGGTGCGTGTTGCACGTACAGCGAGTACAACTCGTGAAGTGACTCGTGGTAAGATGTGAACTAATAATGCAATAATACTTTTGGAAGTAACTAGACTTGTAAGAAACTCTACTACCTGACAAAAACTTTCGGGACACGTATCATTCGACATTAATATCGGGGGTGACCACTTTCCGACTGTATAACGGATTGACCTCTACTAGGGACACTTAATGACGTATATAGAGAGGTAATGATTTTTATGTAGTTATTTATTGCCAACTTATAGACCTGTTACCTTATGAAACGTCCCCTTAGAAAAATTATACACGACTGTACTTAAACTGACACACAATATTTTTTAGCGCAACGCAATCTGACTTTCAATAATCCCTACAAGGGAATGGCCCCGACTAAATTAACCTATACGTTTCACAAATCACTTACCTCACAAAAATCTTCGTTACTCGAACTACTGCAATACAGCGAGCGCCACTACTGCCAGCTAAATAAAAGATTCAAACTACTGAAGGCACTAACTACTGATAGGCATAGTTAGCAAATGAAAGATTTTGATAGAGAACAAACAATGTATTTACCTTAATAGTGTTCAAAAGTCATAATATATATAGCAGTTCATGACATCCAGTCTTACAAATTTACTGTCTCTGATGGACACACGTCCAGATCGTCCACTCTCAAGATTCCGCCGTCTCTCTCCACACATCCACCACTGCTGGCGGCTCACCTCCAACTGCGCAACGCTATGCGCTGTTAACAGCCAACTGCCCAACACTACAATAGCCAACAACAATGCAAACCAGCCACAGACTGCACGCAGTACAGCCAGTGATTTTCATACAAGCGCTACGTGGCGTTACCAATAAAGAAAAACCTATGCAGCCTACTTATATAGCCCCCATGCTCCCCACAAAAAATTTTACAGATTGTTTTGGGCACTGGCCAATACAGATTTGAAAAATTTTTTCATAACTGCAATAACAAAGAAATCAAATGCACACACTTATTGATACAATGTTGGTCAAATCTAAAATTTTCTCACAGTCCATAAAGACAGTCCAGATCGTTTATCACAGTAAAATTGCAGTGTTTTTCTCAAAGTCTGAGTAATAAAAGAAAATGTACACGGAAGTAGTGTATTTCCATGCAGTCTTGAAGAAGTAGTGTTGTCCTTCCAACGGAAAGACAATGCTGACTCTTGACATGCAGACAGGTAACGGGCCACAACAGAGCAAACCCACAGCAGAGTCAGTCGAAGTTTTGAAGAATATTGGTAGGTAGGTCATCACAGAGCTGACCACTGTAGTCCAGTTAGAGATTACGGTATTGGTGGGCCACCAGCGGTGCAGGCCCACTGTAGTCCTTGTAGAGATGGCCAGCAGCCATCTGCTGTGACTGTGCAGGTGCACAATCACCATTGAAGAGTCTTGCAGACAATATAACAAGTCCATAAACCACCACTTGCGTACTCACAAAACTTTCTGGAATGTCCTTAGAACCAGCAATGCTGTTAACCAGTCCCTTGCTGAATTATCAACACAGGTGCAAGCACTAACAGTCCTCTTTTTTTCACATATTGTGCATATACTACGACCAACAGAAATGTGTGCAGTGAAATGTATGCTTACAAGTTACTTAATTTGATGAACTGGTGTCAATTACAATTTTATAACATGAGAATACAATTACAAAGGTACAGAAAACATCATTAAAACATAATAATAATACAGATAACATTTGTAGTAATACAGGCTTTACAAAAGAATAGAAATAAACATATACAGGAAACATGACGTAAGTAAATATATAAAATTATGAGAATGACCCCTCGTGGTCTCGTGGTCTCGTGGTAGCGTTCTCGCCTCCTGAGCATGGGGTCCCGGGTTCGATTCCTGGTGGGTCAGGTATTTTTCCTGCCTCGAGATGAATGGGTGTTGTTGTCGTCTTCATCATCATTCATCCCCATTACAGTCGGAGGAAGGCAACGGCAAACCACCTCCATTAGGACCTTGCCTAGCAAGGCGGTGCAGGTCTCCCACATCGTTCCCCTATGCTCTGTAAAGAAGCATGGGACTTCATTTGCATTTTTTCAGTTTTCGAAACATTAATTTCACACATGAGCATTGAAACAAAACAGAATTAATAATGTCTATAAACATCTTTACAAAGAAAATAACATTATTAATGCAAATTATTTTTGAGGATAACAGTATTCTGCATCATAGTCAATGTAGCTTAGTACTAGAAAAATTCTAAAACATAAATAGTATTAGCTAAACACATAAAGACAGGAAAAACACAAATACACAAGAGTACACAAACACATAGCAGACATAGCAGAATTCCAAAAGGAAAGGACAGGGTTTGTTTTCAGTGTGACATTTGGTACTGCAGTCCAACCCAAAATTTCATTCCATAGATCTTTCGTCTTATTTCAACGTTTGTTTCCACCAAAAAAATCCTATCCAAGCATTCTTTCTGTATTTATATGTTCACATATTTCTTACCTCATCATTTATTTCCAAGAAAATCCTACCTAAACCTATTGTCCCTAAACCCTACTTTTTTGTTCATATCCTCTTTCAAAATACTTTTTTGGCCAAACCATTTTCTTATAGCTCCTCAATGCATTTCTTCCAATTCATAGCAACTCGTTCTCATATAAAGCCTACCCCATCTTAAGCTAACTTAAATCTACTGAGCTCAGATGCTAAACTAAGGGCTGAGGCAATGCAGCAGCACAAAACAATTAATACAAACAGCAATGAAAAAAATGGAAATTGTCAAAGCAAGCAGCAGAAAATCAAAATTAGCAGAGCAAATGCAACATAACAACTAATATTAACCAATGTGCAGCAACAAGAAAAATAAATCAGTAGCAAAACTGGCTAAACAGAGTGATACAAAGTGAAATTCAGTACCACTATGCCTGGCAAACAGCAGCAGCAAATGCAATAACTTATACCTAAACATGATAAAGCTCAAGCAGAAAAAATAGTACACTAAAGACAACAATGCATATAAGGGAAATGTCTATTCACATCTTAATGTCTATGTAACTAAAGTGGTGCACCACAACAACTTTTTCTAAAAAGCATTACCAAGTACTTGAAAAGAAAATTATGTATGCAGTTACTGTTATTAGTCCCTTCTTATTTTTCTTTCCTTTCCAAGTGCTCCTTTTTCGAAGAATGTGGATCATAAAATTATTATTTAATAGATCTGTTGACAGAAAGTGTTCACATTAGCAAATGCACTTAATTTTATTTTATAAAACCAATGCTGCAACACAGCTGGAAAACATATCAAGTGAAGTAAGCAACTATGTAAAGCAAAGCTTAAAAACATCATTCAATATCCATGTGGCATTTCATAAGTCAGTAGAAATTCTCTCAAGTCTCATAGAAAGACACTTGTCATAATCAAGTGTGCAGATGTAAGAATATTTCCCATAAATTCATAAGCATTTCAGCATGTAGCACAAAGTATGTCTTCCACGGTATAATAATATGCTTCGAAATAATGAACGTGTCGTATTTGCGATGATTTCTACAAAGGAATGACAATAGCGAGGTTAATGGTCTTTTTTTTTTTTTTCCTCCACCTAATGGCTTTTTCTCCAGGCAGGTGGCACAGCTGGGTGCCCTCGATGCATTACAGGAAGGTCACTTAACTTCCTTACCGACATATTTACGACAGCAGTCTACGCTACAGTGACACTCTATTAAAAAAAATTTCACCGGTTGAGAATTTGCGTTACAAATGTGTAGAAACAAAATTTTATAAATATAACTGTGTCCAAAAAATATTCGTCGGCATTGTGATACATTCATGCATTTACACACATTTCATAACTCTTAAAGTACGATTCTTGGTTTCCAACATTCTTTTTCATAAATCAGAGTCCATAACCACTACTCATTCCTCCTTACCTTATTACACATATACATATTCGTCGACATTCTTCAATATTTCATCATTATAAATATGTAGCATAATCAAATTCCTCATATAACATCAGCTTATTGATCATAAACATACCTCAACAGCATAATACACATCGACATCGTAATAATATCATAACACCTCAGACAAATCTCAAAATCATTGTAGCTTTCTGCAATAATTTCAAAACCTAAAAAGAATTCTCTGCTCATTTCAATAGTGTCATCTCCTCAAACATACTTTAAAAATCATGATCCCATACCAAATAGATCATTCAAAGTTCTCATAGCATCACAATGGTTCCGGAAAATATGAACAGTTCACAAAGTACAGACAAAATACAATTTCATAAGTGTGAAGTTATCCAAGTGTGTAAATACATAAACATCTGTCACTGAAGTAGTAAAATAAATGGTTGTCTCTCTCAGTTAAAAGAACAGATAGCTGTGTAATTTGTGTGTTAGAGAAATATGGTACCGATGTGTAAAGTTGTATAAGCAAATACAATATTAGTTAGGGCTCCTTGTGCTTTCCAAACACATGGTACATAAAGTAAGCATGTACCCCCCTGAGGATTAATGTAATTATACCTTCAGGTGTTACAGATTACAGCAACGGAATGAAATGTATCACGGAAAACTTTCTTTGTAATTCAAAAATCTTTAAAAATAAATGTTTTAAGTACAAGATTAATCACTCAAATGCGCGTACTGTAGCGCTAAATTGTACGTCATGTTGTAACATAATCTCTGTCATTACTTAAGGGTAAAAACATGCAAAGTGTCGTAATTATCGTCGTCCATAAGCAAAATTCTGTAGAAGTCAATGTACTTACCTTGTAATAAACAACAGTGAAATGCTATGCATATGGATATCGTAGTTATTACGTACAGTACCGTGATCAAGAAAGTACTATACTGTAATGTATTGTTGTGCTACGAAAAAGGCTGTCTTATTGTAACTATACCACAAAGTTACTACTAAAACATGTTTTACTTTCCAGAAGAATTCAGAAAAACTGTGCATTTATAAAGCAGATACAGCACAAAAGCAACAATATAAATTGTCACACATTAATAGCGTCGTGATAAAATCGTGTAGCTGTCAAAGAAACCAAATGCTAAGTCATCTTTAATCCCACAGAAAGTACTTCAAATAAAGAATGTCTTTTCAAGAAAACCAAAATGTTGCATTAAAATCTCATTAGCAGTGCCGGTATATGTTCTAAGTGTGTGAGCCTTATAGTCGTTACGTGATCGTGCAACTAACAAGCAGGAGTGTACAAATAACATTGTGTCGTCTGTTCACTATAACAATGCATTCGTAATTTCTGTTTAAATAAGTTCTCTTGGTTCTTGACTGGATATTTAACTTCAAACATTGCAAATTATCTTTCAATAAACGGTTTTAAATGTGAAATGTGTAAATTTTACTCTTCCTAGTACGCAGAGTTTCAACTTCAACGCAATTATCATGTGGTATACGTCGCTAAAGAATACTGGAATTGAACTCAAGGATAGCGTCTATGTTATTTTTCTCTGAGCCAGCCAGCGCCCGTGGCTGCCTGCGGTGCGAGTCATTCTCTGTCTCTTTGTTGGTACATGTCGTTATTGGGATTTGGAGGTCTAACTTCTATAAATTCACATTGTCGAGAGGGCCCTGCCCTGTTTGAATCCAGCCAGTTCTGATGAAATTCAGGTCTGTTGTTACGATTATATCATCTGTCGTCATGTCGGTAGATTCCATAGTTTCTTTCTTGTCTGTCACGTGGTGTAAAATTTCTCTCTGAATCGTAACTGCACGCTGAACTGTTGCGTCTGAAGTTATTCTGTCTCCCTTGATAATAATTGTTTTGGTGCCCATATTGTCTATTTCTATGGTTATCTCTGTCATATTCATTACCGCGGAGACGTGATCTTTCCCTGTAATTATTACTACCCCGCCAACGGTTGTCATACGGGTCGTGTCTGTTTTGGTCACGATTTACGTTGTAAGAATAGCCTTGTCGTGTCCATTTATTATTTCTGTCATCGCAGAATCGTGACGGATGTGACCTGTAATTGTTGTGCATCTGTTTTCGCGTTCCGCGATTGTCAGTGTCAATTTCCAGTTCTTGTAAAGTCCCAGGAAAGCTTCACTGTCGCCTTTGCAACGTCCTGCCAAAATAATATGTCGTAAATGTTCAGGCAATTTGATTAAGCAAATGCGGATGAGTTCTGAGGGGCTGTAAGGGTTTGACAGGTACTGATTCTTGTGCAACATGTCTTCAAAATATTTCACAAAACTGGAAAAAACAGATTCTTCGACATGTTTCATCATTATGATGCTATGTTTTACTCGGTCTTGTGTGGCTTGAGACCAATTTGTTGAGAAGAAGGCATGATAAAATTCTCCTTCACTGTGGCAATCGTGAATGACCGATCGCATTCTTACAGCTGGTTCATTCTCTAAGTAGCCACACATAAATTCTAATCTGTGCTCTAATGACCAGTTGGGAGGAAAACAATGATAGAATTGATGAAGCCACGCTTGTGGATGAATGTCGTTGCCGGAATTCTTAAATGTTTTGAATTTACGTGTAGTAGTAAACAGCTTATAGTCAAAATCATCATGTCGGTGAGTCGCATGGCTGTCATTGTTACGTTGTTTCGGCGGTTCCATCTCAAAATTCGGTGTACCTTGCCAATTTCTTTCATAATTTCCGAAGTGCCCTGTGTTATTATTTTGTGGCTGTTCCGTATTTCTATGTTCCTCTTCCCGTATTGGAGCGCGAGTGTCCTCTGAAATACGTACTTCTTGTATTATCTGTGTCAGCTGATCTTGTACTTCCCGGATATCTCTTTGGTGTTGCGTATTAATTTGATTCTGATTTTGTTTGAATTTCCTAATTTGTTCGCACTCTTCTGTGTCATTAAAGACTACCGGTTTTGTGTCATTCAGATTATCATCTACGTTCGTAGATAAATTATTTAGCTGATCCGAAAGTTCAACTACTTTCTCTGATAATGAACTAATTTCCTCCATGTGTCTTTCTGAACCAATTTTCAGAGTATCTACTGTGTCCTTTAAGTTTTCCTGAATTTTTGCAAGTTGCGTAACCGAACCGGTAGATGCAACTGAGTCAATTTTAGCTTGCAAGGTCTGATGATTTTCATGAACAATAGTTTGCAGTTCTTTTATGGCTGCTTCGTGATTCTGTAAAGCATTTTCATGCTGCGAATAAATAGGTTGGAAATGCTCACACATTTGTGTTTTTACGTCATTACAGACTTTTTGACATATCGATTCGATTTTATGTAACTCAGTAGTTTAATCTTCACGTGTTTGTTCAAGTGTGGTGTCTAACTTTCGAAGATTTTGTTCCATTGTGTCTAACTTTTGAAGTTTTTGCTGTGTTTGTCTCTGATTTTGTTCCATTTGTTGCATTAATTGCAATAATAATGTATTAGTGTCTGGAATCTGTTTCTCTATGCTTTTTGGCAGTGCATTTTCACCGGCAACATTCACATTTTGACAAGCAGAAAATGTCTTGACTCATTTGAGAAAACGGTGAGGACCCAAAACCTGAGTCTACAGTATTTGCAATATTGTGTTCTGTCATTTCAAATTCCTGAGGCGAGCTGTTGCCGACCGACCGACCGATCGATCGATAGTGCTTCCCTGTTCACTATTTGTTTCACTGTCTACACCATTATTTGCCGCCCGCTCCATTTCCCTATGCACAATTACCAAATTACTACTTCGAATGTCTGTTAATTCATTACGCAGTGGTGCTGGTAAGCTACGCTCGTCGTCACTATTATTTCTCAGTTTACTTTGTAGCCTAGTGTTACGTTTTTCACACGACATTATTGTCACAATGTTTCACACGATAACACAGAAAAGCACAATTTGAAGAGCAAAAATAAGAGAACACATTAACATAGCACTGAAAATAATATCTCGTTAATTGCAAGCACAGCTGCGAAATACTTGGTGCAAATCTACATGCATGCCACAACTGTTTTACTATACGACAATGAAAGACTGCAACTGCAAAGGAGATTCTCTCTACAATTACGAGCTAGCAATAAGCAAAAGCTACACTAATTACACAATCTACAAGAATCAGAAGATTCAAATTAGGTATCCTCGGCTAAGAGTCGACATATGAAACGTCCCCTTAGAAAAATTATACACGACTGTGCTTCAACTGACAAACAATATTTTTAAGCGCAACGCAATCTCAGTTTCAATAATCCCTACGAGAGAATGGCCCTGACTAAATTAACCTATACGTTTCACAAATCACTTACCTCACAAAAATTTACTTACTCGAACTACTGCAATACAGCGAGCGCCACTACTGCCAGCTAAGTAAAAGATTCTAACTACTGATAGGCATAGTTAGCAAATGAAAGATTTTGATAGAGAACAAACAATGTATTTACCTTAATAGTGTTCAAAAGTCATAATATATATAGCAGTTCATGACATCCAGTCTTACAAATTTGCTGTCTCTGATGGAGACACGTCCAGATCGTCCACTCTCAAGATTCCGCCGTCTCTCTCCCCACATCCACCATTTACTGTCTCTGATGGACACACGTCCAGATCTTCCGCTCTCAAGATTCCGCCGTCTCTCTCCCCACATCCACCACTGCTGGCGGCTCACCTCCAACTGCGCAACGCTGCGCTCTGTTAACAGCCAACTGCCCAACACTACAATAGCCAACAACAATGCAAACCAGCCACAGATTGCACGCAGCACAGCCAGTGATTTTCATACAAGTGCTACGTGGCGTTACCAATAAAAAAACCTATACAGCCTACTTACAACCTGATGTTTTAAAACAAGTCGTACATCTTACAATTTTCGTTACTGATGTTAGACGCTGGGGTATGGAGCGATGCTGATGTTCTAACTCATCCCAAAAGTGTTCCATGGGTTTAGGTTGGAACTCTGGGCAGGCCAGTCCTTTTCAGTAACGTTATGTCCACAATCCATTGCTTCACATATACTGCTTTACGCCATGGTGCATTGTCAGGCTGATTCAATCATTATCTCTGAGCTGTTCCTCTACCGTAAGCAGTACGTAATGCTTTAAAATATTTAAATGTTGTAGTATCATTCCCGCAGTCAGCTTTTTCTAAGCTCAAAAGGGGATCGCATGTTAATCGCCAGTGATCACAGACACCAGTGTTCTTGCACACTTTGTTTGTTCGTGTATAATCGCAAGTTTAGAATTGATCCTAGTGTTACAATTAAAGCTACCACATCAATGTATAGGCTACTATTATGACTTTATACTGTTAAAATATCCACTAATTATACCGAATTATTTGCTTATAGTGCCTAAGTCTACACTCACAACACCTTCGTTACTAACATGATATAACCCACAGCAAATATTTGTAATTATCTAACAAATATTTCAGTCTCGATAACTTTCCTTCTTATAAGCTATCTTCTTTTTCTCCTTGATAACACCCAGTTCAGCGAGGCTCTTCAACGTTGACTCTCCCTCAAGAATAGATGAACCACGACTGATCAATTAATTCAACTTTTAGATGGGCTTCGCCTCTTCTTCTTGTGGCCAGGTGTTATCAAAGTAGTCTTTGCCGCTTGAACTGTTCACACTGTCTGCACACTTTAAATAGCATCTTTAACGCTCAAATCTGAATTTCGCCCATCCATCAGCTTTGCTGCACTACAACATACGGTTCGAAAGGACACACATGAACAACGTATCATAATTGTATCACATACATTTAATACATTTTATTTACAAAACGGCCACTGTACCGTTATGTTAAGACGAAATGGACTACCGTAACGACATTTCAAATAGTACTATTGTCTTTTGACCTGTCACAACAGGCAAAAGCGTAACAACGTCATCTAGATAAACAACTTGCACAACTTCTCATTCCCATTTCCATCAGCTTTCAGTCAGCTGCTGTTGTAGTTCGTTTATTAAAATTACGCGACAAATCGTTACCCATCCGCTAATGATGCTACATCCTCCAGATACCTGGTGGCAATTGTCATTGATTTATTTGAAACACATTTTATGGAGCTGTTAAAGAGAAGATAGTGGAAGGCAATATTCAAAAGGTTTAAAATTTTTAAAAGAAATTTGCAATTTTCAGGAGTGTCCATTACAGTGACCACTAGAACTTGGTGACAGATAAGTATTATAAAAAATGAAAAAAATACTTTATAGTTTGTTTACTCACAATACAGTCTTAACTGGCACATATCACATATATCATTGACTGATTATCAACTGAAAAAAGACCTTAATTGTGATAATTTCTTCTGACGATACTCAAAGAAACAGTTTTCTAAGAAGTTAGACGGCGGAAATGTGAACAGCCTTAGCACTTTATTTTGGTTTTCTTCGTGCACAGAATGTTCTTACACCCCATGCTGTTTTTCAACTTAGCCATTTCTGGTAAATGGCCTTCAGCAGGTGAGCATGACTGTGTGGGCAATAGACTTCGCCTTTTAGGACTTGAGTCCTCATCTTCCTCTTCAGAATGTTGACCCTCTTGGCCTATTAACAAATTCTGCAGTTATTAATTTTAAATAAAGGTACTGTAGGTACTCATCTTTAGCTCATCATTCTTAATTCGGCCAGTCGTGTACTGGATCCAGCTATTTGCGATTCCCAAATCTATGATGTAAGAAATAGTCTTTACAATCCGTTTTCTGATTCTGATCCAGATCCTGTAATAAACCGTTAACATGTCAATCAGTTCTACAGCATCCATACTTTTAATGCAGCGATCTTACTTCTGAACGAGGAACGTGACTGTACCTCTCATCATTCTTCGACGATCTATTACATTGATCCATAGGCTGCTTCCCAGTCTTGATAGATGCAGTTATGGCTGGCTATTGATCATACCATTTCACAACAGAAATTACTTTGTCTTCTCTCATTGTCTGGTCAATAGACCCACGTCATTGATTTGCACGAATGTTGTCTGCAGCCAGAGGGCTACACCATACTGTGCATTCAAATAGATCACAGGTATTACGATTGAAAATGCAGAATATTTCATAGCAGGAGAGGAAACTCAATGTCCATTATAAGGGGAATCAGTTGTCAGGAGGCTATACAATGAAGCACCCTACGACATCTTGAAGCAGGTCCCTCAACCATGCTACATCTACGTTTACATGTAAGCCTCCTTTAGGTGTGAGATGTGCTGCACTTCTGGTATCACTACACGAATTACAGCGAGTGAAAGGATATCTATAGTTTGGACAGTCACTAGACTGTTGTTATGAGAATTTAGATATATGGAAGGACGCCATTCGTCATTGCCTTAGAACTAGATAAAGGTACGGCAAGAATTGTCCGCAAAATATTAGAGTGAAGAAAAAGCGATGTTTAAGTTTACATTATGATGAAATGCAGGGTGGAAATCAAAATACTGCCCTTCATAACTTGCGTGACGTCAGATTTGTAGCCCTTAGTCCACCTATAACAACCAGCGGTGAGCAACTAAAGAGAAATGCAACTTTACAGCAAGAAAGATTGAAAAGATGTAATCAATAATTTTGGTGTAAAGATGGGCGATAGACAGTCACTTGACACAATGTAATACACACGTATTCTGTTGGGTATAAAAACAATAGATACGGGTACGAGGAAGGCGTGGAAAAAGGAAGTGTTTGAACAAGCAGGGTGAAACTGAGTATAAAATTTATCAAATAAGTAAATAACAAAACAAAGAGAAGTGAAAAAGGCAGCAACAAAAACGATCAACACATTAATATAAACACAAAAACGAAGTTAAATTTAAATAGAAGAATAAGCAAAAATTGTTGTGGAACTGAAATTAATGTGCAAGCCCTGAAATCATTCAACTGGTGGCTTAAAAATATGTCTATCATAGTGAATTCAGACTGAAAACTCATATAAGTTCAACATAAATTTATGTTAACTTTAATCACGCTTAAAATTTAGCGTAAGACTGAACAAATGTGCTACCAGTTTACGAAGATGTTACTCCTTTAGAAAGGCTTAGAGGTATGTTTGGGGTTTTCAGGTTTAAGCTTGGATCTGCAGGGCTGCGACGGCGGCAAGGCCAGGAATACTGTAATTGGATTGCGTGGACAGGGGGGGTCCCAGAAGATCGCTGAATTACGGGATTGTGAGGATTCGCAGACGCTGTAAAGTGCTCTGCCCAGGGAGCTTCCGACCGCTCCTGGCAGATCAACAACCGACAATCTGATTCACTGTGGTCTTTCAATAGTTCACGATTTGACTTTCCGATAGCATTACGACAAGGTGGCCGCTGTTTAGTAAATATCGGATTGCTCTTTACTTAAGAAGAAAGGGTACAAAAGTAAGTAACTGCGAAGTCTTGTCATGCATTTTTATTTAAATGAAAAATAACCACTTAACATTTTTATAGAATGAAACAAAAACCATAAATTTGGACATGGTCCAGAGGAGTAATATCGATCTGGCCATACAACTGGGTTAAAAACAGCAGCCTAGATCGCAAGAATATTTTATTACTGACAGGTTTCAATTTCATGAAGATATCATCTTCAGAAAATGAGCACCGTCTGGTTGTTGTTGACGGCTCCTTGGATGCTCCCGCGGCTATGCGATCGAAAACTGCAATTTGTTGTTTTAAGCCACAATTTAAAAATATCCACACTGGTGTAACAGAAGATTGGTAGTTACCAGAAAACCGAAAATGTAAATGTTACTTTCTGATTTCAAAACGTTGTTAACGAAACAAGATACAGGAATGTTCGTCAGAAAATTAACCTTCGAATAAATTTGAGACAAATTAGGCAAACATATAGTCTGTATGTTTGAAATAAAAGTCTAATTTAAGAGTGAGCTTATTCTTGGTTCTACTTCCGCATCCTAATATTCCTCTTCATGAGTATCCAAGTGCTAATTTATCAGTTTGTAGATGATGTAGATGAAAGTTCCCATTTGATATCTCTACGGGAAATGCTGACTATAGAACAACTTTCAAAAAGCCATTTTCAGTCCTGTGTTTATTTACTTCAGCTTTCGATGGTTTTTTCTTTTACTTAACTTCCACAGTTACAGTAGTTCTAACAATGAAAGAAAATAAATTTGAAATAAATACAAACGAAACTAGAAATCAGCCATATCATGTACTAGCTCACTATTTATGTGCCTGTTCCCTTTTACAGAGCTATTCGTTTAGGAATCTGAGGCAGGAGATTTTTTTATGTATATGTATGGGCCATAGATCTTCTGGTAGTAGTCGAATTCTATTGCTGACTAATTTTGAAGTCATAGACTGATATGATTTGATTCAGACGCTTGCAAAACTGGTTGGTTACTGGTGAAAGGTTCGTTAGTGAGCACGAGGGTGTCGCGAAAGCGTTCTACTAGCACCACTAGGAGACTTTACAAGGCAGATGTTGTTTAGCGCAAAGTCTGGCTCTCAAAATTTTCTATATTTTTTGTTAAACTGATTTTTAGCAATGTTTTATAAAGACGTATCGCACAACAAACTCAGGGAAATTTATAAAAGTTGTAAATTGTATTTCTCTCGAATAAAAACTCATTGTCACAAGACTTTCATAGGGTTCAGAATTAAGCATGGCATGCAGTGAAGGGCATTTGCATAGGTGATTTCTTAGAATGTCTGATGTAGAGACGTTTGCGTGGACTTTGTGACGAGACAAAGAAAGTGGCTGAACGAACATCAGCAACTTGAAACGCAACTGTGGCAGAAATATAGTGTATTGTGTTGCTACGACAACGATCGTATAATCGTCAAACTGAAATAGGTACCACCTTGCTTCGACGGAAACAGAAGCAAGATACCTTGAATATCAAGAAAATTTCTTTCACTTTCATTGTTGTATGTAATAATTGTTTACACATACACTGAAGGGGAAACAATCACAACACAAAGATGGAGTTATGCAACATAAATGAGCTCTTCAAATTTCGTGCCAGTTTTGTAAGAGTGACTAAGTAGCGCGACTAAGAGGACGCAAATTAGATTTGTTGTAAATACACGCTGCAACTGTCTTGGGCGTTAGTGACCTTTCAGATTGGACATGGTGAGTTGATAGTAGTCATGAATGCTTTTAAGGCACCAAAGATGCCTTATTAGTTTGAATGAGGTCGTGTAATAGGGTTAGGAGACGCTGAATGTTCCTTTTGAGATATTACAGCAAGATTTGGCAGGAATGTAGTCACTGTACATGATAACTGGCACCCTTTGTCACGGGAACATACAGTCGCAAGAAAACCAGAGTCCGGAAGGTCACATGTCCCTACCGAGAAGGAAGACCATCGTGTTAGGCTTAGGTTTCTGGCCCACCGTACTGCATCTGCAGCAACAATTTGAGCAGCAGTTGATATCACAGTGACACAACGAACCGTTGCGTATCGGTCACTTGAGGGACAGTTCCAAGCCAGAAGCCCTGTAGCGTGCATTCCATTTACCTCTAACCACCACCATTGAGGACATCAGTGGTGTCAATTAAGAGCTCATTAAGGGGCTAAGTGGGGGTCTGTCGTGATTTCTGATGAAAGATGCCTCGGTGCCAGCGATGGCTGTCTGTTGCTGAGGGGGAGGCCAGTTAAGGGGTTGCAACCAACTTGTCTGTGTGCTAGACACACTGCACCTAAATCTGGAGGAATGGTCTGGGGTGCGATTTCATACAAGCAGGAACACTCTTGTGGTTATCCCACACAAGCTGAATGCAAATTTGTACGTCAGTCTGGTGATTCGACCTGTTGCGCTGCCACTTACGAACATTGTTAAGATAACAAATTACATTGCATTCTCTAGTAACCTCGGTCGTATAATACGAAACGCGAACATAGTTAAAAGAAATAAATTGTATTGCAAAACAGTCCGAAAACTTGTATTCGCCACTGACCTCGATGCTGACTACACTGTGATCAATATTTGACATTTATTATAGTTGCTATAAATGTTGTCTACAGTGCCTCTAAAACCCCTAGTGAGTGTTCAGAAATACCACTTCGAGACAATGGCTTCAAGAATTGGGATATGCGAGGAAATACGTGCCGCTGTCTCTCGTCAGATGGCGTACAATCAATTTCCTTTGCAAACAAACCATTATTTTACAGTTTCATGTGTTCTGAAACGAGGAAAATGGGCAGAAGTAGTTGTTCTTGTTGTGGTCTTCAGTCCTGAGACTAGTTTGATGCAGTTCTCCATGCTACTCTATTCTGCGCGAGCTTCTTCATCTCCCAGTACTTGCTGCAACCTACATCCTTTTGAATCTGCTTAGTGTATTCATCTCTTGGTTTCCCTCTACGATTTTTACCCTCCATGCTGCCCTCCAATGCTAAATTTGTGATTCCTTGATGCCTCAGAATATGTCCTACCAACCGGTCCCTTTTCTTGTCAAGTTGTGCCACAAACTCCTCTTCCCATCAATTCTGTTCAATGCTGCCTCATTAGTAATGTGATCTACCCATTTAATCTTCAGCATTCTTCTGTAGCACCACATTTCAAAAGCTTCTATTCTCTTCTTGTCTAAACTATTTATCGTCCATGTTTCACTTCCATACATGACTACACTCCATACAAATACTTTCAGAAACGGCTTCCTGACACTTAAATCTATACTCGATGTTAACAATTTTCTTTTCTTCAGAAACGCTTTCCTTGCTATTGCCAGTCTACATTTTATATTCTCTCTACTTCGACCATCATCAGTTATTTTGCTCCCCAAATAGCAAAACTCCTTTACTAAAGTGTCTCGTTTCCTAATCTAATTCCCTCAGCATCACCGACATTCCATTATCCTCGTTTTGCTTTAGTTGATGTTCATCTTATATCCTCCTTTCAAGACACTGTCCATTCCGTTCAACTGTTCTTCCAAGTCCTTTGTTGTCTCTGACAGAATTACAATGTCATCGGCGAACCTCAAAGTTTTTATTTCTTCTCCATGGATTTTAATACCTACTCCGAATTTTTCTTTTGTTTCCTTTGCTGCTTACTCAAAAAACGGATTGAATAACATCAGGGAGGGGCTACAACCCTGTCTCACTCCCTTCCCAACCACTGCTTCCCTTTCACGTCCCTCAACTCTTATAACTGCCATTTGGTTTCTGTACAAATTGTAAATAGCCTTTCGCTCCCTGCATTTTACCCCTGCCACCTTCAGAGTTTGAAAAAGAGTATTCCAATCAACATTGTCAAAAGCTTTCTCTAAGTCTATAAATGCTAGAAACGAGGATTTGCCTTTCCGTAATCTTTCTTCTAGGATAAGTCGTAAGGTTAGTATTGCCTCACGTGTTCCAACATTTCTACGGAATCCAAACTAATCTTCCCCGAGGTCGGCTTCTACCAGTTTTTCCATTCGTCTGTAAAGAATTCGCGTTAGTATTTTGCAGCTGTGATTTATTAACTGGTAGTTTGGTAATTTTCCACCTGTCAACAACTGCTTTCTTTGTGATTGGAATTATTATATCCTTCTTGAAGTCTGAGGGTATTTCGCCTGTCTCGTACATCTTGCTCACCATTTGGTAGAGTTTTGTCAGGACTGGCTCTCCCAAGGCCGTCAGTAGTTCTAATGGAATGTTGTCTACTCCCGGGGCCTTGTTTCGACTCAGGTTTTTCAGTGGTCTGTCAAACTCTTCACGCAGTGTCGTATGTCCCATTTCATCTTCATCTACATCTTCTTCCATTTCCATAATATTGTCCTCAAGTACATCGCCCTTGTATAGACCCTCTATATACTCCTTCCACCTTTCGGCTTTCCCTTCTTTGCTTAGAACTGGGTTTCCATCTGAGCTCGTGATATTCGTACAAGTGGTTCTCTTTTCTCCAAAGGTCTCTCCCCCTAGTGAGATAAACCTCGACATCCTTACATTTGTCCTCTACCCATCCCTGCTTAGCCATTTTACACTTCCTGTCGATCTCATTTTAGAGACGTTTGTATTCCTTTCTGCCTCCTTCATTTACTGCATTTTTATATTTTCTCCTTTCATCAATTAAATTCAATATTTCTTCTGTTACACAAGGTTTTCTAGTAGTCCTCGTCTTTTTACCTACTTGATCCTCTGCTGCCTTCACTACTTCATCCCTCAGAGCTACCCATTCTTCTTCTACTGAATTTCTTTCCCCCATTTCTGTCAATTGTTCCCTTATGCTCTCCCTGAAAATCTGTAAAACCTCTGGTTTACTCAGTTTATCCAGGTCCCATCTCCTTAAATTGCCACCTTTTTGCAGTTTCTTCAGTTTTAATCTACAGGTCATAACCAATAGATTGTGGTCAGAGTCCACATCCGCCCCTGGAAATGTCTTACAATTTAAAACCTGGTTCATAAATCTCTGTCTTGGCATTATATAATCTACCTGATGCCTTCTAGTATCTCCAGGATTCTTCCTTGTATACAACCTTCTTTTATGATTCTCGAAACAAGTGTTAGCTATGATTAAGTTATGCTCTGTGCAAACATACGGATTCCTCTTTCATTTCTTACCCCCAATCCATATTCACATATGTTTCCTTCTCTCCCTTTTCCCACTCTTGAATTCCAGTCACCCATGACTATTAAATTTTCATCTCCCTTCACTACCTGAATAATTTCTTTTATCTCATCATACATTTCATCAACTTCTTCATCATCTGTAGAGCTAGTTGGCATATAAACTTGTACTACTGTAGTAGTCGTGGGCTTCGTGTCTATCTTGGCCACAATAATGCGTTCACTATGCCGTTTGTAGTAGCTTACCCGCACTCCTATTTTTTATTCACGATTTTGTATTTATAGCCCTGTATTCACCTGACCAAAAGTCTTGTTCCTCCTGCCACCGAACTTCACTGATTCCCACTGTATCTAACTTTAACCTATCCATTTCCCTTTTTAAATTTTCTAACCTACCTGCCCGATTAAGGGATCTGACATTCCACGCTCCGATCCTTAGAACACCAGTCTTCTTTCTCCTGATAACGACGTCCTCCTGAGTAGTCCCCGCCCGGAGATCCGAATGGGAGACTATTTTACTTCCGGAATATTTTTCCCAAGAGGACGCCATCATCATTTTACCATACAGTTAAGATGCATGCCCTTGGGAAAAATTACGGCTGTAGTTTGCCCTTGCTTTTAGCCGTTCGCAGTACCAGAACAGCAAGGCCGTTTTGGTTGGTGTTACAAGGCCAGATCAGTCAATCATCCAGACTGTTTCTCCTGCAGCTACTGAAAAGGCTGCTGCCCCTCTTCAGGAACCACACGTTTGTCTGGCCTCTCAACAGATACCCCTCCGTTGTGGTTGCACCTACGGTACGGCTATCTGTGTCGCCGAGGCACGCAAGCCTCCCCACCAACGGCAAGATCCATGGTTCATGGGGGGGGGGGGGGGGGGGGGCAGAAGTAGTACTAAGTTTAAGTATACCATGTTAAAGAAAAATTATAAAAGGAAGGAACGAAGACTCGGGCGTAACACCTCGAAGACGATTAGGTCATTAGAAACGGGGCTCAAAGTCGGGTAAAGGTAGAAAATCAGCAGTGGCCTTCTCAAAGTATGTATTTGCTACAGTTTACTTAGGGAAATCACGGAAGGACTAAATTTAGTTGATCGTACGTGTATTTTAACTGTTGTTCCCACGAAAGCTGGTCTGGTGCCTTACCATTTCAGCACCTAATGGTATTATCTCGTATCGAAGGATAATGTTGGCAGTACATTCAAGTATGCTATTATTGAATGTGCTTAAAATTCATCTTTGGAAGTACTAAAAAACTAAAAAATGCTTATTTATATTAACAAACCTAATTTGTTTCATTGATTTTAAACACCATCAGTGGCCTGAAAGGAAACGTTTACAGCCGGCCGAAGTGGCCGTGCGGTTAAAGGCGCTGCAGTCTGGAACCGCAAGACCGCTACGGTCGCAGGTTCGAATCCTGCCTCGGGCATGGATGTTTGTGATGTCCTTAGTTTGGTTAGGTTTAACTAGTTCTAAGTTCTAGGGGACTAATGACCTCAGCAGTTGAGTCCCATAGTGCTCAGAGCCATTTGAACCATTTTTGAAACGTTTACAACATTCGCTTCGACGTGAAATGCAAGAAAAGTAGCACCAATGGAGATTGTTTACGTATCTTTGCTAAACGAGCGTCTCTGTTTTTGTTTTTTGTGTAGCATTGCCAAATTATCCTCAATTATTGGTTACCACAGTTCTTAAAACCTTTGTTTCATCTGTGGTTTCTCCTTTGTTTATTATGAGTAGTTTTATATATTTGAAGTGTACCTGGCATTGAGCAATGGTGTGTGAGCTAAACATGTAGTTGGTGAGTACTTCCCAGAGCGTAAGAGATCTGATCATTAATGAGAGGCTTACCTACAGAATGCTGTAGACCCTCTTCCTCGCCTAACTGAAGCCAAAGAGATCTGATCATTAATGAGAGGCTTACCTACAGAATGCTGTAGACCCTCTTCCTCGCCTAACTGAAGCCGGTAACAAAGAAAGACGACGCTGCAAGGTGTTTGTCTTATTTCTCTCGGTAATGCTACGAGGGGAATTCAGTAAGTAGTGCAACACATTCTTTTTCTGAAAGCAGATTTGCTTTATTCAGGATCCCAATACACATTATTATTCCCCACTCATTTGGCTACAAATCCTTGTTTTTCAACTTAATCTCCTTTCAGTTCTACGGCTTTACGCCGTCTTAATGAGAGGGCCTGTATGCTCATGTGGTACCAGTCCACTGGTCTACATCGGGGCCAAAGGCTTTCTGCATCAATAAACTCCCCAGTATCCACATTTTGGTTCTCATGGAGTGCATCCTTCATTGGACCAAACAGATGGAAGGTGCAAGATCTGGGCTGTAGGGTGATGAGGAAGGACAGTCGAATGAAGTTTCCTGAGCTTCTCTTGGATGCACAGACTTGCCTGAGACGTTGCATTGTCACAGAGAAGGAGGTCTTTGCATGCTCAAGTAGTTTCTTCAATTTCCTGAGGGTAACGGAATAAGCTTCACAGCCGATTGTTTCACCATGAGAGATGACAACAGAAAAATCCCTTCAGAGTCCCAGAAGACTGTCGCCATGATTCTATCGTTTGAAGATGCGGCTTTGAACTGTTTCTTCGGAGGAGAGGTCATGTGGTGCCATTACGCGGATTGTCGTTTTCTTTCCGGGTCGAAGTGGGAAACCGATGTTTCATCGTCTGTGACGATTTCCACTAAGATTGTCACGATCAACCTTGTAACGCACAACCAATTCCTCTTACAGTCCTTCGTTGCTCTTTGTGGTCTTAGGTGATGAGGGACCCAGTGGGAGCACATCTTTCACTACCACAATTGATGGGCGAGTGTGTCGGCACTACCAACAGAGGCGTCCAGTTGAACAGCGAGGTGTTGGTGATACGTTTACTTCGAATGAGAGTGTCCGCACGTTCCAACATAGCAGGGGTGCCATCTGTGTGCGGCCGGCGGCACGCGGAATATCAGACAGGTTTTCCGGACCTTGTTGCGATGACGTCAGACGCCTCGCCCAACGAGTGACCACGCTTTTCTTCATTGCCAGGTCTCAGTAGATTTCTTGCAAGCGTCTATGAATAGCTGTGATGCTCTCTTTTCCTCCAAAGGAAACTGAATGACAGTTCTCTGCTTGGAACGCATCTCCATTACAGACTCCATTTTGAAAGCTACGTATATCTGCGCCACCTATCGGAACTTCATGAAACTACGGGGGCTGAAGTGTGAATATTTCACGATATCCCACAGCAAATTGCACATTTTTTTCATTTCAAAGTGACAGAGAAAAAGTATGTTTCATTACTTATCGAATGCCCCTCGTAAAATTTCATCCTGTAATGCTTATGTCCAAAAAAAGTTATCGTCAAGAAAAAAATGTCAGCTATACAGTGGTTCTAAAATACACACCTTAAGAGCTATAGCACTTGTTCATCTTCGATAATGTGAAACATATCTATTCAACTGAACAAGTAGTAAAGAAGCATTCACTGGAGATATTTCAGTTTTGGTGCATATTACCTTCTCCAAGAACATGGAAAGTAAAGAGTTTGCTATAGAACAGATATGTTTTATAGTATCGAACAAATAATCATAGCTCTTGCGGTATGCGTTTTATTGCCAATGTTTACTAGAGATATTTTTGCTTGGTTTGATCCATACAGCTGCCTCTGAAACTAGCCTACCCTACACCCTCAGCAACAACAGTACCAGCACATATACCCCATAGTCAGACATATGAGAACGATCTCCGCTTACAAGTGTCGACTCGGTGGATTCCGGACCCGAGTCCCTCATCTCAGACAAAAACATTTACCCTTCTCCAGCAGTGAAAGTTTGTAACATCATAAAGGAATCATCCTGAAATACTGTAAGTGGCATTTTTTGCCAGCTTGCGTTTTACTTTCGTTTAAACTGAGCTAATGTTTTTCGAATTATTTAGTTGTAGCTTTGCGAACTAGGTATGGGTTTTCGTACAACTTAGACTTTGTAGTGTAGCACTTGTTATAAAATATCTATTTCAGTTGCTATGATCTTGCACTCACATTATCATACTTTAATCACTGTATTTATCCCACGTTGCGTATTATTTTCTTTGAAGTGATTTTAAGATATCGTTTAGAAAATACGTAAAGCTACTACGAGGTCAGCCACCAAGGCTGTTCTATATACTTGCTTTTGTTATTGAATCATAATTTCAGGCAATTTAACTGACGTTCAAGCATTAATTATTTTTAATTTCCCCTCTTCCGAGATCTTAAACTTGCCACATGTTACGGCATCCAAGTTAAAATCTTGAACAAAGCCAGGCAACGAGCTCACATGACCTGCAGAAACGGCGTTAGTGTGCTTTCATAAGTGATTTTCAGGTCGTGAAGTTAAGTCCAATATAGATGCAATTTTCTCAGAGATCTTCCGTCGAGGAAGACGAAATCATGCAGTTCAATGCAGTTAACCAGAAGACAGATTGTAGATCATTAACCGGTTGTGGTATTGGCTAAGTGCGTTCCGTTCCGCCTTGGTGGCGCAGTGGTTAGACACTGGACTCGCATTCGGGAGGACGACGGTTCAATCCCGCGTCCGGCCATCCTGATTTAGGTTTTCCGTGATTTCCCTAAATCGCTCCAGGCAAATGCCGGGATGGTTCCTCTGAAAGGGCACGGCCGACTTCCTTCCCCATCCTTCCCTAATCCGATGAGACCGATGACCACGCTGTCTGGTCTCCTTCCCCAAAACCAACCAACCAACCGTTCCGCCTTGAAATAGTGAAACTACTGAAACGGCACCAAACGTACTATTTCATTATTTTCATATATCTTGCATAAAAGCAACCGCACATTCTCCCTCTGTGTATTTCTCGAGTCAGCGGACGATTGACCTCTGGAAGCAGAATGGGCAGATCTGTTCATTTATTCATTGGTACACATTCTTTCCAGTCGTTGCGCTTTCTTCCCTCTCCTCCTAACTTGTTTGGGTATGAATGACTCGCAAGTTTGAATCGTTATTCGAGCCAGCCAACAATGTATGAGTGCGATACAACTATCGCCAACATACCTTCGTAGGCATGTTTAGCAAACAGCAAATATAAGAGGATGAGTCACAGATACACGTTAGCCTAGAATTTTGGCGTACGATAGTGTGAAGGGGAAGCCGTTTTCTCGGCCTTCGCCATGATGAGCTCTCGGTCTCCTCTGTCATAACGTCTTGTTTATTTTGTCGGTTGAGGTATTAAAATGTATTTTTTGTTATGGGGAACACTTAATACCCTTTCTTTCAGTGTTGATGGTAGGAGAGTAAGGCAGGGTCCCCTAATTTTGATTATTTTTGTAAATTGTGTGTGCAGAGGGTAGTCTGATGGTAATTCCTTTGAGCCAGCTCGAGTCACCGACATTTATCTAAGTATCACATGCCTTAAGCATTTAGGGTGCTTAGTTTCTGGTCGCTTGATTGTAGCAAGATTTATGTAGCACTGCAAGTGCGTTTTATCCATTGTGTAGGGACTTTCCCTTGCGATTATCATCCCCGCGTTTGTCTACCAAACCTCCGGACGTTCACGGTTTTCATGATTAGGAGGTGTGTTATGGTCCGTGGTAGACACTACCTAATTCTCTGTCAGTTCCTTTTGAGGCTATCTGAATTCGTCTTACTGGTGTTCTCTTTAAAATTGGCGATCGTCCTTAAGTTAGCGAATCACAGCATCCTCCATCATGTCGTGTATTGAATTCAATGTATGACTGCCTAAGGATTCCTTGATATTTTCGAATTCTTTGAGATCCGTGTTTCTCGATCTAATCCGTTTGTATCAAGGGAGTCGTTTTTGCGTCGATTTGAGATCATTCTGGTGTTTATTTCTTTGCAATTTGTCGGCCTGCATTGTCCACCCTACCATCAAGTGCTTGTGGCATCAATATTCACAAGCAATGGTGCACCACATTCTGCAGTAGATTAAAGCTTGTGCAAAATAATTTGACTGGGTGCACTATTGTACAAAGAGGTCCATCCCATGAACGCCTAGGGAAGTAATTCCAGTGGCGGTTTCCTTCCACTGTTCTCCACATCCTGTCGGTTCGCTGACCCAATTTCCCGCTGGGATTGGTTACCAAACCTTCCACTGGGTTGCTCAGCTTAACGGGGGCACCAAGTGTCGGTAGGATTGTGGAGAACTGAGGTGAGAGAGGCTAAGAGAACTCTCTTGTTGATTTGTTGTATTCGCATCTCACCCCCATTTTTAGCCAGAGTCTCAAGGTTGTAGCAGTTTCCGCTTGCAACTACAAAAAAAAAGGATTCAAGAGGAAACAGAAATTACTTTGTGGACCACTAAACAAAGATCTGAGGAAAAGACTTGCCAAAAGCCATATTTGGAGCGTTGCACTATATGGTGCGGAGACCTGGACATGGAGAAAGGAAGATGAAAGAAGATTGGAGGCGCTAGAGATGTGGATATGGAGAAGAATGGAAGAAGAGAAATGGGAAGACCGAGTAAGGAATGAAGAAGTATTAAGAAGAGTTGGAGAAGAAAGAAACATGCTGAAAGTCATCAGGAAGAGAAAACGGAACTAGATTGGACATTGTTTGAGGAGGGACTGTTTATTGATGGAAGGAATAGAAGGAATGGTGGAGGGAGAAAGGGCAAGAGCAAAAAGAAGATACCAAATGCAGGACAATATCAAAGGAGGGAAATATTCAGAAATGAAAAGACTGGCTATGGAGAGACAAAAGTGGAATACGCTTAACCGATGACAAGACCTGCCATAAGGCAGAACACCATACTACTACTCTCTTTACTACCTTTTGTTGTGTCCGCAGATCTGAAATTCTTTCCAGATCCCACATATGTGAGTTTGATATCCGTGTTAGTCGCTACCTACGGTATCTGCACTCTGCTCAGTTTTCACACCGTAACTACGAGGTGGTTGAGCAGCAACGTATTATTTGGTGCATGAGTATGAGTGTTAATTAACCATGAAAATCAGTTACTAGTCAGTTGTGTTACACGTCCTTTCCGACCGACTCCTGTGCACCTAAGTAATTTAATTACCATACCAATTAATCTAGTATGCTCTTGATGTGCCTTCTTGGGCAAGCAGATTATTCAGACCCCTAAGCCGTTGTTAGACCCAGCTGCATCATGTTCCTTCCTTGCCTAACTGAAATTTTTGGCTGTCCTCATTTGAGGACGCTGGGCGCTTTGCAGTTGTTTTGTTATTAAATTACTTACTGGGATAAGTGACAAGGGACAAAAAATTGATAATGATAAACTCAAAATAACATTTCAAAGCTACTATTTATTTTACAATAAGTAACATTTACAAAAGTTTTAAACGGAAAGTTCTCCAAAAGTGAAATTTCGCTAAGGCAAAAATATGATATTTAGGAAAGGATTCTATACAGAGCGGAACATTGCACTTCCGACAATATGTTGTCAGTTTTGCTTTGCAGTTCTCATCCTGGCATCATCTTTGCTTTTCAGACTTCTGGATGACGTGCAGCTTTTGGTCATACCGTGTATCTGTACATTACTCCTTGGAGGTGAGATGAGTTTTGTTGGCTAACCTAGTTTCAAGACCTTTCTTCTGGTATGTTGTCGCAATCTGTCTAAGAAGAGAAATTCCTTAATTGCATCTCTTGAAAGCCAAGTATACATTCACAACAGTCATATTTACCACCTCCGTAAAAAGGTATTAGTACCACTTTTTAGCACGCGCTGCAACGGTTGTGAAGATCGGTGCCTTTCATAATATTCTTGGATACATCCAATGCATATGGTTGTGGAACACTGATCTGTTCTTTTTGGGATGAACTCCAACGCTGGATTCTGGCGATGGGAAGCACAGAGCCTAAATTATTTGTTTGTGTAATATACTTGCTGTCATTCCCTTTCTTGATCGGAACTGCCTTGTCTCCGTCAATTCTGAACTCAAAATATCCCATTTCTTTCTTTTTTTCATAACATTATCTGGTGATAGGGGGCACTTCCTTGTTCTGCTTTCTCCTATAGTTCCACTTGCACAGAATCCCAGTTCTATCAGTTGGACGAGCAGGTCATGACTAGTAAAGTAATTGCCAAAAAATACTTTGTAACTGCTGTGCTCATCAACAAAATTTTCAAAACTGCTTTGGAATCCTGTTATAGATTTGCGTTGTCATCATTTCGGTCCTTCCCACAAATCAATAACAGTAGCCATCAGTACCATATAAGGCCCAAAGTTTATATCCAGAGCATGTGGGCTTCAGTCTGATAAACTGCTTCACAAGCTGATATCTATAGTATCTCACAATTCTCTCATCAAATTTCAGATTTTCCTGAAAGACTCCCCATTTTGATAGCTTTTTACCAGAGCCTCTGCTGATGGTTTTATATGGAAAATTTTTTTCACTCTTGATTCCACTGGCCTTTTCGTTATCATTGAAATATATTATATAATTCATTTCAAGATGCCAGTTACGACTCATCGTACCATTCATTATTTGAACATCTAAATCAGCCTCCTCAGACCAATAGCCTTCTTCACCAAACAATTTATGAAACCAGTAAAGATCAAGAACCCAACAAATACACGAATTTTATTAGGTACAAAGGAAAAATTTATCTTTACACTCCCTGACGTATTTTTCATTTTCCTCTACAATCCCGCTTACAACTCCTTCTGAAAAGAGTTCTCCAAGAACCTGTATTGGAGTGAGACCATACAACTTTGCTTTCAGGTCATCCAACAGACAAGAAGTTTCCTTACCTACATCAGGAAGTGAATATTTCGGAACCTGACCACACCATTTAACTTATTATTTACAGGCTCTTTTAGGAGAAACACGAGGAGTGTCTTCGTTATCTCTCTCACGTAATATTTCAGTAATATCTGCTATAACACTTATATACGTATTTCCTAACAAGTCATCTTCAGTATTTTTCTCATAGGCCTGCTCATCTACATCTGGAGGTAGAGATACTAGGTCTGATCCTGTTTCTTCAGAAAATAAGTATTCTACTGCTCTCATCAATGGTTTAAAACATGGCGAGCCATGGCAAAGAAATCTGAAAAGACCGAAAAGCATAACATTTACCGAAGAAACGCCTAGTGTCCTCAAACAAGGACAGCAAGATTTCATGCACTGTAACAGAAAATCTAATAAACTGTTTTCGCCTTCATCAGTACCAAACAATTTCATACTATTACATTACGAAACAGCCAAACATGACAGTGATCTTAGATGTAGCCACAAAAATAAATATAGAAATACCAGCAGGATCCGCAAAAACGCTCCACTTCTGTTAACGGTCTCTAACTGAATAACTGTAGCTGAGAGATAACAATGGAACACATTGTTGACAGAGAGCTTTATTTACAACAACAAACGCTCATTGTTAGTTTGTAGTAGCATACACCGTAATAATGACGGAAAAAAGGACTGTCCTCAATCGAGGACAATGAGCGCTAATGGGTGTGATTTAACCATGCTAATTAGTTACTTGTTAGTTGTATTACCCATCCTTTCCGACTCACTCCTGTGCACTTACGTAATTTAATTACGAGACCAATTATTTTAGTATTATCTTGATGCGCCTGTTTGGGCAGGCATGTTATTCAGATCCCTAACCCGTTGTTAGTCCCATGCATGTAATTTTTCTCCCCAGAGGTCGGTATGCGTATAATATGGTGAGTGATGACGGCAATTTTCCAACTGAAGACTGCAGAAAACTGCGCAGGGAAACTTTACAATGCTCACGAAACGCTCTCTTCCCTCATTGCTTGCATTCACTCTCTGTATCCGTTGTGTTATAAACTGTAATTCCATCAAATACGGTGTTAGAGGATGTGTTAGTGTTTGACGTCTTTTCAGTTGCTTCAACTCGATTATCAGGCCACATTTGCTACTTCTAATCAGGGAACGGTATATGTTTGGAAAAACATGACAGCTTATGCCCCCCCCCCCCTCACAGCTGTCTCTTACCAGAAGGGGAAGAAAGCAACGGAAAAAGGCCCCTTTTCGAACGCAAAAAACCGAATATGCTCCTATTTAAAAGAAGAATCCCACTGAATAGGGAAGTAACAGCTGCCTCATTCTAACTTTCTCAGCACGTTCGAAAAGTTTCCCTAAAATTTTGACATATGAACATTTTCGCGCCCTTATTAACATGCATCTCACCTTTTATTCTGCAAGCCTCCCAACTGTAACTCGCTCACCCCTACTAGTCGTTCATACCTCTCCACTCCCACTTTCCCGTCCTTACCGATTTTGCCAGACTTGTTGTCATTATGTCTTTGTGTGTCTCTAACCGTTACTGTGTCCTGTCTCACAGTTAGTGTCTCCTTCATTCTGTCCTAGTACTACTACTATCTTCTCTGTATGTAACTGTCTCTCTCTTGATATCTCTTACTGAACTGTCTCACTCATTCCTTCTCACTGCTGTTGCCTTTTCTCATAACCATTATCTCTCTTCCTCGTTGTCATTGTGATCGACTCTGTCTCTCATTATAACTGACTCTCGCCCTCTTCTATTTTCTGCATCCCTTTATTCCTTTCCCACTGGCAATGTCTCCTTCTCCCTTTCCCTCAGACTGTTCTGTCACAGTCATCTAACTTCCACTGCCTTCTGTCCCCCTCTTTGTCTCACATTGCCACCATTTCCTTCACTCTTTATATACCAAAACCACTGTTTACTTTCTTCCAGTATTTATTACTTTTCCGTCTCTTTGTCACTGCCATTGTCTCGCTCTCTCTGTGCAAAATAAATAAATAAAAATTAAATAAAAAACGTTAATACGTTTTCAACTTAAAATTTTTAGGGAAATTTTTAGAGCTGCTGCGGAAGGTAGAATGTGGCAGCTAGTACCCCACTTTTCAGTTCGTCTTTACTACAGGAACATATTGCCTATTTCACACTCCGATAGGATCCTTTTTCCGCATGTCCCTTCTTTCCCCTGCTACAGTAAAGCATATCCCACATATGAAAAGAACTTCATGGGTCAGTAAAATTTTGATTTTTACACCTCAGGCCCGATTTTATGTGCACAAAAATTTTGCACTCGTGTCAGTACATCATGGGATCTCTTCTAATGTTAAATGAGGCACTTCACACTATATTTCTCCATGACAACTCACATTGTAAATTACGTTTTCGCTTCACACCGGACTTTACCTGCGTATTTTAAGTGTACAAGTGATTTCAAGTTGAACCTTTGTACCTCAGAAAGGATAAGATATCAAGAAAATTTTCAAGGTTATTAGAGATATGGATTTTAGGAATACATCGTAAAAGAGTCAGCCATTTGCTGCCCAAAGCTGTTTTTGAATCCGCGGATCGGTTTTGATACCTAAAACCACGTTTTTCGGATTTTCTCAGGAATTGCCCATCAGATAAATGGTGTCTGCATAAGCCCCTTAAGGCGTACCGTAGACCACATCTGATACAAAAAGAACCAACCGATTTGATCCATTTGCCTAAACAGGAGGAAGTGTGTAATATTGGAACTTTGAGCATATGCTGTAGGATACTTACAGTTAGCGATCGATCTTCTGCATATACAAATGATCCAAAACCCTTGACCCTACCTTTATATCACCAACTGAACCAAAGGTATGAGCCTTGGAAAAACCCCATTTTTATGAGCGGCGTTTTGGAGCATATTATGTAGCTGCCTCCTATGTACCTGTCTCACGCACACCACTCACTAGGCGCTCGCATTTCACGATGCATACCTAATATGCAGGTAGTCTTCCACTATAAAATGATTCCCCTTCTCCCCTTTCTCTGTTAATTCCATTTACGCGTAAAAGTATTCCATCTATCACTTTGGAATCAGACTGCGTCAGGCAAAAATATTTCATGTATTTGTGGGTTAACTTCGAGCATAAATAATTATTAAGTTACATGAATAGGCAAGCGCTCATTTCCATTACGAATGGAATGTTGTTTTTCCTCATTTGGTACTAAAACATAAGAGGACTACCACAGCGCTTAAGATAAAATGCTCGTAGCCGAGGTACTGCGATTTTACATCTATCGACATCTACATGGATACTCTACTTCCCACACTTAAGTGCCTGGTAGAGGGTTCTTCGAAACACCTTCAAAATAATACTATGTTGTTCCACTTTCGAACAGCGAGCAAAAAAAAAACGAACACCTATATCTTTTCGTGCGAGCGCTGATCCTCCTTAATTTATTACGATGATCATTTCTCCCTGTGTAGCTTGGCGTCAACAAAGTATTTGCGTATTCGGAGGAGAAAGATGGTGATTGAAATTTCGTGAGAAGATTCCAATGCAACTAAAAATGCCTTTGTTTTAATGAAGTCTGCCCCAAATCCCGTATCACGTCAGTGACACTCGCTCCATATTTCTGGATAGTACAAAATGTGCTGCTCTTGGAACCTTCTCGATGCACGCCGTTATTCCTATGTGGTAAGGATCCCACACCCCGCAGCAGTACTCCAAAAGAGGACGGACAAGAGTAATGTAGACTCACTCTCTCTGTTGCATCCTCCAAAGACTTCTTCCAGAACCACGCAGTCTCTGGTTCGCTTTCCCCACGACATTTTCCGTGTTATTTTCAATTTAAGGTGCTCGTAATTGCGATTTCTAGGTGTTTAGTTGAATTTACGGCTTTTACATTTGACTGGTTAATCGTGTAACATAAGTTTAATGGATTCCTTTCAGCACTCATGTGGTTGACGTCGCACTTTTTGTTATTTAGGGTCTACTGCCAATTTTCGCTCCATAAAGATATCTTTATTAAATCGTTTTACAGTTTGCTTTAACTTTGTGATGACTTTACTAGACGATAAACGACGGCATCATCTGCAAGAAAACTACGACGGCCACTCAGATTCTCCCCTAAATGGTCTATATAGATACAGAACAGCAGAGGGCCTATAACACTGCCATGAGGAAAGTCAGAAATCACTTCTGTTGTATTCATTGGATTTTCGGTCAATTACTATGAACTATTTCCTGTTTGACAGGACATCACGAATCAGTCGCATATCTGAGACGATATTCACACAATTTGATTAAAAGAAGCTTATGAGCTACAATGTGAAAAATCAACTGGAAATCTAGAAATACGGAATCAGTTTGAAATTCCTTGTCAATAGCTCTCAAGACTTCGTGTGAGTAAAGAGCTAGTTGTGTTAACAAGAACGATGTACCACGTCTGGAACGACTCCACCCAGTATGCACAGAGAGTGCACTTTGGCTTTCTCCTCGTTTGTGGCAGGCATGTTCCTAATGGACCCCATAACGAGCCTAACAATGGAGCGCCCAAATATCAACAATCCCACCCTCTGTGATTGCCTGAATCTTTCACGGTGAAAGCTTTTCTCTAAAACAGAATGGGCGACTGCATCTGTTTTAGGAACAATGTGAACCATAGACAGCACCTGCAATCTGTCAGACTAACTGGGGAGGCCTTACGTTTAGCCCCCTGGAAAGTCTTTTTCCGCCTACCATGCACGCCCTGAGATGACCTCCCACTCGACCATGGGTGAGGGGTCAACCTCAATGGGACCAGTAACTGGGTTGGCCACCAGTGCAAATCGATCGGCGGACTCAAACCTGCTGGACGTCCATTGGATCCCTATGGCTGGCTCACAACTGTGATGCCCATCCACTGCAGCTTCAAGCTGTGTAACTGAAGCCATCACAGCCTGGAGCTGAGAGCGAAGTGTCACCAAGTCGACTTGCATCCACACACAGTAATTACAGTCCCTAAGCATACTAAAGACCTAGAAAAACTACACCGACAAACAAATGACTGTGCGCTATGGAATTCTAAAATAATTTGCTCCTGATTAGCACCTTTTAATATGTCACAGAAGCGTTTTACTTGCTGACACAAACGAAAACGCAATAACTGTCTATTATACATTACATTAACACGCAAAATTCTAGAAACTAAATTACCAAAGCACACTGATGAAGAAAATCGGTTAATTCCCTGTTGCTGCTTTCTCTCGGCCGGCTGCTGCTTTCTTCTGTGTGGGTGTTTAAGCTTAGTTTCTACCAGTTCTTCTAAATATCTTGAGGCTAACATATTGATTGTTTTAATAGGAAATCGAGGCAGGATAATAACTTTGAACTGCCGTCAAGCAAGAAGTTGATAAAAGAAACTGTCGTAAACGCTAAAATGATACCTGTAATAACAAAACTGAAGTCTAATGAAACAGGGCATGCAGGTCGCAAACTCTGAAGAACAATAAGGAAATAATGAAGCGGGTGATGAACTGAAAATTCTTATCATAAAGCATACAATTAAACCAACAGTTGACAGGAAGTATAACTCAAACTGTTGGATTAGCAAGATATTTCATCAAACTTTAGAAGGACCTATGTCATTGAAGACGACCAGCAAAAGCTTTTAACAAAAGCTATTAAAAATCTACAATGTTTCGGTCGATGAGACTACTGGGTTCATTCAGGTGAATTTCCTGAAGGAGTGTTGCACCTGACCAACATTATGTAAACTGCAGACAGAAGAAATTCTACGTACTAGAAACAAAACTGCAAATATCCAAGTAAATGACACTGTTTTCATTAGAGTTTGCAGATGACCAACAGATTTCAGACGATGAGTATACAGCGTATATGACCAGGAAATTGGCACAAGAATGTATAAAACAAGATATAAATGTAAATTGTCAAAATACTTGGACAGTAGAAGAAATGAAGGCTTTATATTGGTAGAAGTGTTGAGAAAAATAACAATTGCTGACAAATATAAACTGCTACAGATGAACATTAGAAATGATTTGAAATCAGGCAAAGAAAACTAAATAACGAATTAATTTGGAAAACATGACTATTTTGTTATTAAATGGAATTTTCTCCAACAAACGCATTTAAAGGAATTCCTTAGAAATTTTAACACATATAATTAGGAATCTTAACTAAATTAAAAATTACTAGCACCAGAGATTGCGGGAATATTAAAAAAAAGGAAAACAAAAATACGACGCAATCAGAGACAAGACGAATATTCAAAAGTCGAGTACTGATTTTATTCAGAGACAACTCAAGTGGCTCTCAAGTGGCTCTGAGCACTATGGGACTTAACATCTGAGGTCGTCAGTCCCCTAGAACTTAGAATTGCTTACATCTAACTAACTTAAGGACATCACACACATCCATGCCCGAGGCAGGATTCGAACCTGCGGTCGCGCGGTTCCTGACTGAAGCGCCTAGAACCGCTCGGCCACACCGGCCGGCCAGAGACAACTCCTCTGATACTGACAAGCCAAATAATTCCAATAAAGACGGCTTCCGATGTGTTTGACGGACAGGGTACCAGATTGAAGAAGAGAAACGGGAAGCCATCTAATACTTGGATTAAGATGATTTATTCGTACATATGGGGGAAGAATATTTCTGGAGTGTTTCCGTCCACTACACAGGAGATAGTAGAATTCGTTCAAATGCAGTGAATGACCAGGAAATATAGAACCTTCGCTTTCAATAACAAATTATGCATTCATGAAAACGGGCTACTCTGTGGCTCTGGTGCCTGTGGAACAATAACATTATTTATATCATCTTGGAGGAAGATTGTAAACTGCAAACAGCCCAAATGAATAATATTTCGTGCTTTAGACAGTAATTTTGTGATAGCCTTTTATTAACATTTTGAGTTGATGGAGTTATAAAGAATATACTGCATGAAACGTCTTGGCTGCAAAGGACTGTGTACCGGTTTGGGACTCTAACCCAGGACCTTGCTTATCATGGGCAATGCTTTTATCAATGGAGCTGTCCAGGCACGTCTCACAACCCGTTTTCACATCTTTAATTTCGACAGCACCGCTCACCTATTTTCCCAGCTGCGACAAAATTTACGGAAGGCAAGGTTCCTAGTTGGAGTCACAGCCCGGTACACAGTTTTAATCCCCTCGGAAGTTTCAAAACGTGCACGCTTCTCTGGAATGCGAAAAGTTGTTTCTGGAAATATAGTGCATTCATAAAGCGACACAATTTTCAGTAGAACAAGAGAATAATATTAGCATCCAGCTCCTTGGCCTGAAATTTAAAAGACCAGATGATAGAGATGTTTTTAATGTATAAAGAAAAACTAGGGGAATATCATAAATAATGAGCCTTTACATCCTGGAGTACAGAAAGAATCCGAAATCCGTACTTTGAGAGGGCGATTCTATGAGCCAAAAGGACAAACGCACAGACCTAAGTATAGTCAGAATATCGGCCAAACCTTATGGTTATCGGGAAAGTATTGTGAGCAAGGGAATCTGAAGAAACAAAAAGAAACGGCATTTGGATGAAACTAATAACTCCATGATAGCCAGTACTCCATATTATGGAGATGCGAACATCTCAAAGAATGAGGAATATTTTTAAACCGTACAATGCCAATCCTCATTCAAACTACGAAATTACTGAAACATAAATTACATTAATTAAAATATGAGAGTAATAAGTCTGATTCAGCCTGTTTACACTAAATTAAGAATTCTTCACCAGATGCTATTTACGCAGCACAAACAGGAGTTCTGTTCACAACAACATAAAACTAACAAGATGCTTTTAGGCTGAAGTAGCAGTAGCTGTAAGTAATCACATTCATTTAAACAGTCTCACATAGAAAGTGGTATCATAGACGACTTGCATGTGCCGCACACAGAAGAATAAGGAAACAAGCAGGAAGTGCTAAGACTCAGAAATTACATTCTCACTAAGAAGTACAATTACGTTCTAAATTAACGAACTGCGAGTTAATCTCTTTCGTTTCACAACGTAAAGATTCAAATGAAAAGATTTCCAATGTGATTATGGCCGACAACAAGAAATAAGACTTTGAAAGCGGGATAGCAGTAAGAGCTAGATTCATAGGATATTCGATTTCGGAAATCGTTAGGGAATTCAATATTCCGCGATCAAGAGTGTACCGAGAATAACGCATTTCAGGCGTTACCTCTCACCACAGACAACACAGTGGCCGAGGGCCTTCACTTAACGACCGAGAGCAGCGGCGTTTGCTTAGAGTTCAGAGCTAACAAACAAGAAACACTGCGTGAAATAACGACGGAAATCGATGTGAGATGTAGCACGAACGTATCCGTTAGGACTTTACGGCGAAAATAGGCTGTAAAGGACTATGGCAGCAGACGACAGACGCGAGTGCCTAGGCTAACAGAAAGATATCCTCTGCAGCGCCTCACCTGTTCTCCTGACATCAGTTGGGCCCTAGACGACTGAAAACCCGTGATCTGGTCAGATGAGTCCCCATTTCAGTTGGTAAAAGCTGATGGTAGGGTTCGAATGTGGTGCAGATCCCACGAAGCCATGGACCCTGATTGTCAACAAGGCACTACGCAAGATGGTGGTGTTTCCATCATGGGATTAAGATCGTTGCGGGGACGATGAGGGACGTGACGTACATATCATCGGCCGGGAGAGGATACGCAAACGTCCTGTTGGCAGTGGCGCTGAAGTCTCGTCAGTTTGCGAGCGTGACGTAACAACTCCTGCGTGCTCCATTGCAGCTTGATGGGACACATGTACGTGGTCCGGTAGATGTTCGTCAGAGTGTTCGGATGCATAGTGTAGTGTAACGACGTAAGTTTTGTATAAATGATTTTCTTTGGACATATGACCATGTGCAGACTTCGTCACCTACGTCAGTTACAACACACTTCAAAATTATTTAAACTCTTTTTAAATTGTCTCTGAATGGTTCTTGAACGAAACTGTAAAATATCATCATTTGAGTCGTATGCGCAGAATTACGTCACTCAGTCCAATTGGTTTGCGTAAACTTTTTTCAATTTAGATGTCGTTTGTTTCTTCTCAGAAATTATATTAATGCAAGTGATCTGATTTAATAAATATTAGAACCACATTGAATAAACTTTCAAGAATCAAACTCGCGATGAACGCTGTCAAAAATTAATAATCTTGTCAAATAAATTACTTAACATAATTCTTCATAAATAAATTCTCGGAACACGTATTTAAACTTTTGTAGCATCCACTAGTTTATTATCTTCCTACATATAGACGTGAACCTGAGCCTTGACAAGATAGAACTGAACATTTACAACATCATTTACTTTTTATGACGTCATTGTTGTACAAACATTACAAATTCTTAATTTTCAATTTTTAGAAGCACGGCGCAACAACTCGGTTTCAGGATCTTCTGTTGCTCTTTGGCTGTCGACCCGCGACGTATAGTGGCCAGCAATTTTCTCTCTGGTCCCGGCAGTGAAGATGCTGTCTCCGTTGGTTGTGCCGCTCTCTCCGTACATGAAACATAAAAAATAAATACAAAACTTTAGACAATTCACAGCCATTACAAATATTACAAAAATACATAAACAAAAAACTAAATTAAACTTACATTCACCAGCAAACTGGGCTGACACTAGTGGATGGGTGACGCTTCAATTTCGCGTCCCACTACAATAGATGATAGATAAAATCGTCGCCGGAGTCGGAGGCAACATGGCAGCGGTTGGAAACTGGGTGATGCAGCACTGAAGACGTGGCATTCTTTGGCGCACGCTGAACTGTGGAAATGGTTGGCCATCGTATATAATGGCCTCACGGCACCCGCTGATCTGTATATAAGACCGCATATGGCAACGGAGATGGATGGTGAACTCTCGTACGCTATTAACGGGGTACGTTTGGAATTATGCCCAGCGTTCGGCGGTGACGATGTTCTGTGCCATGGCAGAGGGGAGGGGGAAACGGGAGGAGAAGCTGGAAGCTACGATAACGTCTTCCGCCAGGAGCTTAAAACGTAGTTCGAAGTCTCGTATGGTGTGCATTACCTAGCCTGCATGGTCGAAAGTGACTACGCAGACTTTGCCTTCAGCGTGGCAAAAGGATAATCCCTGTCTGGTGTCACGAAATATCAGTTCATACGCCACGTCATTGACAATATTAATGTACAACGAGCTGCTTAAGATGGGAAAATGTACGCCCAAAATAGCGGAGTTCGGGATCTTAGCTTCTTTGCCAAGGGCCTAACTACAAAAGCCTTTGGTCAGGTGTTATCAGTACAAGTGTGAATCTTAGTGTCGATTTCCGAAGTCGGTCAGCAATGGCACCAGTAACCGTAAGAGATATGTAAGTGAAGACGAGCGAGAGGGCTCTGCAGCCGGAAACACACGGAACGTCTCCACTGCGCAGCTGCTGAAGCCACACTATGCTACGCCATAGGCGCAGACGTTGCAGATCAGCCCGAAAAGAAGACAACATCTCTTCAAGACACTGCTGCAGCCTGCAGTTGCCCGTTCATGCAGGTAGTTGGAATTAGAATATTATCAGCCCGCCCACGCTATTTGTCCCATGTTGCAATCTATGCAGAGTTGGGACACTGCAGCGACTAGTCGCCCAGGTCTTACGTTAAAGAGTGTACCCTATTGAGACAATCTGTTATGACACACATAAGAAATGTAATTCGTAAAATAATTACTGACACTGTCTTACCTGTACGATCAACAGTACTAATATGGCATAATTACATCATGTCATTTGTAAATGTGGATTTGCAGCTCTACATCTCCTATCAACCAAACATATCCACCGACACAAACCATTCGCTGAACTAAATTTTATTTTGTGCCGGCAGAAAATAGGAATGCTGAGATTTTGAAGTTTCATTTAACTTTAGTGTAGATAACCTCTGTCGATGATCTGAACAGCACAGCAATTCAATAACACAGTCTTTATCAAAAGCGAGAGTTCGTTCGCAACTGCACGATACTTGTTTTCTTTGTGTTACAGTATTACGGTAGTAGTTACATTTACGCACCTTGCGTCCACTTCCTTCTTGAATCGCACTTTATGTACACATTAGGTATCATTCTAGTGCACGACCTTGCGGTTTAAAAGTACTTAACAAGAACGAGGACAGGTATCAGTGCTGTTCGTTGGATTTAATTCAACGTGTTCATGATATTGCGGAAGAGATTTTCCATTGTCACTGAGAGGCAAATCTATAGCTTTCCGTTTTGTCTTCTTATTAACGGTACTGTCAAAGTAATTCATACTTCGGTGTACTCTCAAGCTGTAGATAGATTTAATTTTAGATGAGAGACTGAAAAGACAATAAAATCGGAACGTTGTAAGGAAGAAACTTGGGAAAATCGAGTATCAATACTTTCATTCCGGTAGTAACATACGTTCTGCAAATGATTAAAGCCAATATTTTAGTTGGCCTTCAGTAAGTAGTTTGGTAGTTTCAACATTGTCTGTTCTCGTTTACTTTTCTTTGGTTCTTTTACCTCATTTTAACTTGCACTATCATTACCGTGCTTACACTGTAAATTATTAACAGAATCAGTGGTTTCTGAATTTCATGGAATACAGTCCGTACATCTTTCACCTCAAGGAAATTGTCCTCCGATGCAAACTGTTAAAAGACCTCAAAATTTCCACGTCTAGCATGCTCTTATCGTTTCGCACGAAATGAAAGAAAAGAAAATCAACATTTGTGTCTAAGCACTGAGTCAGGCAATTACATAGAAGTGATCAAGAGTATATTTCGTTTGAAAAGTTTCGAATATCGTAATAAAATTGAAATTCCATCCCATTCAGTCAACGTCAACAATACTTGTATGAACAAAACCAGAAGCAATTAAATCTCCGCATTAAATATACAGAGCAATTATTATTTTGCAGATTTGTTTGAACAGTACGGTACTTAATTAATTTCTGCTCTATAGGCGGCATTGTGCATTTTCCTTTGTCTAACTAGTCACACGGTTCACACATTCTTTTATGGCAGAAAAGAGAAAAGGAGTGGGTTGAGTGTCATTAAACTTAGAACGTGAAACACTCATATTCAGAGCTCTAAGAAGTTCTAACCATCGACTTGCTGTTACCACACTGAGCATTGGAAGGTGAGTACATTCAGCAAAATCAGCTGAATTGCGTACATTTCCTCCATATTCTTTTACTCTAATCTGGTGGCAATTTAACAGAACTCGTAACAAAAACTGTTACAAAAATTTTGCAGCAGGAGTGGATCCACTGTAAACGAAGGTGACCTTTTTTGCATTGACCTACCCTGTGTACAATCAATGCAGAGACTTGAAACAATCTCACAGTTTGAATGCGCCCCGACGATATTAAAGTAGAAAGAGACAAGCCGTTTGCTTGGTTGGGTTTGGAGAATGTAGAGTTAGGATTATGTCCAATACATTTGCTACATGCTAAATAATTTTATTCTGAAAAACTGAATAAATTTGTAATCTTAATCACTTTTGTTGATAGTTGAAATCAATTCAGATCATACAGATAACGGAGTTAGATCACTGGGTCCAAATGAGGCCAGTTTACAGGACAGGTAGTGGCGCATTCCGATTGAACGATTTATCTGCTTATTTTCGGAAGACCGTCTAACTCGCTTTCAGCGACTGTTTCTGAACGACTGGACTTAGGTAACAATTCTCGACGATAGCATCCTTCTTCAGCTCTCCAATTTTTCCTTTAGCAGAGGGTATTGTAATAAGTTGCTAAACAGCGTATTAGCGAATAGGTCATAATTCCTTAAAGTTTATTTTTAAAAGTTTGTGGAAAAAAGTCTTTTTAAATTAGGATTGATGAAAATGGAAAACAACGACCTGCCTGTAGGGCCGTACCAAAATGGGAGCGAAATAGGCACCCATCATGGATATAGGCAGAGAGTGGGAGTAATAAATGACCGCAGAAATAACACGAAAGAATTACTTTTTATATATTGACTGAGATAGATTTGTCAAGAGGTCTTCCTCTCTTCCTGTGAATGTAAATGAAGACTGTTGTCTCAGGCCATTTTGCCCAAGTGACATCATCAAGAAATGAATGCTACCAAATACAGGATGATTTAGTGGCTCCTACCTATGGGTTTTACGCAACCCGCAACACCTACAAAAACCACCCATGAAATTTCCATATTTTTTCACTTTCTATGCATAAACTATTAATCTTACAAAAGTAATGAACACGACCTTTCCAACCGAAATTTAATGTTCTTAAATTTAGTACTGCGATACGTTTTCGCTGGAGATCAGTGTGCTCATGTTACTGAAGAAAATTTCATTTGAAGGTAATTTTTGTTTCTCTGAATACTTTAAAAACTATGTCCTTTTCGAAAACGTATCCCAATACAGACTTTCACTATATTACATTTTCTATAGAAAGGTATTGTTTATTTTTTCTGTACGACTAACTGTATGTGTGTAGTGATCGTGTAAATATGAAAATTCTTAGTATGGTGTTTGAAGATGTTTCGGGCTGCATGAAACCTACAGGTAGCGGCAGCTGTATCATCCTCCGTGTTTCTATTGCCATCATGCTTTATGTGATAACAATAGTCTTGGTTCACACGGCTGCTATCTGAGCAGACCACTTACGCTGCACAATAAAGTTCTTGCTGTCATCGCTATAGGATTTTGCGATCTCAGAGGTTGGCGAGCAGATGCTGAAATAAATATGCCATTTGACAGGAGGCTTCCAGTTCTTACCATTCTCGACCGAGTGTGGACTGGAGTAGGTATTAGAGCACTTCAAAGTATTATGTAGAATAATAACTGAAATAGAAAACATATCTCGTATGTACTAAACCTTTAAATCTAATTTCCTGTCGAAAATCCCTTAGATGAAGGAAATGTATCTTACCTTGAAAAACGTGCAGCTGATTTTGGTGCCAAATATATAGCAAAAATATCGGAGAGTGGACTAGGTAACTAAAAAGCAGCTTTCAGGCCACAGATGAAAAAGCTTATCAAGAGCAGTGACACAGCTTCCCATTTTGATACTTTGAAGGTATTTTTTTTAAGAAAGATGGGTTAATAGACGCTTATCAAAACACACAAATAGCTTTACGATAATGTGGATGCTGTAGTACGCTGTGAACATCTTTTTAGATTAGATTGATTTCGTTCCATAGACCCAAAAAATGAGATGATTCTCGTGGGTGTGGAACACATCAGAAGGTACAACGTAAAAACATAAAAGATTTCAATATCATACTTACTACCATGATCATTTTACTAAATTGAACACAAGAAAAGACTTATCAAGGTCGTATGTGGGTGAAAGAAGGCCGTCAAATTTAGCTGTTTTATCTAGAGAATCCGAGAGTTGCTAAATTTGACTTCAGTGACATAATGAGTTTGCTTCACTCAAAGAAAGGCAATGCAAACTAATATTGTAATAGAAACAAATACTGGAAATGGGTATTTCCTCTTCCCTCAATTACAGCCCCTTTCCTTCTATATGTAATCAATAATGAATACACTGTAAAAACTTTATGATGAACGAATAAAATCTGTTCACTATGCGTCATAATAAAGCGATGTACAGTGGCTGCCACAAAGATAAGATAGAGTGGGGTGGGGTGGGGTAAAGTGGCCAGGGCGGTAAAAATGACCATTGTATGTCTTTTTGCCCTGAAGAGTGCTGCTGCCTTCCGAGAAGGGGTCAAACTATTTCTAATATGCACCATCACTATTGTCGGTGACTTCGACACAAGAAATTTGTTTCGTTATGATTCCATGAACCATGGACCTTGCCGTTGGTGGGGAGGCTTGCGTGCCTCAGCGATACAGATAGCCGTACCGTAGGTACAACCACAACGGAGGGGTATCTGTTGAGAGGCCAGACAAACTTGTGGTTCCTGAAGAGGGGCAGCAGCCTTTTCAGTAGTTGCAAGGGCAACAGTCTAGATGATTGACTGATATGGCCTTGTAACAATAACCAAAACGGCCTTACTGTTCTGGTACTGCGAACGGCTGAAAGCAACGGGAAACTACGGCCGTAATTTTTCCCGAGGGCATGCAGCTTTACTGTATGATTAAATGATGATGGCATCCTCTTGGGTAAAATATTTCGGAGGTAAAATAGTCCCCCATTCGGATCTCCGGGCGGGGACTACTCAATAGGATGTCGTTATCAGTGCCAATCCCAAAGAAAGCAGCTGTTGACAGATGTGAAAATTACCGAACAATCAGTTTAATAAGCCACAGCTGCAAAATACTAACGCGAATTCTTTACAGACGAATGGAAAAAATAGTAGAAGCCGACCTCGGGGAAGATCATTTTGGATTCCGTAGAAATACTGCAACACGTGAGGCAATACTGACCTTACGACTTATCTTAGAAGAAAGATTAAGGAAAGGCAAACCTACATTTCTAGCATTTGTAGACTTAGAGAAAGCTTTTGACAATGTTGACTGGAATACTAAAGGTGGCAGGGGTAAAATACAGGGAGCGAAAGGCTATTTACAATTTGTACAGAAACCAGATGGCAGTTATAAGAGTCGAGGGACATGAAAGGGAAGCAGTGGTTGGGAAGGGAGTAAGACAGGGTTGTAGCCTCTCCCCGATGTTATTCAATCTGTATATTGAGCAAGCATTAAAGGAAACGAAAGAAAAATTCGGAGTAGGTATTAAAATCCATGGAGAAGAAATAAAAACTTTGAGGTTCGCCGATGACTTTGTAATTCTGTCAGAGACAGCCAAGGACTTGGAAGAGCAATTGAACGGAATGGATGGTGTCTTGGAGGGAGGATATAAGATGAACATCAACAAAAGCAAAACGAGGATAATGGAATGTAGTCGAATTAAGTCGGGTGATGTTGAGGGTATTAGATTAGGAAATGAGACACTTGAAGTAGTAAAGGAGTTTTGCTATTTGGGGAGCAAAATAACTGATGATGGTCGAAGTAGAGAGGATATAAAATGTAGACTGGCAATGGCAAGGAAAGCGTTTCTGAAGAAGAGAAATTTGTTAACATCGAGTATAGATTTAAGTGTCAGGAAGTATTTGTATGGCGTGTAGCCATGTATGGAAGTGAAACATGGACGGTTAATAGTTTAGACAAGAAGAGAATAGAAGCTTTCGAAATGTGGTGCTACAGAAGAATGCTGAAGATTAGATGGGTAGATCACATAACTAATGAAGTATTGAACAGGATTGGGGAGAAGAGAAGTTTGTGGCACAACTTGACGAGAGGAAGGGATCGGTTGGTAGGACATGTCCTGAGGCATCAAGGGATCACCAATTTAGTATTAGAGGGCAGCGTGGAGGGTAAAAGTCGTAGGAGGAGACCAAGAGATGAATACACTAAGCAGATTCAGAAGGATGTAGGTTGCAGTAGGTACTGGGAGATAAAGAAGCTTGCACAGGATAGAGTAGCATGGAGAGCTGTCTCGGGACTGAAGACCACAACAACAACAACAACATGATTCAGTAAAAACTTTTCTGATTTTCAGTAGTCTGGTGTAGTGTAAGTAAGTTGCATTAGTCTTGTTACCTCACTTTTATTCGGTAATTCTTTTTTACCATATCAATGTTCCAACAAAGTCTTTTGGACTACAAATGTAGTTTAGTGTTATTTGTTTCCGTTTGATAGTTTCATGTGTGAACCACTAATGCCGGCGTAACGTACGATCGGGAAAAGTGGCGAAGTTGTTTACCCATGTAAGTGTTAGTTATTCGTACTTCCATACATCACGCATAATATTTCAGGTCAGATTTACTTCCAACCCCTTTCGTATACAAAGCTATCGCTTGTAATTCTATCTTCTGATTTAATTCATATTAATTTAAATCATATCCTTTCTATTATATGTGCCCTAATACAAATATCCGATTGAAAACGAGCTGGCCAAGGCGAGTGGTATTGTTTCAGGTACATACACGTCAAGATGTCTATAGAGTAAGGCCGAAAATTAGAACAACATTCATGGGCTTCTATTGCGGTGGGACTGACCGCATTAACCCCCTAGGTAGGGAAAAGTGCCCACTTCGTAAGCCTTCCGAAAAATACATATAGCTCTTATATTTGATTTTCATTTTCACTTACAAATAATTGGTGTGATACCTTGAAATATGTGTATTCAAGAAGAACAGGTGGTAAGCTTCTATCCATAAATTTTGTTTGATGAAAATTCAGTTACCCTTAGAGTGGAAACTTTCCCCCGACCTCATCCCCCCCCCCCCTCTCCCCTTTCCCGTAGGCTACTAAGAGAATTATGAAATTTAATAAATCTGCACAGAAAATAATGCTGAAATGTAGTTTTGTGTGTGTGGACGGGGGCGGGGTGGGGGGAGGAAGAGAGGGAGCGCAGCTTTGTTAGTTTTCACATAGCCCCTGGATGAACTCGGTACGCCTATGCTCGTTTGATAAGCAAGAATTTGTCACGTAGCGTTAGTTTGTAGTAGTTATTCGACCTTGAAATGTGACCCAATGCTTTCTTAAAAATCTTACCAACTCTGTGGAAGTAGACGAACAGTACACAGACGCGATCTCGCACTCGGCCAACAAATGTCGCGAACAAAATACATTATAAAACGGCACTGACGCTGCACATGTGAGCACTCACCAAGTGTGATCAGTTACCGGTGACCACCTCACTAACAGTTAACATTTGGGTGTCGGCACTAGTTTGCAATCAATTCTGTAGGTCAGTTTCGAAAGGTTTGCTCACGAGCTCCCTGTATCTGCATTAAGGCTAAAGCTAAGGAATCTGTCCCTGGTAAACTACTCGTCAACTCGCACTGTCCTCCTCGAATTTGACTAAATCTTATACATCTTCAGCAAAGCTTTAAGATCAAAAATATTTTGGGACCAATACATTATGATTGTTCGTTTATTTATTTTTGCCTGGCAGTATATACCTCCAGTTTTGTGATCTGTCGTATTGTGTTGATTGTTTTAATTATTTTTTTCTTAGTAAAGACGATATCTATGTACGTTTCACTTACAAGGGGAGGCCGCCAATTGTGAAATTCAGATTCGATTCATACTGCTCATAATAAAAGCTCATGGCCAGAGGTGTAATGTGACAAAGCACCAAGATGCACTTCTCAGCCGTTGTCGAGAAAATCGACTGTTAAAGGAAACCGTTACAGTGAAATACTCTCTACGATTAATATTTTTGTACAGTGTCGTGGTGCAGCGGTAAGCGCTCGGGTTCGTAATCCGAAAGTCGCTGGTTCGAATCTCGCGCCATGCAATTTTTTTTATTACTAGTTTTTTGTAATTCAAACATTAATGAATTGCTTATGCATGTTGGTGAAGGCGGATCGCTCTCCAATTGTACCGCCTCCATTTTTCCGTTTGTTTAACAGGGTGTACCAAAGCTCTCACGTCCGCACTGATTTTCGACAATGTTATAAGTTGCGCTAGGGACCGCATCTACCTTCTTTCGAAGTTAGCATGCAACTACGCTGTTATGCGGCGGCTCATTTCGGCCCATTCAACATCTGTCCTTCAAGTTTAACGAGCGAGTAACGGAGTTTATATTTCATACCTGCCACAGCAAATTTGTGTTCGTGGGGTCTCTATTCTAATTCGAATGTTTGACTTAACGCTATACGTATTCGTTTCGGAATATCGTTTCTACTTCTTCCGTTAACTGTACGTGGTTAACATTATGAAGACAATTAATAACATTTGTGAAATACAACTTTGTTTGCGGAAAACATAATGATGTTCGAAGTCGCCAGTTTTTCCACGACAAACGACGTTCAACAACTTATTATATTCATAATTGTTGCAACTGATTGCCGGGAATTATATATATATATATATAACCAGTGCGGACGTGAGAGCTTTAGTACACCCTGTTAAACAAACGGAGAACGATCCGCCTTCACCAAGATGCATAAGAAATTCATTAATAGTTTATATATATATATATATATATATATATATATATATATATATATATATGTATGTATTACAAAAAACTAATAATAAAAAAAATGCATGGCGCGAGATTCGATCTGGCTACTTTCGGATTACGAACCCGAGCGCTTACCGCTGCGCCACGACGCTGTAGAAAATTGGTACTCGTAGAGAGTATTTCACCGCAACGGTTTCTTTTAACTGGCGATTTTCTCGACAACGGCTGAGAAGTGCATCTTGGTGCTTTGCCACATTACACCTCTGGCCATGAGCTTTTATTATGCGGAGTATGAATCGAATCTGAATTTCACAATTGGCGGCCTCCCCTTGTTAGTGAATGTACTAAATGTCAGGACGCTAGCAGTACCGAAAGAGGTGGCGCAGTTGTCAGCTCACTGGACTCGCATTCGGGAGGACGACAGTTCAATCCCGCGTCTGGCCATCCTGATTTAGGTTTTCCGTGATTTCCCTAAAGCGCTTCTGGCAAATGCCGGGATGGTTCCTTTGAAAGGGCACGGCCGACTTCCTTCCCCATCTTCCCTAATCCAATGAGACCGATGACTTCGCTGTTTGGTCTCTTGCCCCAAATCAATCCAATCCAAACAGGACGCTAACAATCAGTGGTGCTTGGTGCTTGATAGTAGTTACTCCATACTAGATAGTAGTGTTTGTGCAGCATCTTCCACTGTGATATTAGTTACGAACCACCACAATATTATACCAGCTTTCATGTTTGGAGGGAGTCCAATGATTACACTTTGTTTTAATCTCTTGGTAAGTATTATGCATCAACTATCCGACTGCTTGACATGCAAGAAATATAGCAGTATTGACTACTACAGTAAATATTTCATAGTAATTATGTTTGGAAACTACAGCGCTAAATAGTTACCGAATACAACAGAAAATATCTCTAACAGCCATCTTCCTCTAAAGTTACGATTAATGCATGACTAGTTTCAGGAGCATGAGATACCGTTATGAGACGCCCACATAAACGCATGTTTTGCGATCAGACTAAGCAGCGTCATAAGTGTTATATCCTAGCCAGTAATGCCACCCGAGCCCGCTGCCAAAAGGTTGGCAGCATCAAAGTCCGGACGCCGTCCGCATAAGCAGCGCCAGCGGGACAGGAAATCGCCGCAAGTCTGCGCGCGCCACCGCTGGCTTCTGGTTCTTAAGCGCTGGAGTCGCGAGCGCTAGGACAGTTCTGTATTCGCCGCTCAGTTGTATACTCGCCACCGACTTGTGTACTTGCTAGTCAGTTGTGTGTTCATCGCAGCAGAGTTGTTGTTTGTCGTCAGCCGACGCTGACCTAGCCGCTCCGACTCGAACTAGACAGATTTCTGTAGACACGGAGTTCACTACTGTGTTTCTGTATCTTCGTTAATAAAGATAAGTACCGACTTTTATTTAATCAGAGTGTTCGGGTTTTCATCTTTCTGTTCACTGTTCCAGCGGACCGGTCGGCCCGCTATTAAAAGTGTGGCGGTGACTTCGTAAGCCGTTTCTACAGCGAATTGTTTGTCGCTACGAACGCCGCCACAAAAATAAGTTTTAGAGTCACGCTTCGTTTCTGCACCGATGATAAAATGATTGTTTTGGTACTCTTAGAGAGCATAGGATTTTTGTTTGGATTGGATGATGAGATCTGGAGATTCTGAAAACATTTATGCGATAAATAAAAGCTCCAAACAAATACGATTAAGTTGTATACACTAACCCTTTGCAATATCAACGCATTTTCCATAACGCGTACTACCAAGGCGGGGGAGGGGTGTGTACTTTATAACCACTACAAAACATTTAAAAAAGGAAGTTAAAATTTCATTACTTGTTGTTTACTTTTGTTCACAACTTTCTTGTTAAAGATACATGAATGTGTAAGAATAGTTACGAACTTGAAAATACGAGTGACATTTCTTGCGGAAAATCACATTCAGTACTTAGACATATATTTTGCGTTACATTTTACTGAAATATTTAAAACAATTGCGGATTCCAGTATAATTGATCTTTAAAAGCATCAAATATTTTTCAAAAAAAAAATTAAAATGTGAAGTACTTGACTGTATTAAAATATTTTCGAGTGGTGGTCATAAAGCACCCAGCCTATTGGTAATGCGAGGGTTAATGATGCTTGAGAGAATTTCCCAACTGCGTGAGTGGAGGAAATATTACTTTCATGTATGGCGCAGCCTTATAATTAGACGTCTTACTGATTAATTTGCACATTTCGTTTTCGTATCGATGTTTCCTCTTTCGTTTTGAGATACTATATTATTCCATGACTGACTTTCAACTACCCTGTCTCAGGCAAGCATGCTCACAGCTTTTCTCGCTCAAAACATCATTTAATAATCTACTATCAAATAACAATGTCCTAACCCAACATTACTGCCTCGTCTGTGTGTTACTTTAATCGATGCTCCTTTTTTCTCATACGAAATCACGTATTTGTAGTGTCTTTAGATGTTAGGTTAATTGATTTGAAACTCTTGAACAGATTTACTCAACTCATCATGCCGACTTCCCCATCGAAAATCTTCATGCTAATTGTGGTGTCACCGCCAGACACCACACTTGCTAGGTGGTAGCCTTTAAATCGGCCGCGTTCCGTTAGTATTCGTCGGACCCGCGTGTCGCTACTATCAGGTCTAGAGAGACTCCCTAGCACTCGCCCCAGTTGTACAGCCGACTTTGCTAGCGATGGTTCACTGTCTGCATATGCTCTCATTTGCAGAGACGACAGTTTAGCATTGCCTTCAGCTACGTCATTTGCTGCGACCTAGCAAGGCGCCATATTCATCTTCAAGAATGTATTCTGAACAGATAATATTGTGAATCATGCACCGTCAAGAGCGACGATCATCATTAATCGATTAAAGTTAAGTATCAAACCAATTACGTCCGCTTTCTTAATTCTAATTCCTTGTCATGTTCCAGACCTCACGTCAGTATAGTTCTTCCCTTCTCACGCCAGCCTGCGTGAGCTAAAACGTGTGCATTTCGGCCTCCATAAGTAACACGGGGTTGGCTTTTCTGCCAACACAAAATTGGCGATTAGTAGTAAAAACGGTGTTCTTAACTATACTGCCATCTGTCGTTGAGACTGCCCAGATTTCACTGTGTAATGGCTTCGCCACAATCTCCAGATGTACTGTCCGAATTTTATCACTTACAGAATCAGCAGACGCAGGCATTACTGGAGCCCTTGGACAGCTCGTCCAGGGTCAATGTGTAATGCAAAACGATGCGGCAGCCGCCGCTCCACCGCTAACGCAGCCACAACACGCTGTTACACCGACCTTCAGACCTTTTGATGCTGCACTGGAAAGCTGGACGGAGTGGTCACGCCAATTTGGATTCCATCTCGCCGCCTAGAGAATTCGAGGTAACGAGTGGCAGCCATTTCTTTTGTTGTCCGTCGGTGTGCAAACCTACCGTGTGATAGTCAAATTATTTCCTAGACGCGACGTAACAACTGTCCTACAAAGAAATTTTGTCTGCATCAGATGCGTATTTCAAACAATCAATCAATGTTTTTGCGAAACGGTATACCTTCTTTCGTACAAAACGTACGGCAGGTCAGACTAATCGGGAGTGGGCTGCAGCCTTGCAAGGCCTTACTAGGGATTGTGCTTTTGAGTGTCAATGTGGACTCCCATATTCACATACTATGGTGTGTGATGCAGTTGCACAGAACGTTTCTGATGTTCGTATAAGGGAACAGATTTTGAAACTAGTCAATCCCCCTTCAACAAGTGATGGACGTATTGGATCGGCAGGACACACTTGACTTTTTTTTTTTTGAAAAAAAAATCTTTATTCAAAACATAACATTACATTATTCATTTAATCCACTACCTAACTACATTAGTGGGTCTTACTAATGATACAGTTATTGCAGCTTTTATTCTACACTACAGGTACTTCTATCAGTTTTACTCTAGTCTAACCGCTATGGGATTCTAAGCTACTTAATCTAAGAGTCTACATTCTACCTGCAGCGTTACAGGTGTGCCAGTGCTACTATAAACCTACTGGTGTTGGCCACGGCCCACTGAGCTAATCCCAATGGGCGTGCCCCTGGCACTGGGCTGGCCTTTAATTGGTGTCGCTGCAGTCTACTCTAGGTATTATCCTGTCTTCTACATCTAATCTAATCTAACTACAAGTCATAACTGGTGTGCGGTCAAATCCGGTGTTTTGTACCCACCCCCCCCCCCCCCCCAGTCCAAGGTAAGGCGGATTCCAGCCGTATGACGGCTGGCCAGGTCCCCACTTGGCGGTACAGGAAGGGTGTACAAAGTCTAATTCAGTGAAAGTGTTAGTCTTTTACTAATGGTTGTCCCTTAGAAAGTTCTTAATTACTTTCTTTGATATTACATCAGTGAGAGTGTTTCAGATGTTGAAAGTGTTTTCGTGTCTTATTATGTGGTACGTGTCATTGTTCGGTAGCTGTTGTCATAGATCATGGGCTACATCATCGAAGAGGCGGCACTCATACACCACATGTTCTGGGGTACCTTGCACAGCACCACAGTCGCACGCTGGTGTAGCCTGCTTCCAAAACCGACATAGATATGTCGGGTATGGTCCATGTCCAGTAAGAAAGTGCAGCATTCCTCTTGTGGGTGTGAAAAATGTAAATTTCAACCTTTCCTCTATATCTGGTAGCAGTTCATAAGTTCTGCGTCCCGTATCCTCACTACTCCATTGATTCTGCCAAAGTTCAATTCCTCTCTTTTTGATGGCATACCTGTCCCCCGCGTACACCCCAAGTATTTCCCTGATTTTATCCCTATTTTCCTTCTTCGCCCAGTACCAGGCGGCTTGCTCCCTGATTTTTATGTCTAATGGACAAATCCCCATTAGTACTAATAGTGCTCCTCCTGGTGTAGTCCTGTAAGCCCCCGCTGAACGTAGAAGCATATTCCGCTGCACTCTTCTTACGGCCATGGCAGGCATGACCCTCGTGAGTCTGTGTGCCCAGACTCCTCATCCGTATCCTACTATGGAGGTCAGAATACTATTATGATATAGTTTTATTAAGTTTGGTGGAAGGTGGAATCGCTTATGACCTATTCCAATGAGATTATTTAGTAAAACCAGTGGCTTTTGGGATACGGTGTCAATATGTGATGCAAAGTTCCACCTCTCATCGATGATTACACCCAGGTATCGGGCCTCACGGCGCCGAAGAACTGGCATGCCGTTGATTCTTACTGTGGGATTTCTGACCAATTGGTCTTTAAGAAGCAAGTATGTTGATTTGTTGGGCGCAATAGTCATTTTGCTTTTGTGGCACCACGATGTAAGCACAGTTACGGCTCTCTCCACTTTCGGTTCTAAATCCTCACGGCTTCGGCCGCCGACCAGCAAGAGGAGGTCGTCTGTGTATGCTATGACCACTAGCACATCGTCACAGTTCTTTAGATCTTCAAGTAGAGGCTCCATATTGATGTCCCAAAAGAGAGGTCCCAGGACAGAGCCCTGAGGACATCCTTTGGTCACAATCTTCCTAACCGTGCCGCTAGGGGCCGATAGCCAGACCTCCCTGTCTACACAATAGCTCCTCAGACAGCCGTATAGTTGCCCTGGACAGTTCTTTTCCCGCAGGTGGGAAAAGAGTGAGGGCCACCACAGGTTGTCGAAGGCGCCACTGATGTCTACCATGATGCCGACAACATACTTGTGCGGGGCAGAGCCACAGACCTCGGCAGCCAGGGCGATTGCGTCAGACGCAGAACACCCAGACCGAAATCTGAATTGTCTGTCGCTCATCCCACACAGCATGCGGTGTGCTGTCTGTGTGCTAGTAGCCTCTCAAAAAGTTTGCCCAGTACATCTAGCAAGCAGATGGGTCTATAGGACTTGATTTGTGTAGGATCTTTGTCAGGACTCTTTTTGATTATTATTACATTCGCTTTCTTCCAAATTGCTGGGAATTTCCCGAGTTGTAGGCACTCGTTGTACAACTTAGTGAGAGGAGCTACGAGCTGGGGGGCAAGGAATTGCACCACTTCCGCAGTAATGCCGTCCGGGCCAGGAGCTTTAACCTTTTTAAGGGCCTTTATCTGGGCAGCGACTTCCTCTTCAGAGAAGGGGTAAGTTCTTGTGTTATTGTTGTAGTCCCCTTGGTCTTCTCTTCTTATTCTTTTCTGTTCTTCTGTCTCATTTTCCTCCACATCGTCAGGCAACAGGACCCGGAGGAGGGCCTCGGCAGTTTCCTGCCATGTGCCCGTCATCCGGTCCCCGTCCCTGACGGTGGATAGCACCATAGGTGATCTTATTTTCTCTCTTACTAATTTGTATGGGACTCCCCAAGGGTCCATAGCCAATTGGCTTTTCACGTAATTTTCCCAACTTCTGAGTCTAACAGCCCTGAGCTCCTGTTGGAATTGATCCTTACTCTCTCTGTAGATCTGTAGCCATCTTTGTTTTTCTCTCCAGACGACACTCCGCTGGTAGTACCTCCTCGCCCTCCTTACAGCCTGGCGCATCTGTTCTAATTCAGCCGACCATGGTGTGGGGGTGGCCGCAACGGCTCTCCTCCTGGTTGGTACCGCGGCTCGCACCGCCCTGGTGATAGCCTGTACCAGTTCTTCGGCGTATTCGTCCACGTTTTCATCACCCTCCAGAAATGTCGGGATGTTGCACTCTTCCGCGAGACGGTCCCAGTTGGCTTTGTTATAATTGTGGCACTCCCTTTCCCCAATATTGAAAGAAATTAGGTTATGGTCACTGGTGGTTGCTCTATCTTACACTGTCCAGTTATTGACTTTTGTGATGAGGTTTGGTGTTACCAACGTTACATCTACACTCCTGGAAATTGAAATAAGAACACCGTGAATTCATTGTCCCAGGAAGGGGAAACTTTATTGACACATTCCTGGGGTCAGATACATCACATGATCACACTGACAGAACCACAGGCACATAGACACAGGCAACAGAGCATGCACAATGTCGGCACTAGTACAGTGTATATCCACCTTTCGCAGCAATGCAGGCTGCTATTCTCCCATGGAGACGATCGTAGAGATGCTGGATGTAGTCCTGTGGAACGGCTTGCCATGCCATTTCCACCTGGCGCCTCAGTCGGACCAGCGTTCGTGCTGGACGTGCAGACCGCGTGAGACGACGCTTCATCCAGTCCCAAACATGCTCAATGGGGGACAGATCCGGAGATCTTGCTGGCCAGGGTAGTTGACTTACACCTTCTAGAGCACGTTGGGTGGCACGGGATACATGCGGACGTGCATTGTCCTGTTGGAACAGCAAGTTCCCTTACCGGTCTAGGAATGGTAGAACGATGGGTTTGATGACGGTTTGGATGTACCGTGCACTATTCAGTGTCCCCTCGACGATCACCAGTGGTGTACAGCCAGTGTAGGAGATCGCTCCCCACACCATGATGCCGGGTGTTGGCCCTGTGTGCCTCGGTCGTATGCAGTCCTGATTGTGGCGCTCACCTGCACGGCGCCAAACACGCATACGACCATCATTGGCACCAAGGCAGAAGCGACTCTCATCGCTGAAGACGACACGTCTCCATTCGTCCCTCCATTCACGCCTGTCGTGACACCACTGGAGGCGGGCTGCACGATGTTGGGGCGTGAGCGGAAGACGGCCTAACGGTGTGCGGGACCGTAGCCCAGCTTCATGGAGATGGTTGCGAATGGTCCTCGCCGATACCCCAGGAGCAACAGTGTCCCTAATTTGCTGGGAAGTGGCGGTGCGGTCCCCTACGGCACTGCGTAGGATCCTACGGTCTTGGCGTGCATCCGTGCGTCGCTGCGGTCCGGTCCCAGGTTGACGGGCACGTGCACCTTCCACCGACCACTGGCGACAACATCGATGTACTGTGGAGACCTCGCGCCCCACGTGTTGAGCAATTCGGCGGTACGTCCACCCGGCCGCCCGCATGCCCACTATACGCCCTCGCTCAAAGTCCGTCAACTGCACATACGGTTCACGTCCACGCTGTCGCGGCATGCTACCAGTGTTAAAGACTGCGATGGAGCTCCGTATGCCACGGCAAACTGGCTGACACTGACGGCGGCGGTGCACAAATGCTGCGCAGCTAGCGCCATTCGACGGCCAACACCGCGGTTCCTGGTGTGTCCGCTGTGCCGTGCGTGTGATCATTGCTTGTACAGCCCTCTCGCAGTGTCCGGAGCAAGTATGGTGGGTCTGACACACCGGTGTCAATGTGTTCTTTTTTCCATTTCCAGGAGTGTATATTTGTGCCATCTCCCCCGCCGCCTGTATAGGTGGAGGGGATCCCTTGTTGGTTTGCAACCACCAGTTGTAATGCCATTATCGTCTCTTCGGCCTTTAGCCCTCGTTCATCGTGAGTGCCACTGAACCAAAGGGGGGACTTTGCATTTATGTCTGCCGTCACGATCATCCTGCGTCCCCGCAGTGCCGTGGTAACCAGTGTGAGTATCTCCAAGAACTCATCTATTTCTCGCCCATATTGGAAATATATGTTGGAGATGTAGATCACTCCTGTCGATGTTAGTAGTTCCACGACATTGCAGTGTTCGCTCGAGAGCTGGGCGAGGACTGTGGCCCTGAATGATCTGTTAGTGATTACTATTGCAGCTTTTGGTTCTGCTCTGGTGTATATTATTTGCCAATTGGCAGCCATGTATGGGATCCGTCCCGCTTGGGAGTACAGTTCCTGTAGACAGAGTACATCTAGACTCTTCTCTTCCACCACCCTCCGAAGTTCCTGCAAGACTAGTTTACTGTTGTGTGCGTTTATCTGACCCACGTTTATTTGGTTCACGTGGGAAATAGGTGTGAATGTGTGATTCTGGCCAGTTTTTGGACCAGTCGTGAGCTACTCTACCATTGGTTATTACTGCTTGATGATATAGTTCTTCTATGTTGAAATTCTCATTGCGTCTTTCAAATACCTTTTTTAACCAGATCTCGCAGGGCTCCGAAGTTGGTGGGGAGATTCATTGTCTCGAGCTGGATTCTATCCACAGCCTCCATTACTGGAAAGGTGACATCTCTGCCATACTCATGGCTGACACGTATCACATGTCTTAGTGCCGTAGTGAGGATTGCCGGCTCCTCCAATCTGGAGAGTTGCAGTGCTTGCTCCAGGTCGGGGTATATTCGTTGGGGGTCTATTCCCACTCCTCTCTGGGTTGGTGAGTCAGGGGATGAGTTAGTGCTGGTCACTTCATCACACTGGACTTGTACGGTATTTATCGATTCTTTGCTGTGTTGAAGTGAACTCCCAGGTACAGGATGCCTTCGTGGCCGAGAAGGTTCTTGGTTCGACCCAGGTCCCCGGCAGGGAGGAGAGGGATCTTCTTCTTCACACGGATCTGTTTGTATACATACATCTTTCATTATTATATCCATAGATCTTGGTTGCGTGATTTTTTGTAAAAATTGTTTAAATTTGCTTGCTCTCAGAGCGTCCCTCAACCTCTTGCTTGGGGATTTCCTTTTAGGCTTCCTGAGTTCAGTTATGGCCTCAGCCATAGTCAATTCGCGAGATTAGCCTTTGTTCCAACATCCTGTACGTTGGGCAGTTCCTTCCGGTGGTGTTGCACGGTTTTCTTCCTCTTTTAATGCATGGGATGCAGGTTACATTTTTGTTACAGTTTTTCCTTGTATGGTTTTCTGCCCCACACCTGGAGCAGGCCGGCTTCCTTTCACAGTGCTTATGGACATGGTCCAGATCGCCGCAATTGTGGCACCGGGGGACTACTAAGTAGTCTCTGACGTTAATTGCGTGAAACCCTATGTAAGCCTTGCCCATAGCGGTTAGTTTGCGCCACATCTTACCAGAAACCTCGGCGACGTGATGGACAACATCTCGTTCCCGAGGCCCGGTTTTAAAACGCAGCTTAAATTCATTTTTGAAAGTTTCCCACTCACAGTCGTCAAAATTCTGCTTATACAGGGTTTCGTATATGTCACTTTCGGTCAAGGCTACAGGTACATCATATAAAATAACTAGTGGATTTCTCTTTTTGAGTGGTTCACATTTGACTGCCTTCTTTAGTTTGTTATTATTTAATATCTTATCTCTATCTTCCACTGTGGCAAGATCCACGATTACCACATTTTTGGTAGCTTTCACTTTATTGACTTTAATTTTGTCTCTTGCCGGGTCAATGGTAGTTGTAAAGATCTCCTGTACTTTTTTAATGGTCTGTCCAGGTAGTGGTTTTAAAAAGACTGCCGTGTCTGGTTTCTTTGAAACCTTGGCAATCGTTTCTTTGGTTGTTTGGGCCTTCGTGGCGGTTTGCGCCACCACTCCAGCCCATGTCTTAATTGGTTGTTGTCGAAGTCTGGTGTTCTCCTTCTCCAACTCTTCAAGCCGCCCTTCTAGCTTAGCATGTGCTATGGCCCAGGCAGCGAGCTCATTCTTTATTGCCAGGACCGCAGCCTGGCTAATTTTTCCGTTTTTGACACTGGAATCAAGGATCTGACTGATGCGACAGTGTCTTTCATATACGTTTTCATCTTCGTGTCCCACTTCCTCCTGTGAGGTAGGGACAGTGGACATACTCGCCCTCGATAGCGCACTCGAGTCACTCGTCTCTTGTTCAGCCATATTGTCGACGAGTGAAAGAAAGTTGGGAGCCCGTCTCTTACCCCGGACCGGCTCCTCTGACTTTGTTCAAGAATCATTTGAAACTTTGCCAGCCGTGTCACGTTAACTGGCCTGCCGGGCAAGCTGAACGGAGCAGTAAACAGCCCTCACGCCCATCCGCGCCACTGCCGCCAGGCTCGCAGCCACGTGTGCCGCGCCAGTAAGCAAATGCAGTGCTCAAATCATGCCCGCAGTGCGCTACTAAACATCCGCGTGACAGTTGCCCATCACGCCAAGCTATTTGCTTTTACTGTAATAAAAAAGGACATGTTCGGAGTGTTTGCCAGAAAAAGCTCAGATCAGAAACTCAAAACCATTCCAGGCCCTTTGCTTCGGGCCACTATCTGAATCGAACCAAGGATACTCAGGCTCGCGACACTTCGCCCATGGAAATTCATGTCGTTCAACCACTCCGCCCAGTGCCACTCTAACAGTGACTGTGTTCATCCCACAAATAGTGTGCGTCGACATCGCCGGAACTCCCATCAAGTCGCAAGTGATTTTGTACCAGATTCAGTTCATGTTGCACGAAACAGTCGTTCTTGTCGTCAGCAGGACAATAAACTTCTTGTAGACTTGGACATTAACGGCAGGTGATACCATTCCAGCTCGATACCAGAGCTGCAATTTCAATGATCAATCAAGACCCTTACAAACTGCTGGGAACACCTCTGTTGCGTGCCGCAAATGTTAACTAGCTATTCAGGTCAACACATCCCTGTGTTAGGACAGTGCAGCCTTCTTGCTACATACAAAGGACAAACAAAACTTGTCATTTTACGTCCTTCGTTCTTCTGTAGTGAACTTGTTTGGTTTCGATTTATTTCAGTTGTTTAACTTGTCTATAGTAAATCATTTACTATCAGTGAACCAGACTGTGCATCCAGACTGTGTTTCTCGTCTATGTGAGGAATTTGCAGACTTTTTGCACCGGGCCTCGGTTGCGCTAAGAACTATAAAGCACATTTGGAACTGAAAGTAAACGCGCAACCGGAAGTGTTCAGAGCGCGCAATGTTCCCCACGCATTCCGTGATGAGGTCGCAAAAACATTACACGATTTGGAATCACAAGCTGTAATCGAACGTGTGCAGGCTTCTCTCTGGGCAACACCCCTAGTAATTTTGCCAAAACCTTCGGGAAAATTGAAACTGTGTGTGGACTTCAAGGCATCAGTGAATCCACAACTAGTGGTTGCAACTTTTCTTTTACCCCGCCCGGAAGATCTTTTTGACAAACTGTGCCCGGGTAAATATTTTTCGAAGTTGGACCTAGCAGATGCGTACTTGCAAATACCGGTGGACGAAGAATCCCAGCGCGTGTTGGTGGTTAACACGCATCTTGGTTTGTATCGATTCAAACGACTGCTATTCGGGTTTGCATCCGCCCATGCATTGTTTCAGCAATATCTACAAACTGTTTGTGCGTCGGTCCCTACTGCAGCAAACTATCTGGACGATATTGTGATCTCTGGAAAGACGGAAGAAGAACATTTAGCCAATCTCGGAACATTATTTCAGGTCTTGCGACATAATGTTCTTCACTTACGGAAGGACAAATGTGTGTTTTTTTGCTCGTGACTTGCCATACCTGGGCCATGTACTCAATGCCCAAGGCATACATCCCAGTCCCACACACCTCCGTGCCATACAAGACTTGCCTTCACCACAGAATTTGAAGCAGCTACAGAGTGTGCTGGGAAAAATCAATTATTATCACAGATATGTGCCGCAAGCCTCTTCCATTTCAGCTCTGCTTCATCGCTTATGCCGTATCGGTGTTCCGTTCGTCTAGACGACGGAATGCCAACGCGCCTTTCGCCGGTTGAAATCGGCGTTACTTTCCAATATTTGCCTTACGCCATTCGATCCACGGAAGCCCCATTTGTTGATGGTGGATGCATCGCATTTCGGGATTCGTGCTGTGCTTGCGCACAAAGATGGGTCGCACGATCGCCGTATTGCCTTTGCGTCCGAATTGCACTCGTCTGCGCAAAGAAATTTTTCACAGATCGAGAAAGAAGCATTGGCTCTCGTACTTGGTGTTAGAAAGTTTCATGACTTCTTGTGTGGTCGCCACTTTACCATAATCACAGACCACAAACCTTTGACATCACTTTTTCATCCGAACTCGCCTGTACCTCCATGTACAGCGCAGAAATTCATTCGCTGGTCTATTTTCCCCACGCAGTACCACTACGATATCTTGTATCGGTACAAGGCTAAGCATGGAAACGCCAATGCGTTGTCCCGTTTGCCTGTTGCTGAGGGTAGGGCGTTCGATTCCTCCGGACTTGCATGTTCATTGATTAAGAAACCAATGAATTTGTCGAATCGGTTCCGATTGATTTTCGTCGTGTAGCTACATCCACAACTGCCGACCCTGTTCTTGCTACCGTTCTGCGTTTTTTTGCTACGCAGTGGCCCTTGTCAAAGTCACGGATCGGGGACCCGTTGGTTCGCCGATTTTTTTCTCACAAGAAAAGACTTTCTGTACGACGTGGTGTTTTGCTGTTGCGTTCTGATAATGATCAGTCCAGGGTCGTGGTCCCACGTTCATTACAGTCCTCTGTCTTAAAGCTTCTCCACCACGGACATTGGGGTATGGTGAGAGCGAAACAACTGATCGTCAGCACTGTACTTGGTTCGGAATCGATGCCGCGATTACGAATATTTGCTCTTCTTGCATGGTGTGTGCTGAACAACAATCAGCACCACTGCGGAAATTCTTTGCATGGCCAAAAGCCACTTTCCCTTGGCAACGCTTACACACCGATTTTGCTGGTCCATTCTGGAATGCCCGATGGTTGGTTGTGATAGATTTAAACAGTAATTTTCCTTTTGTTGTCCGGATGTCTTCCACGACATCATCAGCCACCATCCAAGCGTTATCTGCTATCTTTTGCATTGAAGGTCTTCCACAGACTATTGTTTCCGACAATGGCCCACAATTCATTTCCGCAGAATTTCAGTCATTCTGCAAGGCCAATGGTATTCAACATCTGATATCCGCGCCGTTTCCGCCACAGTCAAACGATGCCACTGAACGATTGGTCAGGACTTTCAAGTCTCAGATGTTGAAGTTGAAAGAGTCGCATTCTCGGGCGGACGCGTTATTGCTCTTTTTGTCCTCGAATCGCTCTCAGCCCCGAGATGGTCGCTCGCCGGCTGACTTGCTCCACGGCCGCCATCATCGAACATTGATGTCTTTGCTACATCCGCCGCATCAGATTCCTGTGCAGCGGCAGACACCTAATTTTGCCCCAGGCGACGTTGTCTACTACCGCCACTATCGAGGTTCACAGCGTTGGCTCCAAGGGCGTATTCTTCGCTGCCTCGACGCGCTATGTATCTGGTTTTGGGGGCCTCCGGTGAGGTGCCCCGGCATCTCAATCAGCAGCGCCTCTGTCGTCGCAAGGGCTCTGCCGCTCGCCGTCTGCTTTCAGCGACGGTGCCGTCTGGTCAGCGCCCCGGGGACCCATCTACTGGCTCGCCTCAGCTCCAGGTATTACCGACGCTGCCTTGCCTTCCATTTTGCCCCATGGCGACGCGCCGCCGCCGCCGCCTGTTCTCCCGCCGGCGACGCCCGCAGTGGACGCGTCGCTGCAGCCGCCGGGCGCCCCCTTGGGTCACGGGCCGCCGATCGCTCCCCGTGATCAGTTGTCCTCCGACATGGAACTCTCGCCCGCTCCGGACATATGTCGTCTTCGCCCGTCGGGTGCCCCGGCCCGATGGAGGTCGACTCTTTGGCCCCTCCTGTCTCTCTACGGGCGCATACACCGCATGTTGGTGTGCACCCTGGAGTAGGTTTTCAGACGTTCCCTAGCTCCTCGCGGTCCGAATGGCGGAGTGTGGGTGGCACAGCCTCGCCTGTTGTTAGGCTCCCCACCTCGTCGCATACGTCAACAAGGGGTCCTCCCCACGGCGGGCGGCGGCCTTATACCACAACCGTCCGCCGATTGGGGGGGGGGGGGGGGAGGAATGTGGTGTCACCGCCAGACACCACACTTGCTAGGTGGTAGCCTTTAAATCGGCCGCGGTCCGTTAGTATACGTCGGGCCCGCGTGTCGCCACTATCAGTGATTGCAGACCGAGCGCCGCCACACGGCAGGTCTAGAAAGACTCCCTAACACGCTCCCCAGTTGTACAGCCGACCTTGCAAGCGGTGTTTCACTGTCTACATATGCTCTCATTTGCAGAGACGACAGTTTAGCATTGCCTTCAGCTACGTCATTTGCTACGACCTAGCAAGGCGCCATATTCATCTTCAAGAATGTATTCTGAACAGATAATATTGTGAATCATGTACCGTCAAGAGCGACGTTAATCATTAATCGATTAAAGTTAAGTATCAAACTAATTACGTCCGCTTTCTGAATTCTAATTCCTTGTCATGTTCCAGACCTCACGTCAGTATAGTTCTTCCCTCGTCACGCCAGCCTGCGTGAGCTAAAACGCGTGCATTTCGGCCTCCACTAGTAACACGGGGTTGGCTCTTCTGCCAACACAAAACTAATTATTTGTAGACAGGTACACACGCCGACGTCGCAAGCTGAAGATGAAGAGATAGTGTCTGAGGACATCGTAAGTTTAATACAGTATATAAAGAGGGGATAAAAATCTAATAGTCATTGGGAACTGGAATACAGTTGTAGGGGAAGGAGTAGAAGAAAAGCGTTACAGGAGAATATGATCTTGGGAATAGGAATGACAGATGCGAACGACTAATTGAGTTATGTAACAAGTTTCAGTTAGAAATAGCGAATACTCTGTTCAAGAATCACAAATGCAGGAGGTATACTTGGAAAAGGCCGGGTGATACGAGAAGATTTCAGTTACATTACATCGTCGTCAAACAGAGATTCCAAAATCAGATACTGGATTGTAAGGCGTACCCAGGAGCAGATATAGGCGAATATCACAATATAGTAGTGATAAAGAGTAGACTGAAGTTTAAGGCATTAGTCAGCAAGAATCAATGCGCAAAGAATTGGGATACAGAAGTACTCAGGAATCACGAGATATGCTTGAAGTTCTCTAAGGCTATATATACAGCAATACGGAATAGCTCAGTAGGCAGTACAGTTGAAGAGGAAGGGATATCTTTAAAAAGGGCCATCACAGAAGTTGGGAAGGAAAACATAGCTACAAAGAAGGTAACTACGGAGAAACCATGGGTAACAGAAGAAATAATTCACTTCGCCGATGAAAGGAGGAAGGACAAAAATGTTCCGGGGAACTCAAGAATACAGAAATAAAGATCACTGAGGAATGATATAAATAGGAAGTGCAGGGAAGCTAAGACGAAATGGCTGCAGCAAAAATGTGAAGACATCGAAAAAGAAATGATTTTCGGAGGGACAGACTCAGCATACAGGGAAGTCAAAACAACCTTCGGTGACGTTAAAAGTAAGAGTGATAACATTAACAGTGCTACGGGAATTCCACTGTTAAATGCAGACAGACGAACAGATAGGTGGAACGAATACACTGAAAACCTCTATGAGTCAAAGATTTGTCTGATGTGATAGAAGAAGAAACAGGAGCCGATTTATAACAGGTACGGGATCCAGTATTAAAATCAGAATGTAAAAGAGCTTTGGAGGACTCAAGATCAAATAAGGCAGAAGGGACACACAACATTCCATCAGAATTTCTAAAATCATTGGGGGAAGTGTATACAAAACGACTCTTCACGTTGGTGTGTAGAATGTAAGAGTCTGGCGACATACCATCTGACTTTCGGAAAAGTATCTTCCACAAAATTCCGAAGACGGCAAGAGCTGACAAGTGCGAGAATTATCGCAGAGTCAGCTTAACAGCTCATGCATCCAAGTAGCTGACAAGAATAATATACAGAAGAATGGAGAAGAAAATTGAGGATGCGCTAGATGACGATCAGTTTGGCTTTAGGAAAGGTAAAGGCACGAGACAATTCTGACGTTGCGGTTAATAATGGAAGCAAGACTACAGAGAAATAAAGACACGTTCACAGGATTTGTCGATTTGGAAAAAGCGTTCGACAATGTAAAATGGTGAAAGTTGTTTGAAATTCTGAAAAAAGGTAGGGGTAAGCTATAGGGACAGACGAGTCGTATACAATATGTACAACAGCCAAGAGGGAATAGTAAGAGTGGACGCCCAAGAACGAAGTGCTCGTATTCAAAAGGGTGTAAGACAAGGATGTAGCCTTTTCGCTCCTACTGTTCAATCTGAACATCTAGGAAGCAATGATGGAAACACAAGAAAGGTTCAGAAGTGTAACTAAAATTCAAGGTAAAAGGATATAATGATACGATTCGCTGATGACATTGCTATCTTGAGTGAAAGTGAAGAATTACATGATCCGCTGAACGGAATGAACAGTTTAACGAGTACAGAGTATGGATCGAAAGTGAATCGTAGAAAGACGAAGGTAATGAGAAGTAGCAGAAATAAGAACAGCTAGAAACTTAATATCAGGATTGATGGTCACGAAGTAGATGAAGTTAAGGAATTCTGCTACTTAGGCAGTAAAATAACCCATGACGGACAGAGCAAGGAGGACATCAAAAGCAGACTAGCAATTGTAAAAAGGGAATTTCTGGTGAAGAGAAGTCTACTAATATCAAATATCGGCCTTAATTTGAGGAAGAAATTTCTGAGAATGTACGTCTGGAGTACAGAATTGTATGGTAGTGAAACATGGACTATGGGAAAACGAAACTGAAGAGAATCGAAGCATTTGATTTGTGATGCTACAGACGAATGTTCAAAATTAGGTGTATTGATAAGGTAAGGAACGAGGATGTTCTGCGCAAAATCGGAGAGGAAGGGAATATGTGGAAAACAGTGAGAAGGAGAAGGGACAGGATCATCGGATATCTGTTAGGACATGAGGGAATGACTTTCATGGTACTAGCGGGAGCTGTAGAGGACAAAAACTGTAGGAGGAGGTCAGAGCTTGTAATACATCCAGCAAATAATTCAGGACGTAAGTTAAAAGTTCTACTCTGAGATGAAGATGTTAGCACAGGAGACGAATTCGTGGCGGGCCGCATCAAACCAGTCGGAGGACTGATGACCAAATAAAAAGAAAAAAAAGGGAAAACTTTAACTTTTGTCCTGAATACCTCTTAGATCATTTCCTAGATTCCAGCATATAATAGAAATTGCCCAATTTTTAACAAGGTTTCGGTAAAATTTTTACTATGTGGAATTATGTATACGAAACTCTATTAAAATCATTCCTACATAAACGTATTATGCTTATTATAATAGCACAGTCATCATCTTTGAGATGTCGGAATTTCAATCACTCTTGCAGAGCCTTGCCTTTCGTTTCTCTATTTTGAAGCAGGTCTGAGCAAACTGTTAAACATATATTAATTGTAATACCTGTTAAATGTTATTGCAATTTGTTAATGGGATTGCATCAGTTACCATATACAGAATGTTGAAGGGAGATGTTTATCTTGCTGCCACCCATCATTCAACATAAGTCACAGAAAAATTTTAAAATTCAACCAATAAACGACTCAAATCAGTCCTGACACACAATAAAATATCCGAATCATTCTTTTCATCCTACTTGGTATCGACTGTCCGCTGCCTTCAGCTTGCGCCCTCCTACTCAGGGTTTTCCGTCGGTGGAGCGACGATTTGTACCCGGCTATTTGTGTACCCAGCGACTTCTTTCTATCAGCAATACATGTTAAATACCCCTTTTTTAGAAATTTTGTGGACGTGAGATTGATGATTTTATCAAAAGATCCATATTGTGGCCCTCACGCAATGCCTGAACGCGCGTGTATCGTGAATCCCAAAGTATCCACCGAAGGACGTTATTCTGTAATAGCTGATTTTCAGTATCTGGGTCTTACAAGCGAGGCGCCATGATGTGCTCCCATAAGCGGATGCTGCTAGTACAGCTGCCTTGGAGAGTAACTTTTGTTGAGACGTTGATCTCCGTACTGCAGAATGGTGCCATCAATTGCCTCCCCAAGAAAGAAGTTTTAAAGTCTTGCACTTACCTATGAAAAATGGAGCCGGTCCAGTGTGACACCAAAATACTTTACTACACAGGGGCAATTGTGAACATAGAACGCAGCTGTAGAGTTTTTGTATTATTGTGGACGTATTTTTCTGAAGTATATTGCCGTTGTTTTGGCCGAAGTAATTTTAACTTTGTTATTTCTGCACCACTCCGTTGTGAGGTTCATTTGTGTCAGTAGTCTTCTGAAGATGGAGTCCAATTGTAAAGTATGGAGCGTCATCAGCGAACTGTGCCAGTGAAACGTTCGTAATCGTCGGCATGTCGTTGACGCAGATTATAAACGAGAGTGGTAACAAGACCTAGTGTTGCGGAATTCCAGCCTCCAAGAGTCTGATCTCCATCTACATCTACATTGATACTCAGCAAATCAAATTTAAGTGCCTGGCAGAGGGTTTATCAAACCACCTTCACAATCCTGTTATTCGAGTCATGTATTGCGCAGAAAGAACTAACACCTATATCTTTCCGTACGAGCTCTGATTTCCCTTATTTTACCATGGTGATGGTATCTCCCTGTGTAGGCGAGCGTCAACAATATATTTTCACATTCGGAGGAGAAAGTTGATGGTTGGTGAGAAGATTGCTCCGCAACAAAAAACGAGTTTGTTTGAATGATGTCCTACACAAATCCCATATCATTTCAGTGACACTATCTCCCCTATTTCGCGACAATACAAAATGTGCTGCCCTTCTTTGAACTTTTTCGATATTCTCCGTCAGTCCTATCAGGTAAGGACCCCCACACTGCGCAGCAACATTGTAAAAGACGACGGACGAGCGTAGTGTAGACGGTCTCCTTAGTAGGTCTGTTACAATTCCTAAGTGGCCTGTCAATAAAACGGTGTCTTTAGTTAGCCTTACCCACACTATTTTGTATGTGTTCCTTCCAATTTAAGTCGTTCGTAAATGTAATTCCTAGGTGTTTAGTTGAATTTACGGTCTTTAGATTTGACTGATTTATCGTGTAACCGAAATTTAACGGATTCCTTTTAGCACTCATGTGGATGACCTCACACTTTTTGTTATTTAGGGTCAGTTGCCAATTTTCGCACCATACAGATATGTTTTCTAAATCGTTTCGGAATTTGTTTTGATCTTTTGATGGCTTTATTAGTCGGAAAACGACAGCGTCATCTGCAAACAACCTAAGACGGCTGCTCAGATCGTCTCCCTGATCGATTATATAGATAAGTAACAGCAAAGAGCCTTCCTTGCGGAACGCCAGAAATCACTTCTGTTTTACTCGATGACTTTCCGTCAGTTACTACGAGCTGTGACCTTTCTGACAGAGTATCAGGAATCCAGTCAAATAACTGATACGATGTTCCATAAGCTCGCAGTTTCACTACAAGCTGCTTGTATGGTACAGTGTCAAAAGTCTTCCGGAAAATGCAGAAATACGGAATCAATTTCAAATCCCTTGTCAATAGCACTCAACACTTTATGCGAGTAAAGAACTAGTTGAGTTTTACCAGAACAATGTTTTCTAAATCCATGTTGAGTATGTGTCAATAGCCGCGCGTGATTAGCCGAGCGGTCTGGGGCGCAGCAGTCACGACTGTGCGGCTGGTCCCGGCGGAGATTCGAGTCCTCCCTCGGGCATGGGTGTGTGTGTGTGTGTGTGTGTGTGTGTGTGTGTATGGAACGTATCCGCTTGGACAGTGCGCGAAAGGTGGCAGCTTACGTCTACATCTACATCCATACTCCGCAAGCCACCTGACGGTGTGTGGCGGAGGGTACCCTGAGTACCTCTATCGGTTCTTGTGGTGTCACCGCCAGACACCACACTTGCTAGGTGGTAGCCTTTAAATCAGCCGCGGTCCGTTAGTATACGTCGGACCCGCGTGTCCCCACTGTCAGTGATTGCAGACCGAGCGCCACCACACGGCAGGTGTAGAGAGACTTACTAGCACTCGCCCCAGTTGTACAGCCGACGTTCATAGCAATGGTTCACTGACAAATACGCTCTCATTTGCCGAGACGATAGTTAGCATAGCCTTGAGCTACGTCATTTGCTACGACCTAGCAAGGCGCCATAGCATTTGATAATTAATATTGTGAAGCTTGTACAGTAACGAGAGATGTACACCAATTGTGGATTAAAGTTAAGTATTCCAACAGCTACGTACTTTATTTGCTAGACTCAAATCCTTTAACTGTTCCAGACCTCACGCAAATCTGCGTGAGCTTAACGCGTACATTTCGGCCTCCTCTAGCAACACGGTGTTGGCTCATCTGCCAACACTTCAGTTCTCCCTCCTATTCCAGTCTCGTATTGTTTGTGGAAAGAAGGACTGTCGGTATGCTTCTGTGTGGGCTCTAATCTCTCTGATTTTATCCTCATGGTCTCTGCGCGAGATATACGTAGGAGGGAGCAATATACTTCTTGACTCTTCGGTGAAGGTATGTTCTCGAAACTTCAACAAAAGCCCGTACCGAGCTACTGAGCGTCTCTCCTGCAGAGTCTTCCACTGGAGTTTATCTATCATCTCCGTAACGCTTTCGCGATTACTAAATGATCCTGTAACGAAGCGCGCTGCTCTCCGTTGGATCTTCTCTCTCTCTTCTATCAACCCTATCTGGTACGGATCCCACACTGCTGAGCAGTATTCAAGCAGTGGGCGAACAAGCGTACTGTAACCTACTTCCTTTGTTTTCGGATTGCATTTCCTTAGGATTCTTCCAATGAATCTGTCTGGCATCTGCTTTACTGACGGTCAAATTAATATGATCATTCCATCTTAAATCACTCATAATGCGTACTCCCAGATAATTTATGGAATTAACTGCTTCCAGCTGCTGACCTGGTATTTTGTAGCTAAATGATAAGGGGTCTATCTTTCTACGTATTCGCAGCACATTACACTTGTCTACATTGAGATTCAATTGCTATTCCCTGCACCATGCGTCAATTCGCTGCAGATCCTCCTGCATTTCAGTACAATTTTCCATTGTTACAACCTGTCGATACACCACAGCATCATCTGCAGAAAGCCTCAGTGAACTTCCGATGTCATCCACAAGGTCATTTACGTATATTGAGAATAGCAACGGTCCTATGACACTCCCCTGCGGCACACCTGAAATCACTCCTACTTCGGAAGACTCTCTCCATTGAGAATAACATGCTGCGTTCTGTTATCTAGGAACTCTTCAATCCAATGACACAATTGGTCTGATAGTCCATATGCTCTTACTTTGTTCATTAAACGACTGTGGGGAACTGTATCGAACGCCTTGCGGAAGTCAAGAAACACGGCATCTACCTGTGAACCCGTGTCTATAGCCCTCTGAGTCGTGGACGAATAGCGCGAGCTGGGTTTCACATGACCGTCTTTTACGAAATCCATACTGATTCCAACAGAGTAGATTTCTAGTCTCCAGAAAAGTCATTATACTCGAACATAATACGTCTTCCAAAATTCTACAACTGATCAATTTTAGAGATATAGGTCTATAGTTCTGCACATCTGTTCAACGTCCCTTCTTGAAAACGGGGACGATCTGTGCCCTTTTCCAATCCTTTGGAACGCTACTCTCTTCTAGAGACCTACGGTACACCGCTGCAAGAAGGGGGGCAAGTTCCTTCGCGTACTCTGTGTAAAATCGAACTGGTATCCCATGAGATCCAGCGGACTTTCCTCTTTTGAGCGATTTTAATTGTTTCTCTATCCCTCTGTCGTCTATTTAGATATCTACCATTTTGTCATCTGTACGACAACCTAGAGAAGGAACTACAGTGCAGTCCTCCTCTGTGAAACAGCTTTGGAAAAAGACATTTAGTATTTCGGCCTTTAGTCTGTTATCCTCTGTTTCAGTACCATTTTGGTCACAGAGTGTCTGGACATTTTGTTTTGATCCACCTACCGCTTTGACATAAGACCAAAATTTCTTAGGATTTTCTGCCAAGTCAGTACATAGAACTTTACTTTAGAATTCATTGAACGCCTCTCGCATAGCCCTCCTCACACTACATTTCGCTTCGCGTAATTTTTGTAATTAATGTCTGCAAGGCTTTTCACTATGTTTATGTTTGCTGTGAAGATCCCTTTGCTTCCGCAGCAGTTTTCTAACTCGGTTGTTGTACCATGGTGGCTCTTTTCCATCTCTTACGATCTTGCTTGGCACATACTCATCTAACGCATATTGTACGATGGTTTTGAACTTTGTCCACTGATCCTCAACACTATCTGTACTTGAGACAAAACTTTTGTGTTGAGCCGTCAGGTACTGTGTAATCTGCTTTTTGTCACTTTTGCTAAACATAAAAATCTTCCTACCTTTTTTAATATTTCTATTTACGGCTGAAATCAATGATGAAGTAACCGCTTTATGATCGCTGATTCCCTGTTCTGCGTTAACTGTTTCAAATAGTTCGGGTCTGTTTGTCACCAGAAGGTCTAATATGTTATCGCCACGAGTCGGTTCTCTGTTTAACTGCTCAAGGTAGTTTTCAGATAAAGCACTTAAAAAAATTTCACTGGATTCTTTGTCCCTGCCACCCGTTATGAACGTTTGAGTCTCCCAGTCTATATCCGGCAAATTAAAATCTCCACCCAGAACTATAACATGGTGGGGAAATCTACTCAAAATATTTTCCAAATTATCCTTCAGGTGCTCAGCCACAACAGCTGCTGAGCCAAGGGGCCTATAGAGACATCCAATTACCATATCTGAGCCTGCTTTAACCGTGACCTTCACCCAAATCATTTCACATTTCGGATCTCCGTCAATTTCCTTCGATACTATTGCACTTCTTATCGCTATAAACACGCCTCCCCCTTCACTGTCCAGCCTGTCTCTGCGGTATACATTCCAATCTGAGTTTAGGATTTCATTACTGTTTACGTCTGGTTTCAGCCAACTTTCTGTCCCTAGTACTATATGGGCGTTGTGACCGTTTATTAATGACAGCAGTTCTGGGACCTTTCTATAGACGCTCCTGCAGTTTACTATTAGCACATTAATATTGTTATTCCCTGTTGCATTTTGACTACTCCTACCTTGCCGTGTCTCAGGAGGCGTCTTGTCGGGCCTAGGGAGGGATTTCTCTAACCTAAAAAAACCCCCATGTGCACTCCACACGTATTCCGCTACCCTTGTAGCCGCTTCCGGCGTGTAGTGAACGCCTGACCTATTCAGGGGGACCCTACATTTCTCCACCCGATAGCGGAGGTCGAGACATTTGTACCCCAGATCTCCGCAGAATCGTCTGAGCCTCTGGTTTAAGCCTTCCACTCGGCTCCAAACCAGAGGACCTCGATCGCTTCTGGGAACGATACTACAAACAGTTAGCTCTGATTCCACCCCGCGAGCGAGGCTTTCGCGCCTTCACCAATTCCACCAACCGCATGTACGAACTGAGGATGACCTCTGAACCCAGACTGCAGGAGTCATTGGTGCCGACATGAGCAACAATTTGCTAACAGTAAAAAATCGCCCACACTGCATCACCTGGACTCATGACCATATAGGTTTGACCCTAGAAGACAGGAAAACAGTGGTATGGTCGGATGAATTTCGATTTCCGTTTGTAAGAGGTAATCGTAGGCTCAATGTGGGACAGATCCCACGAAGCCATTGACACAGGTTGTCAACAAAGGCCTAGTCAAGCTGGTGGTGGCTCCATAACGGTTTGGCCTGTGTTAACATTGAATTGACTGGTCCTCTGGCCCAACTGAATCGACTATCGACTGAAAATGGTTATGTTCATTTAATTGGTAACCATTTGAAGCCCAGCCGGCCGCTGTGGCCGAGCGGTTCTAGGCCCTTCAGTCCGGAACCGCGCTGCTGCTACGGTCGCAGGTTCGAATCCTGCCTCGGGCATGGATGTGTGTGACGTCCTTAGGTTGGTTAGGTTTAAGTAATTCTAAGTCTAGAGGACTGATGACCTCAGATGTTAAGTCTCATAGTGCTCAGAGCCGTTCGAATCATTTGAAGCTCTTGATGTACTCCATGTTTCCAAACAACGATTTCTTGTCACCAGCCACTTGTTCGCAACTCGACATATAGTGAGATAACAGATGTAATGGGATACCTCCTAACATCGTATCGGACCTCCTTCCGCCTGGGGCAGTGATACAGATCGACGTGACATGACCTGAGCAAGTTGCTGGAAGTCCCCTTGTGGGGTGGCGGGTAAAAATTATTAATGCCGTCTTATTCACGCGAGTCTGGCAACTAATTTAGTGGTTAGCCAGAAAGTGAAGGAAAACATACTGACCTTAGTTTACAGTCTGCACGGCCACATTCTGGTCCACCCCACTGAAAGGAAAGTTTCTATTCCCCTATTTCTTTTGCGGGATCAGGACTATGATTTTAAATAAAAGTATAAAGTTAGAGTCGACAATTATATTATGTCAAGTTTCCCACATGCAACAACTGGGAAATTCACCATTATCAACTGAGAGCAATTAAGTTTCATCCAACTGGGACTGCACGGTACGCCAAACCGTGTATTCGCCAAAGAGTGGCAGACTCCCTACAGTAACTATTTACTGTTATTTTTAAATTTCTTTAGATCTACTATCTTTCGTGGACCCATTGCCTTTCTACTCTTGGGTTACTCAAGTGGTATGTTTTTGCATGAATTTTACTTACTACCCTAAATGGTCCATGATATATATGCATAAATTTTTTGGTTTCTGCTGAAATTTTCTTTGATTTTTCCTTAGTCTTGACCAGTACTAGCTCACCACTCTCAAAGCTAGTGGGAGAAGCTTTTGCATCATGCCTCTTTTTTCTATCCAAGGCTCTTTTGCGTTTGTTTGCCCTGACCTATGCTTTATTTTCATCCAAAGAACTCTGAGTTACAACTGGAAAATCAATCATACTTGAAGTGATGTTATCGGGTTCCTGATTAAACATCAGTTCACACGGAGCAAAACCTGTGGCATCGTGTTTAAGATTATTAATTATCTCTTCAAAATTTTTAATACGACCAGCCCAAGTTGAATGCTTTCTGGCACAGTAAGTTCTACACAGTCTGTTCAGTTCCCGCATAATTCTTTCGCTCATATTCCCCTGCGTAAAATGTGCTGAGATCCTAATATGACGAATTCCTGTCTTTTCAAGATATGCCTTAGACTTTTCGGATAAAAATTGAGGACCATTATCTGACAAGAGATTCTTTGGCTTGCCAATTTTCACAAAATAGTCCTTTAACGGCTTGTCTACAAGCGTTTTGGCATTAGCCCTCTTTATTGTATATAGTTTTACATACTTGCTAAACCCGTCAATTACCATAAAAAATGGGTACATCCCCCTTTAGATGTTGAGAGGGGTCGAAAAAAATCGACTGCACGTAACTCTAGGGGTTCACTTGGGTCTACGTGATGCATATCGCCTTGCACTATTATATTTACTGCCCGTACCTTTTGACAAATAACACAAGGTGCCAGCCTTTATGCTACTCTACCATGCATGTTATCGGAAACGAATTTCTCTCTTAATTTAGCAATGCATTTCTTAGCCCCATAATGACCATATCTTAGATGTACATAATGTATCAGCAGATCCACATGCTGTAAAGAAAAACACACTTTCCATTCTGCTGAATCTGACTTCCTTCTTTGGAACAAAATTCCTTTGTGTAAACAGTAATACCTTTGGATAATTGGTCTCCTAAATGGCTTTTGACTAGCTTGAATTCATCATCATCATTCTGCTCGCGCCTTAATTTTTTAAATACTTTCTTTAGGGCACTCTCCTCTCTAAGCTCACGTATGGCCAATATGCTTACCTCACTCCTATCTGCCAAGGGAAGCTCTGTTTCATTCCATACTTCAGCACTTCTTGACAGCCCATCTGCTGCCACATTGTTGTTTCCCTGTACGTAATTAATTTCAAGGTCGAACTGCTGAAGGTATTTGAGTTTGCAACTCTTTAAAAACTTGTGATCACTATAGATTATCATTTTACATCCTAACAAATAGTGCTCAAACTTCTGCATACCAAACACGATGGCTAGTGCCTCTAATTCTTAAATTCCATAATTTCGCTCAGCAGATTGCTGTGAACGACTCGCAAAAGCAATGGTTTTATGAAACTCTTTGTCGCCTTCTGTTTCCATCTTAAACAACGCTACTGCAATCCCATAACTACTTCCATCAACTGACATGCAAAAAGGTTTTGTAAAATTTGGATGGTGCAAATGCGAACTATTAATCAAAAAGTTTTTTAGTTCTTAAAAAGCACACTGGCACTCTTGAGTCCAAACCCATGTTCTACTCTTTTTTAACAAGTTGAGTAAACATGGAGCATTAAACAAGTGACCTTTCACCAAACGTCGGTAGAATCCGAACAAACCGAACATTGACTTTCAGGGTGCTTCAAATTTTTCAATGGCTGCTAATTTGGATAGGTCAATCAGTATACCGTCCCTGCTAATCTCATGGCCCATGAATTTTTTTCTGTCCTTTATACATTCAGTCTTCTCTAATTTCAATTTCATGCCTCCATTTTCTAGAGATTCTAGCACCCTGTCCAGTAGACTGATACGTTCTTCACATGTGGGAGTTGCCAACAGTATGTCATCTGCGTAAATAGTTACCTGGTCTAATAATTCCTGTCCTAATACATAAGCCATTACTCTTACAGAGGCACACACAGAAATACTTAATCCGAATGGGATTACTTTGTACTGGTAGCACAATATTTCATACAAAAAGGCTGTATACTTTCGTGATTCCTTTGCCAGGGGCAAATTCCAGTACCCGCATATTATGTCCGTTGATGTGAGGTACCTAACACCTCGGACTTTTTGATTCAGCTCGTCCATATTCTGACGACGAACAGTTTCTATGATTACAATTTCATTTAACCAGCGTGCATCCAGTACTAATCTGACACTTCCATCAAGCTTACGTACAACAACCAAAGGACTATTATATTCACTGACTGCTTGCTCTATGACACCCCATGCCAACATACGTTGAATTTCGTTTCGAACTGCTTGTTTTCTTGGAACATGTATCTGATAAGTTTTCTTGAAAAATACTCGCCCAGGCTTTATATTCAAATGGCATTCATATCCTTTAACTTCCCCAGGTGCGTTCGAGAATACATTACTGTGCATGGTTAATACACTCTTCAATTCTGATCTTTCTTCATCAGAAATTTGCTTTGTTGATAGTACCTTTCCCTCTATTTCTCTAAGATATGTCTCTCCTCATCATTAATATCTTCAATACTATTACTGAATTCAGTATTTTCATGAAAATGCCCTTTCCCTTTATCGCTCTAATAGGAAGTTCCCATGTTTCATTGTTACCACCTATATGACGTCAATAAAAGGTTCTTTTATCACTTGAGAGTCAGATAAGGTTGAAACTAAATTGTTCTCGTCAAAATCAATCTTTTCCTGATACTTTGACAGGAAATCGGTACCAATCAACACATGAACACTTAAGCCTAGCATTATTAAACAAGGATGATCTATTACTACGTCACTTATACCAAAGGGAATCAAAGCTTCGTGCTGGTCTAGAAACTTTTCCCGTAGCTCCTACTATTTTTAAACTACTTACTTTCATAACTGTTAACTCCTTTTTATTGCGAATACAATCAAAAACTTCTTGGGACAAAGCACTTGCTTCACGGCCACTGTCAAGAAGATAACGCACGGTAACTCCTGATACGTTCGTTTTGATAATAGGGTGAGTTATTTTACACTGAACAGGTTTCTCATACACATCTTCTAATAAATCCTTCTCATTTTGCTTCCAGCTAAAGTAGTTTTGATCAGTTGCAAGTACATTTACACTTAAATTTTGAGGTTCATCAATCTCTACATTTTGAGCTGCCTCTTCGAACCTGTCCACTAATCTTAAATCAAAGCACTTGACGACTCCTTCTACTTCTGTTTGCTGCACATCAGCCAAACTATCCTCTAACTCTGAGCAACTGCGTCCCTGCGCAACATTGCTACTCATAATAATGTCATTAGCTTCTATCATTTGTGGCAAGTTAACACAGCTACTGGGTTCCTTCACTTCATTACTATTGTTACCCACTTCCTTCATCAACTCCTCTTCTTTAAAACTTTGAAAAACTGATTCCACTTCTGCTACCTCAACTTTAGCTTCTAAATTTCCATCATTATCGAAGAAGTAAGCTTTTACCTCATCTTCGCCCACATCAGATTGAAACCCGTGAACTACTTCTTCCCTATCATCTACAGGTATCCACAATGTTATCAGAGTGGTTTAACACATCACTGGTACTTTCTGCTCCTATTTCATCATCCATGTGTTCTGTCTGTGTATGCTGGCTCGTTGTTGTTTGTGTTGTTGTTACTGGCTATATTACTGTTATCGCCTGTTGAGCGCCAGTTTCCTCATTGACGAGATTTAGTTTCCCAAATGCGGCCTGTTGTGCTCATTTGATACAGCATTAGATATAGCATTTTGTCCTCCTTCTGGTCTCAATGACCCTGTGTTTACATTTCTGCTTTCGTCAAAATAATTGTTACGAAAGCGTGGTGACTGTCTACCCCCACTTCCTCTACCACGGCCTTGATATTGATAATTTTTTCTTGTGTTTCAAACTTCCATACTCCTAAATTCACGTTCCTATTGTCTTGATTTCTGTTTTGTACGTGTTTGTTAGACGATTTATTATTATGATGCATCTACTCCTCTGCAGCAGCTACTCTTTCAACTCTCTCTAGATATTCAATGAATTTATCAACATTATCTGTTGTGGTTGGCAGGAGAGCCAACACCGTGTTACTAGAGGAGGCCGATATGCACGCGTTTTAGCTCACGCAGGCTGGCGTGAGGTCTGGAACAGGACAAGGAAATTAGAATTTAGAAAAACGGACGTAGCTGGTGGAATACTTAACTTTAATCCATTAATAATGAACGTCGAGTTTGACGGTATATGATTCACAATATCTATAGTAACTGATAATGGCGCCTTGCTAGGTCGTAGCAAATGACGTAGCTGAAGGCTATGCTAAACTATCGTCTCGGCAAATGAGAACATAAGTAGGCAGTGAACCATCGCTAGCAAAGTCGGCTGTACAACTGGGCGAGTGCTAGGAAGTCCCTCTAGACCTGCCGTGTGGCTGCGTTCGGCCTGCAATCACTGATAGTGGCGACACGCGGGTCCGACGTATACTACAGGACGGCGGCCGATTTAAAGGCTACCACCTAGCAAGTGTGGTGTCTGGCGGTGACACCACATTATCTCTAGGTGCGGAAATGATTCTTTTCTGCCAGTACCAAAGCAGCTTGCCTTCTAAACCAAGAATGATCGTATCCGGTTTCATCTTTTCTGTCAAATGTGACAGTCGTGACACTCACTTCCTAGAGAAATCTTTTATTGATTCACGTCCTGCGGAAAACTTTTTTTCCGCTCCAATATTCCCTTAAAACATCATTTTGTTTGTTGTGCGACCATTATTCGTTAAGAAATGCAGACTTAAATTCAGACAAAGTTTTATATTCTATCATTACGTCAGCTCACTATCGCAAAGCGGCATCAACTGAAGCCACATGCTGTACAGTAGTACTATTAGAACTAACAGAGGTTTCTACATTATCAATGTTAGTATTCAGTTCTTCTGCTTGTAACTCTACTGCTTCTACCCTGTCAGAACATTTTTTTTCCAACTCTTCAATATTTTCCTGACAGGCATCTACCTTAATTTTTACCTCGTCTATCCTTTTAGAGCGAAGCTTGGATTCGTTGCCTATTCTTTCTGACAACCTCCTTTCCAAACGTTCATCTACATTTTGGAAATCTTTGCGAACCTTGCCAATTTCGCATTTAAAAGTACTTAACTGTTACCCTACTTTCATTTGAATATTGTGACGGATAACATCCATCTTGTAATTTAAACTGTTCATTTTTGATTTCATTTCATCTTTCAGTTCTTTATTACTAGCCTCCATTTTCTTTTCCAGTTCTTTACTACTAAATTCAGTTTTTTGTTTAAGTCTTTATTATTATTCTTGAGCTCTTTATGATGCGATTTAAGTTTAGCAAACAATAATTGCATCCAGTTTGGAGCCTCTACCTTTCCACTTCGAATTCCCTGACGTGGCTAAATTTGAGCCCTACTGAGCTCAGTTTCACTATCTGCTAAAGTTATTAACCCTGTTGGATCGTTTTTGACTTGTATTTCAATTACTTCTTCATCAGAAACTGGTTCTAACCTAACAGTAACATTTAAATTCAAATCAGATTCTACTTGTGACACCTCACCCTTCGATTTCATATTTATTGGCTCAATGGAACCATCGTCATAAAATTCAGTTTCTGATTCTGAAGATTCATGGTCAGAGACCGGTTCCTTTTTGAAATTTACATAAGTATCCATTTCCAGTAACCTGCTAGCAAAAATTAACGAACACATTAAATGTTCTTGACTTAATTGCTTGACTAAGACGAATGGTGTCGGCGCGTTGTACCAGCAGCGGTGATGCGACGCGTCGCGACGTAATGCAGGCAGCAAGAGCAGCTGTGGCGGTGAAGATGGCCGCGGCCCTCGCCTACTGCAATAGCTCCATGGGTGCTACGAACCGGTGAGCGCTCGCCGCAACTTGCAGGTGTCTCGCAGGCCACGCACCTCCCTAATGAGGCACTGTGTTTTTCTCACCTCAGTGCCGGTGACAGCCACGATCCAGCGTCGTCTTCTTTCCTTCTTCCTTCACGATCCAAGTTACTGTGGTTAACATCCACTGTTTATTCACCACACTCGCGATTAAATAATAGAACCGTTCTCGCACTGGTTTCTGCCTATGTCACTTCGATTAGTGCCTACCGAGTTCGCTGTTTCCTACCAATCACTTTGACTATTCAGTCACATAGCTTTGGTTTCAAGTTCTCGGCCGAAGCACCACATGTGGGGCAGTGGGTGAAATTTATTAATTAAGTGCCGTCTTAGTCACGCGAGCCTGGCAACTAAATTAGTGGTTAGCTAGAAAGTGAAGGAAAACATACTGACCTTAGTTTCCAGTCTGCACGGCCACATTCTGGTCCAACCCACTGAAAGTAAACTTTCTATTCTCCTATATCTTTGCGGGATCAAGACTATGATTTTAAATAAAAGTACAGAGTCCAAAATTATATTACGTCTAGTTTTTCACATACAACACCTGGGAAATTCACCATTATCAACTGAAAGGAAGTCTTCCTATTTTAATAGCACATTTAACGGTACAGAGGTGACTTCTACTGTACGTTCCTACCAGAATATCTTTCGCCCTGACTACAATTACTAAAATGAAAGTTTTCAATAAATGTTCAAAATTATTGCTTGCCATAAAAGACACCACCAGCCACGCGGAATTGTAATTCACACGGACGGCACACTTAATTTGGCGAATTCTAAGCGATCCAGGACGGTGTACAGGCCTCGTGAGTTCATTATCCGTTTTTACCGCAAAATACGCGCTTTGACACTGTTTGTCTCTGACGTCATCCAAGGCAGAGTGCGATCCGACGTTTAACAGACGTGGATCTTACAGTAGCTGAATGCGAAGTAAACCTTACTACTGCCTCTCGGGCTGTATTTATATAGATGCCGGAGCGGACGGCCCAGGGAACATCTGTTGTCTACGGCTATCTGCATACTGCAGCAGCCTCCGAGCGACCGCTTTCTCGGACCCGTAAACTTTAATAACATATTTACAAATTACTTCGGAAACTTCTTAATTTTTTACTTGTATTCAATTAAGTTGTTTGAAAGCGCAGAAAAAGTTTCAGGTCGCTTGACTGAAAACTTTGCCTTCCAGAATTTTTTTAGTGGAACTAACGGTAGATCGTTACCTCTGAACCATATCTTTAGTAGAACATACGTCTGCAGTTATTAATACTACAACTCTCAATTTTGTTTAGCTCTATCATTTGGTATGTTTTATCATCCACTGTAACCAAAATTTTCTATCATTAACATTACAGGTACTTTATCCACAATAACTGAGTACATTTCAGTTACAAAATTGGTTTTTACTTAATTACTCGAAAACTATAAGGGGTTAACTGAAGCACAAAAGCCGGCCGAAGTGGCCGTGCGGTTAAAGGCGCTGCAGTCTGGAACCGCAAGACCGCTACGGTCGCAGGTTCGAATCCTGCCTCGGGCATGGATGTTTGTGATGTCCTTAGGTTAGTTAGGTTTACCTAGTTCTAAGTTCTAGGGGACTAATGACCTCAGCAGTTGAGTCCCATAGTGCACAGAGCCATTTGAACCATTTGAAGCACAAAACTTATTTTCATGTTTCTAAGTCCATTATTTAGCGCCTCTGATTTTTCCTAAGAACGTGGATACTGGTGTCAATTCTTGCTCTATGGTTTTGCAAAGCTGCACCACTTATTTATGAGTTCTAAAGATACCTTCTGACCAAATTCTGACTTTGTAGCTTTATCACTTAGCACCACTTATTTTACTCTTAAAACGGCATTTTTACATAAACTGTTAAATCTAGAACATTAAGACTTGGTATTTGAAACATTATAACACTTAAATATATTTTAACAATGTTTTAGACGTAAATTTTGATTTTTAACTTCATACTTAAGAATCACAAAAGAAGGTTGTATACATGGAAGAATCCTGGAGATACTAAAAGGTATCAGATGGATTATATAATGGTGAGACAGAGATTTAGGAACCAGGTTTTAAATTGTAGGACATTTCCAGGGGCAGATGTGGACTCTGACCACAATCTATTGGTTATGAAATGTAGATTGAAACTGAAGTAATTGCAAAAACGTGGGAATTTAAGGAGATGGGACCTGGATAAACTGACTAAACCAGAGGTTGTACAGTGTCTCAGGGAAGTATAAGGGAACAATTGACAGGAATGGGGGAAAGAAATACAGTAGAAGACGAATGGGTAGCTCTGAGGGATGAAGTAGTGAAGGCAGCAGAGGATCAAGTAAGTAAAAAGACGAGGGCTAGTAGAAATCCTTGTGTAACAGAAGAAATATTGAATTTAATTGATGAAAAGAGAAAATATAAAAATGCAGTAAATGAAGCAGGTAAAAAGGAATACAAACGTCTCAAAAATGAGATCGACAGGAAGTGCAAAATGGCTAAGCAGGCAAGGCTAGAGGACAAATGTAAGGATGTGGAGGCTTATCTCACTGGGGGTAAGATAGATGCAGTCTACAGGAAAATTAAAGAGACCTTTGGAGAAAAGAGAGCCACTTGTATGAATATCAAGAGCTCAGATGGAAACCCAGTTCTAAGCAAAGAGGGGAAAGCAGAAAGGTGGAAGGGTCTATACAAGGGCGATGTACTTGAGGACAATATTATGGAAATGGAAGAGGATGTAGATGAAGATGAAATGGGAGATACGATACTGCGTGAAGAGTTTGACAGAGCAGTGAAAGACCATTGGAACTACTGACGGCCTTGGGAGAGCCAGTCCTGACAAAACTCTACCATCTGGTGAGCAAGATGTACGAGACAGACGGAATACCCCCAGACTTCAAGAAGAATATAATAATTCCAATCCCAAAGAAAGCAGGTATTGACAGGTGTGAAAATTACCGAACTATCAGTTTAATAAGTCACCGCTGCAAAATACTAACGCGAATTACTTACAGACGAATGGAAAAACTGGTAGACGCCGACCTCGGGGAAGATCAGTTTGGATTCCGGAGAAATGTTGGAATACGTGAGGCAATACTGACCCTACGACCTATCTTAGAAGAAAGATTAAGGAAAGGCAAACCTATGTTTCTAGCATTTGTAGACTTAGAGAAAGCTTTTGACAATGTTGACTGGAATACTCTCTTTCAAATTCTAAAGGTGGCAGGGGTAAAACACAGGGAGCGAAAGGCTATTTACAATTTGTACAGAAACCAGATGGCAGTTATTTGTGTCGATGGGCATGAAAGGGAAGCAGTGGTTGGGAAGGGAGTGAGACAGGTTGTAGCCTCCCCCCGATGGTATTCAATCTGTATATTGAGCAAGCAGTAAAGGAAACAAAAGAAAAATTCGGAGTAGGTATTAAAATCCAGTGAGAAGAAATAAAAACTTTGAGGTTCACCGATGACATCGTAATTCTGTCAGAGACAGCTAGGGACTTGGAAGAGCAGTTGAACGGAATGGATGGTGTCTTGAAAGGAGGATATAAGATGAACATCAACAAAAGCAAAACGAGGATAATGGAATGTAGTCGAATTAAATCGGGTGATGCTGCGGGAATTAGATTAGGAAATGAGAGGCTTAAAGTAATAAATGAGTTTTGCTATTTAGGGATCGAAGTAGATGATGGTCGAAGTAGAGAGGATATAAAATGTAGACTGGCAATGGCAAGGAAAGCGTTTCTGAAGAAGAGAAATTTGTTAACATCTAGTATAGATTTAAATGTCAGCAAGTCGTTTCTGAAAGTATTTGTATGGAGTGTAGCCATGTATGGAAGTTAAACATGGACAATAAATGGTTTGGACAAGAAGAGAATAGAAGCTTTGGAAATGTGGTGCTACAGAAGAATGTTGAAGATTAGGTGGGTAGATCACGTACCTAATGAGGAGATAATGAATAGAATTGGGGAGAAGAGGACTTTGTGGCACAACTTGACTAGAAGAAGGGATTGGTTGGTAGGACATGTCCTGAGGCATCAAGGGATCACAAATGCAGCATTGGTGGGCAGCGTGGAGGGTAAAAATCGCAGAGGGAGACCAACAGATGAATACACTAAGGAGATTCAGAAGGATGTAGGTCGCGGTAGGTACTGGGAGATGAAGGAGCTTGCACAGGATAGATTAGCATGGAGAGCTGCATCAGACCAGTCTCAGGAATGAAGACCACAACGACAACAACTTAATTGTTTTGCAGTACTTGCACGCTACTCACAGGCGCGTTAAGGTGACGTAGCGCTACTAGCAGTGAACTGGGGTAAGTCGCGGCACCCTCGCTCGCCTCTGTATCTCACACATGAAACAGCGCTTGCTTTGCTTCACTCTGCAGAAATATAAGGACATGCTGCCTCTACAGCTGGCCTTAATTGTGAATGTGTTGCCGGCGAAGGATTTTGTGCACGAACTGACTTATCTATTATGTCCCATAGTTGTTCGATGCGATTCATGTCGGGTGATCTGGGTGGCCAGATCATTCGCCTGAATCGTATAGTCGCTTGAATTCCAAACAATTGTGGCTCAGTGACATGGCGCATTATAGTCCATACAAATTCCATCGTTGTTTGGGAAAATGAATTCCACGAATGGATGCAAATGGTATGAAAGTAGTCGAACATAGCCATTTCCGGTCAATGGCTATTCAGTTGGACCAGATGACCCAGTCCATTCTATGTACGTACGGACCGAACCATTGTAGAGGCACCACTAGTAGGCATAATGCCTTGTTGAAAGCTTTGGTTCATTGTTTCTTGAGGTGTGCACCACATTCTAACCCTACCATCAGCTCTTATCAATGGAAATCGGAACTTATACGACCAGTTCATAGGTTTACGGTCATCTAAGGTCACGAGCCCAGGAGATGTGCTGCAGACGATGTCGTGCTGTTAACAAAGGCACTCGATTCGGATGCCTGCTGCCATAGCCAATTAACATCACATTTCTCCGCAGTGTCCTATAATATACGTTCGTCCTACAGCCCACATTGATTTCTGCATTTATTTCACGCAGTGTTGCTTGTCTGTTAGGACTGACAACTCTACGCAAACGCCACTCCTCTCGGTCATTAAGTGAAGGCCGTCGGCCACTGCGTTGTCCGTGGTGAGAGGTAATGCCTAATATTTGATATTTCGCAACTACCATTCAGCGTTCAAAATTCGGTAATTCCCGTAGTGTGGCTATAATCGGAAATATTTTTCCATGCATCACCTGAGTACAGATGACAGCTCCATTAATGTACCGTCTTTTTATACCTTCTATACGCAATACTATCGCCATATGTATGTGTTCGTATCGTGTTGCCATCATTTTGTCATCTCAGTGTAATCGAGAGGTCGGTTCACGCTCAACATTTTGTACCGGCAACACTTTCAGAATTATTGACTGCTATAGAAGCAGCATGGCCCAATATTTCTGCAGGGGTTTTCCAACGACTTATTGAATCTATGCCATGTCGAGCAGGTGCACTCCGCCTGGTAAAAGGAAATTCGATACTACAATGAGCAATATCATATGACTTCTATCATTCAGTGCACAATAAAAAAATCACGTGTGATACGAACACAAAAGTCGTTAATTTGGAATGCGATTATGTTAGCTACTTTAATGATCACCAATAATAAGCAAAGAATAGCAACACTTCATGGAAATCGTACCATGGTTCGTGACTCATGATAATGCTATCGGTCTGAAAGAATACCTAAACGTGACACACGCTGTTTATTATTCTGCACTTACTACTTTTCAACTGACTGCGTTTCAAGCTACTGAAGTAACAAGTTTCATTCATTGGAACAACTATTTTTAGTAATAACGTTACGTAGACGTATCCAATTTATGTCGTTTACAAAATACAACATAAATTTCTAAAACTATGACAGCGTGTTTCTGTCACAGAATATGCATAGTACTATAAATCACTTTTAATTTGAACTGATTACCTGCAGTAGTAATGCAATACTGTATGATGGACTATAGTCACTACTCTCTTTTACTACAATGATCCCTCAGTTGAAAATGAACTGCAAATTTAATTAAATTTGTACTCCTTTGAGTATTTCTTTCACTTGTGACTTCCTCGGAAGTGATGGTGAAAGGATACTACACTACTGGTGATTAACTCGCGCCAAAGAGGTTTTCCTCACTATGTTTTTTCCTTAACAAATCGCACTGTAATACCCGAATGCTTTACTAAAGACTCCTGCATGCTTATTACACAGCTACGAAAATACTGATGGTTACTTTGCAGTGCGTTGCATGTGGTGCGGAGTAGCGCTTTTTATGAAGCCGATTATTGGCAGCAGGCTCTCCTTAATTAGCGAGCAGCTCGAATAAATTTGTGCAACACGGTATTCATCACTTCCAAAATCTTCTTGCAACCCTATACTTTTCCCACATACTTGCTGGATCACTGATGATTTGCCTTAACACCTCTTACAACATTTTTGACGCAAAAATTTTGGTATTTGCGCGCCAACACTTACCTCTATTTCACACAACAAATGATTCGCAATCACTACTCTGCCTTCACCTTTACAACTACGCGCGAGTGCCGACGATGTTATCGCTACATGAAAGATAGCTCTGTGCTTTGTACAATAAAAACTTCGATGACATGGTTAGCATGTCCACTACGATTATTTGACATAACTAATTTTTCCTTATCCTGTCAAATACATTACTTTTTCATAAACACTATTTGCTATTAAAGTTCATTTACACACACACACACACACACACACACACACACTCACACACACACACACACACACACACACACACACTTATTCTGTTGTTAACACACATAGTGTATCTATTGATCTGGTGGAATGTCATTTTTCTGGAGGTATATGACTCAGCTTTGTCTTAGATTAGGAAAGAAGATGAAACAATGAATTAAAATTCGTATCAGAGATAAGACTCGAACCCAGGTCTTCTGTTTACTAGTTAGAAATGCTAACCATTACAGCACCGTAGCATTGTGGCTATCATAGCTGCAGACTATCCTTGTCCAGAGCCCTCCATAACCCAAATTTTAATTCACGCCTTCAACCCCTCGTCAGTATTTCTAGGCTCTCCAACACTAGAATGGTATCCCAGCTTAAGGTACAGACAGGATTTCTCCATTATGTGTAAATATGGAGTGCTTTCCTATGTCAGAGAACCTCAGAAATACTGTAGATATACACTACTAGCCATTAAAAATGCTACACCACGAAGATGACGTGATACAGACGCGAAATTTAACCGACAGGAAGAAGATGCTGTGATATGCAAATGATTAGCTTTTCAGGGCATTGACACAAGGTTGGCGCCGGTGGCGATACCTACGACGCGCTAACATGAAGAAAGTTTCCAACCGATTTCTCGTACACAGACAGCAGTTGACCGGCGTTGCCTGGTGAAACGTTGTTCGTTGTTGTGATGCCTCATGTAAGGCGGTTAAATGCGTACCAACACGTTTCCGACTTCGATAAAGGTCGGATTGTAGCCTCTCGCGATTGCAGTTTATCGTATCGGGACATTGCTGCTCGTGTTGGTCGAGTTCCAATGACTGTTAGCAGGCCGGCCGCGATGGTCTCGCGGTTCTAGGCGCGCAGTCCGGAACCGCGCGACTGCTACGGTCGCAGGTTCGAATCCTGCCTCGGGCATGGATGTGTGTGATGTCCTTAGGTTAGCTAGGTTTAAGTAGTTCTAAGTTCTAGGGGACTGATGACCACAGAAGTTAAGTCCCATAGTGCTCAGAGCCATTTGAACCATTTGAACTGTTAGCAGAATATGGACTCGGTGGGTGCAGGAGGGTAATACGGAACGCCGTGCTGGATCCCAAAGGCCTCGTATCATTAGTAGCCGAGATGACAGGCATCTTGTCCGCATGGCTGTAACGGATCGCGCCGGCCGAAGTGGCCGTGCGGTTAAAGGCGCTGCAGTCTGGAACCGCAAGACCGCTACGGTCGCAGGTTCGAATCCTGCCTCGGGCATGGATGTTTGTGATGTCCTTAGGTTAGTTAGGTTTAACTGGTTCTAAGTTCTAGGGGACTAATGACCTCAGCACTTGAGTCCCATAGTGCTCAGAGCCATTTTTTTGTAACGGATCGTGTAGCCACGTCTCGATCCCTGAGTCAGCAGATGGGGACGTTTGCACGACAACCACCATCTGCACGAACAGTTCGACGACTTTTGGAGCAGCGTGGACTATCAGCTCGGAGACCATGGCTGCGGTTACCCTTGACGCTGCGTCACAGACGGGAGCGCCTGCGATGGTGTACTCAACGACGAACCTGCGTGCACAAATGGCAAAACGTCATTTTTTCGGATGAATCCAGGTTCTGTTTACAGCATCATGATGGTTGCATTCGTGTTTGGCGACATCGCGGTGAATGCACATTGGAAGCGTGTATTCGTCATCGCCATACCGGCGTATCACCCATCGTGATGGTATGGGGTGCCACTGGTTACACGTCTGTCACCTCTTGTTCGCATTGATGGCACTTTGAACTGCGGACGTTACATGTCAGATGTGTTAAGACCCGTGGCTCGACCCTTAATTCGATCCCTGCGAAACCCAACATTTCAGCAAGATAATGCACGACCGCTTGTTGCAGGTCCTGTACGGACCTTTCTGGATACAGAAAAATGTTCGACTGCTGCCCTGGCCAGCACGTTCTCCAGATATCTCACCAATTGAAAGCGTCTGGTCAATGGTGGCCGAGCAACTGGCTCGTCACAATACGCCAGTCACTGCTCCTGATCAACTGTGGTATCGTGTTGAAGCTGCATGGGCAGCTGTACCTGTACAATTCATCCAAGCTCTGACTCAATGACCAGGCGTATCAAGGCCGTTATTACGGCCAGGGGTGGTTTTTCTGGGAACTGATTTCTCAGTATCTATGCACCCAAATTGCGTGAAAATGTAATCGCATGTCAGTTCTAGTATAATATATTTGTCCAATGAATACCCGTTCATCATCTGCATTTCTTCTTGGTATAGAAGTTTTAATGGCCAGTAGTGTAAGAAAGGGGAATATGGGCTGAAGGTGTGAATCTAAGTTTGTGTTAGGGTGGGCACTATGCCAGTGTAGTCTGTGCAGCTGTGGTTGCTACAACGCTATGGTGCTGTAGTGGGTAGCACATGGGCGTAGTAAGCAGAAGTCGTGACCATGGCACAAACTTTTATTCATTGCTTCAGCTTGTATCCTTATCGAAACGCACAGCACATTTAGGCTATTTCGTATAATTGCTTCCCACTGGGGTCACCGCTCATTCCCTACCCAGGGCAGAGGCGCCGTCAGTGGTAGCGGTAGCGGGCGGCAGCAGGACCAACGCTGGAGGCGAACATCGGTGTCAGTGACGAGTTGGAAGCGAAGACTGGCGTGGCCTGCACGGTGGATTCTGAGTTGTATCTGCGTTGTTGTTTCAACTGCGTAAGGTTTGGGATATTCCTAATGGTGGATCCACAACGTGCTGCATCTGGGAATATTATTGGTGTGAGTCCAACATTAGTATTTGGGGAGGATCCACCTGCACAAGTTCCAGGATAATGTTTAGAGTAGATCCATCTGTGCAATAATTTCTAGATAAAGTTCGTTGTCATACATCAACATATGATTCGGGATAGCTCTGGAAAGGCGGATCGTCATAGTTGTGTTCCAGCTGATGACGTGTGCTGAAGTTAAGCGTGCATAAGCTGGTACGAAGACATTTTTTCGTATATGACATACATAAATTTTAACATGTTTCACACCCACAAGAGTTATCTCATATTTGGGTCCTTGGAACGAAACAGAATCGAATCTAATCCATTTTAATCTGTCATTGAAAAATTCAGCCACTATCTAGAACAGGGGGGCCAGATGATGATGTGCTACATCACCGAAACCGGTATCCCATAAAATAAGTAGATGAGCTTACAGCAGACAAAGTTTTTGACATTTATTACAATATTCGTTCCTTCGGAACTTCGGCATTTAGCAATCCATGGGTGACCGGAGACACTGCCTGAGTTTACGTTGCCATATGTTCATCTTCTCCTGGTTGCACTGACTTCACATTACGGTTTAATACTTTGTCACATTTACAACATAGACATAGTTCCATGTATCATATATTCCAGTAACCACGGAACTATATCAATTGTTACACCTATTTACAACTTTTTACACCTTTAGTACAAGTTTCATAAATTTTCTATATATTCAAACAACACTTTTTTCTTCTTGTGACTTCACAGTCCTGTGTGGGTCTTTGCCTTCGTAACAACTTTCTTCCATTCTGCCTTCTCGTTTTCATTCCTTCTCCATTCTCCTTACAGTATCAGCACCTCGTTCGAGATCAGCATCTCATAATTGGTGTAATATTCTTTGTTCATATATTCTGATGTGATGTTCATCAATGCTGGTTAACGTCTATGCTTCAAATCCAAATGCAACCAGTGGCTTAATCATGATCTCTATATATAGTCATTTTCAACTGTTTATCGTAGCTGTCATTAGCTTTTTAAATGTATAATACCTGTTACCACTTAAAATGCGGCCTGTTATTTCAGTATACATGGAGTTTGCTTTAATAGTCTTAGTCCCTAGGTACTCAAAATTGTCTTCATACTGAAACTTAAAACCTGGTGATGACAGGTTATCCAGGTTATTGTCCCCTGTTCTGTGGAATGTAATATATTTAGTTTTAGATCGTTAATTTCCTGTCCCCTATTTTGTCCCGCTGTTTCCAATTCCACCACTACTCTCTCCAATGACATTTTATGCATACCAAAAGCCGCAACATCATCAGGATGTGCAGCTACTGTGTAGTTCTTATACAATACTAGTTCAGTGAAATAATGTCTTCTATTTAAGAAGCCACTGTTTACAAGTAGACTCGGTTCGTTATTTTGGAATTGTCTGTGGTGTTTGGGTGAGTCTGATTTTGAGAGCGTGTGCTACCTCCCGTAAATTTTACGGTAATATTTATGTTTGCTTTTTTAATTGGTGGAGGTTAGAGTCCTCCCTCGGGCATGGGTATGTGTGTTTCTCCTTAGGATAATTTAGGTTAAGTAGTGTGTAAGCTTAGGGAGTGATGACCTTAGCAGTTAAGTCCTGTAAGATTTCACACACATTTGAACATTTTTTTTAAATTGGTCTGTCATTGATTATCCGAGAATACAGCACTTGTTTTACTGCTTCGATTGTTAATCTCGTCTTTGTATCATATCATATATATGTAGTAGATGTAATTAATAGTAAGGACAATCAGTATGTGTCTTGAACAATAGTTGATGCTTCATGTGCACATGAGGCTAAGAGTATCTGCTACTACCAGCCAATTATTCTAATTAGCTTCTTTCTTACTACAAGTTCTGTTTGAGTGTTACTGTGTTATATCGGCTACTGTGGGAGTCAGAAAGAACACAAACAAGGAAGGAGAGGAGATGTAATGGCCGGTGGCAAGAATCCAAATCATCTGTGCAGAACACTGAAGAATAATATAACTCTACAATTCTAAAAGGAAAATAAATATAATTTAAGTTGAGGTACTGCTTGTACCTCATACAATCAATTTCCGTTCACTATTACTATTCGCAAAACGCAGGCTGAGTATCATCTTCCTAATATTCGGTACTGATGTTCTCCAAGTCTGTGACCGAACTGGGCCCGATTAGCGATGGGCGGTTGGTTGAATCGGCGTTGACAAGCGGATGCGGTGGGGGGGATGGGGAGGGGGGGGAGCACGGGAAGGGGGTCACTGAATACTGAATACTGAATCCTGTTTTTCTGGTGGTTTAATGCTGCCTGCTCTTTCCATTGCCGCGCGGCTCAGCACCTTCTTGATCCCGTTTCGCGGCACTGCACTGGTCGGTGTGTAGTCGATGCTACTGCACGGTATGCATTGTATTATATTTTATATCTCTTATAACAACATGTAGTTGCACAGCGTTGCCTCTCAATTATAAGGCCACTATCATATAAGGAGGCTGTTTGTCCTCGGGGCCGCGTGGCATTAGCCGAGCGGTCTAAGGCGCTGCAGTCATGGATTGTGCGGCTGGTCCCGGCGGAGGTTCGAGTCTTCACTCGGGCATGGGTGTTTGTATTTGTCCTTAAGATAATTTAGGTTAAGTAGTGTGTAAGTTTAGGGGCTGATGACCTTAGGAGTTAAGTCCCATAAGACTTCACACACATTTGTCCTCGGTTTCATACATTCCAGTAGGGTCCAATGTAATTTCATTTAGCCTTTGGATATATCATAGTCAGTATTTCTGTAATGAGGATTGTAAAGAATAAAGTATTATTAACGTTAATTCTCTCTCTGTGGTATTATTAGTTTCTCACAATATTACACCATTGGGATCTTGTAGCTCTGAAGGTTCAGTTTTATTTCACAAAAGGCTGAATGATTTTGTGACTATAATCGGCGTTTTTTCTGCTAAAAAAGATGCCGGTACTCAGAAACATGATGATATCGCAACACCTTCCGCTGTTGTAAGATTTACTCATCGTTTCTGGACCGCTTCCTGCTTTTGCTAACAACTAGATGACCTCGAAGCAGGATGAAACTACGTAGTTTTGAGGTATGAACTGAATGAAACTAGGCCCTACCATCTTGATCAAGAGCAATGCAGAAATTATCCGTGCACCTGTATATGAGATGGATGAAGTAACTGTAAGATTCATTTGAGAGAAATCCCTTTCAGGTCGTTGGAAGATATTGAATTTGTACTCAATATGGCCTTCAGAGGGAGCAGTATATCTGGGAATCTATTTTCTTGAAGATATTCAACGATACTACGAAAACCGTTTCTTTCATTTGAGCCAAATTTACGGGCTAACTTCCTGATTTCGTCTTCAACATATGTCAGATACTTCCCAGGATTTTTTTCTAGCACTACTACTCTAAAATCTCGCCACGTTCAAGGCAACCATCATCTCCTTCAGAAGACACTTTCCATCAGCCTATTTCGGACTTCGATAAAAATCAGATGAACTAATTGAAGGACTCTGTTCTTCATTCTCGTAAGTCACGTCCCACTGAACTTCATGGTTTTCTACTTTGAAGAGAAATGGTGTGATATGGATCAGGAGTTTCAATTCCTCCTCAAGAAATTTTGACTGTATTCATAATCCTCCTATATGCTTCGTACAAGTCACTATTTCTCTCTTGTAGACCTAGACTTACCGAACTAAGTTCTTAGAGAGCATTACACGTTATGTCCAAATCAAGAACAAAGTCGTATAATGTTACATTTCTCAAAAGACCCTCGTAAGGAATTCGACATGGTTAGCTTCTTTTACCCTATTATTTTGTCTCCTAAATGTGATGGACGAGGAATTCAAATTCTTGCCACACGGCAGAAATGGCGCGAACGCTGTATGCAACCCAGAGAGGACTTAAAATCTATCATCTTTAAGGAGTTCAAGCAGCAGCGTGTAGTTCGCTAGTACATTTAAGTGAAACATGATAAATTACATAAAATTTGTCCATAAAGCTCTTGAAGCGGTTCACTTTATATTTATTATTCCCCTCTTCTAATTACTGTATTACATTATACTCTAGTTCATTATACTGTATTGCCACGTGGTAGCATCTCCGCTTGGCTGTGAGGCTATGTATGCACGCAGTGCCAGTCTGTTTGCTACCTTGGTCTGGTTAACTTTGACTGACGCTGTGAGCTGGCATTATGTCTTTATCTTATGTCATATTCAGTTTAAAAAGATAAACGATTTTTGTGCAGTATGATTGACATACTACCGTGAGGTATGTTTTCACTGTAATTTTGTTGTACGCAGCTTCGTACCATTGGCTTGGATTACAGCCATGGGATTTCATTCTGTGTTGTTTTATTGATGACATTTCTTGAATGATGTTAACACTATAAAGACAAAGTGTTTCATCTGCTCTCTTGATTTAGACACCGTATGTTTATATCCTGGTATGTACAACTACTGACAGCTTTTGCATAATGGTTCTCGTCAAGGTTATTGTATTCTGAAATGTTTTTGCTTGTCACCTTTTATAACAACTGTAAGTAGGCTGTTTAGGTTTTTTATTGGTAACGCCACCTGTGTGCAGTCTGTGGCTAGTTGGCATTGTTGTCTGCCATTGTAGTGTTGGGCAGCGGCAGCTGGATGTGAACAGCGCGTAGCGTTGCGCAGTTGGAGGTGAGCCGCCAGCAGTGGTGGATGTGGAGAGAGAGATGGCGGAGTTTTGTAATTTGTCATGAACTGCTATATATATTATGACTATTAAGGTAAATACATTGTTTGTTCTCTATTAAAATCTTTCATTTGCTAACTATGCCTATCAGTAGTTAGTGCCTTCCGTAGTTTGAATCTTTTATTTAGCTGGAAGTAGTGGCGCCTGCTGTATTGCAGTAGCTCGAGTAACCAAGATTTTTGTGAGGTAAGCGATTTGTGAAATGCATAGGTTAATGTTAGTCAGGGCCATTCTTTTGTAGGGATTTCTGAAAGTCAGATTGCGTTGCGCTAAAAAATATTGTGTATCAGTTTAAGCACAGTCCTGTATAATTTTTCAAAGGGGACGTTTCACAACTTCCAGATATTAAGATGACCGTTTATACGGCTGAAACTGGCAATGACTGTTTTCTACATTATGATCTTGACTAAATAAAGATTTTAAGAAAATCTACAACATCGAAGAATCGACCTCGGCTGGTGAAATCCGATTACATTGTTGAAGGTCTCTGTTTTCCAATTAAATCGATATGTGTTGTTATACGATATTCAAAATTAGAGATATAGATTCTTCGCTCCAGAGTTCACGTGTGACACTAATTACGAGTAAACGTCTTCCCAAGATCTTCTGTACGAATTAGTTAAATCAGTGAGAGATAAAATAACGGGTGTGCATTACACCCACACATGCAAATGATAGCTGTGCAAAATATTGTCGCCCTGGTTTTTACACCAGATGTCAAGATATTAAAACACGGCTTGACACCGTTCCAGTAAGGTTCTCCACTACAATTACTTTAACCCACTCAGTAGCAACCATATGATCATCCACAGTTTTACGCAACAGCTCTGAAAACATGCGTAGCTAGATAGTGAACATCGACTTACTTACATCACAGTGGATGGAACTGACACAGTGGACTAGCGTTAGATAAACTACAAACTCAGTTTATTGAAGTTGCGCCACCCATCACAATTTACCTGAGACAAGGGGACGCTGCAGCTATCTACATCTACATTTATACTCCGCAAGCCACCCAACGGTGTGTGGCGGAGGGCACTTTACGTGCCACTGTCATTACCTCCCTTTTCTGTTCCAGTCGCGTATGGTTCGCGGGAAGAACGACTGTCTGAAAGCCTCCGTGCGCGCTCGAATCTCTCTAATTTTACATTCGTGATCTCCTCGGGAGGTATAAGCAGGGGGAAGCAATATATTCGCTACCTCATCCCGAAACGCACCCTCTCGAAACCTGGCGAGCAAGCTACACCGCGATGCAGAGCGCCTCTCTTGCAGAGTCTGTTACTTGAGTTTGCTAAACATCTCCGTAACGCTATCACGCTTACCAAATAACCCTGTGACGAAACGCGCCGCTCTTCTTTGGATCTTCTCTATCTCCTCCGTCAACCCGATCTGGTAGGGATCCCACACTGATGAGCAATACTCAAGTATAGGTCGAACGAGTGTTTTGTAAGCCACCTCCTTTGTTGATGGACTACATTTTCTAAGCACTCTCCCAATGAATCTCAACCTGGTACCCGCCTTACCAGCAATTAATTTTATATGATCATTCCACTTCAAATCGTTCCGCACGCATAATCGCAGATATTTTACAGAAGTAACTGCTACCAGTGTTTGTTCCGGTATATTATAATCATACAATAAAGGATCCTTCTTTCTATGTATTCGCAATACATTACATTTGTCTATGTTAAGGGTCAGTTGCCACTTCCTGCACCAAGTGCCTATCCGCCGCAGATCTTCCTGCATTTCGCTACAATTTTCTAATGCTGCAACTTCTCTGTATACTACAGCATCATCCGCGAAAAGCCACATGGAACTTCCGAAACTATCTACTAGGTCATTTATATATATTGTGAAAAGTAATGGTCCCATAACACTCCCCTGTGGCACGCCAGAGGTTACTTTAACGTCTGTAGACGTCTCTCCATTGATAACAACATGCTGTGTTCTGTTTGCTAAAAACTCTTCAATCCAGCCACACAGCTGGTCTGATATTCCGTAGGCTCTTACTTTGTTTATCAGGCGACAGTGCGGAACTGTATCGAACGCCTTCCGGAAGTCAAGGAAAATAGCATCTACCTGGGAGCCTGTATCTAATATTTTCTGGGTCTCATGAACAAATAAAGCGAGTTGGGTTTCACACGATCGCTGTTTCCGGAATCCATGTTGATTCCTACAGAGTAGATTCTGGGTTTTCAAAAACGACATGATACGCAAGCAAAAAACATGTTCTAAAATTCTACAACAGATGGCGTCAGAGATATAGGTCTATAGTTTTGCGCATCTGCTCGACGATCCTTCTTGAAGATTGGGACTACCTGTGCTCTTTTCCAATCATTTGGAACCTTCCGTTCCTCTAGAGACTTGCGGTACACGGCTGTTAGAAGGGGGGCAAGTTCTTTCGCGTACTCGTACTTGTACTTATTTGTGACATCAGACACGTCGCTTTTCGTAACATCTGTAATTAAAATATTTTGGATGTGGCCCCCTTTCGCGGCCGCGCGTCTCTCGTGGCCGTTCATCGCCACCTTGCGTAACAACGATCGAAAGTGACTGCTCCACTCACCGCAGGGTTCCGCATTCTGCTCGATTGAAATTTCCATCATTCGTACCAAAAGTGGTATCTGTTTAAGGGTTTCATTAGTAAATTGCAAATTTCGTGCCGCTTATTTTGCAACCCTTACAATAGTTTAGTCTTTCCCACAACTTAAGGGACCATATAAGATTATGTTCGGAAATGAGCATTGGCAGGGAAAAGAAGATTTCACTGCCAAATATCAGTTTTTTCTCAGGGAAGAATGAGCTGACGCTTAACGGAAAATATTGAACGTTACGTTTAGTACATGTTGAATACGCACACAGAAAAACCATAGTACATAGTTAAGTGTGATATTTGACGGAAGATTCGAAGTTAATCTTCCTATTTTCCTTCAGTTTGAGGAATTCACTAGGAATTTTCATTTATTGCTCAGTATGTAGAGGAAGAATACTAAGCGTAATATATTGTTTCTACTACCCAGGATCACCCTTCGCGTTCGTAACCAGACGAAACATGACATTACGACCCTCTTTGCTCTAACGAGTACGTAACGAGAGACGGAAATTTTAAAACGAAACGAGGAATGATATTATTCAGACTTAAAAATTTTGAAGTTCATGTCTTGTTAAACATCGGAGAAAAAATACGCTCATCGCTGAAAACTACTACTGCTTCTTCTGCTACGGCAGAGTTAGGCCTAGGCTCTGTTCCGGTCCCAACATCTCATCCTCGATTTGCCCACACTTCTCTTGTCTCATGGTTTGTAATACATTGCTAGCTTAGTAAGTCTTCATGGTAATATACTAAGTGCATATTCTCTACATTTTTGTTTGTACTTGAGTGCCTCTTGGGTTACTGGTTGCATACCTAATTTTTCCCTTATCACTTCGTTTCCATTTTGTCTTTCCTAGTGCAACCTTTCACACGTCATAGAAATTACATTTCTGATACTTCTAGTTGCCGTAAGTCTTTATTTCCGAGCGTTGAACTTTCCATCCCGTACAGTAAAGTGGGAATCGCTATGACTTTACAAAATTTCACTAATGTCTTTTCCCTTCTTTTACCCTTGTGCCACATACACTCTGATAAGTATTAGTTTTTTCTGTATATCCTTACATTCATCACAGAATACGTCACTTCTTCTGCCGGTTTATTATTGAAACTATTTTTCTTCATACTGAGTCAATGCCTAAAATGGACAAGGTTTTAGTTTAGCTTTAAATTCTGAAAGGGGCACTATTTGCAACGTTACAGGGTGCACAGCTTCATACTGTTTCTCTGCACGGCCAATAATTTCACATTTATTACTGCTTCTGTTGTGTATTTTGCGGTTAATGGAAGAGTTATTATAGGTTTCCTCGCTTGATGAATTGTGCAGAGGCCCATTGAGAGTAACGCAGTATAGAAAGGAGTATTAGTAGAAAATGTTAGTGCTATTGAGTTTTGTCTATTTGTAGGGTTAGCAGTCAATATATACGAATTGCTCCAAAGCTCATGTGATGTTGCAACTGCTCTGCTGATTGACGCACAGGTCGCTGTTCTCAGCAAGCTTCCGTTCTCTCTCGTCCTGTTTGTATTTCTAGTGATAATTACTGTGTGTGTACAGGTCAAGCTGTCGATCAGAACACAGCTAATATTGTTCATTCGAAACCAATTGTTTAACAAAACAATTTGACGATCGTCAATAACGTACGCCTACGTAGCGACACAACCTACCTGTAAAAGCTTGATATCATTATTATTATTATAATTTATTTATTAACTTTTAGAATCACTCCGCTTTTACTTCTTTTCAATTATCTGCCACATTTTCAGTGAGGAGTAACTCTTTCATTACGGGAATTTAAGCTAGTTACTTTCTGTTCAAGCAGAAGGGCGTCTCTAAAATTTTGAGTACTCAGTTGAAGAAACGTGTAACACACAGTCACAAAATTTCACTACTGTATGATTACCAGGATGTCTTCAACTTAGGTTTCAGCGCTCTGCATCTCAAGAGGTTGAGTTCGTTTTTTCTTGCATCCAATCATAGTAATTTTAAGCCGAGCTGAGTGGCCTCGCGGCTTAAGGCGTCATGTCACGAACAGCGCGGCTCCTACCGCCGGAGATTCGAGTCCTCCCTTGGGGATGTGTGCTTGTCTTGTTCTTAGCATAAGTTAGTTTAAGTAGTGTGTGAGTCTAGGACCGATGACCTAAGCAGTTTGGTCCCTTAGGAATTCTCACACATTTGAAGATTTGAATAATTTTAAATGGCAAGAAATTTTGTTCTCGAATGGCGTCTTACAATGCCCTCAGTGCCATTGTAGCGAGAAGGAAGTACTTCTCTGGACGGTATCACTAACCTGGTGTTTTGCTGTAAGTCCCTCGTCGCACCGTAGCGCTCAGTTGCCAGGTTCCATGTAGGTGGTGATCCTGCTGAAGTGGAATGTTTAGGGATGCCAGTTGTTAATTGTGAACAACTTTTGTACTATATTTGTTTTAATGCAGAAATTGCATTGTCACACACGTCACAGAATCAGCATTTGCAATATGGCAGCTCTGGACTACGCCGTTATATTCGACCCTTTACACACATTAACACAGTTTTCTGACTTCACATAATGATAGACACTGCCCACGACCCGTGGCGTTCTGATAACTAATAACTTCACTTTTTAGCTTGTTTAACAGCTGAAATATGTACTCGCAACCATTCTTTTAGAGTCGCCCCGGTTACTCGACCGTGCGTTTTGAGTGGCTCCTCGCGACTAACTCGCCCTGTCTTCCCGAAGGACAAGAGAGACGCCCCCTTTCTCCCTCAGCCAATCGGCGTTCAGATCGCTGTTGCTATGCGGATCTGACGTCACGTTTGCAGACATTGTGACGGAAGTTCGTCTCGGAACACTGTCTCAGATTGTAAGATCCTACTCCCGAATAGTCCGATCTTGTCCTTACTAAGGTTGAAAAACGTTGCTACTTGCTGACGCTTAATTGTTAAATGTACATGTAGCCTGGCTGCTACTGAGCATTCCCGATCGCATAAATATGCGTAATACAGGTGAAGGGAAGGCACATATGCATTATAGTCTCGAGGAAAATTTCAGCAGAAGCAGTCTCGGTCACTTTCCAACGTGGTAACGGATGCAGCAAGCGTAGAACGTCTGCATGTCTCAGAAGCATAGAGCGATATCTATCGATAATGCTCATGCAAATTAGGAGAGGGAAAACCAACGAAAGTAAATTACAGGCACTGCTAGTTATTGCCATGAGATGAAAATTACGGTTGCAGATTGTTAAGCTGTGTAATATTGATAACATTAGTAACATAATATTAATAATTTTGATAATAGAGCATATAGCATAAGTTGCCAAAGTTTTGAATGATTGAAGCTTTGTGGTACCACAGCCCAAGGTAGATCGACATCCAGCGAAGATTTCTGTCGAGGAGAAGACTAACTACTTTTCGTGTGCCATGGGTCGGTAAGGTATCTAAACAACTTCAGTGGTTGAGCAAGAGTGGCCGACCATTCAAGCCTCACTGTCACAACGTGTGTGACAGATGGCACCGAGCGAGGTGGCGCTAATACCCCACTTACATTTTGTTGGAACGAGTGGCAGATCGTCCTCTGGTCTTACAGATTTGTTTTCTGTAGTTTTCCTTATTCGGTTACGGCAAACGACTGTGTATAGTACCTTAGAGAAGAAAATGACCGATCTCTTCCTCCACTTTTGTTTACATCATGTTAGTGCTGCACGCAGAACTACATTGTCGTCGACTTTACGTTGAATACGAGCCGTTTTAAATTTTTTGTTCGTGACAATGAAGTTATATTCCACCCTAAATTAAATTATTAAATTAACAGAATCAACAGAATCTAGTGTATGTTATCAGCAACCGTAAACAAGGTGTCCCAAGAAGAATGCTCAATATTCAGGGTACGACCCTAGCAAATGTAGGCACTAAAATGCTTGCCTTAACAGCTATGATTACTTGTTGATCTTCGATACTGTGAAACATTTCTACCACTCAACACGTTCTTACTAGACTTTTTTCTTTCGAATAATCGTTCCTTTCACATTATTGAGCGTCGAGTATTCCTTCTGGGAAACCCTGTATACATTTGCTGAGAGTTGGGAGAAGGGCGGAAACTGGGTTAAAATTCGTTTATTAATATGTTTGAGTCTGATACATGTCTGCTGCATTCTGCTGCAAAGACTGTCTGACCCGCCAAAGATCAAAGAATTCCTGCGAATGGAGTATTTTGGAGGTTATTTCCGATGCGATGGAGGGGTAAAACCATCACCATGGATCAAGAGGCACTACATAACCCACCGGCGGAGGCTTTTTGTTGAGATGAAACAATTAATGTCTGAGTGTTAAATAATCGGTCAACATTTTGCTTTAATCTTTGACTGACGTGTTAGAAATTTTGCACCTGGCAAGGGACATTGTAGCTATCATTTGGAAATTAGTTTTAGTAGGAGAACTGGCTGTAATTTTATAGGAGTAGTATGTAGATGTTAAATAAATTGACAGTCGTCTCCTTTAACAAATGAACTGACATGAATGTATCTTCGGCTTGTTTCCAACAAACTGTGCTTAGTTTCACTTTTTAAATTTTTCATCGAGCTACAATCGTTTATTCCGCGAATTAACGTTTGCTGTTGTGCATGTGATTAGTTAGTGGTGCCACAGTGGCCAAAGTTTTACTGCAGGCAGATGCTACATCCAGGGATACATTCGTGGCTTTTATCCTGGTACCATAATTTTCTCAAGGGATTTTTATTTACTTCTCGCATTGCTATGGTTCACGCAAATTAAATCATAAAACGAACTTATGTTTAGTAGGAACTGACAAGCTCTAGATTTCAGATTATCTACCAACTCTTAAATAAAATTCTCCTCGTTTAAAGAAATGGAACCACCGAATGTCGTAGCAGACGCGTTGGCTCAGTAAGTTTATTTGAGCAATAATTGCCTTCGATTAGTTACAGTGCCAACGGTAATTATACAGTACTTGCTTGTAAATGATATCCTCAGTTTGTGAAATACAAGGAGCTGTACATTTCCAACCTGGAGAGTGAGTTTGCAGTTGCTCTGTCTGTCAGCCAGGTGTGCTGGATAAAAAGGATGATGCATAAATATTCTTACTACAGTGAAATAAGTCTGAAGTCAGAATGAAATTTTCACCCTGCAGCAGAGGGTGCGCTGATATGAAACTTTTTGGCAGATTAAAACTGTGTGCCGGACCGAGACTCAAACTCGGGACTTTTGCCTTTCGCGGGCAAGTGCTCTACCACTCACGGGTCGTGAGTCGTGCTTGGGTAGCTCAGTTGGTAGAGCACTTGTCCGCGAAAGGCAAAAGTCCCGAGCTCGAGTCTCGGTCCGGCACAGAGTTTTAATCTGCCAGGAAGTTTCAAGTCTAAAGTTGCTAGTCGCACGTCAGATGGCAGTAGGACAGGATTTAAAGGAAGATTGCTCACTATGTAGATTACTGGAAACTATAGGAAATGTGTTTATTACACTACTGGAAAAGTAAAACTATGGAGTACGAGAATAACCACCCAGTACATTTTTTGTGCACAGCCTAAGGAATGGTGGTAAATTATTTGCCTTTGGTCGAAGGTGCCTTGCGAGGGCCTAATATCTGCAAAACAAATACCACGAAAACAATGAGGCTTGACGTTATGAAACACATTTATCAGATGCTGGTAAACAAATGATCGTGTGCAATGTTTTTGATTTCACGTATCTATGTAGCGAGAATCGTTTATACTCACACAATGTTGAACATAGTGAGCGTGATAGTTTTAGAGGCAGCCTGCAACAGACTACTAAGATTGGGAAGGTCTGGAAATATTTCGTAGCACAGTGGCATCGCTAGTATCGATTGCAGTGGGCATTCTGACATCGTGGTAGGAACATGGAACAACTGCAGTTATTAAGCATATCCAGTGCGGATATTTAAGAACCCGTGACTGTTTATTTTATATAAATACAGAAAACTGTAACCAGTCACTGTTTTGGAATAGTTATTTATTGTATGAACAGGTTTTCGAACCTGTCAGGCTCATCTTAAGTTGATGCACATGGGGTTACATGACTATTACAAAGCATAGTGCTGTTACGCTTTGAAATAGTCATGTAATTTCCCGTGTACCATCTAAAGATTACACCAGCTATGGTACCTCCACTGCACCACTTGGAGATGAGCCTGAGACGATTCACAAACCTTTTTATGGAATATATAACTATTTCAAGTTACTGGTTGCAGTTTTCTCTATTTATAAACAACTTAAACTAGTTGCCTGGTTCCGTGAATTATGCCGTGTAACATATTGTATTTGTTTCAAAGCACGTGTTATTAAGAAGGACGTTAACTCCATAAATTTGACATGGAGTGCCCACAAGCTGCCAAAATACGACATTGTGTGTAGCATCAGGCTCAGCCACAATGGCATCTGATGTTTCGAAAGGAAGCAGTGCACAGCAATACTACCTGACGTTAGAATGAGGAATACCGACAAGTGCAGTCTTTACATACATTACGACGAACGTAATTCTTCCACAAAAGCTGTCCATTTTTACCGAGTCTAGGGTTTTCTTCACTAATCTGTGACCCTTACCAGCTAACATTAACGGTAGACAAAGAGAAAATTCACAACAGAGCTGCGTATTTCACCACTGGATAAATTAATAAGCACGATATGGTCACAAGTCCTATTTTTAAAGGTGAAGGGCCGGTCGAAGTTCTGTACTTCGCGCCTTCTTTTGTTTGTTTCTTGCTTCAAAAGTATTTGTGCCGACTACCGTCTGGATGCCTCATACATACCCACTTTAATACCCTATGAGCTGGTACTGGAGACAAGTGTGTCGTTTGGAGGCATGCTGACGTAGTCAGGTTCTCAGAATAATAATACTGTTAAGAGAATTCTTAGAGAATAGTAGTGCAAGTCATTTGGGCCATGTCGCATGTTCTGCAAGTCGTAAGTCGAACTGATAAGACATTGTGTTAGGTACAGAAGCTTTTCATAAGGTGCATTATACATATAGAATTTAAGGTATTCGTACATACTTCTATTGATGCGAAAACTACAGTCCAGCTAGTACACTAGGCAGAAACATTACAAATAAACAGTAAAATTCTTTGGACTGAAACGGCATTATTTGATACTTTGTGGAATCTCTATAATTTCCACTATTTTGAGATTTTTCGCAGATGGGGGGGCCAGATAGCACCCATCCTTAGTTTTAACAAGGTATCCCAGCAGTATTAGCGTTCCAGCAGCACCGTATTAAATAAGTAGAATATTGCCTACTAGCCTGAAATGTGTTCCGTGTACATAGCTTCTGGCAATTATGATTGAGCCTAAGTTAATCGTAAGTCCATAACTCCAATTCCAGACAACTTTGAAGTTAGCTAATACAATCGTCCTTTACATTTCTAAATAAGAAGGTACCCAATAGTTACGCCTCATGGAAGAGATTCCAGACACGTCAAGCACGTGGTCAATATTAGGTACAAAATAAACACCGTAATATATTCACCAAAGGAGCGGATTGAATAGTGTATTCGAAATTTGTATGCGATATACACTGCACTTACGTAAAAACAGTTTCATCTTGTGAGTCACAGTGACACTACTTAAGAAGGATAACAGATCTTCCTTACGGCTAGAGGAGTGCCACTTCCGTCTTTATTTTAGTGGAGCTGGGCGACAGTGTCAATATTAGCAAAGAAGTGCTAGACAGAGGAGGTCAGAGATAGCACAGTAACTATGAGAGAGCAAATTAACATTAAGGCTTAAGTTACTAGAGGAACAGTGAAGAGGTGCATCTCTGAGATTTATGTTTGCTTTAAGAAAATCTTTGATAGAGGAGAAATAGTAGCAACTGGAGACGGATAGGTTTTCAACCAAAACTTTAATTTCAGCTATTTCGAAGAACTACTTCTCTATCTTATTTTGCTCTCAAGATTCCACCACCTTCGTAGAGAATAGTACCGCAGGTCATTTGGTCCATGTCGCATGTTCTGCAAATCGTAAGTTGAACTGACAAGACTTTTTGTGAGGTACAGAAGCTTTACAAAAGGTGCATTATACATGTAGGATTGAAGTGATTTGTAAATACTTTTGTTGATGGGAAAAAAATAATCCAGGTTGTACAACAGGCAGCTTGGCACACAGCAAATAAAATGTAAACACAAGGGGCGTGAGATGTGACTCGAGGTACAGAAGGAATGTTTCAATCGGAAATTAAGTATCATGGTGCATCGCTAAACTTACAAAAAGACGCGATGGTAGCATCTGAAGCGTGCACGTACACGTAACAACTCTAGAAGTTAATGTAGGCTGTTTTAGACATCCCACCTAAAGGCTCTTACTATCCTCGCACTTAGTTACCACCGTCACAAAAAGACCCACCAGGACTTGAGAGCACTGAAATCAGGTCATCATCTCAGGGTGATGCCATATGTTACGTGCATTAATATAATCCACCTAAATTTAGCAACCTTTAAGTAGATGTCAAACCCGGAAATAATAATAAGAATCTGACTAATCAGGAGAAACCCAAGAGAAATTGTAATCGTCACGTTTACTAGAAATCATCAAACTCTCTGAAGTTGTTGTTGTTGTGGTCTTCAGTCCTGAGACTGCTTTGATGCAGCTCTCCATGCCACTCTATCCTGTGCAAGCTTTTTCATCTCCCAGTACCTACTGCAACCTACATCCTTCTGAATCTGCTTAGTGTATTCATCTCTTGGTCTCCCTCTATGATTTTTACCCTCCACGCTGCCCTCCAATACTAAATTGGTGATCCCTTGATGCCTCAGAACATGTCCTACCAACCGATCCCTTCTTCTGGTCAAGTTGTGCCACAAACTTCTCTTCTCCCCAATCCTATTCAATACTTCCTCATTAGTTATGTGATCTACCCATCTAATCTTCAGCATTCTTCTGTAGCACCACATTTCGAAAGCTTCTATTCTCTTCTTGTCCAAACTATTTATCGTCCATGTTTCACTTCCATACATGGCTACACTCCATACGAATACTTTCAGAAATGACTTCCTGACACTTAAATCAATACTGGATGTTAACAAATTTCTCTTCTTCAGAAACGCTTTCCTTGCCATTGCCAGCCTACATTTTATATCCTCTCTACTTCGACCATCATCAGTTATTTTGCTCCCCAAATAGCAAAACTCCTTTACTACTTTAAGTGCCTCATTTCCTAATCTAATTCCCTCAGCATCACCCGACTTAATTCGGCTACATTCCATTATCCTTGTTTTGCTTTTGTTGATGTTCATCTCATATCCTCCTTTCAAGACACTGTCCATTCCATTCAACTGCTCTTCCAAGTCCTTTCCTGTCTCTGACAGAATTACAATGTCATCGGCGAACCTCAAAGTTTTTATTTCTTCTCCATGAATTTTAATACCTACCCCGAATTTTTCTTTTGTTTCCTTTACTGCTTGCTCAATATACACATTGAACAACATCGGGGAGAGGCTACAACCCTGTCTTACTCCCTTCCCAACCACTGCTTCCCTTTCATGTCCCTCGACTCTTATAACTGCCATCTGGTTTCTGTACAAATTGTAAATAGCCTTTCGCTCCCTGTATTTTACCCCTGCCACCTTCAGAATTTGAAAGAGAGTATTCCAGTCAACATTGTCAAAAGCTTTCTCTAAGTCTACAAATGCTAGAAACGTAGGTTTGCCTTTCCTTAATCTTTCTTCTAAGATAAGTCGTAAGGTCAGTATTGCCTCACGTGTTCCAGTGTTTCTACGGAATCCAAACTGATCTTCCCCGAGGTTGGCTTCTACTTGTTTTTCCATTCGTCTGTAAAGAATTCGTGTTAGTATTTTGCAGCTGTGACTGATTAAGCTGATAGTTCGGTAATTTTCACATCTGTCAACACCTGCTTTCTTTGGGATTGGAATTATTATATTCTTCTTGAAGTCTGAGGGTATTTCGCCTGTTTCATACATCTTGCTCACCAGATGGTAGAGTTTTGTCAGGACTGGCTCTCCCACGGCCGTCAGTAGTTCCAATGGAATATTGTCTACTCCGGGGGCCTTGTTTCGACTCAGGTCTTTCAGTGCTCTGTCAAACTCTTCACGCAGTATCGTATCTCCCATTTCATCTTCATCTACATCCTCTTCCGTTTCCATAATATTGTCCTCAAGTACATCGCCCTTGTATAGACCCTCTATATACTCCTTCCACCTTTCTGCTTTCCCTTCTTTGATTAGAACTGGGTTTCCATCTGAGCTCTTGATATTCATACCAGTCGTTCTCTTATCTCCAAAGGTCTCTTTAATTTTCCTGTAGGCGGTATCTATCTTACCCCTAGTGAGATAGGCCTCTACATCCTTACATTTGTCCTCTAGCCATCCCTGCTTAGCCATTTTGCACTTCCTGTCGATCTCATTTTTGAGACGTTTGTATTCCTTTTTGCCTGTTTCACTTACTGCATTTTTATATTTTCTCCTTTCATCAATTAAATTCAATATTTCTTCTGTTACCCAAGGATTTCTACTAGCCCTCGTCTTTTTACCTACTTGATCCTCTGCTGCCTTCACTACTTCATCCCTCAAAGCTACCCATTCTTCTTCTACTGTATTTCTTTCCCCCATTCCTGTCAATTGCTCCCTTATGCTCTCCCTGAATCTCTGTACAACCTCTGGTTCTTTCAGTTTATCCATGTCCCATCTCCTTAAATTCCCACCTTTTTGCAGTTTCTTCAGTTTTAATCTACAGGTCATAACCAATAGATTGTGGTCAGAGTCCACATCTGCCCCTGGAAATGTCTTACAATTTAAAACCTGGTTCCTAAATCTCTGTCTTACCATTATATAATCTATCTGATACCTTTTAGTATCTCCAGGGTTCTTCCATGTATACAACCTTCTTTCATGATTCTTAAACCAAGTGTTAGTTATGATTATGTTGTGCTCTGTGCAAAATTCTACCAGGCGGATTCCTCTTTCATTTCTGTCCCCCAATCCATATTCACCTACTATGTTTCCTTCTCTCCCTTTTCCTACACTCGAATTCCAGTCACCCATGACTATTAAATTTTCGTCTCCCTTCACAATCTGAATAATTTCTTTTATTTCATCATACATTTCTTCAATTTCTTCGTCATCTGCAGAGCTAGTTGGCATATAAACTTGTACTACTGTAGTAGGTGTGGACTTCGTATCTATCTTGGCCACAATAATGCGTTCACTATGCTGTTTGTAGTAGCTTACCCGCATTCCTATTTTCCTATTCATTATTAAACCTACTCCTGCATTCCCCCTATTTGATTTTGTGTTTATAACCCTGTAGTCACCTGACCAGAAGTCTTGTTCCTCCTGCCACCGAACTTCACTAATTCCCATTATATCTGACTTTAACCTATCCATTTCCCTTTTTAAATTTTCTAACCTACCTGCCCGATTAAGGGATCTGACATTCCACGCTCCGATCCGTAGAACGCCAGTTTTCTTTCTCCTGATAACGACATCCTCTTGAGTAGTCCCCGCCCAGAGATCCGAATGGGGGACTATTTTACCTCCGGAATATTTTACCCAAGAGGACGCCATCATCATGTAATCATACAGTAAAGCTGCATGCCCTCGGGAAAAATTACGGCTGTAGTTTCCCCTTGCTTTCAGCCGTTCGCAGTACCAGCACAGCAAGCCGTTTTGGTTATTGTTACAAGGCCAGATCAGTCAATCATCCAGACTGTTGCCCTTGCAACTACTGAAAAGGCTGCTGCCCCTCTTCAGGAACCACACGTTTGTCTGGCCTCTCAACAGATACCCCTCCGTTGTGGTTGCACCTACGGTACGGCTATCTGTATCGCTGAGGCACGCAAGCCTCCCCACCAACGGCAAGGTCCGTGGTTCTCTGAAGTTAGCGTGTATAAAAGCGAAGGAAGAAGGAACTCAACTTCCGCGTAAATATTTCGCACTCAGTTTAGAGAGTACTGAAAAACAGATTTTAAAATTTGGCGGATATCTTGGCATCAAAACTTGTTCTAAGGCAAGTGATAAATGCTGATTCAAAATATCCAAACCATTTGACAGTGTCACCCTCCATTTTTAGATACATTCCTTCAGCCATTTATGTTTCACTAGCACAATTGTTGTTACATGGAGTACTAATGAATGCGACATTTGTTAAGAAAATAGTGAGATTGAGTCAAATGACATATATACCATGTGGAAATATCTAGTTCCAGTTTTAATACACATACAAAATTCTTACACATTGAACATATTTCGATAATGTAAGGTGTAATTGGTTTGAATTTCTTGGCTCTAGACTTGCGTTTGTGCTGAGCATTTGGGCTGTCACGCTGAAGTGTCCAACAGTAGTCAGCCAACTTTGCTGCACTCCATCGGCCTTGATACCATAACTCCATCAGCGAGACGTCGTGGTGAAAACGTTTACCATGTTCGTCACTTGCTAAACCTAGATTTTGGGGAAGTCAAAACTATGAGTCAAGGAATTGAGTTTTGGGGGACATATTGACACCTAGCAGCCACCGATGCACTTCTACACAACATTTATAGTAATCAGATTTATAATTTCTAAGGAAAACGTCTATAACTGATTTGAATGCCATCCATGCAATTGTTTAGTTTCATTTAGTAAGTCTTGGGAGTGGGTATCAGCAATTGCCTTCCTTATTTTTCGCCATATGAGCATACTTCCTTTCACTTTCGCTAAACTCCATCCTAGAAAATTGTTATACAGGTGCCGAAAAGCATCTGAGACGTTGTCTACTGCCTTTATTAAATTCTTCACGAGGCCCAGCTTGATTTGAAGTGGTTGCATGATAACTTCTCCCCGATCAATCAAGAGCACAGGAATGACAGTTTTATTTCATGGCTACATTCTGTTCTGATTGGCCAATTTTACTTTATGTAGTGGTGCTTCATGTCTCTACTGTTCCACTCGCACATAAAACATCAGTACTTCGTGTACCCTGCCTTCATTTCCATGAGAAAGATGGTAGCTTCTAAGTTACCATGGATACACCATTCAACTCGCGAAAGCGTTTTTTTTTTTTTTTTTCAAGAAATAGACATAATTTCACATGTCTCTTACAGGTGTGAAGAATATTAAACTGATACTAAAGCATATTTGTTTCCATTGTGTGACAATACTGAGTTCAGGCTTGTTTTAGATAAGTCGATGAACAATCGCCGTGCTTCAGTGTTGTGTTCCATTCCGACCTTCAGCGTCCGTAGAGTAGCGAACAGTGCCACTAATTGCAAAGAATTTCATAAGTTTTCTGTGTCTATGGCGAAAATGTGAAGTTGTCCTAGTGCAAGGAAATTAATTCCTTGAACCGTGAACCATGCAGTTCAGCTCAACCTTTCGTTAGTGCCAGGTCCCGTAGGAGGTTACAATAATCAGCATTAAATGAGTCTGACAAGTTGCTGGAAGAAGAGAACATTCTTCTTGCGTTTCTTCAGCATCCATATATTCCATAGGTACTATCGGTATTGTACAAGCGAGGATATCATGTGCAATTGGTCTAAAAACGAGGGGACTCCTGACTACGAGTGCACGAGTTTTGCAGAACAACCCGGTGACACTTTCCAAACAGGAACAGGTCTTTTATGTGGTTGTTCGGCTCACACTGTTACAGGAGCTGCGAATGCTACATGGTTGTTCATCTTTGCCTTCCTTATCCAACCGTGCATGTTGCCTGCACGTGTGAAGATACAAGGACTGTGATGTCCACGATTCAGCAGTATCCACATTTAAATCGACGGTTATGCTTTCTTCGGAAACGGTGTGAAAGTCTTTCGATGGTATCTGTCTGTTACATAGCCGCACAAATAGCAAAACTAATCCGATTATTTTCTGAAACCTCTGAACGTCATAATATTGAATTGCGCGGTAAATAACGAAAGAAATGAAAATTGGTATTTGACATTGAAAATGTTTTTACGTATTAGGTAAAATACAATTCATTTCACAAAATCGTTCAAATGGCTCTCAGAAATATGGGACTTAACATCTCAGGTCACAAGTCCCCTAGATCTAGAACTACTTAAACCTAAATAACCTAAGGATATCACACACATCCATGCCCGATGCAGGATTCGAACCTACGACCGTAGCCGCAGCGCAGTTCCGGACTGAAGCGCCTAGAACCACTCGAATTATTTTCACAGACGACGAAAATAGTATATGGAATGCATGAAAAGTTACTAAAAACGTGAGGGCAAGAAAAAAATGGTGAACGGTGTTCCATGAAAATTAATTTTCAAAACTCGATGTGATGGATAAATATTGTTTTCAAATAGGAAATCTGCGATACTACATTAGGAAAAGTAAACACCATGCCAGATACCTGTAGCTTGTTTACCAATGTAATCTGCCCCACCTAAATTTATTGAGTTATTCCCAACTAACAGAACAAACACATCAATGGTTCTAGCACAAGTCAGAGACACAGATCTCACATTCCTCTGGGTCATGATCAAATGACCTGCTTCGGTCAAAGTTACATAAGTATCCCATGCTGGTCACTGCATTGACATACATAATCTCTTATGAAGAGTAACTACGTAGCAGGAATTACCTCGCTTTACCGTCTTGTATAAATGTACCTTCTCTTATTACTCAATTACAGTGTTAAAGTTTTATCTCTTATATGTAAATATTCATAATCACTAATCAAATCTTAAGTTTCCTCTTTAACCACCTTCTAAATTCAGGAAAGTATTAAGTCACTACTTCTGAATACCCAAGTAAATATTACTGTGCCGCTCAGTGCACAGCTACACAGAGCACATCTGGAGTGATAATTCACTATTACAGGTAAACTCTTCACTGAAGGGTACCTTATACTTTAAACAACTCTATCTCCCTTCTTATAACAAAAAATAATAAAGTTTAGCAAACAGACTCATCGGTATAATTAGTCAGCAGGGATCACAGCGCTCCTTTTAGTTTTACCTTCAGACACGCTCTGTGTTGTGTGAATCTTTTAGCTTTTCTCTCTGAGTATCGGCCAGAATGACATCCTTGGGATGCAGGACATCTCTAATGACAAACGACCCTTCATACACAGGATAAAACTTTTTAATGACTCGCTCCCCTGACTTGGATGACTGGGGATGAGTCTTCGACACAGTTTCTTCGACTTCATACTAACTCTTCCGTTGCCCCGACTTTCGTGTAACCAGCTTCTCTCCTGTCCATCCCTTCAGCCTTTCCACAGGGTTTTCCTTCATTGTTCCTGGCTGAAGACGATCCATAGGCCAATGGAACCCTTCAGCATGGTCTAAGTAAGCACACCTGCGCAAGGGGTTGCTAGTTATCGGGAGCTGCAACGTTAGGCGCAATTATGTAGCTCCTTAGGAAGATAGCATTCAGTGTCGGAATGAAAGTCAATGCACACTTAGTATGTCTGCCGAGGGTCTCATCTGAGATGGAAGAGCGGCCTTGCCTGCGCGTGTCGAGCGTGCAGGGTGCAGTCGTCTGCAAGTTGTGGCTCATGTTGGCAGCAATGGCCGGCCGCTATGGCCGAGCGATACTAGGTGCTTCAGTCTGGAACCGCGCTGCTGCTACGGTCGCAGGTTCGAATCCTGCCCTGGGGCACGGATGTGTGTGTTGTCCTTAGGTTAGTAAGGTTTAAGTAGTTCTACGTCTAGGGGACTGATGACCTCAGATGTTAAGCCCCATTGTGCTTAGAGCCCTTTGAATCTTTTTGGCACCAATGACGCCTAACACAAGGGTTTTGAGGTTACACTCAGTTCGAACAGGCGGCTGGAATAAATGGTGAAGACTGCTCGTTGGTTGCAAGCAGAGCTTGCAATTTGCAGTGTTGTTCCCAGAGCTGATCGGCTTCCTGTGGTTTGTAGCTGAGTAGAGGGTGTCGACTCCATGACAGTCTTATTTGCAGATTTATAGACATATGTTATTGGGTGGGGATTTGTAGGACTGCCCTTGATAGGTCAGGGGTGTACTGCACAAAGAAAGCAGCTACTCGTGCAGCAGAGTACTTGTGGAGTGTACATGGGCGTTTTCTAGGCTACGCAGTAGTTTGAGGTATTCTCATGAACACTCGCCAGTCGACACGTAGAGAGGAAAATCAGATCGCGTTCGGAATAAAGGCACTTCGACAGTAATGATTCTGTCAGTAAATTTTCGAACTATTCATAACAAAGTTGCTGACTTTACAGCCCTCCGGGAACGTTCTCGCGCTCGAATTATTCTCGGGACCGACAGCTGGCTGAAACCCGAAGTAGAAAACAGAGAGATATTTAGAGAGTCATGGAACGTTTATCGGAAAGCCAGATTAGATATCACGAGATGCGGCGTGTTCATTGTTGTTGACAAAAATACTGTGTCTATTTAGGTGTAAGTTGAATGTGACAATGGAGTTATCCGGTAGCGTATAACAGATCTAGAGGAAGCCAAGTTAATTTTTGAGTGTTTTACCGACCACCCGATCCCACTGTGACAGTTCTAGAGTCATTCAAAAGAAGTCTACGGTCAGTAGCGTGTAAATACCCAGATCATGCAATACTAGTTGGAGGTGTCTTGAACCTAACGAGCATCCACTGGGACTTTATAGCTTCACTGCGGAGAATACAGACACAGTCATGCGAGGTACTTTCGAACCCAGTTTTCTTGAAACTGTCTTGAAGAACTAGACCGGTAGTACATCCGTAGTGGGTGTATCTTGGACCTCGTAGCTACAAACAAGCCGGACCTTATCAACAGCGTCAGAGAACAGACTGAGATTAATGGTCATGATATCATTATACAATAATGATTACGAAAGTCAATAAATCAGTCAACACTAGAAGACTGTTACTGTTACAAAGAGGAAATAAGCAGTCACATCTCACTTACACAGCGAGTTGTCATCGATTAGTTCCAGTAAGATGCATTTAAAGGACTAATGGGCAAAGTTTAAGCAGATAGTAAATCGTGGTCTGGAAAACTGCGCTTAGTAGATGGATTAACGACGGATAAGACCCAAGATGGTTTAATAACGAAATTCGGAAAATGCTGCGGAAACAAAGGCTGTTGCACCCTCGGTTCAAAAGAGAGTGTGCAAATGACGACAGACAAAGGTTAATAGTGATTTATGCGTCTGTGAAAAGATCTATGCGTGAAGTTTACAACCATACCTTAGTAAAAGAGCTGGTCGTGAACCCGAGAAAATTCTGGTCCTAAGTGAATTGGCTAAGACGATATAAGGCATCCATAAAGTGAGTTGTTCACCAGTCTGGTGTGGCAGTTGCAGACAGCAAAACGAAAGTCGATATTTTAAACTTCGCGTTTAAGAACCTATTCACGCATAAGAATAGTACATTCATACCGACGTTCGACCATCAAATAGCCTCCCATTTAAACGAAACGGTAATAAGTATCCCTACCGCAGAGAAAAAACTTAAAGAGTTGAAAAGAACTGTCACAATGTCCGAATGAAGTCCCAATTAGGTTTTACTGAGAGTGCGCTACGGTATTGGCGCTTACATAGCTTGCATTTATTGCGAAACTCTTGTCGAGCGCGAAGTTTCAAGCAACTGGAAAGAAGCTCTGGTGATTCCTGTAGATAAGAACGATAAAAGAACGGATCTCCAAAATTACGGTCCAATATCCCTAACATCGGCGTCCTGCAGAATCTTTGATAATATTCTCAGTTCGAATATAATAAATTTTCTCGAAACCAGGAAGCTTATGTCCACGAACCAGCACGATTTTAGAGAGCATCGCTCACGCCAACCTCAGCTTGCGCTTGTCTCACATTATGCACTCCAAACTATGGATAAAGAATTACAGGCAGATTACATATATCGAAATTTCCGGCAAGGATTTAACAAGGTTCGTATCGGTTTTCAGATATGTGAATTCTTGGAGACTTCTTAAGTAGTAGAAGACACAATATTGTCCTCGATGGCGAGTGTGCATCAGAGACAAGGGTATCGACCGAGCGAGGTGGCGCAGTGGTTAGACACTGGACTCGCAGTCGGGAGGACGACGGTTCAATCCCGCGTCCGGCCATCCTGATTTAGGTTTTCCGTGATTTCCCTAAATTACTCCAGGCAAATGCCTGGATGGTTCCTTTCAAAGGGCACGGCCGACTTCCTTCCCCGTCCTTCCCTAATCCGATGAGACCGATGACCTCGCTGTCTGGTCTCCTTCCCCAAAACAACCAACCAACCAACCAACCAACCAACAAGGGTATCGTCAGGAGGGCCCGAGGGAAGTTTGATAGAACCTCTATTATTCTCTGTTACATAAATATGGAGGGGGCAGAAATCTATGGTTGTCTGCAGATGATGCCGTGGTGTACGGGAAGGTGTTGAAGTTGAGTGGCTGTAGGAAGATACCACTAACACAAAATTTCTAGCCGCGCGGAGTTGCCGCGCGGTTTGAGCCGTTATGAAACGGATTGCGTGGCCCCTCCCGTCGGAGGTTCGAGTCCTCCTTCGGGCATGGGTATGTATGTTGTTCTTACCAAATTAGTTTGTTAGTTTCAGTAGTGTGTCAGTCTATGGATCGATGACCTCAGAAGTTTGGTCCCTTAGGAATTCACACACATTTGAACAAAATTCCTAGATGGTGCAATGAATGGTAGGTAGCTCTAAATGTAGAAAAATGTGACTTGATGCAGATGAGTTGGAAAAACAAACCCGTTATATTTGGGTACAGCATTACTAATGTCCTCCTTGGTAAAATAATGTCGTTTAAACATTTGGGTATAACTGTGCAACACGACATGAAATGGAAAGAGTATGTGAAGATTGCAGTATGGAAGGCGAAGGATTGAATGCGGGTTGTCAGGAGAATTCTGGGAAAGTGTGGTTCACCTGTAAAGGACACTGAATATGGGACGCTAGTGCGATGAAGTTTTGAGTACTGCTTGAGCGTTTGGGATCCTTACCAGGTCGGATTAAAGGCAGACATCGGAACACTTCAGAGGCGGGCTGCTATATTTGTTACCAGTAAGTTAGAACAACAAGCAAATGTTACGGATACGCTTTGGGTACTCAAATGGGAACCCCGGAGGGAAGGTAACCTTATTTTCGAAGAACGCTGGTGAGAAATGGAATATGAAGCTGACAGAAGAAAGATTCAACTACCGCCAAGAGACATTTCCAATAAGGTCCACGACGGTAAGATACGATATATCAGGCCTCATATGGAGGCGTATACACAGTCGTTTTTACCTCGCACTGTTTTCGAGTGTAACAGTAAAGGAAATGACTAGCAGTGCGACAGGGCACCCTACGGTGGCTTGTCGGAGTATGTATGTAGATGTAGATTAATAAATGGTTCTAAGCCCGATCTATCTTACACCAATTCTTGTGGTGGTGGCACGTATCATGAAGGCCATTGTGCATTTGATGTTTCCACAGCGCAGTGACTGCTGTATTACATTTCGGGTGGGCAGCCACGAATATTTCGCTTCTTCCGAAGATTGCTGAACGTCATACAGCCAAAGTATTAGAAGAAGAAGCGAAACGATTATGGGCTACACACCAGCAATTCAGTGGCACATGAGGGATATTGTTTAAAATCTTTTCAAATACACCAACGTAGTTACTCCAATTACTGTAAATGATGCCAACATCCGTTCTACACAACGTACCAATTTCCTTCGTGACCCCTCTGTGGGGTTTTCTTGGAGCTAATATTAGCAGGTAAAAATCAGGAACATGCTTTGGGTTCGTAACAATTCAGTTTCACTTACAATCTCTTCTGGGTTTGTCACCGCGTTTCAACTATAAAATTCCGACGTTTCGGTGCCTATTGCAAGACGCTTTCCTCAGGGTGTATTGCTAACTGGTGAACGGCTGCTAGTTTAATTACTTATATACTACAGAGGAGTGCTGCCATTGGATATGAAGGTGAGGAGGAAGGGTATTTGGTGTTCTTTTATTGGTTTCTGCATTGCGTGTTGTTATTGGCGGAAATAGGCGTTTTCCATTGGAGTTTGATTTATTGCTTACCGTTGATGGAAATCGGCGAACAGGAAATTCAGCGGCGACAGCAACGTAGCGTTGTTTACTAACTGCCTTGTATCGGCTAGGACGCGTCAGCACCCTGTGTGCCCTCCGCCGCTGTGGCCTACCGCCCGCTTGTTGCTTTGCGAGAGCTGTCCTTCCGCAAAGATGTCACTGCTGGTAGACAAGACGCTGGGAGTCCGTACCTGTCTTCTCTATTCATGTCGCCTGGGTATTTTTATAGCGTCTCTAATCTTCCCCCTTTAAGTAAACGGCTATTTCGCCAGTACCCGGGCCTATTGAAATTCAATCTTCATCCTGCACTGTTCCTGGTGTTCCGCCACCGCTGATTTGTGTCATTGCTTGAGACAGATATATCTCTAGTATTCAGGTAACCTTCTGCTTATTGGCCACCCAGTCTCGCCTATATACACTAGTCCATATTCGCACCCGATTTCATAAACTCCGGTGGCAAGAAACTTGTCAAATGTATCTTTCGTCGAGACCAGAACGTCTTCTATTTTGTTGTTGCTACCAAAATTTAGCTTAATATTTTCCCGACGGAAAATTTTGCCCAGACGTTCAGTGACCCCTTGTACGTATGGTAGCAGGGCGGTGTTCCGTGCTTCGTTCTGCTTTTCCCTATTGCTTTCCTCCTTTGGCACCATAGTTTTATGTATCATCCTCATGTCGCAGCCATTAGCTCCAAAAATAGACCTGAGGTTCTGCAGTTCAGCTTTGAGATTGTGTTCATCGCAGATCCTGTGGGCCCTCTTAGTTAAAGTTTGCAGAGCCGTTTTCTTTTGCGTAGGATGGCGGTGGGAGGATGGATGCAGGTACCTGTCTGTGTTGGTGGGCTTTCTATGAACTGTGTGTCCAAGCTTCCCATCAGGCATAAGGTACACATCCGCGTCGAGGAAAGGCAATACCCCGTTCTTTCCCACCTCCATGGTGAAGTTAATTTTGCTGTGCTGCTGACTGAGATGTAGGTGGAAATTCTGAAGCTCGTCTGCTCCGTGTGACCAGATCAGAAATACATCGCAAACGTATCGTAGCCAGAATTCTGGGCGTAATGGTGCGGACTGGAGTGCTGTTTCTTCAAACGCTTGCATAAAAATATCTGCTGCGACAGTCGATAGAGGGGAACCCAAAGCTACACCGTCCGTCTGTTCGTAGAAATCCTCTTTCCACCTGAAATAGGTGGTCGTCAAACAGTGGCGCACTAGCTCGGAGATATCAGGTGCCATGCGTTCCTCTAAGATGTTCATGGTGTCCGTCACGGCTCCATTCGTGAATAAAGACCTCACGTCGAAACTGACCATCAGACCCGTACCCGAGACAAGCTTTTCTTTCAAAAGTGCTACAAAGTGAGTGAAATTCTTGACGTATCAATCTATGTGGGTCACTGGATGTCTCAGCTTCGGTGCATCTTTTGCTAGTCTGTAGGTCGTTCAATTAATACTACTCACTATCGACCGTAGAGGAAAGGCTTTGTGGACCGGAACGGGGTATTACCTTTTTTCAACGTGAAAGTTTACCTTAGGCCTGACTGGGAAGCTTGGACACATAGTTCATAGAATGCGCACCAACACGGACGGGTACTTGCATGCATCCTCCCACCACCATCCTACACAAAAGAAATCGGCTCTGTAATCTTTAACTAGGAGGGTCCACAGGATCTGCGACGAATAGAATCTCTGAAGCTGAACTACAGAACCTCAGGTTTAATGTCTACGACATGAGGATGATACTTAAAACCATGGCGCCAAAGGAGGAGGGAAATAGGGAAATGCAGAACAAAGCACGGAACACCGCCTTGCTAGCGTACGTACAAGGTGTCACTGAACGTCTGGGCAAAATTCTCCGTCGGGCAGGTACAGTTATTGAGCCAATTTTTCGCAGAAACAACAAAATAGACGTTCTGGGCTCGACGAAAGATAAAATTGGCAAGTTTCATGCCACCGGGGTCTATGAAATCTTGTGCGAATATGGAATGGTCTGTGTAGGCGGGACTGGGCGTATCCGTCTCAAGCAATACAACAAATCAGCGGTGGCAGAACACCAGGAACAGTGCAGGATGAAGATTGAATTTCGAGAAGCCCGCGTTTAAGAGGTCCGAGCAGATGTAATTTCGATGTATTGCTCATGCGCTGCCTACGATATGCAAGGTATAAGAGAATCTCTGACCAGAGAGCAGTGTTGACTGGAGTAGGAACTGTGTAGCTGTAGCAGTAAGTTGTTGCTAGTCTGCAGTCTGCTCTGGTCTGGTGTATCGTGTTGGGTGGCCGGTCGCGGTGCAGTGATGTCGGAGCCTGAGTATTATTGTATAAGGTAAAAAGCAGCCTCGCGCATATGTAGTAATGTCATCTCAAGTCCCATGTCAATGTTTTAAAAATCTCGTAATAATAATCTTTCTCATAAAAAGTAACTTTTAACAACCATTCATTTCAATTTAAAGAATTTACTAATTTATCCCATCCATGATCATCGCGATTGTTGCAAAAGAAAAATCAGTTGCTTCCTTTCATAAATGACAAATCTATCGGCCAGAATTGCACAGGGCTGTGCCAGAAAACATTATTTTAAGAGCAGATATATATGCGTTGTCCGGCGACTTCATTGAGGTAAGAATTTTTCTCTTTTTTATTCAGAATGATCTTTCAGGGCCATGACGAAACACTGCTGACGTCCAAAATTTACCAGGTTAAATTCACAGTCAATTATTGAAAAGTTATAAGTGAGCGACAATTTAATTGAGAGGTTAGTTACATTGTATTATTACCAGGTCACTGAATTTATTTTTTTGTTGGGACGTTACACTGAATGTGAACGACATAATTATAATGTTTTACTGTTGAGAAGTTTAGGAATTTTTCTGTTTTGAGGTTACGCTAAATGTGAATGAATTTTGTGGGTAGATTAAATCAGAAAAGAATTTTGTGTGGAGGTTAATGTAGAAAGAATTTTGTGGGAAGGTTAAATGCGAATAATGGGAACGAATTTTGGTGGGGAATATTATTCATACTATTCATATTATTTATTTTATTTTGTTGGGAGGTTACACGCGTACTCTCGAAATAGCCGTTTAGCTTGAGGAGGGCGGTCAGAGAGGCTATAGAATTAGCCAAGCGACCCGACAACGTGAATAGAGAAGACGGGTACGGACTCCCAGGGTCTTGGCTGCCAGCAGTGACATCTTTGCGGAAGGACAGCTCTCTCAAAGCAACAAGCGCGAGGAGGGCACACAGGGTGCTGACGCGTCCTAGCCGACAATAGGCAGTTAGTAAACAGCGCTACGCTGCAGTTGCAGTGAATTTCCTGTTCGCCGATTTCCACCAATGGCAAGCAATAAAGGAAACTCCAATGGAAAACGCCCGTTTCCGCCAATGACAAGACGCAATGCAAAGTCTAATAAAAGGACACCTAATATCCCTCCTCCTCACCCTCATATCCTCAACAGTATATAAGTAATTAAACTAGCGGCCATGCAGCAGTTAGCAATACTCCCCGAGGAAGGCGTTTTGTAATATTCGCCTAACGTCGGACTTTTATAGTTGACAATGCGTGTACAAACCCAGAAGAATTTTAATAACTGTGACAACGGCCGCGGAAGCCTACTTTTACATTTTACTCACAACTTAAGTTTCATACTCTAGCTAGATATTCTTAGAATGACCCGCATTAACCAGGTAACCCGACTGAAAACATTTCACACAAACCTTCAAGGGTCCGGCCGCGGTGGCCGTGTGGTTCTAGGCGCTTCAGTCCGGAACCGCGGAACTGCTACTGTCGCAGGTTCGAATCCTACCTCGGGCATGGATGTGTATAATGTCCTTAGGTTAGTTAGGTTTAAGTAGCTCTAAGTTCTAGGGGACTGATGACCTAAGATGTTACGTCCCATAGTGCTCAGAGCCATTTGAACCATTTTGAACCAAACATTCAAGGCTGCTTTTTGCAACATATATAATCTGAGATATCTGGATAACACTTGCATTAGGACTAACAGATAAGGTACTTCAACTCAGCCCAGCGGTAAAGGACCATAAATGTCAGTTGTCATCAGTTCTCACAAGCCGTTATGCATTGTGGGGTAAGTCATCTGCATTCTCACAGCTATATTATTTAACTTGCTAACTCACATCAAATTACAGTAGAATTCACTTTACTGTGAGAAGAAGCTGTTAAAAATGGTAATGTTTCCTCAGGTGAAATACACATTTCCTCACACCATAATGGGCAAACTCCACATGTACAGGCCACAATGACTGTTCAATACTTAGCTGAGGAGTACATAACCTCCAGGTATTCCCTTTGGTAGACTTTCTACTACATAATACCTCCTCTTATACATAACAATTTCGTTCCCAAGTTTTCTTGAGTTCTCCTTACAACCATCATCTTGCTAATTAAGCATCTGCCTCTTGTTTGGCTGCAAAGTTCTTATACCACGCTAATTCTTAATTGGCATACTGAACATTCCTGAGGAAAAATAACTGTATACAACTTTGCTCTTCTGGAAGGCCGCACGGGGTAGCCGGCCGTTCTGAGGCGTCTTGTCACGGTTCGCGCGGCTACCTCCGTCGGAGGTTCGAGTCCTCCCTCGGCCATGGGTTCAAAATGGCTCTGAGCACTATGGGACTTAACATCTCAGGTCATCAGTCCCCTAGAACTTAGAACTACTTAAAGCTAACCAACCTAAGGACATCACACACATCCATGCCCGAGGCAGGATTCGAACCTGCGACCGTAGCGGTCGCGCGGTTCCAGACCGTAGCGCCTAGAACCGCTCGGCCACCAGAGGCCGTCTCGGGCATGGGTGTGTGTCTGTTGTCCTTAGCGTAAGTTAGTTTAAGTTAGATTAAGTAGTGCGTAAACTTAGGGACCGACGACCTCCGCAGTTTGGTCCTTTGAGCCCTTACCACAAATTTCCAAATCTTTCTTCTGGAAGAATGGCCACAGTTCCAAAACACACAGGAAATCTTGGCAACGCATATGGTACCACATTTTCGCTACCCTTTCGATATTTCATTTCAAATGAATATTCTTGCAAATAAAGCTCGCATCTATTTAAACGAGGGTGAATAGGGCGACAGATATTCAATTCAACGGTTTCTGATCAGTAGCAGCAATCACTGACTTTCTGAAAAACAAATATCTGAACTTCCTGAACACCCTGAATAGGCAGAAAACCTTATTCTTCCAGTGGTTGTCAAAATACCACTGGCTAAGTCTATAGCGGCATCCTCCACAATTTCTTGATACATCATGCAACCCACTCCATAAGTGGAAGCCTCCGTTTCCAAGTACATTTCCCTACCAAGTTCAGAGTGATCTAATAGATCTGCTCTTATTAAACAGTTCTTTATCTCAAAAACATTCCTTTCAAATTCCGCTCGTGGAAGGTTCTATGATTCCCCAATGAATCGTTCTGTCGATATCCAGTTTCACTGTGGCTTTTTATACATGGAAATTGTGTATGGTCAGATAAAAAAGGTGAATAGAGGGTGGTTCATTGATCGTGACCAGGCCAAATATCTCACGAAATAAGCGGCAAACGAAAAAACTACAAAGAACGAATTTCGTCTAGCTTGAAGGGGGAAACCAGATGGCGCTATGGTTGGCCCGCTAGATGGCGCTGCCATAGGACAAACGGATATCAACTGCGTTTTTTAAATAGGAACCCCCATTTTTCATTAAATATTCTTTTAGTACGTAAAGAAATATGAAAGTTTCAGTTGGACCACTTTTTTCGCTGTGTGATAGATGGCGCTGTAACAGTCACAAACGTATAAGTACGTACTATCACGTAACATTCCGCCAGTGTGGACGGTATTTGCTTCGTGATACATTACACGTGTTAAAATGGACCGTTTAAGAATTGCGGAAAAGGTCGAGATCGTGTTGATGTATGGCTATTGTGATCAAAATATCCAAAGGGCGTGTGCTATGTATGCTGCTCGCTATCCTGGACGACATCATCCAAGTGTCCGGACCGTTCGCCGGATAGTAAAGTTATTTTAGCCACATGTGAAACGTCAGCCACGACCTGCAACAAATGATGATGCCCAAGTAGGTGTTTTAGCTGCTGTCGCGGCTAATCCGCACGTCAGTAGCAGACAAATTGCGCGAGAATCGGGAATCTCAAAAACATCGGTGTTGAGAATGCTACATCAACATTGATTGCACCCGTACCATATTTCTATGCACCAGGAATAGCATGGCGACGACTTTGAACGTCGTGTACAGTTATGCCACTGGGCACAAGAGAAATTACGGTACGATGAGAGGTTTCTTGCACGCGTTCTATTTGGCGACGAAGCGTCATTCACGAACAGCGGTATCGTAAACCGGCATAATATGCACTATTGGGCAACGGAAAATCCACGATGGGTGCGACAAGTGGAACATCAGCGACCTTGGCGGGTTAATGTATGCTGCGAGATCATGGGAGGAAGGATAATTGGCCCCCATTTTATCGATGGCAATCTAAATGGTGCAATGTATGCTGATTTCCTATGTAATGTTCTACAGATGTTAGTGCAAGATGTTTCACTGTATGACAGAATGGCGATGTACTTCCAAAATGATGGATGTCCGGCACATAGCTCGCATGCGGTTGAAGCGGTATTGAATAGCATATTTCATGACAGGTGGATTGGTCGTCGAAGCACCATACCATGGCCCGCACGTTCACCTGATCTGAAGTCCCCGGATTTCTTTCTGCGGGGAAAGTTGAAGGATATTTGCTATCGCGATCCACCGACAACGCCTGACAACATGCATCAGCTCATTGTCAATGATGTGCGAACATTACGGAAGACGAACTACTCGCTGTTGAGAGGAATGTCGTTACAGGTATTGCCAAATACATTGAGGTTGACGGACAACATTTTGAGCATTGATTGCATTAATGTGGTATTTACAGGTAATGACGCTGTAACAGCATGCGTTCTCAGAAATGATAAGTTCACAAAAGTACATGCAACACATTGGAACAACCGAAATAAAATGTTCAAACGTACCTACATTCTGTATTTTAATTTAAAAACCCTACCTGTTACCAACTGCTCCTCTAAAATTGTGAGCCATGTGTTTGTGTCTATTACAGCGTCATCTATCACAAAGCGGAAAAAGTGGTCCAACTGAGACATTCACATTTCTTTATGTACTACACAAATATGTAATCAAAATTGCGGGTTCCTATTTAAAAAAAGGCAGTTGATATCCATTTGACCTATGGCAGCGCCATCTAGCGGGCCAACCATAGCGCCACCTGGTTTCCCCCTTCAAGCTAGACAAGTTTCGTTCTTTGGTAGTTTTTTCATTTGACGCTTATTTCGTGAGATATTTGGCCCGGTCACGATCAATGGACCACCCCGTATAAGTTACTTAATTGTTATTTTGCATTCAGAATTCTTAATAGAGCTGGGCTTGTCATAAAACACAAATGCCTACACAACACCTCCATTAACATGACCTGTTGCTGTGTCTTCAGCCATTCAGATCCCTCTAATTTTTACATCTCTCTGCCTTGGTCACTGTTATCTTATGCGTATCTTCTAGTTCTACTTTTCCTGGTTCGCCTTGCTTATTACAACTTGGATCGCCTACCCAACACACCAGTCTAATTAGTCTACCATTCCGGTTAACACGGTAAGGATTCTTCAAACTTCTGACTGAATTCACTATCACATAGCCTTTCCTTTTAAAACTACTTGGTCAAAATTTATTACAGTCCCACATATTACCACCAATCTACCCCCAATGGTATTATCCTATCATCCTTTCTACCAAAGAGTCATGTACCATTACAGCCCGTCCGTCTCGGTATTATTTACAAGTTGACGAATTACTGATTCTCCTTCATCTGATGTGGTCCCTTGTATTGTGTAATGGAACTGGTCAATGCTTGGATCTGCCATTTACGGCAGGCTATGAAATTTGCGTTAAACTCATGACGTGGTCCGACGGAGTCAAATTTGTAAAATTAATAACACAATTCAGTCTTGCATTTTTTCATAAACAAAAATAATATATCTAACTGACATGAGATTTATTTCCAGTTTAATTAGAAACTGTAGTCATATCTTAAATTTATTGTCATATTTTTTGTTTTTATATTTTATTCTGAAACCTTTTGCAAAAGAAGTATTAATTGTGCTGTGAAACTCTCTGTATGTAAGCGACAGATGTACTATAAAATCGCTGTGACATCGTGAACCCTAGCTCTTGTAGATTTGTTGGGTTATGGTGACGCCTACTGTACTGTGAAGTCGTGAGACGCATGGCGTGAGGAGTGATTGGTCTGCTTTCTTAGTCACTGGTTGCCTGAAGTACTATTTGTACTGTAATATCGAATTATGAAATGAGCTGTAGTGAGAGGAGGAGTTAGTTCATCCCTAGCCTGGCTGATAAACACCTGTTAGAAGGCACGACTTTTATACAGGATGGCGGTCCACGCCATATTACTACACATGCGAAAGATCACTTGAGCACATCACTTGTTGATGATCGCGTGTAGAGTCGCCAATTCCGTTATACTTGGCCTTACAGGTCCCCAGCTATCAATCCGTGTGATTGCTTGTTGTTAGGTTATAGGAACTCACAAGTCTACCGGTATCGCCACACCCATTTTTCCCCTTTTTCAATAAAACCGCGTATTATTACAAACATGTCCGTCAATTTTCTCCTATCTACCTTAGGAGCTCCAGTATTGAATTTTCAAATGCTAATGCACTGTTAGGTTATCCTGTATATTATCATGTCTACGGCACGCTTGGCGGGGGATCCAGTTCCATCCCTCTTCCGAAAGATATCGCTGCTTAACATGCTTCTATCAATATCCAGAATCTGTACGGTTGCTAGTAGCTAGCGATAGAAATTATCCTAAACATGTGCAGCATACAAGTAAATACAAACCATCCGATATCCGTGGGCGCTATAATTTCAAGGGCATCTCATTCCCCATAAAACTCCAGGACCTACAAAAATTCAAAGAATCATGATTATTCAGTTCACGTATACATCCTGGATGTTAATAAGCCAGAAGATGATGACCATGTGTACGCTGTGGAGGACAAAGAAGTCCAGCATAAAGTTGATGAGCCTTGTACTTCTCCGAATTAGCCTATCAGCGCACCCAACACACAGACTTGTTGCTATTCTGAGGGGGCTAGAAGAAACACTGAGAATGAATAAAAACCATGTTCGACCTGCCTTCTACCCAACTGCGTAAAAAAGAACAAACTTTTTTTCAATGGATCCCTCAACCCTTTTAGTACGAATGAGTTCTAGCGAGGCACCTATTGACTGCTCAAGGCAGGGACCATTACGCATTTAAGAATGCCAAGAACCAGGAATGGTGTTGCTTTGTTGCATACGCTGGATTAGAATGCCACCCAAGTCCTATGGATGTTTCTGAAGGCGATCCCACTTTAACAGAACAGCACGTACCATATGTGGCATCGTATCAAATTGTATGCTCGGATGACTGCAGTCGCAAGAAACTCGAGTCTTACGTCGGCGATTAATGTAAGTGTGTCAATATTGTTGAACATGGAAGCAGGAGTATTCATGAAAATAAGGTAAAAAATATTAAATAATTATGATTTCTGTTTCTGCCAGCGCGTTACTATGGATGAAGTTTGTTTATAATTTGTAATTGTAGAGTAACCACAGAATGTACGTAAATTGTTTTGAGAAAAACAATTAAATTGTATTACCTCTAGAGCAGCAACGGTGGAATGCGATATATTCGGGTCTCTCACAAAAAATACGAATGCTAGTTACAGGCTCAGCATTGTGTAATGCTGTCCATAATACTTGAAATGCATATGAACCTCTTTTGGCTGATAAACGAGAACATTTAAGAAAATTCAACTTCTTTAAAAAATATATGACCAGGACTGGGAGGCGGTACTCATTATGGTGAATTACTAACCCATGGTTTTTTAGCAAAATTATATTGCAAGCTAAGTTTGGGTTTTCAGAAATATCTGACAATTGAAGTTACATCACTCACAATTGATTCACAAACAGTGAGATTTGAACAGCAGGTATTATCTGAATTCATTAATCCAGAATAAATGGAAATTATCAAATTTCACGAATTTCTGTTAACAAATCATAAAAGCATTACAAAAATGAAATATCGAACTAGTCTTAGTAATACAGTTCACTCGTTATATCATTGTTATTATTTCCAAACCATTTTACTACAGAATTACTGTTTATAAAAAACCTGAACCTCTCCCCATGATGCACGGACCTCGACTGAAGAAGCCTATACACAGTTAAATTAGTTATAAAGCATGCAAGGAGGGGAACGGAGATTTCGAATCATATTGGTCTGTTGGGTTTCCCGCCATTTTATTGTAATTCCATTGGATGAAAGAGATGTGGAGATGGGAGCGGCTTCCCTATCCACCACTGTCCCCGAGCTTGAATCGGCTCTTGATAACTACTACCATCTAAATTTCTGTGGCTTCTGTTCTTTTTACAATGGGATGATCTTCGTTTCAGGCAGTGTATAATATAATGCGGCGGCACAAAGATTAGATAAACGGCAGTATACATGTCTGAAATTAAGTTCTACAAAACTGACGATCTTTCTACACAAAACAACACAATGTTCAGCCCTGCAGTGTTATGATACTATCAACGAACATAGCTGTACCCCATAAGAATTAAATAATACATACAGAATTAGTTTGTCTTTTTCAAGTACCCAAAACACGAAGTCATGTAATCAAACTAATAAATCGAATAAAGTTGAAAAACCTGAAACGTGTGTAAGTGTAAATCAGTTCTGACACTGACCGGTTGGAATGATGGTAACAACTAGGTTGGCATATTTCCATATGAATACGGTAACTAACCTTAACACCATTTTGCCTTATACTAGTTATAAATAATCTGCTGTGAGAGAAATCTCAGTTATTCCACGTGTTCTTCCTCCAAGTGTTCAGGAAAATTAATTTTTATCAACAAATAACCTCAGTAAATAGAAAACCACACCACACCTTTTACCTGTCAAAGGAAAAGCGTTCGTTTTGATATCAAACAGTGGTACACCAAACAGGAGAAGTGTGTTGTCACTGTATTCATGAGCGTTTGTTTTATTCCTCACACACTGAAATCCACAAATGAAGCGGAAATGACAGTGTCACCGTTGCAATGGGGCGGTCTATCTGTCCTTGTCTCTCTTGTCACGTCTGCTTTAACGCTTTCTCTCTCGCGCAGTTACGGTGGTCGTACATTGGGGCTGTATATTATCCCGTGACACGTTGTCGTAAATGTCCATCCTAGCTGATCAAACGCAGTTTCCACAGTGTGCTGTGGGCAGGGCAGGCGTGTCCTGTGATACGCAAATGCTGCGAAGTATTCAGCTAACGAGTTATCTGAAGTTATGATAGGCTCTTTCATGTCGTGCAGGATGCTCATTTCACAGTGACACGGGGAACAATATATGTAGTACATGAAGGAAACATGAATATCCCTTGTGAACTCTGCCGGCCACTGAACATAGGACGACTCGAAAAATAAAATGTCTCATAGGCATATGGGAAGAAGTATGTCACCGAAACTTCCGGCAAGGCTAACCTGAAGTGGTTATGGAATTCTGATATGGAAATACTTTCAATTAGTAATATCAACGAGAAAAGGAATCAACACAAGGAATGCTTATTGCGGCTGTGAATGTTATTAATCATCTTCAAATAATATGTGAACTGTCTCTCTAAGCACATGTGCCATTGTCATTCAAATATCCCTCACTTTTTTCTTCTGGTGTGGCAGTCTCGTAGTGATACGCTGAGGTGCCTACATTTCCGTTCCTCTCCTGGTCACTGTTCAAAAAAGTGAGTGACAGTTACAAAACATTTTCGTGCAAAGATCAGTCCAGCTTCCAAAGTGGCATGACCCCTTACTAACGTCTCTCTTCTTCCACAGGATGACCCCTGCATTTACGAAAAGAGTATGTAACATCAGTATGGCCTTATTTTAAAGTTGTTTTTGTAATGCCATTTAGCCTGACGATGAGGTTTACCTCGAAACATGTCGCTAAATGAATAAGTAATACAATAGTTGACAAAGTTTGTGACTGGTAGCCGTAATTTGGAAAAATCTTTGCAAGCATCCTAAATGTAAAATAAAAAAAGCTTGAGCACAGCTATTGGTTGATATATTTCTATTTTATACATGTATACTGTGGCTGGAATTATTAACATACACACTAACAAAAGAAAGAAAAATCGTCATTAATTCTATATAACAAAAAATAGGAATAGGTATATCAGTTTATAACTGTGACGTTCTATAGATAATCTTTTAGCATTCGGTAGGAACAGCAGAATACTCAGCCAAATGTTAAACAAAACATTAACGAAAACAGAATGTAAGCACTTCAGCTTGAAGGCTTCATCCTTAAAATGCGTCATTCAATCCAATTAACTCCAAATTTGTTTCTGAATGCAGGTTTTTGTTGCTGTTTTGACATAAATAATGTAATTGCCTAATTTTATATGTCTTTTTGGATTTAGTACGCAGAAACTATGTTACGACAGGCAATATTTTTCGGCAGTTGTATCAGATGTTTAATAATGATTTTGTGGCGCTTCTACGATAGAGGAAACATTATGTCCACTATCACCACTCGTTACTGTGAGAGTCAATTTTAAATCGAATACAAACATTAATTGCAAGGCTAATATTTTTAGCAGAACTTGCTTAAGTAACAACGAGGCTCTTGGAACAGTAGTTGCACGATAGTTTCCCATGAATGGCAGTGGTACACCTCAAATATTTCCCAGTGTGTGTGTGTGTGTGTGTGTGTGTGTGTGTGTGTGTGTATCTGGAAAGTAAAGACTCAAGCCTCAAGATTATACAGGGCGATATTTTTCACCCTGTACAAACTCTAGCGATTGATTGATGAGAGGATACGGAACAAAAATGTCTAATCAACTTACGTCCGGAAATGCATAGTTTCCACGCGCTAGAGACAGTTTATTCAGTCATGCATTGTTACAGAGGCTGCGGTCTTATCAGCACTGTACCATGCAGCCACAGTTACAGTTTGTGTCACAATGCTTTCCATGTGCCTCAACGCATGCGAGTACGCGCCGTAGGTGTTCCGTCTCACACGTTCCCATCTGCCAGGCTGCATCCCTTCAGTGTGAAATGCAGGATGAATATGCTGTTTCAGTGTCTCCACATCTGAATGAGCTCTGCACACACGTTACTCTTGAAATAGCCCTATCACCATAAACTGCACGTGTTTGGAGCCGGTGAACGAGCAGGCCATGCAACTGGACACCCTCGTCCGATCCATCGACTGAGATGCGTCCGGACGTTGTCAGCGAAGTGGGCTGGAGTACCATCATATAGCAGCCACATAACCCTTCGAATCATCAATGGGCCGGCCGATGTGACCGTGCGGTTCTAGGCACTTCAGTCTGGAACCGCGCGACCACTACGGCCGCAGGTCCGAATCCTGCCTCGGGCATGGATGTGTGTGATGTCCTTAGGTTAGTTAGGTTTAAGTAGTTCTAAGTTATAGGGGACTGTTGACCTCAGATGTTAAGTCCCATACTGCTCAGAGCCATATGAATCATATATGAATTATCAATGGCACTTCTTACAGCAGGGAAGGCAAAGTCACACGCAAGAAACTCAGAGAGACCCGGCCTGTTAGGCGACGTGGAGGGAAGACTGGTCCCAAAATACGGTCGTCAGTTATCCTGGCCCACACATTTCGGCGGCACCGTGGTTGCCTGGTGAAGAAACAGTGACCAAACTGCTCCCGATGTGGAAGGTCTGTTGCTTGTAAGCCCTGCACACGCTGTTAATGATAAGGTTAGTAACAGTTGTCACGGAGAATGTTCCGCACGGTCGTCAGGCTTACCCTGTACTGGCGAGCCAACTGTCTGGTACTGACACGGCCGTCGCCTTCCACAGTGTTAATCACACTTTCCTCCAAGTCTGATGTCCGAACATTTCGGGTGCGTCAATCATGATTTACTACTCCCTGAAACGACGCTGTTTCAGTCAAATGGGGAAACGTTGTTGCCGACTTTGAATGTTGTGGTTGCTGTCGACTGGGATAGGTCATGATACAACCTCGCTGCCCGCCCTCCATTGCCATTTGCTTTTCTTTAAGTAAACACCATGTCGAATACGGAACCGTTGAGCATAATGCTGCATCATATCCACTACAAGGTGAGTCAGCAAGAGAAGTGAATCGGACACAACATGTGAAACAGACGCATTACCAATTACTATGGGAGGAGAGGGAGCTAGGGCATGAAATATGAGGAACACTAACACCCTCTACGAGGAAACCAAGCATACTGTAACTGTGGCTGCATGGTAGAGCGCGTATTAGTTCCCAGTCTCTGTAACGAAGCATGATTGAATAAACGATCTCTAACATGGAAACCATGCATTTCCGGACGTAAGTTCATTAGACCTCTTTTGTTCCGCATCCTCTCATCGATCAATCCCTAGAGCTTATTATTTAAAAAGAATTCTTTATTCATAAGAATGTTGATTATACATCAATAACCCACTACCTAAGTCACATGGTTGTCCTACGGATTTACAATAGTATTAACATGCAGCTAATGTATGGTAATGTTTATTTAGTTAATTCTAAATGGGAAAGCTATGTTATTTATTCTACCGAGAACCACAAACTGAACAACTATCCTACTACACTACAGTACCTGCTGCGTTACAGGTGTGCCAATAAACTATAAACCTACTACTTTGGCCCACCGAGCTAACCCCAGTGGGCGTTCCCCCACTTGGCTGGTGCTAAGAACTTGACTATCGCTGCAGGATACTACCTGCTGGTTTCAGAATCTATTTCCACTAAACTACTGTTACTACCTCAGAAACTAGTGCGATTTCCTACGTCGGTGAGAGACGCACTTACCTTCAAGTCTGTAACTGGCCGATTCAGATCGTATCGGTGAGCGGCCAGTACATACATCGGCGGTACAGGGCAAGTTAGTTCTTTTGGCAGTTCTTTACCTTCACTGATTGTTGTTGTTGTGGTCTTCAGTCCTGAGACTGGTTTGATGCAGCTGTCCATGCTACTCTATCCTGTGCAAGTTTCTTCATCTCCCAGTACCTACTGCAACCTACATCCTTCTGAATCTGCTTAATGTATTTATCTCTTGCTCTCCCTCTACGATTTTTACCCTTCACGCTGCCCTCCAATGCTAAATTTGTGATCCCTTGATGCCTCAGAACATGTCCTACCAACCGGTCCCTTCTTCTCGTCAAGTTGTGCCACAAACTCCTCCCCAATTCTATTCAATAACTCTTTATTAGATACGTGATCTACTCATCTAATTTTCAGCATTCTTCTATAGCACCACATTTCGAAAGCTTCTATTCTCTTCTGTCCAAACTATTTATCGTCCATGTTTCACTTCCATACATGGCTACACTCCATACAAATACTTTCAGAAACGACTTCCTGACACTTAAATCTATACTCGATGTTAACAAATTTCTCTTCTTCAGAAACGCTTTCCTTGCCATTGCCAGTCTACATTTTATATCTTTACTTCGACCAGTCCTTTTGAGTAGTCCCCGCCCGGAGATCCGAATGGGGGACTATTTTACCTCCGGAATAATTTACCCAAGAGGACGCCATCACCATTTAACCATGCAGTAAAGCTGCATGCCCTCGGGAAAAATTACGGCTGTAGTTTCCGCTTGCTTTTAGCCGTTCGCAGTACCAGCACAGCAAGGCCGTTTTGGTTATTGTTACAAGGCCAGATCAGTCAATCATCCAGACTGTTGCCCATGCAACTACTGAAAAGGCTGCTGCCCCTCTTCAGGAACCACACGTTTGTCTGGCCTCTCAACAGATACCTCTCCGTTGTGGTTGCACCTACGGTACGGCCATCTGTATCGCTGAGGCACCCAAGCCTCCCCAACAACGGCAAGGTCCATGGTTCATGGGGGGGAAGCTTCATTGATTATCCATCGAATATTCCCTTAAGAATTTAGTGGATAACTAGTTAGCATAGCAGTTGAGGATCTCGAAGGTATTCTGATGTGCCCGCTTCCCAAACCGGCACAAGTGTGTCGGATAGGGTCCATGTCCCGTGACAAAGTTCAACAGGTTGAAAATACTTGGGTTTCATCCGTTCAGTTATGCTTGGCAAAAATTGATATGTCCTGCGCCCTGTCTCGTCCGTCTCCCAGGTCTCTTTCCGCAGTGCCTCCCCCCGCCCCCCTTCACCCCCCACTCATAACGTGTGATCGAAATTTTGTTCCCTACTTGAACCCCATGATCTCACCTGTCTTCTCAATTTTCCCCTCTTCACCCAATACCAGGCCGCCTGCTGCCGTACTTAATGTTAAGTGGGCAAAGCCCCATTAAGACTAGCAAGGCACCTCCTGGACTTCGTCTACATGCCTCGATCGACCGTGGCAGCATATTCCGTTATACTCTTCACACAACCGTGGCAGGCATGACCCTCGTGTGCCTGTGCGCCCAAACTCCGGAGCCGCAATCCACGATCGAAGTAAGGATACTATTATGACTGACCTGGAAGTGGAATCTTTTATCCCAGTTCTGAGACTGTTGAGTACTTCCAGCGATCTCTGGGTCACGGTCTAGAGTTATTACACGGTGGAAAAAATCGCCCTGTAGAATAGTTATTCGTTCTAACATATTTTGCACTATCGAGACATTCCACCAGATAAATTCGCGAGGCAATTGCTATTGAGAAATGAAAGTGTATTGTGACGATTACAAATTAAAGTGAGTGAGTTTGATGGGATGGAACAAGCAGCTAGTTCGTATTTAACCATGAAATATAAACATCACACCTCACTCTGACAATAACTGACAAAGTGTTGGTGGCACAAACACATTTAAAATCAAAGAATAACATTTGGAAATTTCATTCCGCCAGAAAACACATGCTAATTTTTACTCAGCTTAAACAGCGATCTTAGATATCCTTTCATCATAAACCCTTTCCTTCACCTGGATAGTTTATCCAAAACCCTGACCTGTTTCTGAGGCTTAGTGCTGCGACTCTTAGTAGACATTCAGTGTTAGAGAATACAGGATGTGGGCACTGAAGTTGAACATCAAAGAGACGGAGTACTTAACCACAGGAACGCTGTCAGCATATGTTGAAATGTCAGTCAGTGTAAGCATCAGTAATTGTGAAAGACACAAATACCTAGGGAGTATAATCAAAGATGGAACATTTGAAGAACGCACGAATTCGGATACGAACCAAAAAAATAAATGCGTTTCTCTTTGAGGCAAATCTTTTCACGAACTTTCAATCACCATTATTCTCTTCCCAATGCGAAAAATTTTTGACGCCCAACTGTATAAAGAGAAATGATCATTGCAATAAAATAAGAGAAATCGCAGTTACCATGGGAAGGTGTAATTGTTCATGTTTCTCGTGTGTTTTTCCATTGTGTAAGAGTAAAGAAATAGCTTCAAGGTGGTTCACTTAATTGTGAATTGCAGAGAATTCACATAGATGTAGATGACTTGGGTAACAGAGGGGCTCAGGAAGAAGAGCAATATCGAAACTGAACTCCCATTTGCCGTCCACAAAAGTCGCATTAGAGACAAAACTTAATGTAGAGAGATTATTCAGTCAGTTACTATCTGCGATCTGGTGCTGGATGATCTCGGAGAGGAACAACAAGGAGATCGGAGGTGTAGGAATGGAGGTTCTGACACAAGCGTCAATGATCGTGCATTTGAAATAGAGAAAAAATGAGAATATGTGAGAAATAAAACACAAGAAAGATATTATAAAGGATGAAAGAGGACGCAGGTAACTGTTCTGGTACCCTCAGGGGGCTCAGCATTTAATTGCTGGGTACAGGCTTGGCGACCCCGGGGTCCCCGAGCTGGGGACTGGGAAACGCCCCCAGTCCTCAATACTGTAAGCTCTGAGCGTGCTTCAACGACCACCGTAAGGCGTGACGGTGGAACGTTGTACGGTACAGAGCCCAGGGATCTTGGCTTAACTGCCTGGGTCGCGAGGATGGTATAAACCTCTATAAAAAATACCTCAATCTCAAGGTGTACTGCGAGCCGAGGAGACGCATGGCTGTTGACGTAGAACAGTTGCTAGCGGTAGACCTCTGGGGAACCTGCCGCTTCTCGGTTGTATTAGGCTTACCCAGGACAGCGGGGCTCTGTCTGGGTGGACATTCCTTTCCCTAGCTGCTCGTGGGACCACCACGAAAATAAATACGAATAGTGCGCAAGCACGAGTCTCTAAGAAAGGAAAGGTCAATGCTTTACACTATGACCCCCAATCGTTCCCTTCCCCGCCCACACCAGGGGAGGAATGGCGGTCTAAATTACCTGGTGAGACATAATCTTCTCGATTTCTGGTTTGTGGCTGAACAGATGGGGACTCATTTCTGACCACAAAGCCTCAGTTTTTGTGGAAAAATTAGAGGACAAGTTTGGAGAAGTTGAGGGCATGTTTAAAATGAGGTCTGGAACAGTCCTCATACAGACAGCATCCCCAACAGAGTCACGGTGATGTTGCAGTCTCCATTACGCCTCATAAGAGCCTCAATATGGTTCAGGGACGTATTTTTCATCGTGAACTGTTGTTGCAGTCTGACGACGAGCTCCGTGAAAATCTGAAACGCCGTGGTGTCCACTTTGTGTGACGTGTCTTCAGGGGACCTAAAGATAGTGGGGTCGCCACCGGCGCCTTCATCTTGGCTTTCGAGCGAGACGTCCTGCCCGAGAAGGTCAAGGTGATGATATATCGATGTGATGTTAAGTCTTACGTCCTTCCTCCCATGTGCTGCTTTAAGTACTGAAGGTTTGGGCATATGTCATCGTGATGCGACGCCAACCCTACCTGTCGCGATTGTGGACGTGCCTCCCACCCCAACATACCGTGTTCGCCGCCCCCTGTTTGTGTCAACTGCGGACAGAAACATTCACCTCGCTCGTCAGAGTGCATGGTCTATCAAAAAGAATGGAAGGTTATGGAGTATAAGACCTTGGACAGGCTCACTTACACAGAGGCTAAACGCAAGTACGACCGACTTCATCCTGTGCGCATTTAATCGACGTTTCCTGTAGCAGCTTCGATGTCGCCATCCCTGGCGATGAGCCCCCAAGCTCAGCCACGTTTTTGTGGGCTCTCCAGCCTGGCCGTCTATTCCTGCCCCCCAGGTAGTTGGGGAACACACTCTTCCGTTGCTCCCCTGTTTTCAACATCACGATTAACACCACCTCCTCCTTTGGGGACTTCAGTCCCCACCTCTGAGCCGGAGAAGTGGCCGCCTCCTCCAGCTCCCCTAGTGCGGAAGGGATCGCTTGGTGCCATCTTTTCCATGGTTACTGCCCCTCCAGATGTCAGCCAGTGGCTGAAAAAGCCACCACTTGAGGGCTGTAGGGCTTCTAGGTCTTCCTCGGTCCATGAGACTGGGACGGAAAAGCCTACCCAGCCTGATAAACCGAAGGACAAACGAGACTGTGCCAAAAAGGAGAAAAAGCAAAAGGAGAAGGACATAGAGACAGAAAAGGAGTTCACCACTGCACCTGAAGATGGTGTCCACTCAGGAGCTAGATGTTGCCCGACCCGCAGCTCCTATGGAAGTTGATCAGGCTATTTCACAATCGGTGGCCGCGAGCGCTTCTAAAGCGTGACCTATCCCCCGCCCAGGTTCTTTCATGTCTTCAGAGTCGGATACCATAATCCTTCAATGGAATTACCGTGGTTTTTTCCACCACCTGGATGAGTTGAAACAGCTTTTGTGCCGCTTCCCTGCCACTTGTCTGGTCCTACAGGAAACTTGGTTTCCTGTTCGGCAGACCCCTCCCTCTGTGGCTACCAGGGTTACTATAAGAACCGCATACAATACGACAGGGTGTCTGACTGTGTCTGTGTTTATGTTCTTGCCACTGTTCCTAGTGCCCCAGTGCCGCTTCACATGGCTCTCGAGGCTGTGGCGGTTCGAATCCAGGCAGGAATGGAGTTTACCATCTGTTCCCTCTACCTTCCCTCGGATAAGGTTGTCCGTCTTGCTGACCTAGCTGCCTTGTTCGCCCCGCTCCTCCCGCCATTCCTCCTTTTGGGGGACTTTAATGCCCACCACCCTTTATGGGGTGGGGCCCCGATCTTGGGCCAGGGTAGGAATGTTGAGGCGCTCTTGGCACAGCAGGATATTTGCCTCCTTAACACTGGTGCTCCCACATATTTTGGCTTGAGTCATGGCACATACTCGACCAATGACCTCTCTCTTAGTAGCCTAGTTCTTACTCCATACCTCAGTTGGAGGGTCCATGACGACCTCTGTGGTAGCGACCACTTTCCTATCCCAGTTTCTCTTCTTCAATCCCAACCCCCTGACCAGCTGCCACGATGGTCTCTTTGTGGAACTAATTGGGCAGCCTACACCTCAGCTACTATGGCCATTGCTCCACTTTCTTGTGACATTGATTTGGCAGTGGATGAGGTCACTATGGCCATTGTTTCTGCTGCCGAGGCAACTGTCCCCTGATCTTCAAGTACCCTAAGGCGTAAGTCAGTCCTTTGGTGGACACCAGGAATTGCAGAAGCTATCTGGGACCACCGACGAGCCCTGCAACGACACCGGCGTCGTCGTTCCCTAGAGAATCTGATTGCCTTTAAAAAGATGTGGGTCCGCGCTCGGCGGTTAATACGGCGGAGCCAACAGAACTGCTAGGAACGATATGTTGCCACCATAGGTTCTCGCACCTCCCCATCTCAGGTGTGCCCGTGGGTTCGGCGCATTTTTGGCTTTCGCCCTCATGCGTCAGTCCCTTGCCTTTCTCTTCGGGGTACACTTTGTACTGACCCAATCGCCATCGCCGAACATCTGGCAGAGTACTTCGCTCATATTTCTGCGACAGCAGGCAACAGCGCAGAATTCCACGCTATTTAAGAACAGGCTGAGCATACACAGTTATCGTTTCGCACACATGGTTGGGAATGATACAACGCACCGTTTAGTGAATGGGATTTCCAAAGTGCCCTTACAGCTTGCCCCGATACCTCTCCGATCCAGACCAAATTCACAACCAGTTTCTTCGCCATCTCTCGGCGCACTGTCAAGGTGAATTACATCTGGACAGAAGGCGTTTTTCCAACTCGTTGGCAGGATAGCGTTACCATCACAGTGCTGAAACCTGGTGCAGATCCGCTGATGGTCGATAGTTATCACCTTATGAGCCTTACCAACGTTACGTGAAAACTCCTGGAATGGATGGTGAGTCAGCGGCCCATGTGGCTCCTCGAAGCTTGGGGCCTCCTAGCCCAGCAACAGGGGGGCTTCCGTCAGGTCCGCTCAGCGATCGACAATTTAGTCTCACTAGAGTCGGCTATCTGTACAGCTTTTACTTGGCGGGAACATCTAGCTGATGCTTTCTTTGATCTTCGGAAGGCATACGATACCACCTAGCACCATCATATCCTTGCTACACTGCATGAATTGGGCTTACGGGGTTCACTTCCGATTTTTCTACGGATTTTTCTCTTCAATCGCTCCTTTCGGATTAGAGTTGGCACTTATTTTAGCTCTGCTCATATTCAGGAGAACGGTGTCCCGCAGGGCTCAGTGTTCCCCTCTTTTTGGTGGCGATTAACGGTTCTGCTGCTGTGGTGGGCTAATCGGTCTATTCCTCTCTATATGACAATGACTTATGTCTTTATTACAGTTCCCCAAGCATCAGTGTCGCTGAACGGCCGCTGCAGGGAGCTATCCATAAGGGATATTTTTGGGCATCCAACCATGATTTTCAGTTTTCAGCCTCTAAGACCTGAGTGATGCATTTCTGTCATCGTCGAACGGTCCACCCCCATCCAGATCTCTACCTTGCCAATGAACTCCTTCGTATTGAGGAGACGCATCGCTTCCTTGGCATGCTGTTTGATGCTCAGCTCACTTGGACTCCTCATCTTCGCGAGCTTAAACAGGGGTGCTGTCGGCACCTCAACATTCTTCGCTGTCTCAGCCACACGGTTTTGGGGGCTGCACGAACAACCCTCCTACAGCTCAATAAGGCCTTAGTCCAGTCCTGTGTCGACTACGGGAGCGTCGTGTACGACTCAGCATACCTTCAATGTTGCAGATCCTCGACCCGATTCTCCATTGTGGCGTCAGACTGGCGACAGGTGCCTTCCGCACTAGTCCGGTGACTAGCCTTCTTGTAGAAGCTGGAATCCCCCCCTAAGATTCCGCCGACAACAGTTGCTTGCGTCATACATCGCAAGCGTCCATGCCTCGCCCGATCACCCAAACCGCAGGCTCCTTTCTCCATCTTCTGCACTCCCCTCCGCACAGCGGTAGGCTAGTTCGGGTCTCCCGATCGCGGTCCGCGTTCGTTCCCTTCTCTCGTCACTCGAGTCCTTTCCCTTTCCTCCATCCTTCCAGCCCTCTTCTTCTACCCCTCCTCGGTCCCTCCCTCGCTTGCGGCTTTGTTTGGATTTGTCCTGCGACCCCAAGTCCTCCGTTCCACCTGCCAGTCTTCGTCAACAATTCCTGGGTCTTCTTGCCTCGTTTGGCGATGCAGATGTAGTCTACACCGATGGTTCTGTGGTCGATGGACGCACTCGGTTTGTTTTCATCCACGGCGACTACGTTGAGCAGCATTGCCTGCCTTGTGGGAGCAGTATTTTCACTGCAGAGCTTTTTGCTCTTTATCGTGCACTCGCTCACCTTTCCTCCTGCACTGGGGAGTATTTGTCATATGCAGTAACTTCCTGAGTGGATTGCAAGCACTCGACCAGTGTTTTTCTGGGGACCCTTTGGTGCGCGGTATTCAAGATGCTGTTTTTGCTCTCGCCGAGTGTGGTCGTTCATCGACGTTCGTTTGGATCCCAGGCCTCATCGGCATTTCAGGAAACGAACGTGTCGATCGGTCGGCCAAGCAGGCCACCACTTCAACACTTCTGGATCTTGGTCTCGTGGAAAGAGACCTCTGGTCAGCCCCACATCGCAACGTCCGCGATGTCTGGAGCTCTAATGGTCTGCCTTGAACACGCCAAATAAGCTCTGCATAGTCAAGTCGTCCACGACCGTATGAAACTCATCCTTGAGGGGCACGCGTAGGGACTCAGTTGTTCTCTGCTGTCTCCGAATTGGACATACGTGGTTGACCCACAGCTATGTCCTTCGCCGTGAGAACCCGCCCAAATGTCGCTGTGATGCAGGGCTGACAGTGGTCCATCTTCTGATGGACTGCCCCCTTTCAGCTCCCTTGCGGCAGTCCTTTACCAGCTGCATTTCCTTTAATTCTAGGTGACGATGCCTCTATAGCTGACTCAGTTTTACGTTTTATCCGTTCATCTGGGTTTTATCACTCGCTCTAGTGTGGGCGCTCTCGCACGATTTCTCAGGCTACACCCACTCCAGCGACTTTTGTGACGTGGATACCAAAATAGTGTCTTTTATGGTAACAAGTTGTGTTGGTTCCTCTATCAACGCTTTCCAGCTGGAGGTTCTTCGCTTGTTGTTGAGTGGTTGACCTTTTACCTGATCCATCAACCACTGTAGTCTGTTTGACTCTAGTAAACTATTTGCTCTGCTTCCTTTAAGTGTCCTCTATTTTGTGTTATTGCGGTGTTCATTTTAGCTGTGTACCCCTTGGTGTTCCCTCCCTCTGGGTACAGAGGTTACGCTTTTACTGTATAGGCCTTTTACAAGTATGTCTGTTTGAAACAGGGGACTGATGACCTTTATGTTCAGCCCACATCAAACCCCAAAACCAACCAACCAACCAACTGTTCTGGTTTGGTCACTTAATGAGGGTGGGACAAGCAAAAATAATCTAAATGTGCAGCGTGGTCACAAACACATTGTAAGGATGTTGCAGGGTAGCTTGTGTAGACAAATAATTGTTAGGAAACAATCCGATGCGATGCGCTGTTACCGAGTTAATTAGCTCTGAAGTAAGCCAATGAGGCCACTGCGCATTCAAGTTCAAGATACCCGCCAGAGATGATGTCGCCAAGGATATTGTTCATTTGGTTTCCTAAAACAGAACAAGAGAGCGGTATAATAATTGGACTTGGAAAGATAGTACGAGGTATCGAACCTGTGCCAAAGGGTGAGTAGTCTCGCGCCTATCATCTATGTAACGAGAACATCTAATTGTACGTGGCGGAACGCTTGAATTTGTATGTGTTAAATGCTAATTACCTCGTAAATGGCGCACCGTGTCGAGATTTTTCACTTAACAACTATCTCTCAGCGCAGCCTACCCTGTAACACTTACAAGGTTTTGAGACAGTTTCTGACAACCCTGTAGATCGATAAACAAAAGGTGCGGAGGAAGACCGCGACTTAAATGGATTCAAGTGATAGACAGGAGTATGACCAGCAGTAACTTGAACATTGAAGGAGTCGTGTCTTTGAATCGTAATCAGAATGTTCTCGGTCCCGGGATCGAAACCCGCACTGCTTAAATTTTGAATAAAGTCATCAGCAATGGTGACTGAAGATTTCCGAAGTAAAGAGACATCCTCATGCCCCCTACGGCCTTGTCAAAGCGTTGTGAGGAGCGGACGGAGTTTCAGAGCACTCTACTGCCGTTCGGGTGGGACACTGCCGCTAAGGCGAAGGAATCAGCAGTGATCAACAACACGAGGACGCAGAAGGCAATGGAAACAACTGCATTAACCACACATAATGTGTATCCACCGGACATTTCGACTGTAATTGAGAAAAAGTCTCGTGATGGTCTCTCCATTGGCAAGAGATGAAAGTCTGATAGTCATTGGGGAACGGAACTTGTTGTAGTGGGAGTAAAAGAAAGGGCTACATGATAATATGGCCTTCGTAGTGGCAGTAAGAGAGGTGGAAGACTACTTGAAGTCTGCAATAAATTTCAGACGGTAATAGCGAAACTCACTTCAAGAAATACTAGAGGAGGAGGTATACTTGGAAAAGACCAGGAGATAAAGGAAGTTCTCAGATTACATCACGGTACGACAGAGATGCAGAAGTTAGATATTGAACTGTAAAGCGTACGAATTGGCAGATATTGACCTACATCACAATTTCGTAATGATGAAGATTCGGTTGAAGTTTAAGAGACAATTTAGACACAATGCACAAATAAGTGGAATACAGAAGCACTAAGGAATGAAGAGAGAAACTTTTTCTCCGAGAGTATAGATACTGCTACAATCAATAGCTCTGTAGGCACTTCAGTTGCAGAAGTACGGACATTTGTAAAAAAGGCACTTACAGATGTTAAAAGGGAGGGGGGGGGGGAGCATAGGTACAAGGAAGGCAAGTACGAATAAACCATGAGTAACAGGAAAAAATAATTCAGTTTCTGGACGAAAGAAGGCAATACACCAACTTTCAGCTAAATTCAGGACTACAGAAATACATAGAATAGAAATAAATAGGGTATGCAGGAATCTAACGACAAATTGCTATACGAAACATGTAAATTAGTCGAGAAAGAAGTGAGTGTCGGAGGGACTGACTCAGCATACAGTAAAATCAAAACAACCTTCGGTGAAATTAAAAGCAAAGGCGGTAACATTAAGAGTGCAATGAACTGCAGAGAAGAGACATGATGGGCGGATAGATTATATTGAGGGTCTCCATGAGTGGGAGGACTTACCTGACCACTTAATAAAACAAGAAACACAAGTCAATAGGAAAGAGAAAGGGGATCCAGTATTAGAATCAGAATTTAAAATAGGTTTGGAAGACACAAAATCAAATGAGGCAAAAGGGATTGATAACATTCCATCGGAATTTTTAAAATCTTTGGAAAAGTATAAACAAATCGATTATTCACGTTGGTGTGTAGGATGTATGAGACTGGCAATATACCATCAGACTTCCGGGAAAACATCATCCACGTAATTCCCAAGATTGCAAGAGCCAACAACTGCGAGAATTATTGCACAGTCAACCTAAAAACTCATCCATCCAAGTTCTGACGAGAATTTATACATAGAAGAAAGGAAAAAAGTTGACGATTTAGTTGACGACTATCAATTTGGCTTTACGAAAGGTAAAGACAACAGGGAGGCGCTTCTGATGTTGCGGTTGATAATGAAAGCAAGACTAAAGAAAGATCAAGACACCGTCATAGGATTTGTTGACCTGGAAAGAGCATTCTACAGTTAAAATGGTGAAGGATGTTCTGAATTCCGAGAAAAATAGCGATAAGCTATAGAGAAATACAGATAGTATACAATATGTACAAGAATAGTAATAGTGGGAGACTAAGTACAGATTACGCGGATTAAAAAAGGATCTAAGAGAAGGATGTAGTCTTTCCCGATGCAGTTCAGTCTATACATCGAAGGACAATGATGGAAATAAAAGAAAGGTTCAAGAGTGGGATCGAAATTCAACGTGGAAGGATATCAATGTTGACCCGCTGATGACAGTTAATGAATTATTACGGTATGTGCTGAATGGAATGAACAGTGTAAAGAGGACAGAATATAGATTAAGAGTAAACAGAAGAAAGACAAAAGTAATGAGAAGTAGCAGAAATGAGAACAGTGATAAACTTATATCATAATTGGTGACCACAAAGTAGATGAAGTTAAGAAAGTCTGCTATCTAGGCAGCAAAGTAACCCATTACGGACGGATCATGGAGGACATAAAAAGCAGACTAGCACTGGTAAATAGAGCATTCCTTGCCAAGAAAAGTCTACAAGTATCAAACAAAGGTCTTAATTTGAGGATGAAATTTATGAGCTGTACGTTTCGAGCACAGCATTGTATGGCAGTGAGATATGAACTGTGCGAAAACTGGAACAGAAGAGAATAGAAGCATTTAGGATGTGGGGCTACAGATGAATGTTGAAAATTATGTAGACTGATAAGGAATGAAGAGGTTCTCCGTAGAATAGGAGAGGAAAGGAACGTATTGTATACACTGAAAGATGAAGTGACAAGATGGAACATATGTTGAGACATCAGGGAATAACTTGTGGAGTGTGTATTAAGTAACAAATTGGGGTTTGGAACGCGTATCCAGAAACGTCATCCAACGACGCTACAGATCGTCCAAGTTATAGGCGCCAGCACCTGCCACTAGGTCACCCCTTCGGCAGCAATCGTGTCTTTGCACGCTAACGGCCTATAGGTGGAAGAACTCGCAATAACTGTTATTCAGTGTTGGCGACCGATTGCCACTATTGCCAGTACAATAACCCTGTGTTCGGTGTGGGGCGGCGGGGTTGGGGGGGGGGGGGGGTGGAGGGGGGGGGGGGGGTGAAATGCACTGCGGTAGTCGACGTGGGGTTGTGGACCACTGTGGCTGCGCCGGGGACGGAGCCGCTCCGTCGTTTCTAGGTCCCCGGTTAACATACAACAAACATCGACAGTACAGAAGACGTAGCTAGCTACAGCGTAGACAGGCTTGATTCCTATGAATGCGATGCCTTGTTGCCATAGTGGATGACCGTTTCGGACATAGGTTTCCATTTGCAGTTTTTCTTCTGTGTACAAAAAAGCACAGATTTTAGAGGGCTCTAGGAAAAAAAAAAAATACTGTGGATGGAAACCCTTGTTGGGAACCATCATCCACCAACGCAACAGACCATTGTATTCATAGGAGCAAGGCTTTCCACGTAGTAGCTAGTTCCACATTCTGTACCGGCGATAGAGGCAATCAGCCGCGAAGAGTGAACAATACAAAATATTGCGAGCTTCTCCGCCTATGGTCCGTCAGCGTCAAAGACATGTTTGTTGTTGAAGGCGTGGCGTAGTAGCAGGCGCTGGCCCTATAGAGTCGACGATCAGTTCCTTATCCTCGATTTGTTCCTCTAGATCCCCTCTACAACCACTCGATGTTTGTCACAGCATTTCTGGAACACTGTGTGTGTATTCTTTCTACCCGAATTTTAATCCAGTTCCTGAACTTTTATTTCCGCTTGTTGCTGTGCGGACAGAATACCACGACGCCAATGAATTTTGAGACACAGTGATTCACTTAGGCGCACGGCTGGCAACACAGTCGACCTACAAACTGCCCCCCAACCTACAACAACGGGTGGCAGGACTCAGATAACGACTCGTCGACGCAGCATTGCGCCAATCGGCAGTGCATGCCAACGTCACTAGACATCAAAACAACTAGGTGTGAGAACGCAACATACTCTTGCGTCGGATAGCCTGGCAACGGATAAATTCGGCGATGGGATCAGAGAAGAGTTGGGACCTGTGTGTATGGTCAGGAAGTCTTCTGCAGCCACGTGGTTCCCACGCTCCTTGCGGTCCAATGTTTGAACCCGCCGTACTGGCCATGGCAACCAGTGAAACCTTCCCCTAGCAACAGCGAGCAGCGCCATGCGGATGCGCTCCGTTGTGCAACCTTGCTGCTCTATCTCCAGTTAGCCGCCGCCGGCGCTACACCGTGCTGTCTCCCTCAGCATGGCTGACCTTCACGGACTACCGCCACCGCTACGCCGATACAAAGACGCCGTAATTCGACGCCAGACTGCGGCCACCGAGCAGGGCAGTGCAACGTCTCTGCTTCAGCTTGATGTTACTTAGTTACGTGTTCATTGACCAATCTCACGGTGACCGTAACGATGTGGAACGTGCCAAGTGCAAAAGAAATGCACACGACTCAAGTTAAAAAAAAAACCTTAAAATATTACCTACCTCATGCCTTAAATGGCACAAAATTAATGTGTTATGCCTGCAGATTTACTTATTGCGATTCAAGAATTCATCTGTGGTGTCGAAGGAGTTGTCAAGTAGATATGATTTCGGTTTATTTTTGAAACTATTACTGCTGTCTGTCAGACATTTTATTTCATTTGGTAATTTATCGAAAATTCGTACAGCAGCATATTTTACCCCTTTCTGTGCCAAAGATAGGTTAAGTAGAGGATAGTGTAAGGCTTTCTTACTTCTATTATTATAGTCATGAATGTCACAGTTGTTTTTAAATTAGTCCACGTTATTGAGAACAAATTTCATTACTGAATACATCATTACTAAATTGTAATGTGCTTCTATACCACTTATCATGAAGGGTAATAATGATATTAACCATTCATGGCAATAGCCAATGATAACTTTTTATCAGATAATATGATGTCTACAGTTCAGTCACACATGTAACCTTTGTAAGGTAATGTCTCGCAACATTCATGTCGCTTACCAGAAAAAGTATGTCAAAGACTTTATTTTGAGTTGGAACACATCATAATTCTGTAATTTGCTTTATAATTTCTTTTGTATACCGAAAGCCAACTGCGATGGTTGGACTTAGACAGCTGGGTTTCTCAGAGCCAGTGTGTGCACAATACAGATTAATTCCTACAGAGGGTTCGTTCAGCCTAAAAAAAAGTCTTCTATCTTCTGATATGGTTTAATGTAACGGTGGAAAATTTCAGTCAGTACTGCATGGAGGAGGAGCAAATGGCGTAGTTCTCCTCCATACCAAACCTATTTCAAATTTTGAAAATGCGAGATAAAGTCTGCTGGATTTGTAATAACAAAGCATCAGCCATCCACACGACTCCCTCTTGAAGAGACTCGGTGTGGTCTCGAGAGATTATCGCAAAACGCTGCGAGTAAAACTGCTAATTGCTACACGTCGTGAATTGCAGCATAATCACATTGCGGTGTGGCGAACGTATTACCGTTAACGCTGTACGGTGTAGAAGCAGAGCAGATCGCTGAAAAGACAAGAGCTGAAAAAGAGCCCCACGTTAATCCTGCACTAATTGCTTCAGAATCCCTCTCGTTGCACACACACTGGGAGCTGGGAGATTTCGCCACTTTCCAGCGCACTACCCGGACCTGAATTCTAAATCGCAGCTATCGAGGGAGCTTTTGCGAAGGGTAATGCTACATCCCGGTCGATATCAGACCTGAGAATCACAAAGAATCTAACATAGACACACTCAGTGATAATGTTCAGAACAGATACACACAGCGTATTGAGGTTGGTGATGTGTTGCCAAACACTGGGTAATCACTGAAAAATTTTAGGAACATTACCATTTCAGGTAAAATATTCTGAACTGTCTAGCTACGTCATTTTCCATTTAAAAATAATATTTGATCTTTGTCTCCACGCGTATTTTTAATGTTTTTCTCTAGACTACTCTAGTAAATATGATGGCATGAGACTCCTTGAAATAAATCGGTAAGTAATTATCTCTGAGTGAGTACAACTTTATATGAATAACAAGAATAATAAACTTTTCAAATGCCCTCGAATGCTAAATGTACAGGGTGTCCTATTATCTTGACCATCCTAATTAACTGTTTGTCCAAATGTAAATTACAAAATGTTTCAAGCAAATATTCTTTAGCCGTCAGGGGAACATCAATCTGCATGATTTCCTTCGTTGTATCTTTGATTTTTACAAAGATATCAACAGCGGGATGAATTTTTTAAATCGCTCCCTGTATTTTTTGTTCGGTAACTCATTTCCACTCCTAAAGACCTATTCAAAAATATATCGCAGTAAACCATTCACTGAAACCCAGCGTTACTAGTTTCATAAGACAACATTCACGTTGACGCTCCCAGCACTTAGTGCAGGTATTCGGATAATGGAACACATTCACGTACTGACGTTGACATGGGACAAGTGTAAACGTAAGTAAAATGCACACCCGCCATTCCGTCAACCATCGTCAGTTGAAAAGTTGTGAGAGCATAATGTACACCAACGAAGAGAAGGTAGAAATGCTATTCATCTACGGGGAATTTAAGTAGTACAACAGTAATTGCTATACTGTTATTTTTTTCTGTATGGGTACATTTAGTACAGTAATTTAGTCCTTTTAAATACTGTTGTGTAGAGTAGGCATACAATGTACATCGAAATAACGTTTCTTTTATTGTTGTTGTTGAAGGTAGGCGAAATACTACGCAGGCAACAGAACTGTACGGAGAGCGATATCCTGACAAGAATCCACCTTCCGAATGGATGTTTTCTCGTCTTGTTGCGACGCTCAGGAAACGGGAAGTTTCAACCCACGACAACGTAATAGTCGTAGCACGCGCACAAACGGAGCTCCTGAAGTTACTGTTTTCGCTTCCGTTGCTATGATCCACATGTAAGCACACGACAGCTAGAACACGAGATTGGCATTCCTAAAACCAGTGTACATCGCATTCTTACAAGTCACCGGTTCCATCCTTACCATGTACACCTACATCAGGAATTGCATGGGAATGATTTCTAGAATCGTGTACAGTTCTGTGAGTGGGCACAGCAGCAAATCCTCGCCGACCCGAACTTCTTCTCTAATGTTCTATTTACCGATGAATGTTCCTTCTCAAACAAAGGACAGGTAAATACAAGGAAAATGCATTATTGGTGCAGCGACAACCCACGATGGCTTCGACAGGTGGAACATCAGCGTCAATGGAAACGCCTGGTGTGGGATTCTTGGTACTACAATTATTGGCCCTTATATCATCAATGGTAGTCTAAACGGCACAGCGTATGCCACCTTCCTCAGACGAATTGTTCCTCTTCTGGATGAAGTACCGCTGAGAACCAGAATGCTTAAGTTGTATCAACACGATGGATGTCCAGCACATAATGCCTAGCGTGCACGTCGTGTTCTGAACGGAATGTATTCTTCCAGATGCGTTGGTCGAGGAGGAACAGTTACTTGGCCTGATAGGTCCCCTTATTTAAATCCTCTGGACTTTTTTCTTTGGGGATGCATTAAAGATGTTGTCTATCGCGATATTCCAACAACTCCAAAGGACCTGCAGGAACGTATAGTGCTTGCTTGTAATTCTTTTCAGCAGGCAACAATGGAAGTTGTAAATAATTTTTCATTCAACGAGTGCACTAGTGTATCGGAGTCCAGGGTCATTACTATGAGCACCTTTGAATGTTTTGCTCCTGGGCAATGGTACAGGAGAGTCAAAAGTCGATTTTGTGTTATGTTTCTACTTGGTTTTCATTTGTTTTCTGACAACTCCAACAAGTGGACGAATTTGTGATCCCGGGTTCAAAGTCAATGTTGTGTTATGTAGTTTATAACGTTGTGTTTCATCGAATGGTACACTGTGATACATTTTTGAATAGGTCTCCAGGAGAGGAAATGAATTACCGAAAAAAATACAGGATGACATTTAAAAAAGTGATACCGCTGTTCATATCTTCGTATAAAAAAAAACTACAACGAAGGCAATCATGCTGATTGATGTCTCCCTGACGGCTAAAGAACATTTGCTTGAAACATTTTGTAATTTGCATCTGGACAAACAGTTAATTAAGGTGGTCAAGATAAATGGGACACCCTTAATAGTCATAATGATATTAAAAGAAGTTGTCTGCAGGAAAGAAGAATCGAGTTTAACTTCCTGACGCCGACACGGTCATTAGAGACAGAACACAGGCCAGGGTAACTGAAGGATACCAGCTGTGGACTTTCAAAGATGTCATCCCTGGTAATCGCCTTATATAAACTATGGAAATCACAGAAAACGTGTACCTGGTTGGCCGTACGGGGATCTGGATTGCTGTCTTTCCCGAATTCGAGTCCAATATGTTATCAATGCACCACGTTGGTCGATAAAATAAAAATATGTATGTATCAGAAATAAAAGAAACTCAGAGCTCTCAGAATGTTTTTACACACTGCAGTAATTCAGGCCAATGACCTTTATGATCAGCACACCCATACAGAAATTAAAAGATTATTCTAGCCGAGATAGTTTTCAGTGTTTGAGGTACGTTTTAAGTGCAGTCGTACTTACGAAGAGAAGGGCAGTGAGTACGCTTATGCAGTTTGCCTGAAACGACGTGAAAAGGGAAAACGCGAAGCTATTGAATTTTATGACTGAATATTTCATTTATCATCGGTAACCGCTACCAAATTACAGGAGGATTAACTTCATCTGAAGACTGGGAAACTAATTATCGTTTTATGTCGCTAATTACGACCGCATTTAATCTGTGTGTATAGACACGGAAATAGATGGCGTTAATTCATGACAGGTAGTTAAATCAGCGCATTACGTTGATTAACACAAGTCATTATAACCAATCTAATCACGTTTCCAACCATGCAGAGATATAAGCCACTTTCGTTTAGAATACATTTATGAAGACAAAGGAATCGTTTTGTTAGAGAATCGGGTATTTCCCGAGCTTCGGTGTAGCTTTTAAGTGGCGTATTCCTTTCCGTCTTACCAAGGTTACGATTCTGGGAGTTTAGTACAGCAATCGACTAGAGGCGAATATTTAACGCGTAAGGAATTGCATGAAAGAATGTACTGAAGATAAATTTGCATTATTGGACTTAACAATGAGCGCCAGAAGAAATTCAATGAAGAAAAAGGAAAGTGCAGACATAAGGAATAAGGAAATGAAAAATTTGTGTGGTTGCAGTTTTCAGAGTAATCAGTATTTGACGCTCGACTATTGAATAGACTACTACTGTCCAGGTAAGATAACTTCGGCAAACACATGCAGTTTAACATTATTAGTATCACTCAAGATCTGTATACCATCTTACCTTTTTATTTTTCTGTCGTTTATCTTTCGATGAAATAAAAAAAAATTATTTCTTGGCGTTCGTCACTTAGAATGGTCTGTCGAATACGCTGTTCATGTAAGAAATACATAAATTTTGTTCTTGAGATGTACTGCTCGACTATAGGCATCTTGTACTTGCAAGGAAGACATGAGGAATTCCCCAAATGTATCTCGGAAACCACATCTAGTGTAGCTGATCTACCAGTAACAAATCTAGTAGCCCGCCTCAGAATTGCTTCCATGTCTTCCTTCAATCGGACCTGGTACGGATTCCAAACACTTGAGCAGTATTAAAGAACAGTTCGCACCAGTGTCCTATATGCGGCCTCCTTTACAGGTGAACCACTCTTTTCTAAAATTCTCCCAATAAGCCGAAGCCGACCATTCTCCTTCCCTACGCCAGTTCTCACTTACTCATTCCATCTCATATCCGTTTGTAACGTTACGCCCGAATGTTTAAACGATTTGACTGTGTCAAGCAGGACACTAGTAATACTGTTTCCGAACGTTACAGGCTTGATCCTCCTCCTCATCCGCATTAACTTACATTTATACATTTAGATCTGGCTGCCATTCACCACAAGAACTGGAAATTTTGCTTAAGTCATCTTGTATTTTCCTACAGTCACTTGAGGCCTTAGCGTACATCATGGCATGATTAGCAAACAATCGCAGATTGCTGCCTACCCCGTCCGCCAAATGATTTATCTGTGTAGAGAGCAACGGTGGTCCTGTCGCACTTCCCTGTGTCACTAGCTTGTTAAGCTTCAGTTTTCCATTGACGCAGTTGAACTGCCTGTGTCTTTGGACAACCCAATGTGGCTTTTCACGTTGCTTAGTAATCACTGCCGATTGCGTTACTAACTTGACTAGTATGATGTCATGTATTCTGCTTATAAATTAGTTTGCTTATACCGACACGTGAAAGAGACTATTTGGATTAGTGTTCATTACAGTTTACCTTCTGACAGCAGAAGGGTTGTTAAATCTAGTATGGTGATTTCAGTGAGGTCTGTCCTGAAACTACGCGTTTGTATGTCTAGGAATACGTTTTGCTGTTAATTAACTGAGTTCACTGAGGCTAATTATGAATGGGCTCAATTTGCGTATGTTCCAGATGCTAAGTCATGTGCATTGTGCATTCCGACGGACTTGGGCAATTCCAGCAGGTCAATGTGACACGCCACACGTCCAGAATTGCTACAGAGTGCCTCCAGGAACACTCTCCCTAGTTGAAACGCCTCCGCTGGCCACCAGACTCCCCAGACATGATCATTATTTATCATATCTGGGATGCCTTGCAACGTTCTGTTCAGAAGAGATCTGCACCCCCTCGTACTCTTATGGATTCATGGTGTCAGTCCCCTCCAGCACTACTTCAGTCATTAGTCGAGTCCAAGCCACGTTGTGTTGCGGCAGTACTGCGTTCTCGCCGGGGCCCACATGATGTTAGGCAGGTGTACCAGTTTCTTTGGCTCTTCAGTTTATATAAGAGCTACATATTCCTGAGATTCTCCAAAGCAACAGAAGTCGACCATTAGCTTTCTCTAAAATAGACCTTACACGCTCATTCTGTTCCTAGTAGCTTTGAAACGTCACTTCTGAATATTACATGAGACTGTGTATTCGAACATTAGAGGATTGCTTTTGCTACACGATTTAACTTAGGTTTCCTCACATTCAGAGCGAGCTGCAATTTAACAGACCAAACATAAATTCTTTCCGAGTCATCCTTTATCGTCCTAAATTCCCTCAAAGAACATACTTGCCTGTACAGTACAACGTCATCTGCACGGAGGCACAGGTCGCTGCTCTTCTTACCGGTTAGATCGTTTTTATGTTCACTATCAAACGTCTCTTCCAAAAATGTATGTAGACACGTATTATTGGACATTAATATGTAGTATGTCCATCTTTCGCCTTTATGATGGCTTGAACTCTGTAGGAGCCACTTTCTACGAGGCGTCTGAATGTCTGTGGAGGACTGGCAGCCCATTGTTCCTCAGGAGCTGAAAACATAGCAAGTAGCCATATTGAACGCTGGCGTATGGAGCGAAGTCAACATTCTAGTTCATTCCAAAAGTGTTACATTGGGTTCAGGAGGGGATTCTGATATGGGTAGTCTATTTCAGGAATGACAGTGTCCGTAATGCATTGCCTCATAGATGTTGCTGTATGACATAGTGGATTATCATGCTGATACAGTTACCGAATTCGAACTGTTCCTCTACTGTACGGAGTACGCAATGCCGTAAAATACACTCATAACGTTCCACATATAGCGTTTTTTAAGAGCAAAAATGGAACCACACCCTAACCACGAAACCTACCATCACACCGTAACAAAACCATCTTCTCCATACTTCACTGTTGGCACTGCCCGTGATCTCAGCTAAAGTTTCTCATGCATTCGCCATACCCAAACATTTCCATCGGATAAGCGCAGCGTATAGAGAGATAAATCACTCCCAACCGCCCATTTACAGTTATCTACCGCCCACCACCTCAAGCTTCGCTTAGTGCTGACTACAGAAGCCGGCCGGAGTGGCCGAGCGATTCTAGGCGCTACAGTCTGGAACCGCACAACCGCTACGGTCGCAGGTTCGAATCCTACCTCGGGCAAGGATGTGTGTGATGTCTTTAGGTTAGTTAGGTTTAAGTAGTTCTAAGTTTTAGGGGACTGATGACCTCAGATGTTAGGTCGCATAGTGCTCAGAGCCATTTGAACCATTTGACTACAGAAATGTCTGCCTTATGAGAAGCCTATCGGACAACTTATCCAATTCCTATTAAATCCTTACGTACAGCCATTGCGCTAGTTGGACTACTGGTAACACTTTGGAAGTCATAAGTGATTCCATCCTTTGATTTCGTGTTTTCTCACAACCACCTTCCGCAATGTTCGGCCCTCGCTGTCCGTAGCTCATCAGGTCTGCCTCGTCTTGTTTAGTTGTGGTCGTTCCTTCGCGTTTCCACTTCACAATCGTCCGCAGCTCGTGGTCGTGCGGTAGCTTTCTCGCTTCCCGCGCCCGGGTTCCCAGGTTCGATTCCCGGCGGTGTGAGGGATTTTCTCTGCCTCGTGATGACTGGGTGTTGTGTGATGTCCTTCGGTTAGTTAGGTTTAAGTAGTTCTAAGTTCTAGGGGACTGATGATCATAGCTGTTAAGTCCCATAGTGCTCAGAGCCATTTGAACCATTTGAACCACTTCACAATCACATCACCAGCAGTCAAGTTGAGCAGCTCAACAATGGTTTGTTACTCAGCTGACATCAAATGACAAGTCCAGGTCCAAAATCACTGAGCGCTCCTGACCGAAATGGTTCGAATGGCTCTGAGCACTATGGGACTTAACATCTGAGGTCATCAGTCCCCTACAACGTAGAACTACTGGATACTTTTGATCAGGTAGTATATAGAGTCCATGTGCGACCCTGACACATGTCCGTGGAGCACTGTTGACGAAACCTTTTTCTCCGATGAGCATCCCATCGATGGAGAAAAAGATCCACTAGTATGTAAATATACAGAGGAGGGGGAGCCATATCACCAATTTTCATAGTCGTAAGTGCATTTTTTCTATGTGCTAATGAAACATTGACTACCCATCACTGTGTCCATTTGGACCTGATAACAGAAAAATATAAGGGGTGTTCAAAAGGTTTCTGTTCGAAGGCCTCGCGTACTCCTTGCCGAAATGTCGGTACTTAAAGGTTGAAAATTATTGACCTATATGAGATAAAATCGCCTTAACTTCTGAACGGTTCGCGTTAGGACGTCCAAACTGCAAGATTAGCCGCGGGAGCATGATGGGTTCAAATGGTTCAAATGGCTCTGAGCACTATGGGACTTAACATCTATGGTCATCAGTCCCCTAGAACTTAGAACTACTTAAACCTAACTAACCTAAGGACATCACACACATCCATGCCCGAGGCAGGATTCTAACCTGCGACAGTAGCAGTCGCGCGGCTCCGGACTGAGCGCCTAGAACCGCTAGACCACCGCGGCCGGCAGCATGATGGGAATTAGTATGTGCATCAGCAACGTTTGATTTAGCGACGAGCACACTTTCATTTGGATGGCTCCGTCAAAAAGCAAAATTGGCGCATTTGAAGGACTGAGAATCCGGCTTTCGCAATCGAGATGTCTCTTCACCCTCAGCGGGTGACTATGGCGTGTGCAGTGTCCAGCCACGGAATAATCGGTACGTGAAGATTTTGGAAGATCATTTCAACCCCATTATCCAAAGTGACCCTGATTTCAGCAAAATGGGGTTCACGCAAGACTGAACTCGATCCCATAGGAGCAGGAGAATGTTTTACGTCCTGGAGGAGCACTGTGGGGACCCCATTCTGGCTCTGGAGTATCCAGAGGTCAATGGTATGGGGCTCGATTGGCCGTTGTATTCTCCGGATCTGAACACATGCTTCTCTTTTCTACGGGCTGTATTAAAGACAAGGTATAAAAAAATATCCCGAAAACCATTGCAGAGCTGAAAACAGCCGTTCAGGAGGTCATCGACAGCAAAGATGTTCCGACACTTCGGCGGGTCATGCAGAATTGCGCTATTCCTCTGCGCCACATCATCGCTAATAATGACAGTCGTATGGAACATGTCATAACCTAAACCCCAATGTGTATAGAGACGTTTACATCTCTTGTGTGTGCACGCCGTAATTTGTAACTAATTTACGTTTCTTTCCATACACTTCAGTAATTATCACTCTTTATATACCCGTATCGGCGTCACGATGGTTTGCATATACGTTGCATCAAAGTACATCTACATCTACATACATACTCCGCAATCCACCATATGGTGCGTGGTGGAGGGTACTTCGTACCACAACTAGCATCTTCTCTCCCTGTTCCACTCTCAAACAGAACGAGGGAAAGATGACTGCCTATATGCCTCTGTACGAGCCCTAATCTCTCTTATCTTATCTTTGTGGTCTTTCAGCGAAATGTAAGTTGGCGGCAGTAAAATTGTACTGCAGTCAGCCTCAAGTGCCGGTTCTCTAAATTTCCTCAGTAGCTGTTCACGAAAAGAACGCCTCCTTTCCTCCAGAGACTCCCACCCGAGTTCCTCAAGCATTTACGTAACACTGGCGTGATGATCAAACCTACCAGTAAAAAATCGAGCAGTACTAAAGAACAGGTCGTATTAGTGTTTTATAAGCGGTCTCCTTTACAGATGAACCACATCTTCCCGAAATTCTACCAATGAACCGAAGACGACTATCCTCCTTCCCCACAACTGCCATTACATGCTTGTCCCACTTCATATCGCTCTGCAATGTTACGCCCAAATATTTAATCGACGTGACTGTGTCAAGCGCTACACTACTAATGGAGTAATCAAACATAAAGAGGTTCTTTTTCCTATTCATCTGCATTAATTTACATTTATGTATATTTAGAGTTAGTTGCCATTCCTTACACCAATCACAAATCCGGTCCAAGTCATCTTGTATCCTCCTACAGTCACTCAACGACGACACCTTCCCGCACACCACAGCATCATCAGCAAAGAGCCGCAAATTGCTATCCACCCCATCCAAAAGATCATTTATGTCGACAGAAAACAACAGCGGACCTACCACACTTCCCTGCGGCACTCCAGATGATATCCTCACCTCCGATGAACACTCACCATCGAGGTCAACGTAATGGGTTCTATTACTTAAGAAGTCTTCGAGCCACTCACATATTTGGGAACCAATCCCATATGTTCGTACCTTAGTTAGGAGTCTGCAGTGGGGCACCGAGTCAAACGCTTTCCGGAAGTCAAGGAATATGACATCCGTCTGAAACCCTTCATGCATGGTTCGCGAGATATGTGAAAAGAGGGCGAGTTCCGTTTCGGAGGAGCGATGCTTTCTAAAGCCGTGCTGATGCATGGACAGTAACTTCTCTGTCTCAAGGAAATTCATTATATTGGAAGTGATAAGGATAATGGTCTGTAATTTTGAGGATCCGTCCTTCTACCCTTCTTATATACAGGCGTCACCTGCGCTTTTTTTCCAGTCGCTCGGGACTTTACGTTGGGGAAGAGATTCGCGATAAATTCAAGCTAAGTAAGGAGCCAAGGCAATAGATATAACAAAAGGTTTTTAATCGCTCCTAATAGTAGCAGGAAATTTTACTTTGGTGTCGTACAGGAGATTGAACTGAAACCCGCTCGCGACGATCTGTGCTTTTATGTGTGTGACCTTATCTTTTCCATCTATTGGAATCACTGCGGGCACATCCAGTTGCAACGGAGTCATACCATCACCTCTATTACCCTTACACTAGGCGTAACAAACTAGGGGCGCCACGTGTATCGAACGTGTCGGACGGCTCCGTTTCTGGCGGGTCGTATCGTTACGTGCGGTTACGTGAACGTTAGCACGTGCGAGGCCCGGAGCGCCCGTAGTCGGAAGCCTGGCGCGGCCCGCCGTTATATTAAAGTGCGGCCGCGGGCTGTGCGCTCGGGCCGCCGCCTGCGCCACCTCCGCCACCTCCGCCTTCACTGAATTTTCATTACGTGTCGACAGGCTGAACCGCGGGGCGGCTCTACACACACACACACACACACACACACCACTGGTCATGTTACGGCCGCGCGTCCGTGCGCGAATAGCAGCTCGTCTTTACGCTGTTTACATTAAAGCTGAACACCTTTAGAATTACGGCTGCCGCGCTGTCAGCCTTTATTGCGGGAAAGCGTGGTTTGATGTACTCTCCCTAGACTATCATAGATGGCGTCCACCAGAAACGATCCAAACCAAGTCTCTGTAATTGAATCTGATAACAGGAAGTGGTAGGATTAATGCGCACTTACGCTAAAAATATTATTTGGCAGCGTTAATACTAAGTAACCTGAAACAAATTCAAATAAAGTTATATGGTTTCTGAGTGTTTTTCAAGTTTCAGACATCTGTCATGTATACAGGGTGTTACAAAAGGTACGGCCAAACTTTCCGGAAACATTCTTCTCACACAAAGAAAGATAATATGTTATGTGGACATGCGTCCGGAAACGCTTACTTTCCATGTTAGAGCTCATTTTATTACTTCTCTTCAAATCACATTAATCATGGAATGGAAACACACAGTAACAGAACGTACCAGCGTGACTTCAAACACTTTGTTACAGGAAATGTTCAAAATGTCCTCTGTTAGCGAGGATACATGCGTCCACTCTCCGTCGCATGGAATCCCTGATGCTCTGATGCAGCCCTGGAGAATGGCGTATTGTATCACAGCCGTCCACAATACGAGCACGAAGAGTCTCTACATTTGGTACCGGGGTTGCGTAGACAAGAGCTTTCAAATGCCCCCATAAATGAAAGTCAAGAGTGTTGAGGTCAGGAGAGCGCAGAGGCCACGGAATTTGTCCGCCTCTACCAATCCATCGGTCACCGAATCTGTTGTTGAGAAGCGTACGAACACTTCGACTGAAATGTGCAGGAGCTCCATCGTGCATGAACCGCATGTTGTGTCGTACTTGTAAAGGCACATGTTCTAGCAGCACAGGTAGAGTATCCCGTATGAAATGATGATAACGTGCTCCATTGAGCGTAGGTGGAAGAAACTAAAATGAGCTCTAACATGGAAATTAAGCGTTTCCGGACACATGTCCACATAACATCTTTTCTTTATTTGTGTGTGAGGAATGTTACCTGAAAGTTTGGCCGTACCTTCTTGTAACACCCTGTATATTCAGACATAAGTGACGAATGAAAATTTGTACCACGGCCACGATCCGAACCCAGTTCTCCCGCTGCCTGGCTCACCGACCTGGGTACAAACTATGACTTGCTCCTTTCTGCATATGTACGTTGTAGATGTTTTAGACGTAACGAGGTCACTAGAAGCATACATTTGCTCTTGACTGAAGTACCTATGCCCGAGTTTGAGGCCGGATCTCACATTTCGTCCGATGCTGAGGTGCTATTCCAGTAAAGTTGGAGAGCCTCTGCAATGCTGTTAGAGTTAAGGAGGAATACAAGATGGACTGAAGTACCCGCCAGGATAGCCGCCAGAGCCAACGCGCTGCTTCCTGGACTCGGGTAGGCGCGCCGGCCCCGGATCGAATCCGCCCGGTGGACTGACGACGACGGCCGGTGTGCCGGCCAGCCTGGATGTGCTTTTTAGGCGTTTTCCCACATCCTACTAGATAAATACCGAGCTGGCCCCCAAGTTCCGCCTCAGTTACACGACTCGCAGACATTTGAAACACATTCACACTATTTCAAGGTTTACACTAGACGCAGACAGCTGGGGTACACTAATTCGGCCCCGGGGTGGGGGGGTATGAGATGGTGGCAGGAAGGGCATCCGACCTCCCCTTAACTTAACCATGCCAAATCCTTACTTAACCCCGCCGACCCTGGACACAATCCGGGATAAAGGCAGTAACGAAAGAAAGAAAGAAGTCGACTGAGGTGTGAATGGGAATTTGGAATGAAGAGTTGCAAATTTGGAAATTTGTGGTAAGCTCTTATGGGACCAAACTGCTGAGGTCATTGGTCCCTAAGTGTACACATTGCCACCGTTCGCGTTGCTCCTTCCGTCGGAGGTTCGAGTCCTAACTCGGGCATGAGTCTGTGTGTTGTCGTTACTTTAAGTTAGATTAAGTAGTGTGTAAGCCTAGGGACCGATGACCTCGGCAGTTTGTTCCTATAGGAACTCACTACAAATTTCCAATTTCTTCTTTCTTTCTTTTCCTTGCACCTTGTCCCACACCTTTCGCAGGGTCGGCGTGGTTATAATCGGATTTGGCATGGTTAGTTTGAAAAGGTGGGCAGAAGCCCTTCCTGCCACCACCCCGTACCCCGCAGGACAGAATCAGTGTACCCCAGCCATCTGCGGCTAGTGTAAATCAGGAAAGAGTGCGAACGTGTTTCAAATGTCTGTGAGTCGTGTAACTGTGGCGGGACGTGGGGACCAGCCCGGTATTCACCTAGTGGAATGTGGAAAACCGCCTAAAAACCACATCCAAGTTTGCCAGCACACCAGCCCTTGTGGATTCGATCTGGGGCCGGCGCGCCTACCCGCGTCCAGGAAGCAGTACATTAGCGCTCTCGGCTAACCTGGTGGGTCCACAAATTTACGATTTCCTTACATTAAATGCAGGGTTATTCATTCCAGGCAAGTTAATGCAATCATCACCTATGTTCGAAGTCAATGTGCAATATCACCTCACAGTCGCAGGTGGCAGTATAAGCAGTGGAGGATGTATAAAGCGTGTCACGCGGAGGCGGATAACAGTGAAGTTGTTGTAATGCCAGAACAGTACGATTTATCTAACGTCAAAAAGGTAATGACCATTGGCCTTCCGATAAGTTTGCAATCTGTATGCAAGCCGCCATGGTTAAATTATACCGTGCATGGCAAAATGGCGCTGTCGAAAACCAGCACCGAGACAACTGTGGCGCATCAAGGACCATACATGGGGATAAACGACAGTTGCGAAGATGTGTCCGGGCGAATAGACATGCAAGTGTTGAGCATCTGACCACCCAAACGAATACAGCAGCCATCAAGGTGTCTCCTCAACGACCGCTAAGCGGACATTGATGCGTATGGGCCTCTGAAGTAGGCTCCTTGTTCTTGTGCCCATGCTGACTGCTGTTCATTGGCGACGAAGGCTAGAAATTGCACACAAAGACCACAACTAAGGTCTTGGCCGACAGTTGGAGAGGGTCGTAATGTGTCATAGGCAAACATCTATCCGGACCATCACACAGGAATTCCAAACTGTATCAGGATCCACTGCTAGTATTATGGCAGTTAGGCGGGAGGTGAGAAAATTGGATTTCATGGTCGAGCGGCCACACATCACGCCGGTAAATGCCAAACGACGTCTCGCTTGGTGTAAGGAGTGTAAGCATTGGACGATAGAACAGTGGAAAAACGTTGTGGGGAGTGACGAATCACGGTACACAATGTGGCGATCCGATGGCAAGGTGTGGGTATGGCGAATGACAGGTTAACGTCGTCTGCTATTGTCTGTAGTACCAACAGTAAAATTCGGAGGCGGTGGTATTATGGTGTAGTAGTGTTTTTCACGGAGGGGGCTTGCGCCCCTTGATGTTTTGGGCGGCACTATCGCAGCACAGGCCTACATTGATGTTTGCACTTCTTGCTTCCCACTGTTGAAGAGCAATTCGGGGATGGGGATAGCATCTTTCAACACGATCGACCACCTATTCATAATGTACGGACTGTTGCGGAGTGGTTACACAACAATAACATACCTGTAATGGACTGGTCTGCACAGAGTCCTGACCTGAATCCTACAGAAAACCTTTGGGATGTTTTGGCAGACCAACTTGGTGTCATGCCTCACTGATCGACATCGATATCTCTCCTCAGTGCAGCACTCCGTGAAGAATGGACTGCCATTCCCCAACAAATCTTGCAACACCTGATTGAAGGTATGGCTTCGAGAGTGAAAGCTGTCATCAAGGCTAATAGTGGGCCAACACCGTACTGAATTTCAGCATTACGGATGGAGGGCACCACGAACTTGTAAGTCATTTTCAGCCAGGTGTCCGAATACTTTTGATCACATAGTGTAGTCGAAAACTAGCTCATCAAAACTATAGAGTACTCCCGGTTGACCTATAAACACAAAATTTGGAAAGAGGAAAGCTTTCGCAGTACACACAAAGGAAAACATTCGAAAGTTGTTAACTTGTAACTATAAAAAGCGGCAAAATTTTTCTCTTTTTTATCCATCTGTCTGTCTGGCCTTCTTTTAAGACGCATTTTTCTGTCCAACAGGTGGGAGTATCACATGCAAAGTTGTGTAACGTACCGAGGTTTACGGTCCCATGACGCTGTACAAAATTTAACCCTCTAAGTCAATACACTCAAAGGATACGGTCGTTTATGTCACATAGAGTATTTTGATACTAAAAATCCCACTCATCAAAACCTGGCGTAATTTGGCAAGAAGTAAGATTTCTCAAAAGAATTAACCGAAAAGATCCGAAAATGGTTAATTTGCAATTAGGTAACACGAGAAAATCTTATTTTATCATTTTTCATCCCTCTGATTGTTTGTTTGTCTGTTACGACACCTTTTTGCCTTGAACATAAGGCGTATCAAGTTCAAATACATGTCATATACTAAAGACTCTGTTCTCATGGTGATGCAAAACATTTAAGCTTCTAATTCAAAAGATTCGCTCACTTATGTCACATTTTTGGTACTCAAAACCTCCCTCCTCGAAACACGTAGGTTACTTCCGTCGACCTACAATCATGAAATTTGCTAAAAAAGTTTCACACAAGTAAAGGAAGATAAAGCAAAATAGTTAAATTGTAATGACATCACATAAAAATATCTTTCTTCTATTAGAACAAACATTGCATTCTTCATTCGTCATAAGCATTGCTGTACGCCAACATAAAATATAAGCTATAGTCCCGTTTTATTAAGTAAATAAAAATATTTTATCAAATCTTCTATATCTACATATATAAAGTGAAGTCGCCTGCTGGATTCTTTTTGTATGTCCATGTTAATCAGAGGAACTACTGAACAAATTTTGATAGGATCCTGGAATTCCCTGGACTTAAATTGCTAGTATCTATATCGAAAACAGACAAAAATCATTGAGACTCTAGAAACCCCATAGGTCCTTGTGAGGAAACCTGTAAGTGTTAGTGAAAATAATTGTCACTTAAATGACTTGCCAATTTATATCGAGCAATTAAAATACTGAAAAGCGTTTAAACAGTAACATGAAATGGGTAACCGCTTTCAATTTCACATTCCAAAATTTCGAGCGTGTTCACTTCTCTGATAAGCAGTCATCACAAACACAGTCCTTGGGTGACCTCTCCAATACATGCAACATGGTGCCGATTAAAACACCCATCACACCTACATCACAACTCTTTGTCTTTGGTACTTGGCCGCGCGGGATTAGCCGAGCGGTCTCGGCGCTGCAGTCATGGGCCGTGCTGCTGCTCCGGGCGGAGGTTCGAGTCTTCCCCTCGGGCATGGTTGTGTGTGTTTGTCCTTAGGTTAATTTAGGTTAAGTAGTGTGTAAACTGAGGGACTGATGACCTTAGCAGTTAAGTCCCATCAGATTTCACACGCATTTGAACATTTTTTTTTTTTTGCCTACTTCTCCACTGATGCAGTATAACTCATTACGGGGTATACTACATACAGATATTGCAATTAATGCTCCAGTAAACTGCTCATCGCACTCACAGTCGTAGATACCATTACAGACGCTGGAAAGGCCCGATACTTCAGAAAATCTGAAATTTCCTCCTTACTTCTGGTTTATTTTTCTCTTTTTATGGCTACTGAGTTAAGAAGTCAGGGTAGCTTTCCCATCCTTGTACTTCAATCTTGTGTGTTGTTACTTTCCATTCCTTACTTTTATTTACCTTTCAGTTTCTTCCACCTTCCTTTCCATGACACTGTGCACCGTTTGTGCCTCAGTGCCCCACACTCGTGCATTCCACACTTCAGATGGCACCTTTCTACTTGTTCCTGTTTGTTACTTACAGGAACTAGAATGTGGCAGCAATAGTCGGAATTCATCGTTTTTATCACAGACTACAAATATTAAATACGTACGATTACCCGCTATGCGCAGTGACCCATCTTTCCGTTACCACTTACCGTGCAAGATGTCGCAGTGGTTAGCATACAGGACCCCCGTTCGGAAGAACGACGGTTCAAATAAATGTCCGACCTTCTACGTTTAGGTTTTCCGTGATTTCCCACAATCGCTCCAGGCAAATGCTGGGATGGTTTCTTTGCAAGGGCACAGCTAATTTCCCTCCCCTTCCTTTCCTAATCTGAGCTTGTACTCCGTCTCTAATGACATTATCGACTGGATATTGAACGCTAATCTTCCTTCCTCCTTTTACTCTCACCACATCCACAAATTCCATATGTGTCTTGGTGCCGGAATAATACTCCTAGGAAGTGCTCATTTCTATGATGCAATGGAATTATATTATTATTTTGTTTGATACACATGGTATTCAGTTAAATTGAATCATTTGATACCTTACGCTCTATTCAGTAACAAATGACATTAACCATTTTAAATTAATGTATCACACACTAATATACAGAAGCAGTGTTTTAACTTGATTTGGCATCTGCGTTAAACCACACGGACCAAACTAAGTTAAAATTTACGCGCAAGGAGAGAAGTTATTTACAAAATCATGCAGTTGTTCCAGCGTAAAGTCAAGCGCCGGCACGACGGGCAGGAACTTTAGACTATAGAGGGCTGTGAGACGACGTCAGCACACTGACCGACCCATCTGTAGACGACAACGAGACAGTAGCGGCCCAGTCGAAGTCAAGCCGATCCTGTAGCTCTACGGCAGGGACTTAGGAAATGTACTGTTTCACTTGTATTAGGAGTTGTATATACTGAAGAGATAGCTTACGTTTCATGTCGCTCTTTGCTTGCGACATCTCATAGTAAAGTGTCAGAGATAAGTATTGTCATTTATCTTACTGTAGTAAAAATTTATTAATACGAAATCGATTGAATTGTTGTCTAGTGATCCGAGGAAGCAGCTTTCATAGGCACCCTATATTAGACGTGGTGGCTGGACTCAACACAGTTCAACACAGTTCAATACAGACCTCCAATAATCACTTCTATGTGCTGCTAGAAGTGCAGAAATATTGCAACAAATTAGGTAAACTACTGGAATATAAAGAGACTAAAAATTAACCCTTGGCTGCATGAGTGTTCGGACTGACGTTTACATCACTGGGAGCTTTGAAGTCACCATTGAGATTTCTATAAAATATACTATTTTTCACCGTTGTTATGTTTATTATGAAAACTTACTTTGATGAACGAGTGAATACAGTCTCATAATACATATGTATAGTTAGTTGAAATTAGGAAAACAATAAAAAAAGACTTGGACACTAATATATGTGGAATAAATTTCAATTTGACCTTTACTAATTTTATTATCTTGGCATATAATAATTATATTGGTATTTATATAAACTCGGAATTGCACATTGGTAAGGTACAACGCAAATCAGTATGAATAAAGCATCCAACTACGAGACAGAAAGAAAGAAAAAGGCTAAGTTGCACATTCCATACGCACAACAAAAATTAAGCTACATAGGAGTTTATCAAAATAAAGATTAGACTGCTTGTCACAAAGGTCTACACATTACTGGAAACAGTTTGCACAAACAAGTACATTTTGTTCATTGAATACAGTGTTAGAACATTTTGAACAACACAACAATTTTACTTTCCAGTTCACGTCGACACAAAAATCATTTTGTCCTACGTATTTTTCTTTGGTGGATGATATCCAATTCCTGGTCCCTTTTGGCACCACATCTAGCCAATGCTAGTAGGACATTTCTTTCAAATTTGGAGTTTGGACTCTGGACTCCATATGGGACTATAAAGTTCTAGGACCAAAGCTTTCAAAAAAATCCTCCGTTTATGCTATTTTCATTGTGATATTCAGGATGTTGACTTGTGACTAAGAAGAAAGCATTTATAACTGAATCAGGCATTACATTAGACCATAAAACGAATGGCAATCTCCTTGTCTGTCTTTCGCAAGTGTAAGTACGCACTTTTATGTCACGAGAATCCGCCCCTGATTTTGTTTTGTTATAAAGTAAAATCATTTCGCGTTTCTTCTTTCTATGAGTGTCATCAACTATGGTGTCGTGATACGTGGAACTTAAGGCGCCACACTCTTATTCTTCATTGGTGCATAACTAACAATAGTCAAATCATCTCTTAATCGTTATTTTGAAAACAGGATCTTACGTGTCTTACATAGTTTGATTGGAGGTGGAGGTTATGGTACCGACTGATGTAATTTTATCCTTCAGTAAATTTTGAAGTACGGAAACACCAGTAAAGTGGTTGTGCTTCTTACTGTTGGTTGAGTTTCCACTAAGCGCCTTGCAAAGATCGTTATCACTTGAACTGCAAAATTAACTTGACGAAGGCGATATAGACTTCTGCTCGAGTACAGTACTCCATCTACAGCGTGTGATGTCAAATACTCGCCGAGCCAGAATATCTGCAATCCTTATTGACCTGGCTTGCTCGAGATAAATTTTGCAGTTCTACAACGCCCTCTGAAAGCCTCTAGCTGTTCATCTCTTGTTGTGTTCTCTTCTGGATGAAATTTTCGTCTGCCGTTGTTTATGAATAGTTAACGCAAATTGTGCAAAGCCGCCATATTATCGTCTTGGATCACAGCTTGTTGGGTGTGTCTATCATCGACACTCTTATTTCTTCAAACTTGATTAATGGGAAAGTTGCCATATAAACAAGTTTACCAATAGAGTCGTGAAATAATTCTCTTATAGCAACATCCCAGCTTCTGTAACTGCAGTCTAACAGGAGTATTCCGAAAACTCAATTGATTTCCTCGTTTTTGACATTACGCGCTGTTTGACATTTTATGGTTGCTGAGCGTCGTCCTTCCAGAGTTGTGCAATAAAATATTTCATCCACAATATTATTTGCTGTGAAGTAACTCCAAGCATCTTTTGGCGTTTGTGTAAGAGTTCCCCTAATAGAACGTGGAGAAACTTTCATTATACTATGAGCAAGTGTTCTGTTAGAAGGAGGGGTTGTTTTGCTCCATTGAGTCCCACCGTGTCAGACACAAAAGTTTGCATATATAAAGATGGCATCTGTTCTTTCGGACATGTCCGAAAGAGCAGATACGATCTTCATATAGTTAAGACTGACCGGTCATTGAACATATTCTTCTGTGCTCTGTGCTCCGTTGGATCACGTCATCAGTTTAACTTAAATGTCAGAAAAAATGGTTCAAATGGCTCTGAGCATTATGGGACTTAACATCTGAGGTCATCAGTCCCCTAGAACTTAGAACTACTTAAACCTAACTAGCCCGAGGACATCACACACATCCATGCCCGAGGCAGGATTCGGAAACGTATCAGTAACAGGTTACTGTATTTTGGGAATATTTCAGATGTGTGTGTGTGGTCTTCAGTCCTGAAATGGTATGATGCAGCTCTCCATGCTACTCTATCCTGTGCAAGTTTCTTCATCTCCCAGTACCTACTGCAACCTACATCCTTCTGAATCTGTTTAGTGTATTCATCTCTTGGTCTACTACGATTTTTACCCTCCACGCTGCCCTCCAAAACTAAATTGGTGATCCCTTGATGCCTCAGAACATGTCCTACCAACCGATCCCTTCTTCTAGTCAAGTTGTGCCACAAACTTCTCTTCTCCCGAATCCTATTCAACACCTCCTCATTAGTTATGTGATCTACCCATCTAATCTTCAGCATTCTTCTGTAGCACCACATTTCGACAGCTTCTATTCTCTTCTTGTCTAAACTATTTATCGTCCATGTTTCACTTCCATACATGGCTACACTCCATACAAATACTTTCAGAAACGACTTCCTGACATTTAAATCTATACTCGATGTTAACAAATTTTTCTTCTTCAGAAACGCTTTCCTTGCCATTGTCAGTCTACATTTTATATCCTCTTTACTTCGACCATCATAAGTTATTTTGCTCCCTAAATAGCAAAACTCCATTACTACTTCAAGTGTCTCATTTCCTAATCTAATGCCCTCTGCTTCACCCGACTTAATTCGACTACATTCCATTATCCTCGTTTTGCTTTTGTTGATGTTCATCTTATACCCTCCTTTCAAGACACAATCCATTCCGTTCAACTGCTCTTTCAAGTCCTTTGCTGTCTCTGACAGAATTACAATGTCATCGGCGAACCTCAAAGTTTTTATCTTTTCTACATGGATTTTAATACCTACTCCGAATTTTTCTTTTGTTTCCTTCACTGCTTGCTCAATACACAGATTGAATAACATCGTGGAGAGGCTACAACCCTGTCTCACTCCCTTCCCAACCACTACTTCTCTTTCATGCCCCTCAACTCTTATAACTGCCATCTGGTTTATATACAAATTGTAAATAGCCTTTCGCTCCCTATATTTTACTCCTGCCACCTTCAGAATTTGAAAGAGAGTATTCCAGTCAACATTGTCAAAAGTTTTCTGTAAGTCTACAAAGGTTAGGAACGTAGGTTTGCCTTTCCTTAATCTAGCTTCTAAGATAAGTCGTAGGGTCAGTATTGCCTCACGTATTCCAGTATTTCTACTGAATCCAAACCGATGTTCCCCAAGGTCGGCTTCTTCTAGTTTTTCCATTCGTCTGTAAAGAATTCACGTTAGTATTTTGCAGCCGTGACTTAAACTGATAGTTCGGTAATTTTCGCATCTGTCAACACCTGCTTTCTTTGGGATTGGAATTATTATATTCTTCTTGAAGTCTGAGGGTATTTCGCCTGTCACATACATCTTGCTCACCAGATGGTAGAGTTTTGTCAGGACTGGCTCTCCCAAGGCTGTCAGTAGCTCTAATGGACTGTTGTCTACTCCCGGGGCCTTGTTTCTACTCAGGTCTTTCAGCGCTCTGTCAAACTCTTCACGCAGTATCATATCTCCCATTTCATCTTCGTCTACATCCTCTTCCATTTCCATAATATTGTCCTCAAGTACATCGCCCTTGTGTAGACCCTCTATATACTCCTTCCATCTTTCTGCTTTCCCCTCTTTGGTTAGAACTGGGTTTCCATCTGAGCTCGTGATATTCATACAAGTGGTTCTCTTTTCTCCAAAGGTCTCTTTAATTTTCCTGTAGGCTGTATCTATCTTATCCCTAGAGAGATAAGCCTCTACATCCTTACATTTATCCTTTGGCCATCCCTGCTTAGCCATTCTGCACTTCCTTTCGATTTCATTTTTGAGACGTTTGTATTCCTTTTTGCCTGCTTCATTTATTGCAGTTTTATATTTTCTCCTTTCATCAATTAAATTCAATATGTCTTCTGTTGCCCAAGGATTTCTACTACCCCTCGTCTTTTTACCTACTTTATCCTCTGCTGCCTTCACTACTTCATTCCTCAGAGCTACCCATTCTTCTTCTACTGTATTTCTTTCCCCCATCCCTGTCAATTGTTCCCTTATGCTCTCCCTGAGACTCCGTACAACCTCTGGTTTAGTCAGTTTATCCAGGTCCCATCTCCTTAAATTCCCACCTTTTTGCAGTATCTTCAGTACTTATCTGGTGTTCGAAGACTACTACGTGACGACGACGGGGGAGCGGGAGGGGGGGGGGGAGGGAGAAAGGGATACAGACACAGCATAGAAGAACACGTAATTGCTCCGGCTCAGGAAAAACCATCGGCTCACACAGTTTAAGATAACCTGTTAACAAACAACCTATGCCAGTATCAGATCAGTTGAGAAATCTCGCAAAAGACCTGTAGGTATCAAGCTGAAGCTTTCTGTTTCCAAAGGGAGCACATCGAAACTGGCTTAACTCTATCATCAGTGAGCCACGTCTCAGAGTGGTGGTTGGCCAGGCTGCGCCCGAAGACGGCACTTGAAGTCAGCCACGGATTCAAATCGGCCCTGAAATATGCCCAGCAACCGCTCGCCGGATTCCGCGCCGGAAACGCTTGCGAGGGTGCTCGCCTTATTCGCCAGGCAGACCTCTCACACCGTCCTCGTTGTTACCACTCCCGAACCCACCATGGAACGACACGCTCCTTCCCCATCAACAATCTCGAGCAAAGATCTTAGTGGCCTCAGAGCAGAAGGTCATCACACGACAAATCGAGCTAGTGGCGCCAGGAATTTGAAATTCGAAGCCAGCAACCTCCATAAACCAATGGACCGTGGTCCAGCCTACAGAAGAAGAGGGCTGATTGAGGTGCACCTTAGCCCGCATCTCGTGGTCGTGCGGTAGCGTTCTCGCTTCCCACGCCCGGGTTCCCGGGTTCGATTCCCGGCGGGGTCAGGGATTTTCTCTGCCTCGTGATGGCTGGGTGTTGTGTGCTGTCCTTAGGTTAGTTAGGTTTAAGTAGTTCTAAGTTCTAGGGGACTTATGACCACAGCAGTTGAGTCCCATAGTGCTCAGAGCCATTTTTTTGAGGTGCACCTCGAGGACCTTACCAGTGACTAGATGCTTGACAAGTGAGATAACCAGACCAGAATTTTGATAGTAGATCGTGGGCCTATGAAATGGAAGAGTACTTCCCGAGCTTGGCACCACTCCCCGCCTGAACCACAGTTCTTCACGAAAACCTCCTCCTACCTTGCGCTGAAACTGGCGTCTAACGCAGTGTTTTTCCTGCCCCGACCTCAATTTTCCCTAGGATCTTCAGGAGTAACGCACTAAAGCAGGAGGTCGCTGATATTCCACGTTGAATAGAGGTGAACTGATGATATACGTAAACAAGAGAACGGCAGGAATTGCCTAGGATGCTTCGCAGTGTTAAATGCAAAATTGAGCGAAGGCAAGGTGGTATCCCAATTTCTCGGAGAGTTATGATGGTAAATGACCAAAGTTGACTTAATGTTGCTATCCATTCTCTCGGCAAACGATGCCTGGGGATAAATGGCGTTGTTCTTAGGTGATTAACAACGTTAAAAAATTCAAACTGCTTAAACTGTAGGAAACGAACGCCAGAGTCTTATCGCTAACAAGAGCCTTAGGAGGTCCAAATCAGCTGAAGATGTTGGTCAGATGTGCAATGGTAATGGCCGCTGTGACCCCACGACTAGGGATTAGTCATACAAATGTGTAAAACGCTTCGGCACGCACCTAAATATATCGGTTCTCCTTCTCGGTACGAAGAAGCGGCCCTACATAATCGATAAAGGGCTTGCCCATAGCTTTTCCTCGCGCTCTGGTTGCAACTCTTTCGGAGGACTATTACTGGGTTCCTTCTTACAGACTTCACTGTCACCCACTGATCACCTAATATCCTTACACAACGTGGGCCAAGTGAAGTGAGCCTTAACCTTTTTCAGGGTTTTATAGGAGAGCCTTAAGGCATTGTCTTCTCAATGGAGAATTATGAAAATAATGGAACACGGGAGGCACCAGCTTCTGAGGCAAAGAAATTTAAAAGTTTTACAAGGAGATGACCGGCCTTTGAAGGCTCTATTTGTTCGGTAGAGACTGACAAAACAAATATTAACACAAAAGTTTAATTGCGTGAAAGCAGCAGTAACTAGCCAAACGGTATACCTGCGTCACTGCAAGATACCGCCTCTACGACGGCGGAACTCCCGAAAGAAAACCAGGCTGCCAAACCCAATTACATAGCGTCAGAAATTGCACATTTTGAGAAGCAGGCACCTCCTCAGCCAATATAATTACAAAACTATGATACCTATAATGTCCCGAAGGTATCTTGAATCCTGCACCCAGCCGTATTACAAGAGAAAGGTTCTTATCTGGGGTTCGAAGACGTTTGGCAGGGAGGTCGGCTAAAGCCCAACCATCTAGGTAGTGCGTTACGTCGGGGGGTTCTGGCCATAGCATAGAGGAAACACACCATCGCTCCGACTCAGAAAACACCATAGGCTCACACAGTTTAAGATATCCCGTTAATAAACAACCAAGGGCAGTACCGACTCTGGGAAAGCAAGGGACAGCCACAATTCGAGAAACCAAGTCGTGGTGAAATAGTTTAACTAAGAAATCGCAATGATCGCAACAGACCTATGGGTATCAATAAGAAAATAAATAAGAAAATGACAGTTAAGGCCTCAAAATCGAAAACTTAACTGAAGTTCAGGAATCTAACCTGAAGCTTGTCGCTTCCAAAGGGAGCCCAGAATTCAGCGTAGCGAAATGGGCTTCAACACACTAACTTTGTGTGCCACGTTCCAGAGCTGATTGAACAGGCTACGCAAGAAGACGGCACTCTAAGTCAGCCACGGATTTAAAACGGCACACAAATATGCACAGCAACCACTCGCTGGATTCCGTGCCCAAAACGGTTGCAGAAGTGCTTGCCTTAGAACACTAGGCGGACCTCTCACACCCCCTCCACGCTACGTTACCACTTCCCAGCACACCACGTCACAACACGCCCTGGCTCCCATCAACGACCTCGAGCAAAGATCTTAGTGGCCTCAAACCAGAGGGACATCACACGACAGATCGAGGTCGTGGCGCCAGGAATTTTAAGGCGACACTAGCAAATCTTCCACTGCTCATGTCACTTGGTTAGAAAAGAAGTCTAAATGGTTACTTTGTTGGAGAAAGAGAGAAGGAAGAAAGTGATGATAACAGGCATAATTACTTCCATCAGCTATGAGAGTAACACTTTTTACTTTTGACGTCAATTTCAACAACGAGGTCCATTATTGTTGTTGCTACTGTCTAGCACGTGCAACAATTTCGAGTATGAAAATATAACAGGCACCATCATTCACAGCCTGGCATAAAATCTCTTGCTAAAGCATTAGATTACAACAAGCCTGAAACGCCCCATAGTGCAATATGTGCATAGCACTACGAAAGCACTGTTTTCATGCACTCTTTGCTATATTAAATACAATTTCATCGTATTTCTTAATGCTAGGCTTGGGCCTGAAAGGCCCTCATCATGGATCTAAGATTAAGTACGTGGTGCGAATTTCAGTAAATAATAGAACTGGTTATCTGTCTTCAACGAAAGTTCTGCCACAGTCGATCAAAACAAGTTGTATACTCACAGAATTTGTACCCCATAGGTTTATAATTATTTGTACAGTGTAAATAAGAGCTCGCTTGTGATTTTCAATTTTTCCTAGCTTTATTCCTGTCGAACAGTTCACAGGTGAATAGCCATACGTCAGTGTCCAATTTGGACAAGCGACCACATGTCATCATCATGTGCACTGATGAACTGATTGCCTAGGATCCTTATATGCCGTTCTCCCTCTCTCTCTCTCTCTCTCTCTCTCTCTCTCTCTCTCTCAATCTCCCCCTCCCCCTCCACCTTCCCCTCCCCCTTCCCTACCTGGCATTCTATACAGGCGCTGACACTCATCCAGCCTCTTCTCCCCCCCCCCCCACCCACCCCCTCCCACAGGCACATCGCTTCGTTAAAGTTTCGAAAGATTCGTGCCCAGGGTCTTCTCAGTCTGACTAAGCCAGTGTTTGCTGGCCTTGCTTAGGATGTTCCCACTATATGACTGAACAACAATTTCGCAACTCCGGTCTTCAATGATATAGTCTCAGAAGTCAGATTTCTATATCTGAATTTTAGTATGGTAGTAACACACACCATATAATTCCGATAGGCAATATTTTCTGCCTTCTTACTAGGCTGTTGCGGTCTCTGTGCCGTTAGTGTTCTCGGCAATGGTCTCAGGTGACAGACAGGTTCTGACATACGTGTGTGATGCTACTTTTGGCAGAGAGATGCAAGCCTTCCCAAGTCCGAGGTCATCCTTGACACTACGCAGCGTCCATGGTTTAGCTGGTGGGCCGAACACAGAATTCAGTTGGTGTTTACGAAGAAGTGGTCCTATTTTTCTGGATGATCAGCCATAAAATATAATAAATACAATGGCCGCATCCTCTTCTGTTTCCCCTGGTTATACTCGTACAGTTAATGCAAGATTTAGGTCTTTTCAAATTTGCTCTTCTGCTTTGGCAGTGTGTGTTCTTGCTCAAATCGCTTTCTCAGCATCTGTCAGCACTTTCTCCCTCGCCTCACATTACAGCTGATGCAGTTGTGCGTGTCACATTTAAGGTCCATTTTTAATGCAGGATTTCTTCCACAATAGAGGTAGGTGAACATTCTGATTTGATACAAATTGCACTTATGGAAAGTTCTTCATCGCACAATTCTTTATTAAATCCTGCGCGTTTTCAGAAGTCGTAGTCAGACATGAGCTGTAGGACAGTGTACAGAAATCGTGATAAATAGGTAATACATACCAGCATAAAATTAAAAAATACGGATCGTGATAAACACTATATGTGCAGTTGTTTCAGTACTTACCCGTGGGTCCAGTTTTAGGCTCAAAAACTGAGCACATGGTCAGTATACATATAATTCTCATTTCATAAAGACTATATGTGGCATCACAGTTGTCAGTTCAATAAAAGCAAATGTCAGCCTGGATGTAGCTTATAAAACTGTCAAAGATCTAAATTACACCGACAGATGGCGTATGCATTAACCGAAGAGAATTCACAACTTCAAGTAAATATACTGAGATTACTTTCTGTGCAGGCAAAGTAAGAAATTTTATGGAAGAAGATATTTGAAATGCTATCACTGAATAAAAGTTAAACGACAATTATAAGTCCATGTAAATGTAACAATGACACGAATAAAACTTCAATGGCAATAAAAAATACATCGAAATACAATGATAACACAGTGGGTTAGTTTGTTGAGGCTACATTTAAGTACTGAAATAATTGCGCATACAGGGTTTATCATGATCAGGCATCATACTGGTATGTCTTACTTAGTTATCATAATTTCTGTACATTGTCCCACACCTTAAGCCTGACGATGATTTTTGGTTGGTTGGTTGGTTGGTTGTTTGGGGTTTAAGGGACCAAACAGCAAGGTCATCAGTCCCTTGTTTCAAACGCTGTCCATTCCGCGAGTGTGACATCTCAGGAAAGTCAGAACAATAAAAGGGAAAAGGCTAAAAACGTAAAAGGGGCAGTCATGTTGTCAATACGATCATTTTTCGGACCCTTAACTTCTAATAAAGATATGTATGATCACGACTTCTCAATAATTGAAGTTTGCGCTATATTTAAGGTCTCTGGCAATACGTTTCAAGGCCACCAAATCGAGGGGAGGGAGAGGTTAGTCAATGTTAGTCCTTTCCACTCTCCCCTCCCCCCACTCAATCCCTGTTCCATTTTGCTCTCGTCCAATAGGAATCATTCAAGTTCCGGGCACTGCACCCCCACCCTTTGTTCAAACGGGACCCACAAATTATACCCATTACTAAAAGAATTGGACGGTGTTACAACTGCATTATGCTGTCGTCGGACAGGTGTTGGCGTTATGCTAACATTGCACTGGTGTCACACCGGCATTAATGTCATCATGAACTGTTGATCTTCGTTCGAGGCCTGTGATCTATAGTGAGATGTTAGTCGATGGATTCGTTGCTCTCATAGAAGTGATGTTATTATCAGACTATCACACCTTGTACGTAATATATCTGTAGAATGATAGCTGAGCAGTATATTATTTTTAGCGTCAATGTGTAATAAATATAAGTCAAAAACCTTCACTGTAAATGAGTCGACACAAGATGTACATCACCTGCTGTGCGCCTTAGTCGTGGAATATATGTGCCGACAACTTTTCGTTCTATCACACATTGTTCGGCGGGTCTTTGAACTTGAGAGAGATGCCATCGGCGCATGCTGTGTCATTGAGCCCTCTCTGGGGCGTCGTCTGACGACCACGCTTGATCCACTACATGTTACACGCAGATAAATATTATCGACGAGATGAAATGAAATGATCGTATGCCATTGATGACTGAGAGGCCCCATCTGGGGAAGTTCAGCCGCCCGGTTGCAAGTCTATCAGGTGACGCCACATTAGGCGACTTGCCAACCGGTAATGATGTAGACAATACAACACCTAGTCTACGAACGGAGAAAATCGCCAACCCGGCCGGTAATCAATCCCGGGCCAACTGCATGGTAGGCAGGCACGTTGCCACTCAGCTAAGCCTGCGGATATATTATCGATAACCTGCCTCCATTAAAACTATGAAGGGTCAAAAATTAATATGATAGCCTCGTCTTCTTCTATGTTCAATCGACAAACACCTCCTCTGATACTAGACTACTCGAAAACAACTGAGTACCCTAACCCAGCCTTTCAGGGTGCTGTGAGTACGTGTACGGATTTTCTTAAGGAAACATACCATACGCACATGCACAACACATGAGAGAACGATCTTTGCAAAGAATCTTGGTGAGTATTGTGCCTACGTATGGTACATAGTCACTAAGATCGTCACTGAGAATTACGTGCACGTGAGGTGGAACGTATCGACATTATTGTGTCTTTGTAAATATAATGTTGAAATAAAGTAGCTATATTTTCATAACAGAGCAGTTGCCAAGTTGTTAACAGGTAGAGAACACTACAATCGCTCTCTTTGTAAAATGGTGTCAGGCTAGGACAAGGCACAGTGTGTTCTGTGGTATCATGAGACAATAGAGAAGAGGCACGTGATAGGAGTAATATTGCTTCGTACATGAAGTTTAGATAGTCAGTCCGTTGGGTCTTCGGTCAGTGAAGAAATTAACAAAGCTTTACAACAGTCATTTTTCCAAACCTACACGACACACGGGTTCACAGAATGCGTAGTTGAGTGGTAAAGTGTTTGCCTACTATGCAGCGTGCCAGGGTTTGATTCCCGGTCGGCCTGGAGATTTTCTCCGTTCGTGGACTGAGTGTTCTCTTGTCCTTTTCATCATTTCTTTCTCACCGACACTCAAGTCGCCCTATGCGGTGTCACCTGAAATCAGACTTGCAACTTGGCGGCTGAACTTCCCAGGATGCGGTCTCCTGGCTATCAATATCACACGATCATTTCAATTTACAGTGCGAAAAATTCTACATAAGAGGTCCATACAAAATTTGCATTTCAACCAGTCGCTAGAATTTTTTGAGCAGCTTTTGCGGCTGAGACATTAATACTAATAAACACCAGGCATGAGTGTCTTCAAAGAATTTTTTTCTTTCTTTCAGTTGAGGACACTTTCCACGTGTCAGCCAAAGTTAATAAGAGTGATATGAGGGAAGTTCAAATGTTGCCTAAATTGAATGTGTGGTGCAGTTGAATGTACGTTAAAGCCATTGATCCTTACTTCTTTTGTCGAAAAAGATATCAGTTTGCGGAGCTGCAACTGAGAGACTTGTAGACTGATGTGGTTTCCCATTCACCTGCAAGATCACTACACGTAACTCCTTTAGGTTTCTTTTTGTGGGGCTATCATTTAAAAGAAAGGTAATAAATGGTGGTGTAACACAAGGAATGTTGCGAAATTGTGACGCACATATTGAAGTTTATTCTCTTATTTTACACAAACCATAAATTTGAAAAAATGTATTGATATTTGTGCGAAGTCTTGAGGCCCACACTGTATATCAGGACCTGCTCAGAATGACGCAAGTGGCGCGACGAGAAAGAAAAAACCCAACATTTGGATCTGAATTCCGTTAACATTAACACTTACCTAACCCCCTAACTAGAGTCTTCATGTGATGTAACGTGTGTGTGTGTTTTCATCTCACGTGCTGACAAGGATGCACCGTGGCCACTATGTCCTTGATTAGGACATACAGTCGCCGCCAACGTCTGATCCACACAGTCAGTGACACTCCCCCCCCTCTTACAGCAGTAGTGCAATGAGCCAGAGAATAAAATTATTCAACATAAACTGTAAAAGTATCTGAATTAGTTGTTATAAATAATGCACTATAATAAGACACCGTCATAAAATTTTTAAATAATAATTATAGTAATAATGACAGTAAAATTTTTAATTGTCAACATATGCACCAAGTGTGCATGGCATGCAGCAGTGTGATGTGATACCCGACTCACGCACTGGAGCGAGAGATAGTGCAGACTATGATCTGTATAAGTGAGAGACCTGTCATGAGCTAACTTTTTGCTGTAGGGTTACACGTCTCCTGCAAGCTTCGCTTCTGTGACAGAAAAATCATTCAATGTATACTGTCAAAATAACTGGTTAAATAACGCACTGCCGTGGCATATCACACCATTCTTATTCTAATTGACCCTGAAAAAATTCTCCTTGTGGAGACAAAAGTGGTCATAATGAACACATGCTCCACCATCCTCACTGATTAAACACATACTGTATTACCACCACAGACGAAAAAACAATTTATTTTATAAACAACTTACAGTTCATATATTTTAGTGTTACGTTAGTAGCTGCGAAGCATAGAAAAACAGAAGCTGTATCCAGTGGAGACTCATATTACAACATATGCTGTTTATAAGATAGGGTGAGTTAAACAGAGATAATAGCCGTTTATGGGATGATGAAAAAGGATTGCCTTCTTTCTATTAGTCCCAATATTAGCATAGCAATACTCTGTTACCTAACTGAAAAAAAGCTGTCTATAACGTCACACAACAATACATAAATGTTCTGTGTGGAATTATTTGGTGCTGCAGACAGCTGTTCCTTATAACGATACACAGCTGGTGTCCCAACACACACATCTGTAACTCATCATACAGTATCAGAGATGCTACTGCAGTATTTTTTTAGCGTTTATAGCAATGGATGATGGTCGTACAATGATGTGCTTACAGATAATGTTTTAACTTCATTAATGTGTGGTAGGAATAATGTGAAAAAGCAATGGGATGTGTTCGTACAATAGCTGTTTTTGGCCAGGTAGTGTATGAATGATACAACTGTACTATAGCACTACCAGAAGCGGACAGTATGTATCAACTACCAGATCACAAATAATATTTTTCAGTATGTGTTACATAAATCGTATCACAGCTCTGCCAGCCCGAAAAGTGGTTGACATTAACGAGTTATGAAAAACGTAGAATTGACAGACAACGCCTGCGTTTGTAGCAGTGACTGTATTGGTAAAATTTCGGAGTATGTGTTATAAGTTAACATGTGCATATAGCGCATCAGAGGCGTGCGGCACCCTCTATTATTCAGTGTTCATATATTTAGCTGTCTTCGTCGCAGTAGTGCCCCAATGACATATACCCTTTAATCCCGAAAGCGTCACATCACCATAAGATGATAAAATATACTGCAAACACACCCATACACCGAAAACAGAAATAAAAAAAATGATTATTTTATGCAGTGTCGCAGGTATCAAGTTTTCTTGGTGTTATGTGGTTGTTACATACTTCTTTACTTTTTTACTTTTTTTGCTGTTTTTGGTATTGGAGGAAAATGTTACATATCTGTGCAGGTGGCCGATACTTTATATCATTTGATAATGATGTGATGGCGAAGTAACTCCGTACAAGCTCTGATTTTCTTTATCTTACAATGGTCCTTAAAGTAAAAAATTCTGGTTTCCCCTCGCCACAGTTCTTGCGTGTTGGCCGATTTCTCTGTAATTCTGAGAGGTGGACGTCAATCTCTTGCACAAGTATTCTGTGCGCTCTCTCCTTTATTGCACTTTCATCTTAATACACCGAAGAGCTCTTTCCACTTCATACCGCTTTTCCAATGTACCTGACTAATTCAGTATTCGGATTTCTAATGATTCAAATGGCTCTGAGCACTATGGGACCTAACTTCTGAGGTCATCAGTCCCATAGAACTTAGAACTACTCAAACCTAACTAACCTAAGGACATCACACACATTCATGCCCGAGGCAGGATTCGAACCTGCTACCATAGCGGTCGCGCGGTTCCAGACTGTAGCGCCTAGAACCGCTCGGCCACTTCGGCCGGCATTCAGATTTCTTTTAATCTACATTTTACAGTCTATAGAGAAAAAAATGGCATTCTTGATAAAAAGACGCAATCTAAGCAAAGGACGTGAGGTGATTCTCAGAATTATATTGAAGGTTACCACCTCAACGATCCTCCTCGGTTTAGCATTACGTCAGCTTACGTCAGCATCCTAATGCTCGTAGTCAATCTCTAGGGTTTTTAACTCGTACAGAGAGGCCCCATATTTCGTTAATCTAGTTTGTATTCCAAGCATTGTTAATGTTGATAAAATGTTCTACTTAACCTCTTGCGGGTCTAAACGCTTTAGTGCTGGGCTGGGACGTCAGCGCTATTATAGAACTGGAAAATTTTGTACAGCGACGTTATATTCAATTAAAGTGAGTGACTGGCACTGGTTATGCGAGAATCTCGCATATTTTGAGGGCCAGTTTACAAGTGAATACAATCCAAATGAGGTGAAGATCAATGTATTTTCTCCATGCTGTGGCATCAGTAGCAGCAGCAGCTGCAAAAGAGGACAAGTGTCCGTGGAGTTACATAGGCCACTGTATCCAGATGTCGTAGTGGTCGGCACAACTGCATAGTAAGCTGGAGGTCCGGGTTTGAATCCCAATCCAGCACAAATTTTCAACTTTCACCATTGATTTAAATAAATGCCCAGTAGCACCTAGTGTCACTCCTTTCTTTGTTTATAATTAACTGTTTTCCTTGAAAAATCTCACAAACAGTCTTCAAATGTTTGGCCTTTCACATTATTGCGATATGTTAAGTACTACAATGATTGCAACATTATATTCGACATAAGTTCCCACCCTGTATTAAGAAAAAGCAAATGCTGGGAGTGGACATTAAAAAAAAGAAAACATAATTCGGAGGGAAGAACAAAATTTTTTATCGCAATGGGTCGGATATGTATTAAACACACGCAACCCATCGTCTGGGTAACACTGAGACATAAAAAAAGGGAGCAATTTTGAACGAATAAACAGGTTTGCTCTCAAAAACTTTGAGCAAAATCATCCATCCAACGAACTCGTCTTACTGTCCATAACTTCTGGAGAAACACTATGGGTGTTTTTCTGTACAATGTGTGAACATAACTGGAGAAAATATAGATAAAACATTATGACACTGTATTTCGTAACCACTACATGATACATGATTTGAGATTCCTCAGCTATGTCATACGTGTATAGGAAATTGGAAAATTATATATATATATATATATATATATATATATATATATATATATATATATATATTACGGCAGGCACATAGTTACGCCAGCAATTGCTTGCACTGCAATCTTAATGCACATGCATTTGGTCTAATCGTATGTGTATACACTTACATCAATGTCTGAAACCCTCTTCATAGCCATCGTCAGTTAAGATACTAACAACATATCTTTCATCTTCATGCGTCTCTGTTCCAAATCCATTTTGTTAGGTGATAAATCCTCTATTTTTATAAGATAACATACAGCATTTTGAGTTCTAATTGGATAATGCACAGGCATCTGCACATGCATGCATCCACGCGCACACGCGCGCGCAAGCACACACGCACACACACACACACACACACACACACACACACACACACACACACACACACACACATACATGCATACATACACGTTCATAAATGATACTAAGCGTTAGATAATCTGTATACAACTTGACAGGAGGAGAAATTAATCAATATATAAACCCTCTTTCATATCTTCTACGTGTGGAGGAGCACTGGTATCGTCTCCATCATCATCATCGATTGTTATAACTGTAGCATAAACAGTAAGATACTTAAAAAGCATTCACGATGAGAAAATCACATTCCTGATGAGGGAAAGCGATTACTTATGAGGAGTCTTGTTGTCCCCATTAACGTGTACTGATTCCCATACCTTCTTAGGTAGTGCGTTTGTGGATGCATCCTCAAACGCTATTTGATAAAATTCCTTACTATTCATACGAAAATGGACTGTGAAGAACATGAGAGGGCGTATGTATATGGAATGACTTCTAATAGGCAAAATACCTGTGTCATAGAGAAAAACAAATACAGTTAACTCCTGACGATGATATCTTCCACCATGGCGACACGCCATGCTAGTTTATGTAAAAGGATTTTCACTTCGAGTGGCTGACCTACATGTAGCTTCAACTCTATTTTTCTCCATAAACATTCGCACTCGACGTATGTAGCATGTGACACCACATCTTTCCATGTAGAGGAGTGGTGGATCTGAAATATGACACCTACCAGAGGTGCCGATAAGAGTTTTGATACTGTGAAGGAGAAGACGTCTCAGATGCCTACCAACGATGACAATGAGATGCAGTCTCCTCAGACTTCACTTAAGAAAAAATCATAACCTCGTGTGATAGTAAATACTCCAACTAATTGTTTTTTCTTACAGCAAAACATTGAAGGATGACGACGGTTTTCGAGCAGTCGAAGCTGGGGGTGTCTAGGATTAAGTTCAATTATTTCACTAACCTCATTCTTCGTAAAATTTGTTTCGTGTCTTCCTCTGATTCTTTTCCACCTTAAAATTTTGTGTTCGAAGTGCATTATTCTCATAAATTTATTCTATTTTTTCTGTTTTAATTTCAAACCACATTCTTCATCGAATCTGACCATTGGTACCCTTTAAGTGTTATCCAGTATCAAAAAAATCATCGTTCCTTTCTCTTTAGACATGTGAAGATTCCAACACAAGACCGTTTATTGGATGGGGTGCAAGTGATGAGATTCTACGCCTACTTCCTGAATTGTTTTATTTTGGCTTAGGCTGTCAGTTGTTTGACTGTTTATTGCTTAATTTGTGCTGTGTGCGGTTTAATCTTTTTGTTTTATTTTTACTTAGAGGTGGAGAAGCTTAAAGCGTGTGTGAGTACTAGTAATTTACAAATATTCGTAACCAACACCCCCCGCCCTCTCACACACATACACACACACACACACACACACACACACACACACACACACACACACACACACACAAAACTCCAGGAAAAGAAGAGGGACGTTTTTTGTTACTGTATTTACCTTTAGTGATGGTAAATCAAAACGTTAAAAATACTTGTAAGGCAAATGTTGATAGAAAAGTTTGAAGAATGATCCGGCATGGAAACATCAAGTAGTACACTATACACTTATACCGTTTTAGCTCAGCGATGTATTTCTCCTACATTGTGTAAAGCATTTTTTTTCTTCATCGATAAAAGCGTATGAGTGCATCCGCATTTTTCTTCCATCATCAAGCCCAAAATGATCCTCTTTTTTTCATTTTTCTGTATATATTGTTCCCACACCTTTTCCTGTCAGGTCTGCTTTAAAATGCTCTCTTCTACGTTCGTTGATACGCATTTCCTATTATTTCATTAAATACACTATAACTTACTTGCATATATATGTCAACACATATTGGACAGTATTAGTGATACTCATGCATACTACCGGCGTCAGAGTCAATGTTATGTGGAAGTTAATATATGAAAATACGGAGGACTTGATGGAAATGACAGGGGAGTGTGGAGTTAATTACCTCCTGTAGTATTTTTGTGATGATGATGTTGCTGTGGAATTCCTTGAGATTGAACTAAATGATTTACTGATTGAGACTTAGGAGAAAATGGTGGTGGGGGAGATGGAGGACGACGACGACGACGACGACGAAGAGTAGAGATGTGCATATTTATCATGCAATTTGCAACTTTCTGCCCTGAGTTATTTATTGGCTTTTTTATAAAAAGACTCTTGTTCATTATTTGTAATGTTTCAGGCGTCTATCCATCTGTTACCAAGAGACACATTATTATTATTATTCTTTCTTTCTTTTCTCAGACGTTATGTCTGGTCAAAAATGGAAAGTGACATGGACCTTGATCAAGCGTGACTTCCTTTTAACTGTACGGTATATGTTATATTGCATTTAGGAACTTTCAGGTAATTGAACATGTATCAAAAATTACGGATTTCTGTAGTTGTATATATAAGTTTGGATGTAGCTGTATTGCATTGATGTACTGGTGGATATTGTGTGGTATGACTCCTGTAGTTGACAGTATAATTGGTATAATGTCAACTTTATCCTGATGCCACATGTCCTTGACTTCCTCAGCCAGTTGGATGTATTTTTCTATTTTTTCTCTTGTTTTCTTTTGTATATTTGTTGTATTGGGTATGGATATTTCAATAAGTTGTGTTAATTTCTTCTTTTTATTGGTGAGTATGATGTCAGGTTTGTTATGTGGTGTTGTTTTATCTGTTATAATGGTTCTGTTCCAGTATAATTTGTATTCATCATTCTCCAGTACATTTTGTGGTGCATACTTGTATGTGGGAACGTGTTGTCTTATAAGTTTATGTTGTAAGGCAAGCTGTTGATATATTATTTTTGCTACATTGTCATGTCTTCTGGGGTATTCTGTATTTGCTGGTATTGTACACCCGCTTGTGATGTGATTTACTGTTTCTACTTGTTGTTTGCAAAGTCTGCGTTTATCTGTTGTGGTATTGAGATCTTTCATAATATGCTTGCTGTAATATCTGGTGTTTATTGTTTGATCCCTTCCATCTCACTGTATATATTGCCTTTTCTTATTATTATTGCCGTTTCCTATTATTATTGCCTTTTCTTCTTCTTATTATTATTATTGTTACCATTATTATTATGCTGTAGACAGAAAGAAAAAATAAGCACTGTTTTTTTAAATACATTTCTTTTTTTCCAGAATAGAACAGTGTATACAGCCTGCTTCAGACGATACCGTAATACATCAGATCTATCGTAATACATCAAATGTAACGTGTAAAGGACATATGGAAAACAAGCATCACCGTTTTCGAGTATATCTCATATACAAATCGTATTTTTACTCATTTACATAATCACGTCACATGACTGTGGTAATATTATACATAAGCAGAGATTTCGGCTGGAGTGTTAAAACCGGATGAGATACGGGTTTCTTTTTTCTGGGGAGTGAAGGGGGAATCTATTGAGCTATAAGAGTTAATTGTTCATTTAAAAACATGCAAATAATTTGTGGTGTTTATGAAAGCAATATTTGTGTATGGTTTCAGATATACGAGTGTGTTGTATGTTATACCTAAGTAAAGGATGAAGTAATACATTGAGTATGCTTCAAAAAAATAAGATGTTAGTAGATATACTATCACCTACTCTAATTAAAAATATACTAGGAGGAAAAAATATATTCTAATGTCATTCATGAACTCAGGCTGTGATATCGCAGCATACAAAAGAAAGTTGATAACAGAGATAGTTATACTATTTATTTGCACACGTCTCTTAATTGACATGTCATCATAAATCGAGTCTCTAATTATTGGACGTGTAGAATGGAGATACATTACCCATTCATTTTCTAAATCAGTTACACTGTGTATTTCTACATTTAATGTGTTAGACATTGGGATACTCAACCCTAAATATAAAACAGAGGCCTATGATCATAAAAGAAGGCTGTATACATGGAAGAATCCTGGGATACTAAAAGGTATCAGATAGATTATATAATGGTAAGACAGATATTTAGGAACCAGGTTTTAAACTGTAGAACATTTCCAGGGGCAGATGTGGACTCTGACCACAATCGATTGGTTATGAACTGTAGATTAAAACTGAAGAAATTGCGAAAATTTAAGGAGATGGGACCTGGATAAACTGACTAAACCAGAGGTTGTACAGAGTTTCAGGGATAGCATAAGGGAATAATTGACAGGAATGGGGGAAAGAAATACAGTAGAAGACGAATGGGTAGCTCTGAGGGATGAAGTAGTGAAGGCAGCAGAGGATTAAGTAGGTAAAAAGACGAGGGCTAGAAGAAATCCTTGGGTAACAGAAGAAATATTGAATTTAATTGATGGAAGGAGAAAATATAAAAATGCAGTAAATGAAGCAGGCAAAAAGGAATACAAACGTCTCAAAAATGAGAGCGACAGGAGGTGCAAAATGGCTAAGCAGGCATGGCTAGAGGACAAATGTAAGAACGTGGAGGCTTATCTCACTAGGGGTAAGATAGATAGAGCCTACAGGAAAAGTAATGAGACCTTTGGAGAAAAGAGAGCCACTTGTATGAACATCAAGAGCTCAGATGGAAACCCAGTTCTAAGCAAAGAGGGGAAAGCAGAAAGGTGGAAGGAGTATATAGAGGGTCTATACAAGGGCTATGTACTTGAGGACAATATTATGGAAATGGATGAGGATGTAGATGAAGATGAAATGGGAGATATTGACAGAGGACTGAAAGACCTGAGTCGAAACAAGGCCCCGGGAGTAGACAACAGTCCATTAGAAGTACTTACGGCCTTGGGAGAGCCAGTACTGACAAAACTCTACCATCTGGTGAGCAAGATGCACGAGACAGGCGAAATACCCTCAGACTTCAAGAAGAATATAATAATTCCAATCCCAAAGAAAGCAGGTGTTGACAGATGTGAAAATTACCGAACTATCAGTTTAATAAGTCACAGCTGCAAAATACTAACGCGAATTACTTACAGACGAATGGAAAGGTGGCACAGGTAAAATACAGGGAGCGAAATGCTATTTACAATTTGTACAGAAACCAGATGGCATGAAAGGGAAGCAGTGGTTGGGAAGGGAGTGAGACAGGGTTGTAGCCTCTCACCGATGTTATTCAATCTGTATATAGGGCAAGCAGTAAAGAAAACAAAAGAAAAATTTGGAGTTGGTATGAAAATCCATGGAGAAGAAATAAAAACTTTGAGGTTCGCCGATGACATTGTAATTCTATCAGAGACAGCAAAGGACTTGGAAGAGCAGTTGAACGGAATGGACAGTGTCTTGAAAGGAGGATATAAGATGAACATCAACAAAAGCAAAACAAGGATAATGGAATGTAGTCGAATTAAGTCGGGTGATGCTGAGGGAATTAGATTAAGAAATGAGACATTTAAAGTGGTAAAGGAGTTTTGTTATTTGGGGAGCAAAATAACTGATGATGGTCGAAGTAGAGAGGATATAAGATGTAGACTGGCAATGGCAAGGAAAGCGTTTCTGAAGAAGAGAAATTTGTTAACATCGAGTATAGATTTAAGTGTCAGGAAGTTGTTTCTCTAAGTATTTGTATGGAGTGTAGCCATGTATGGAGGTGATACATGGACGATAAATAGTTTGGACATGAAGAGAATAGAAGCTTTCGAAACGTGGTGCTACAGAAGAATGTTGAAGATTAGGTGGGTAGATCATATAACTAATGAGGAGGTATTGAATAGGATTGGGGAGAAAAGAAGTTTGTGGCACAACTTGACTGGAAGAAGGGGTCGGTTGGTAGGACATGTTCTGAGGCATCAAGGGATCACAAATTTAGCATTGGAGGGCAGCGTGGAGGGTAAAAATCATAGAGGGAGACCAAGAGATGATTACACTAAGCAGATTCAGAAGGATGTAGGTTACAGTAGGTACTGACAGATGAAGGAGCTTGCACAGGATAGATTAGCATGGAGAGCTGCATCAAACCAGTCTCAGGACTGAAGACCACAACAACAACAGGCCTAACATGTGACGTTGGCATCCTTTTGTTGGCCATTAGGTATTTAGCAACATCTTGAAAAACTGACACTAGATTCTTTTATACCGTTCGTAGATATCAATCGGCGTGTGTGCACTATGGTGGGGAGGCAAAGGCGCTAGGAAGAAATACATGATCCATTTTGTGTAGTTTTCCAAGTGCTTTTCGGTAGCTGCTGCAAAGTTTACCGATTTTGTGGGTAATACTTGTCAGAACAGAGATGGGAAAATTGATGCAAAACATACAGCTACTATTAAATCTCCGTCATATCTTCTAAAAGCAGCATCAGGAGCTTCCACGATTGCTTATCTGTGTCAAATGTGCTTCCATAAAAAATGGGAGTACGGTTCATCCTATGTATGCATATCATTGTTTGTGGTAAATGTGGGCCTCCGCTTTACTCGTGTGCTGCGTGTCAGCTACAACTACAGTAAAAGCGTTTTTGTAGTAATTACCTCTACTTTATTGTACATATCCTGAAGAAATGTATTCACAGGGAAACATAATAACAAACACTTATACAGAAGAATGGCAATTTTTCTCTCCATCAAGACCACCCACCATACAGTGTGTTGTATAATATCTCGTACAATGTCATTGAACACATGCTTTCTGTTGTTGTTTTAATAATACACTATATATCATCATATGATCAAGTAGTATTAAAGTGCTGAAGAAAGTATTGATGATGTCGATCGCATCTGGAACCGTCCTACAACGTAACATGACCTTAAACCATTGTTAGGTTAAATGCTGACATTGACACACTGAGAATTGCGGTCGTTCAAACACAACATGCTAGTGAGCAACATAGCACTAAAGACTAGGTGGATTTATATGTACGCACGTAGGATCGTTCTTCTTAAATTTTTTCTGTATGTGAATCAAAATAAAAAAAAAAATATTGCAAGACGTAACTACTCGTTATTGTGTGTGTGAAACGTGTCGATACATATATGCTTTCATTTGCTTAAAATGATGTATAGTGATTTGTGGGGATATTCGTTGTAGATCAGTTGTCGTAATCTATAGTAGTTTTGGCATTACGGAAGTTTGAGTTAATTTTTCTGTTGGGTTGCACGACTAAGAGTGGGTGTTCACTGTCACTCTCTCTCTCTCTCTCTCTCTCTCTCTCTCTCTCTCTCTCTGTGTGTGTGTGTGTGTGTGTGTGTGTGTGTGTGTGTGTGTGGGTGTATGTGTGGGTGTGTACGTACTTCCCACACTATGTTCGAATGCCCCAAGCGATGCTTTTTGTTGTAAAATAACTTCCACTGTTTGATAGGAGAGAAAATGTTTTTTCCCCTCAATGAATCGCTGTGAAAACAACTGGTATGTGTATGTATGTAAATATGATGGAATATGATGAACAATTACGATAGTGTATTTTTATTTAGCAAAAAAATACGACTGTATCCCGATGCTGTGCGTTATTTAATCAGGTACCTTGACAGTTTACACAGGAATTTTTTTTCCAGTCATGCTGGTGAACAGTACTGAAACTGGCGGAAGAGAGAAGGTTGCTGATACACACGCTTTGGGTGTATCAGTGGAAGCCGCAACACATGACAAAGCCAACGCAGCCGCAATGGATATCTAATATGCAGGTCGAACACCCAATCTTTCACGTGACGTCGATAGAGAGGTGGTACGGTGGTCTTTCCTTTTATGGAAAGTTTTAATATTCTGTATTAATGATACCGCTATATGCGCTAAAGAGCCAAAGAAACTGGTACATCTGCCTAATATCGTGTTGGATACTGCGAGCACGCAGGCGTGCCGCTGGAGGGAACTGACACCATGAATTCTGTAGGGATGTCCGTAAATCCGTAAGAGTACGAGGGAGTCAGATGTCTTCTGAACAGGACGTTGCAAGGCATCCCAGATATGCTCAATAATGTTCATGACTGGGTAGTTTGGCGGCCAGCAGAAGTGTTTAAATTCGGAAGAGTGGTTCAAATGGCTCTGAGCACTATGGGACTCAACATCTATGGTCATAAGTCCCCTAGAACTTAGAACTACTTAAACCTAACTAACCTAAGGACAGCACACAACACCCAGCCATCACGAGGCAGAGAAAATCCCTGACCCCGCCGGGAATCGAACCCGGGAACCCGGGCGTGGGAAGCGAGAACGCTACCGCACGACCACGAGATGCGGGCTCGGAAGAGTGTTCCTGGAGCCACTCTGTAGCAATTCTGGACTTCTGGAGTGTCACATTGTCCGGCTGGAATTGCCCACGTCCGTCGGAATGCACAATGAACATGAATGGACGCAGGTGATCAGGCAGGATACTTACGTACGTTTCACCTGTCAGAGTCGTATTCAGTGTCATATCTAGACATATCACTCCAACTGCACACGCCCAACACAATTATTGAGCCTCCACCTGCTTGAACAGTCGCCTGCTGACGTGCAAGGTCCATGGATTTATGAGGTTGTCTCTATAGCCGTACACGTCCATCCGCTCGATACAATTTGAAACGAGGCTCGTCCCACCAGGCAACATGTTTCCAGTCATCAATAGTCCAATGTCGGTGTTGACGGGCCCAGGCGAGGCGTGAAGCCCGGTGTTATGCAGTCATCAAGGATACACGAGTGGGCCTTCGGCTCTGAAAGCCCACATCGATGATGTTTCGTTGAATGCTGCGCACGCTGACACTTGTTGATGGCCAACACTGAAATCTGCAGCAGTTTGCGGAAGGGATGCGGTTCTGTCACGCTGAACGATTCTCTTCAGTCGTTGTTGGTACCGTTCGTGCAGTATCTTTATCCGTCCGCAGCGATGACGGAGATCTGATGTTTTACCGGATTCTTGATATTCACGGCACACTCGTGAAATGGTCGTACGGGATAATTCCCACTTGATCGCTACCTCGACTATGCTGTATCCATCACTAGTGCGCCAACTATAACAAAACGTTCAAACTCACTTAAATCTTGACATCTTGCCATTGTAACAACCGTAACCGAGTTAACATCTGCACCAGACACTTATCTTATACAGGCGTTGACGACCACTGTGCATTATTCTGACCGTTTATATATCTCTGTATTTGAATACGCCTGCCGATACCAGTTTGTTTGGTGCTTCAGTTCTTATACATATAAAACTGACAGTTCGAAGGCCCTGATGATTTTACTTCAATGCAGCTATGTATGATGTCTTAATTTCATTAGAATACAAAATCAATTATAGCAACAACGAAGCAGGGATTTTCCATTCTTTTCTTTTTGCCTCACAAAGCTTTTATATTCCATTGAACGATATTCCTAGGGCCCAAACAAATCTTCAGGTCTTGCTATACGTGGAATACACGCTTAATAAAAATTGGAGGTGCATTAATATTCACTGAAAGGTACCGTAACTCATGGTCTTGGAGAGCTGAAACACAGTTTTCCCATTTTTTATCAGTTCTACCATTTTTATAGCCAGTTTAGTTGTGACCCACTATCGACTGTCTGGCCCTCCCTCTAGAGCCGTAAGGCATGCGCAAGATAGCTTGGCACCTGTGCAGAAAGGCACTCTCGTTCTCAGCGCTAGGCGACTCCCAATGGGGGCTGTGAGCTTCACCCGTTAGAAACTGCCGTCTCTTCTTTACGCGCTACTTTCGTTATTCAGTACTCTAGTCAGAGAATACGTACTTGTCGAATTACTGGTCGCACTGACGTAACCTGTTAATACTTTCGTTTGCAAACTCGCTAGCAGCAGTTTACCCTTTCTGCCTGCGAGTAGCTTTTATAGTACACCGCCGGCCGGTGTGGCCGACCGGTTCTAGACGCTTCAGTCCGGAACCGCGCTGCTGCTACGGTCGCAGGTTCGAATCCTAACTCGGGTATGGATGTGTGTGATGTCTTTAGCTTCGTTAGGTTTAAGTAGTTCTAATTTCTACGGGACTGATGACCTGAGAAGTTAAGTCCCATAGCGCTCAGAGCCATCTGAACCAATTTTAAAGTACACCTCCCCTACCGAATGGTGACTGCATATAAAGGACCGATGCACATGAAATGTATGCGCACTTGCGAATACGGACAACCATTAACTGCACAATGGAATGATGAGAGTAAAATTTGTGCCGAACCCTAATTTCCTTTTTTACGCGAGTGGTCGCCTTAACTGCCTTGCCCCTCTCTGTGCAAGTCCGAAGGAACACTGTATCCTGCTTCTTACCAACAAAGGCACTGCGATATCGTATTTATCGGCCGATACCAGGCAGCGGCTTTCAGTTAAATTACTGTACATTTACCCTTCCCTAACTCGACGTAAATTGCATATAAAATTTACATAACTTGGTGAACGAGACGACTGTTGTTGTACTAGATGCCGAAATCTGTACAAGCAAAATATGTGAAATTTTACTTCACACATTCTAAGGACGTTTAACGTTTAACTTTTTGCTGGAAATTTTACCTTCTTGATTAAGTGTTAAGGGACCCGATTAAAGTAACTGAATGTTTATAAATGCCAGGGGGATTAGAATAACCACAAACGATGTGATTACAGTTCTTACAAGACTTTCTGCAAGAGCGCTGTTTTCCTATCGCAATATAAAGAACAATGAAACCAAAAATTTGAAGCCTTTAGTACTACAGTTCAAACTCTTTCTTCCTGCATTACATTCTGTTATTCAGTATGTTGTACTGAAATGAACTTCTCGTCACGAAAATCTGTCACTTGTATTTTAAATGCGAAGAATTGTCGCTTGGTTGTTATGTACCACCTTGAGAACGATCGCAACTATATGTGATTAGCTACAGACCTGAGTATAGGTATTAGTTTCACATCTTGGAATTAGGAATCTGTCTTGTCTGTGTGAACAGTTCCTCTTTCTAGTAGAAATAGCTTAAAAAACTCTTTGAATAAAAATTTCTCACTCGCTGTGTTCAAGAATGGACAACTTCCTATGCCTTCGATTGTAGAACCCTTCCAGCAGATCTGAATATTGGGTGCTGAAATAAAGATTGTAGTAATGAGATACGATGTTTCATTTTTGCATTTGTTATGTACCACCTTGAGAACGATCGCAACTATATGTGGTTAGCTACAGACCTGAGTATAGGTATTAGTTTCACATCTTGGAATTGGGAATCTGTCTTGTCTGTGTGAACAGTTCCTCTTTCTAGTAGAAACAGCGTAAAAAACTCTTTGAATAAAAATTTCTCACTCGCTGTGTTCAAGAATGGACAACTTCCTATGCCTTCGATTGTAGAACCCTTCCAGCAGATCTGAATATTGGGTGCTGAAATAAAGATTGTAGTAATGAGATACGATGTTTCATTTTTGCATAGAATTCGTGTTCTTTTTGAGAGTTTCTAATTGATATTGCAGGTATGTTTATACTACAGTTATTCTGCAGTTTCCCTTTTCTGATTTTTCAATGAATGAGTACTTATAGCTCAGATAGACCCACGGATTCAGGAAAAGTAAATCTAAAATTAAATGGCTCTGTAGGTCATACCTGGATTGTACCTTAAAACACAACAAAACAGGACACACAGGGTTGCATTAGAGATGGTTTGTGACGAAACTAAAACATTTTCGATTTGTGTGCTACCATCCATTTCCTACTACATTTTGACTGTTTGTTGCCGTAGCAAATTTACTTAAGGTTAACTCCAAAGAAGTAAGAATATATTTATATATAATGAACTCCATAACGAACTTCAGACGTGGGTGATTGGAATATGATGGTTAGCTCTGTGTACTAACAAGTAACCAGGCAAATGAGATATCTCACATAGTATTCTTTGTGTACATTCAGTTCTGCCGTAACAGTTTGATTCACGGCCGTTAAAATCCTGGCGTCGGTGATTTGCTGTCGTTTGTTTGTTGTCTTGTCTATGATCAGCGTTCTGTCTGTACTCATGCTGTAGCTGTTGCTTGTATCACTACATGATACTGAATTTTGGAACACGTTACTATTACAGTCTACTGCCGTAACTTGTGACAAGCTTTTTCGCTCCTAATGTCACTTTCAGGCTCAGTAAATTCTTTTCCTTTTTTGCTCTGATTGCTACTTGAAACAGGAACCTCGATGTTTTAAAAAAAGGGTGTATGAGTTTTCTGCCCATGTGTTCCTGGGTACCCACTAGTCCAATGGCCTACATGTTCTTAATGTACGTACATACCACCTTTCAACCAGTAACCTGTCAATTTTTTTCGAGGATATCGTTGTTTAATTTCTTGTTCTTCAATGTAATCTGTTTAGCAGTTGTTTCCTGTTTGTTTCTTGTGTGACGTTAACACCACGTGTGTGAAACTGAGAAAACACGCCATGACCCCTATTATCATCGGGTTCCGATTGTATGTGTATAAGTTTAACGAAATATATTTTCAGAATTCTCGTACCAAAGGCTGAAGTAACATGGTCCGTCAAATGTTCCTTCACTTAATGGGACCACATGGTGCTGATCAACGATCCGTAGTGTGGGCTTGTTTGTTACGCAAAACTTATTTTTGCGAACAACCAGCAGCAGGCGATGCTGTGCTCCCATCCCATCCCCACAAATGTTTAGTACCTTCCACAGCGCAGCTGGCTTTTATTACTACCTGATTTTCAGCAGTAAAATATAAGTCGTTTAGCAGTAACGCCGGGGGAAACAAGCAGCAGCACTGTGTTCACTTCGTCTCTAACCAAATATTCAGGTACATATATACATTTGAAACTCAGGAATATTGTTCCATATGCTCATAGCTTCCGCTAACTATTAAAAAACTGTATACACATGTGCATGGGACAGACGATTCCTATAATGAAGACCCCACTTAAACTACAGGTTCTTAGTGATATTTATTATAAGGAATTTTTCTACTTATCAATTATTCCTGAACATAAGAAATTCAGGTGATGCTTGGTAACTTGTGGTCCGTTGTAATCTATATTCTAAAGGTTAACTGTTGTCATATTATATCATCAGACAAACCGAACTTAATTAAGCTAAGTACATGCTAAAGTCGTTTAACAACATGTGCATTTACAAGCCTGTTGGGTCTTAAGATGCACTTCATACTCATAGATGATAGCTGTACTGTAACTGAAATCTAGATCTGCAATAAACCACAGACTGAACCACAACTGACTGCCGACTTCTGTCCCATTTGAATTTACTTTCAAACTCACTTACACGTAATCTAGAGAAGGTAGTAAGATCTACGACCATGTGTCTAGTACCAGTCTCACGTCTTTGATTCCATAATAATAAATTTGATTATTGCCAATGCATGTCAAAAGTACATGACGTACATTATGTAATTGTAAATAACGACACTTGAAGTCTGTCATTGTTTATTAGGCGCCAGACTACGCCTTAACAAGGTTCTGCCTGAACTCAAACATCTAATCATTTTTAAGTTAGGATTTTCACTTTAAAAATTTACATTTGAAAATTACTGACGATTAAATGTAACATCGCATCGGACAATTAATCTACCTAATCATTCATACTCAGTTGTTTATAGTATAACATGAAACTCGAACATAATTTTCTTAAAAATACCTTATTGCAATTTTTTCTGTGAAATTGCTAATATTCTTCACCTCATCCTCTAACGAACTTCGTATCTCTGCTAGACGTGTATTTAATATATGCCTTAGATTATCAAGTTAGGGGACCATCTAGCTTAATGTAGAAACAGAACTACAATTTCAAACAGCCAAGACTGTTATTGTACAGCATTTATTGTAATGACAAGTTTCAGCCAGCTAAGTTGCTATTATCAGGATCTTCAGCAAATACAGTTCACTCAATCTGATGATGACAAAGTAATTTACTGAAAATAGTCATCACAATAAATGCTGTGCAATAGCGATCGTGGCTGTTTGAAGCTGTACTTCTGTTTCTACACGTATTTCACTCGTAATAAAGCCTGATATTCAACATACCGCTGTGCATGCCTTTTTCACTTGCGAGGTGGCCCAGCAACCCACTTGACTCACACTTCATTCGAAACGCCAGCACACTCAAAACATAAAATTCACGTTGTGACCACTGAAATGCTCAACTAATGTCGGGCTCCCAAAGAACTTGGCCCTCAACAGATATGGTACACTTATAGAATTCGCCCCGTCCCCCAGATCTGGCAGTGTATGTCCTCTTCCTACTCTGTAAAATTAAGGAAGTCATAAAGGAAGCGTTTTTATGTCTTAGTCGTAGGAGAGGTGAAAGAAATTTCGTGTGCACCTACAAATTTTGCGAAAATAGGCTGTCACTCAGACCTACATAACGAACCTCCAGGAGTGACGTTGGTAAACAGGTTCAAATCAGTGTATGTTACGAATACCCCTCCAGTACCATCCCTCTACTAGGTGGAATGAAATGCTTTTCTTTGGATGCTCTCTACTGCTTAACGTGAGTAACAGCAGAATAGCAATTATTTCGAGTCTTAGCCTACTATGTTTACTTACATCGTGATAAACATCTTGATATGTTACAATCTTCTCAACCTAAGACATGGTTAGCTTTAGCCCATTATAAGTAGGCAGCTGCACTTGATGTTACTGAGAGAACGCTGGGCTCTTCATTCGATAGATAAACCTTCTTTTTGATTTGCAACTTTTAGTGTCTTCACAGTGAAATACAGGTGTGTGGACACGAGTTTCAGAATGACACACAGTTTTATATTGTCGCTTCTAATCGCAGTAGTTGAATAAATTGTAGGTGTGGCATCTGAAAATTAATTACACAGTATCATTGTGCTTCTTATAGTGGGTTTTCAAATATTTCTTCCCAAAGTTAACAGAAAACATTTACAGTACCGAAAAACACAATACCAGTTCAATACAGAATCATGATAATGCCGAAAGTATTATGAACTGGTCCTTGCATTTGTGAGGCGAAAATGTTTGATTCGTAAACTAGAAATATGATCTGACACGAAAGATTAGAACAATAAATTATGGTGCAGTTTCTCAAATAAGAATTTAATCATTTCAGATAATTTTATGGTCACATTAATCGGTCCAAACTAAATTTTTGACAAACCATGGGCACATCGGACGTCTAGTGATGCGTATGTAAGTACATGATTTCTTAAAATATTAAATCTACCAAAAAAAAATTATGAAAAAACTTTACAGAGAAGCTACAGAAACAAACGTAATGATAACAGAGCAAATCCGACATGTAGTTTTGATAGAGTAGCCAAAGTCTTAGGAGTATTGAAAAAAGTTGAAAAATATGTAGACTCTACTGACCCGAAACTGACGAAATATTCGTGTAATATCTTTTTCTTAAAGCCTGTCAGACTTCGTTATTTCTCGTTGGATGCCTGTTGAAGCAGATAACTGATGTGAATCTACTGATAAAAAAATGGATATATAAAGAATTGTGATAAATAGCAAGGTATTGGCGTATTTGATTCAGGAGAGACAACCTACGTTTCAGCATTAGCAGCAAGAATAATTTTTGTATCAGAAGAGATACTATTAACCTGCCCTCAGAGATTTATAAGAAGTAATCATGATCATATTCCGTATGTACTGAAAGCCACTTGTTAGAAAAAATCTTTCACATTAAATATCACTACGAGACTTATAAATCGCTGGCAAATTGCAAAGACAGTCTACACACTGTTCTCGTCTGCTAGGGAAGTCACATCTGTGGTTGCCTAGTAAGAGCACATCTACACGCTGCACTTTAAGGCATAGCCCTGCTGACCAATCAGGCTCCACAGCAACTTTTAGGGACTGAAATAACAATTAAGGATTACTTTATAAAGGGTACGTATCTCTAAAATCGGAATAGATAAGTACAATATTTTGTCGTTACTTTAGGAATCTCACTAAGAGACTGTTAGCGAACGCGTAAGTAGCAGCAGCAGCACGTGCGGGCGGTCAGCTTGGCGCATGCGCGCTGGGCGACGCGGGACGCCAGCGGCGCCTCGGTAGGGGCAGCAGTGCAGCGAGCGCAGCGTTGCGCGGGTGGTCGCTCTCGCAGGGGCGTACTGCCGAGGACGGTTTCTGAACGGGCGCGCGAACTCACAGCAAGTAGTCGGCGGAAAACAGAGGGGAAAGGCTGGGACTCGACAGCAGACGCCGAGGGCGCAGCTTCTACACGTGGTGAGTTGCAAGGCAGGAAGCGTCTCGCGCGGAGAAAATGTTACATCACGTGACATGATACGCTTTCAAGCTAAGTGAGGTGAAACGTACAGGTTGGTAACAATAAGCTCGTGAAGTAAAAAGATAAAAATACGAACGTTTTGATGGAATTCTATCGTGTGTTACTTTCTAATAATAATAGAGATATTAACTCTACACCAAGACCATTTCATCGCTTTTCTTCTGATGTTGATGTTAAGGTCTACGAATTTCTGATACCAGGAAACAAACGTTTGTAAGGTAGCTTTTTGAGGTTTGGAAAATTTTTTTTTTCTTAACAAATACATTGAAATTATATTTCGTTCATAATGTTGGAAACTATTAGAACTTCTTTTGATCAGTTTTGCTACAGATTAATGAACTGGATATTTAACGTCTATGGAACTACACCAAGTTATTGTAAAAAAAAAAAAGAAATTTGGTACGGTCGGACTCACATTTTATTGATGATATTTGTCTTTTTATTGGCTGAGAGCTTGGTTGAACACATCACTTTTCTCAATTTCAGGCAATGCAAACAAAATTTAGATGCTACACCGGTGTCGACTATCCATTCTTTCTGAATAAGATACAAACGGTGCTCGGCCGATGGCTGCCTGAAAATATTCTGGGGGTCAACATTTCAGTGACGCAGCGCGCGGTTTGACGCAACTGTCGGCTAAGAAGTGTTTGTGGGGTGTGATAACGGCTAGTCCGTATTGAAACGATGTAGCCTCTATATACTTTTGTGAGCATTGACTGAAATAAATAATGGTCATATTTTGTTTATTCTTGGTAGACGATTTCGTTTTAACAGTTGTCATATCCAGATGTTCAGCATGTGACAGTGTTAAAAGTTGACTGGAAGCTAGTACAGTGTATTTGTTTGTTCACAATGCCAGCTCATGACAATCGTTTTTGCTGAAAGTAGTTTCACCAAAATGTGTTATAAAGTATAAACAGAAAGATACTTTCACATTTCAGAGGTTAGTTTATGCCTATGAGCTTTGAAAAATACTTCTCAGTAGCGAATGAGTGGGATATCATTTACATTTCTTAGTAATTACAAATGTTTCAATGCTGTCCTTCAGCAGCAGTTGTGGCTCCACAAACGAAACTGTGCTTCAAAATACGTTGATGAAGTAAATACCACTAACGTATTGCAAACTGGTAAATATTTTATCAGCGGCGCTTTAGTAATATTAACTTACTATTTTGCTTTATGGCCAAATACACCGGTGACCCTGTTAAAGTGAAACTGTTGTCGATTCTCGTATAGGAAATCTGTTGTGGCAGTAGCGTTACTTTAAATGACAATGGCACCTGCTGTGGGATCTTAAACTTAGTGGTTACTGGAAGCTACAGAGTTATTGGTATCAATATTTGATGAGGTAATACACTACTTTCTACTACATGCTGTGGTAAACATAGTCAGATATTCAAGATGTCTTGCTCTGAATTGTGTTCCTTCTTGAAGAAGCTGTACCGAGACATTTGAACAACAGTCTCTTCTTCTCTGCTGCAGTTCTATTCTGTGTTCATTTATATAATATATTTGTTGGATAAAAGTGAAACAGACTCTTTACTCGCAATTTCTCATTACTTCTTTCAGTTTTGTAGCCAAGGCAGAACGTAAACTTCTGCCACTTTAATTCACATTAGCCACGCTTTTTTGGTACTGTCGTTTAGCTATACTTGAAAAATTGTTCTTCTAAACGGTCGTGCGTATTAACAAGGATCTACCGTCTCTAGTGAACCAGTTCTCGAGTGAGTGTTAAGTTCAGATCATCGTCCCTGGAGAGAAAAGTAAGGAATATATTTGTACGGTTTTCTCATAGCTTAATATCACTGAATTTTTTCGAATAGTACTTTCGTCTGTACTTTTATAAACTACAAGGTATAAAACTTCGTGATTATTTTGCCTACTTACCTTTTAGTTACTTTATTCATCAGTGACAAGATCACTGGCCTGTCATACTTCGCTTCTTCTGTGCTTATTTACGACGAGCTTTGCTCTTACATTATTTTTACTACTGTGACTTTCAGTATCGCAGGATTGGAATATTAATATTTTAGTTTTTGCATGTATGAGAGATTTCTCTGGTAATTTAGGTAAGTGACACCTGGAATGTACACCATTTCATCAATCACTGCGCCATGGTTGGCCGACCTTACCACTCCCTCACAACTGAAACACGCTAACTATCAATTATGAAAGCGTATCATTATCTCATAGGATTATTTCAGAATGAGGCATGCCTTCACAAGTAATTAATTAAAGGCTTTATGTCTCATAAGAGATCTCTTTGTGATTGCAATCAGACATAATGTAATAATTTTCCGGTGTTAGCGTTGCTAACATTTTAAAGACCCCCAGCAGGATTACGCATAGATCGTAATGGTAAATATGTGAGCTTTCATTAATATTAGTAAACATTTTAATTTGATTCAGTTCAGTCTTGCAAACCGCCCTGAGCAGTTAAGTTACAGGGATCCAAATTGTAAAGCATATAGAGTGGGAAAATCTCTTAAGAATGTAATGACTGGGCTGCGTTTGTTCCAAACATTTAGTGTGGCTTTGTTTGTTGAAATACAAATTACTAGTGTTTTCGAGTACAACTTGCAGCAAGCAGAAGAAAATGATATTTGCTGAAAAAAATTAAAATACAGTACAAACGGAGTTTGGATGGTTTGAAAACTGTTCTGGGGTTCTCTTTAGTATGGAATATGTGTGGGTTTAAAGGCGAACTATAGCCAATAACGTCAGACTGCACCGATGCTGTTAATCTTCGAAAGCTAGCAAAAACTCTTAAAGCATTACTAAGTGACCTGGAAGTGGAGTGGGGTATTATCCAAGAGATATTTCATGGAATTTCATACGATTACAACCTCGGATTTTGGATCAGCGCTACACTCGTCGGGAGCACAAAGAACTGGTAACGTGCCAGCTCGTTCACCTGACATCTGCCTCTGGGGGCATGTGCGCCCCTATTGGAATGTGGTTTAATACGGAGGGAAAAAGTCGTACGAGCGGCAGGAATACTTCGGTCAATGTTTTTTGTGTTTAATAATATGTGGGCTCTGATATTTCACCTGTATACAAAACAGCAGCCTGCTGTGTTTATTTCATAATGAAATAGGATTTCATTATAACATGATCGATACATAACTATGACGAAGCATTTTACTTCGTTGACGTTGCACAAAGCTACAGTCGTGAGATCAAACTTTGCAACATGAAAAATTACTGTTTCGTTTTCCTCTATGTCATCATTTTTGGCTTGTTCAGAAAAACATAATATTTTTCTAATGTATACGACAGGTTGTGAAGTGACAGAAGCATTTTATACAACAGGAAAGAACAAAGTAGATTATTTGCAATACCCTTTATCACGTACGAACTTCTCTTCCAGCCTGCTTCTCACTGTTAAGAGAGTCATACGAGCTGCATACCATGGTATGGGTATTTATTCACGCTAGTGAATGAAGCTGCTTACAAATGCACTTTAAAAAATTAGTCTTACCCTGTTCTCCTGCTCAGTCTCGGCAACAGTAGCTATAAAATGTTTTTGTCGTTAGCAGAAGATAATGTTATTTTGTGAAAATACGTAGAAGTAATTAGATATTCTGTGCTTGGAACGTCAATTTTATTCACAATTAGTGCGAGAATTATCAAGAATGCATGTTACACTGAATGATGTAATGTTTCTTTTCCCTCCAGTATGGATTTTTACGGTTTAATATTTGTATGAGTGACTAGAATGTGATCGAAGAAAGGACAGGCCAAAATGACGCACCACATTGCCAGCAAGAAAAGACTTACAGCTACAAATTTTGAAAGAACTTATTGGATCTTTCACTCTTGTTACGTCATAAAATGATTCTGTAAGAGGTTCTTTCGTTACTTATGCGAATTGATTTCATTCTCGTATAATAGTTAATTGCAGGCCCAGGAGTTGTCGTTGGAAAGCAGCGAGCTTGGTGAAGTGAAATCGTGTTGTTATTCATTGTCAATGCAAAGAAATCGTTTGCATAGTAATACTAAGGGCATTCAATAGGTAAAGCAACACTTTTTTCTCTGAAAACTGTGCGGCTGGACCCGGCGAAGGTTCGAGTCCTCCCTCGGGCATGGGTGTGTGTGTGTGCTTGTCCTTAGGGTAATTTAGGTTAAATAGCGTGTAAGCTTAGGGACTGATGACCCTGGCAGTTAAGTCCCATAAGATTTCACACACATTTTTTTTCTGAAAGCATGTTGGTTTTATTCAAGATTCCAATGAACCATATCATTCCCCACCCTTTTGGCTACAAAACCCTATCTTTCTAAAGAATCTCCGTTCATTGCAACGGCATTTCTCCACTTTACTGGGGGTGCCTGTGTGTCCGAGTGGTACCACTCTACTGGTCGACGTCTGAGCCAACGCCTTGCCGCATCGTTAACCTTCCCATCATCCCCATACTACTTCCCATGGAACGCATTCTCGATTGAGCGAAACAGATGGAAATCAAAAGAAAGGTGCGAGATCCGGGCTGTAGAGGGGAAGAGAAAGAACAGTCTACTGAAGTTCTGTGAGCTCCTCTCGGGTGCGAAGATTTGTGTGAGGCGTTTGTGTTGCAACGAAGAAGGAGAAGTTCATTTTCATTCATCTGTCATCTCGAATCAGAATGTCTGCACGCTACAACAACGCAGGAGTCACAGTTGTGTGCGCCTGGCCGGCACGCGCGAGATCCGAAAGGCTTGCGTGTCCTCGTTGCCATGATTACAGACATCTCGCGCAAAGACTCACCGTGCATATGTTCACTGCCAGGTCCCCGTAGACATTCTGCAAGCGCTTATGAAAATCTGAGATGGTTCTAATTTTCTTTAAAGGAAAGTAAATGAGAGATTTCTGCTTGAAACGCACCGCCGTTACGGACACCATTTTGAAGGCTATACATAGCACCGCCACCTATTGGAACTTAATGAAACTATAGGAGCTGAAGCGGGAATAGTCCACGGTATCGCAACACAATTTCACATTTTTTTCAATAGAAAGTGGCTTCAAAAAGTGTTCCATTACCTACCGAACGTTCCTCGTCATAATTACAATCAGGCTTTGTTAAATTCTTAGACTCAGGTTCGACTTGCAAGTACTGAAACGGGAAAAACGATAGGACGCTTGGCGCGCGATCGTTGTCACCGAATTGAATACTCGCAACTAAATCACAGGCCAAGAATTAAATAAAATACATTTCAAAATGGCTCTGAGCACCATGAGACTTAACATCTGAGGTCATCAGTCCCCTAAAACTTAGAACGACTTAAACCTAAGTACCCTAAGGACATCACACACATCCATGACCGCGGCAGGATTCAAACCTGCGACCGTAGTGGTCGCGCGGTTCCAGACTGAAGCGCCTAGGACCGCTCGGCCACACCAGTCGGCTAAAATACATTTCATTAGTGCGGGAACGTAGGGTTTCATATCGAGCTTTTCAAATAAATAGGAAATAGTCGAAATAACTTTATTATTAAACAGTAAATACAAGTTTCAAGAGTGATACAATTTTCGATTACTGAGGCTCAAAGAACAAGGAAGGTTCAAAACTCTATTATTTTATCACACAAGGATCGAAAAGGTCTGTTTCACAGATACTTAAAGTACAAAGAAGAATTACATTTTCTGCGTAAAAATGTTTTACTACAACGAGAAATCTAAATAGTACAATGTATGTAACAAACACATCTGGTATCCTATACATCATACATCACGATGTAATATCAATATTCACGCAAGAATGCTTCCTGTACAGACTTCACGGTGATAGTAGTTCTATGGCGGAATTATGCGTAATCAGAACTAAAGCTCATCACAAAACATGCAAACAGCGTAATAAGACACCAAGATTTTATTTTTAGAATTAAACCATGAATAAAAACTATACGAAGACGGTATCTCAGCGGAGACCCAATAAAATGCTGAACGACGCCTTTTTCTAATACTTTGTCTGACTGTTAAGTGCCATCTTCGGAGATCCGACTTCTCGCAGTTGATGATATTGTAAACTACAATTTGCTTTCTGACATAATTTTCGTACAAAACACACTTGGCTGACGTTCTACTGCCAAGTCCGGCGCAATTGGTTTTATATAATAAACAACTTTCTTCTTGGACAATGTAAGACCTTTAAACGGAAAAGAATATACCTTACTGCTAAACCGATTCGGAATATAGCTGTTGGCGGAATGCTATTTCTTTTGTAGTAAGCGTAATGAAAGCTATAAAAAGAAAACCCTCCTGATTAGTTTCGGAATGACAGCGAAAACAATGGACGATGGACTCCACTTGCCCTTAAAAAGAAATTTACCACGCTGACGTAACCGACTGTATTGCCCAACAAAATTCAGTTTAAACTAATTGTAAAGAGATAACAGCAGCGGTACTGCATATAAATATGCTTTGCTCGCGAATGAAATGACAAATCGATAAGCATGCTTGTTTAAGAGAAATAACAGCTAAAGCTACAATCAATTGCTACAGTCAAACAATTTTGAGTTAGATTATATTATGACTCAATAACGCAAGTTCAATGCGTGTGACAGCCATTTATGGAGCCTGACGTTATAGAATTATTTTGAATATTCGACAACTATCGCTCTTATTGGAATCCTGGCCTCCTCAAAAGTCCAGCCAGCCCTTTATTGTCCCCCCCCCCCCCCCCACACACACACACATTTCCGCCAACGGATGCGATGTGTAATGAAAGTGAAAACAGAACTTTAGTGCAATTCGATGCCTTACAGAACAGAAATACAGTGTAATGAAACGTATTATATTACAACAGCCTGAAACACTGGCGTAGCTGACGAGACCAAGTCACTAAAAATACAATACTAATCAGTAAGTGCCATGATATATCCTGATGTTAGAAACGTTTCTTCAGTCACAGAGCAGCTGAAACACGTCAAATGCACGACAGAGTGGCTACAACAATTGTTAGAAATGTTTGTCATAATTACAATAACGTAAAAAGAGTCAGATTTGAAATGGTCAAGTTGCTGTAAAGCTTTCGATACACTCGATAGGCATTCTGTGTAACACGTACTCCATCCATCAAGCTACACACCGCTCTGAACTTGTTGTCGGCATCCTTTATTCTTTTGTGTTTATTTTCTGCTGTATTTAAGCACACGTTATTAATGTAAGCCAAACTGATACATCTCGAGCTTTTCATTACATTCCATTTTCTGTAAATCTTCTACATATGAAACTACACGTTTCCAGAGAGCTTTTCAAGTGTCCAAATCTATGCTGGATGTATGCAGACAGAAACGATGAATGAAAATTAGTACCTGGGGGTTTCCAGCTCACTAGACAGCCACGCTAATCACTTTTTCACTTTTTTTGTTCTTTATTTATTTACGTATATTTTATTAAGGAAGGTAGGAGAAACACAAACCTTTATTATTCACAAAATAAACATAGTACGTCCTGACACATGATAACTGTCCTGGAAGGAACCTCGCTGCCGTCCCACCTTGCAGCATGAAATAACAACAAAATTAAAGTGGGGCCACCTCCGGCACCCTAAAGAAAAGTATCTATAGATATGAAAACAAAATTTGAAGTGCATCCATTTGCTAACTGTGTAAGCGTTAGTTCTTCCTAGTTCGCATACTCGCGTAGTGTCCTTAGTCGATCACATTACTTGGTCGGTTTCACAACAGCAGCACCGCCGCTCATCTTCGCGCACCCGGCACACCCCAAGCATATGGCGGGTCCGCAAAAACCGTTACTAGGAAATTGGCATACCAATCCTTGTACTTTTGAAGCCGTAATATTTTTGTGTGTCCATCTTGCAAGTATTGCCAGTAATCCAGGACGTTCAGTACGTTCTGACGTGTGTCTCTACAGATGTAATGGACCGTCATACCTGTGATCCACGCCACTGCGTTCGTCTTGTGACTCGGAAAATACGTTTCCTCTGGAAAAATACTATGTCAGAAGAGACTGCTGTATAGATAGTGCGCCGCATGAACGCTATTATCTTTCTTGCGAGAGTCCAGACAGCCAATACCTCGCCGCAGACCAGCCGATGGTCGTCCGTATCCAGCACGCCGCATTGCTGACACAATGGCGAATCCGCCAAATGTATTCGGTACTTTTTATCATTCGTAGGGTATTTTCGGTTCACGACAATGTACCATACTGATCTGACTGTTGTAGGTAGGTGGGGATGGTGGACCGTGCGCCACACCACGTGCCAAGATGTTTCCGTTCCACCCTATTCCGGGCGATTGTCGAAGAAGCAGATGGTACACGTCCTTCGATGTCGACTGTCGGGTCGTCGGTAAAAGCTCTCGAACGTAACTGTGTTCCACGATGAACGTGCGCACATACGTTAACGGGGGCGATGTATGGCCGACACTGACTGGAGGAAGATGCGATGTTGGTACTAGTTCTTCGATGATCGTCCCCGTAAGCGAGTGATTCCTGTTGCGCCACCGTTTGAGCATAGTATTAATAGACATGGCACGCTCCTTCTCGTGCACGTTCACTATACCAACGCCCCCCTCTCGCGCTTGGACGGTAAGGGTTTTGTACTGTATCTTAAAGAGCTGTCCCAGGCATACATAGTACCCAAAAGCCGCCTGAATCCTCATAGCCATTGTGCACGTCAAGGGGAGAAGGTTTGTCAGGTGGAACATCATGGGCGCGAGATAAAGGTTGACGACTAACACTCGCTGCAGCATATCCATTGACCGTAGGGCATCTAGTCGTACTGCCGTGCGGACTCTGAGTAACAGCCTTCGGTAGTTGTCTGCAGCCGTTCCCGCTGTCTCTTCATGAAAGGTGATACCCAAACAGCGGAGGGTGTGCACCGCAGGTAAGGATCCTTCCGTTCCTGGTTCTAGCCCACGCCCCACATGCATGAATTGTGATTTTCGGTAGTTGACCACACTTCCAGATGCCATCCCATACGTCTGTAGCCAATCCAGTGCTGTTTGAGTCTCCCCCTCATTGCGTACGAGGAACACAATGTCATCCGCGTATGCTCTGCATTTGAATGATAAATGCCGTAGGGAGATCCCGGTAAGACGGCGGCGAAGGCTTGCGAGGCACGGTTCTAATGCGATCGCATAGAGGAGGACCGACAAGGGGCAACCCTGTCTCACTGATCTTAAAATACTCAGTTCTCCCTCCGTTGACCACCATCGCTGATCTGGCGCCATGCAACAGCCGAATCACAGCAGTGGTCAATAACGGCGAGACACCCATCCTGTTCATCACCGCCGCGAGGTACACATGATCCACGCGATCAAAAGCATGATCGGAATCTACTGCAACCATCGCCCCCCAGAGGCGCATGCAGCCGCGAGGGCGACGACGTCACGATAGTCACCCAAGGCTGTGTGGATATTACTGATGCCGCCAAGACAAGTCTGATCGGCATGTATTCGATTCTCCAGTGACTTTTTGGTACGACTGCCCAGGATGCGCAAGAAGATCTTGTAGTCACTATTAAGGAGGGTCAAGGGTTGATAATCACAAGGCCGTTTGCCACCACGGGGCTTTGGCATCGGTATCATGAACCCTTCCGTGAATTGAATGTGAACCAGTACTTCTTGCCGCAGAAGCTCATTAAACATGCATAGCCACATCGGTGTCATAATGGTCGCAAAGGCACGGTAAAATTCCAACGGGAATCCGTCTGGACCTGGGGACTTGTTGCAGGCACCTCGTGTAATCGCTTCCTCCAGCTCTTCACGCGTAATTTCAGATAACCCGTCCACTTCCCCGTTCACACTCGTCGCGTCTGGGATCTCTTCCAGGACGTTTCCCAGCTCCCTCTGACCCTCACCGTTGCCCGCATAGAATCTGCTAAAATGATCCGTGAACGCCTGTGATATGCCCCTTTGTGTTGTAAAACTACGGCCATTGCCGAGATCGATCTCATGTATTAAATTCCTTCGTCTTCTTCGTCTTTCCTTTATCACATAATGCATCGAGGGAACCTCGTTGGGCAGGAAATCCTGCGACCTCGCGCGTATCATCGTACCTGCCATCCTCAGCGTCGCGAGTTGTACCAGATTCGCCTTAACTCTGTGGACGGCCGTCTGGCGTTCTGGTGTAGGTGGTTGAGCTAACAGTTCCCGGAGAGCCGTAGAGTAAAACTCAGTGGTCGTGCCCTGCCATTGAGAAACCTCCTTCCCGTAACCTATTAACGTCCTCCCTAAAGCTGGCTTCGCGCACTCGATCCACCGCTGCACGACAGAACCGAAAGAATTTCGTCGACGGAGGCAGCCATGCCACGCGTCCTCCACCATGTGTCGGCATTCTGCATCACGCAGGTGGGAAACGTTCATCATCCAATTACCCCTCCGTCTCCATACCTGCTGTCTATCAAGGTTAACCGTACAAATATATGCCTCGTGGTCTGTAAACGCTGTCGGCCATATTTCTGCGTCCACCGTCGACATTGCTAACGCCCCTGAAACGTAGATCCGATCCAAACGGCTCGCGGAGTGGCTAGAAAAAAATGTATATCCTGGTTGGTTGCGGTACTTCAGGTCCCATGTATCGACTAATTCCATCCTGTTGATCAGCTCCCTAAGTTATTGGCTAGTAGTATAGTTAGGTTGTTGGTCCTTTCTGTCGAGCACACAATTAAAATCTCCGCCGAGTATGCAACCATCGTATCGTCCCTGGAAAAACGGTGTAACCTCATGGGCGTAAAAATCTGCTCTGTCCCTCCTCTTATCCGAGCCTGACGGTGCGTATATGTTGATCAAACGTATTCCACCTATGGTCACGGCCGTACCACGGGCAGAAGGCAAATACTGTACTTCGTCTGCACGTATCCCTTCCTTTAATAGTATAGCTGTGCCAACGCCTCGCTCGTCACAAGGGGGAACAGTAAATGTCCTTACCGTAAAAGTTCGAGGGGGGGAAGTACCCGAACTTCCTGTAATAGTGCTATGTCTAAATCTGCAGCCATTATCACTGAGCATCTTGATTTTTACTGGCGTCCCAATGCTATTGATGTTAACAGACACTATCCGATAAGCTTGTTGCATGGCTGTCAACGTAGGTAGGGTACCGTACGGTCGCTAATTCTTCCGTACATAGGCTGCTTTCGTACTTAGGTCCTACGCCGCCCCCTCATATGGTCTGCCGTTATTCCGTGCACTCTTCCGATCTTACAACGGGAGAGTGCGTGGCAGCAGTTCCTCCGGCATCCTCTATTCCCCACGGGGGTGGGTCTTCTGACCAGCCCCCTAGTGTCACATCGTTGTCGTGCGATGCAGGCGCCGTAGCCTCCTCAGTAGCCTGTTGCCGTCGATCGAACTCCTTCGCTGTGTCTGGAGCATCGTCAGCGGTAGGTCGTGTCGCCGTCCCGCTGGCCACCATTGCATCCACGCCAGGCAGTTCTTCTGTATCCATGGTCGTCTGCTCTGTACCTGTAAACGCCTCAGAATTGTCTGCTAGATCAGAGTGGTCGTTCTCCACCGTGAGGCGGCGCTTCTTCCGGCGTTTTGGTGATAGCTGTTTACGTTGCCGGGCCTCGGATCAGACGTCCGCATGGTCTCCCGTTGTTCGTGGGGGACATCGGAATCGTGCGCCGTCGTATTATCGACATCTCCAAGTGCCTTATCTGAAGGGGCCGCAAGTGGCACCGAGGAGAGGTCGTCCTGTGACTGCTGCAGGCGATCCAGCGCAACGTCGTCCTTCCGTGGCTCGCCACGATCTGCCGCTGTCTGTGTGTTCTGGTACGCGTCTGTCTCGCGGCCCACGTCATCGCGTAATGCGGCGACGTAAGTCATGGGGAGCACAGTCGGATGCGGCGTGAGGAGTGGATCATCCCGTGGCAGCTGTAATAACCTTCGTTGAGCAGACTCAGAACGTACGTGTTCCTCCTTCCCACACCCAGAGCACGTCCTTGGTTGTCCGTCGTAGATGACAACCAGCGATGTACAAGTATGACGGAATTTGTTTTCGGAGTTCGATCCGTATTTGTCTGGCGCCATTGAGGGCAGGATACGTCTTGAAACTCGCCAATTTTTCAGCAACGTGGGATAGGACTCTTCCGTAAGGATGCAGGGCGTCTTTCACCAATTCTTCTGGCACTTCGAATGGAAGCTCAAAGACGCGGATCGTTCGGAGTCCCATGCCGGCGTGTTCAACTGTTGCCGCTCCAACATTCCCGTCCGAATGAGAGAAACAAAGTCCTTGTCGGTGTCGAAGTAGTAGTTCGTCACATGCCGCTTCATTTATGAGCTTGACATAGACCACGCTGCCAACTATAGATAAGTCAGCCGTACGCGTCAGGTTCGATTTTCACCTCGTCCCGTAAATAACGTGCGATCTCGTAAGCCTTCGGTCGAGCATATTCATTAACAAAACTAAATTTCAGTGTCGATTTGCGGAACGACAAGGCCATGATTCGTTCTATGTATACCGCCACACACCGCTACATACTTAACGTAAACACCTCTCGCGCAGACGTGCGGCAGGGACGTAAACACCGTCCGGACCGCTGCGCCGCCGAAGGCTGACTGCTTCGTCACCCTGGCGCAGCAGCACTGCAAACCTACAAGGACTTCCGTAGCGCACATCCCTCCACAATTCAAATTCTTATTCCTCCTAAACCCAAACCGCATCTGCCTATTGAATAGGAGACCCAGGTTCGAATCCCGGCCATAGTACAAATCTTAATTCGTCGCTCTAGTCTGCATATATACATTACAGATGTTGAGACTTGAACAGATTTCTGGAAGTTTATTTCGATTTGAGTGAGGCAGTTCATTTGAGTGTCGCAGGTTCGAATCCTGACTCGGGCATGGATGTGTGTGATGTCCTTAGGTCAGGACATCATACACATCCATTCCGGAGGCAGGATTCGAACCTGCGACCGTAGCAGCAGCGCGGTTCCGGCCTGTAACGCCTAGAGCCGCTCGGCCACAGCGGCCCGTTGCAGTTTCAACTTTAAGATTATCATCAAATGGTCTTCCAAAAGATTTTGTTTAAACACTTGTCGAAAGTTCAACGACATGTCTGCATCACAAATGAACATTTTCAATCTAATGAAAGAGCAGCACCGAGTGAGGATGAAGCTCCGTACATCGTGAGATACGTAAATTAAACGAATTATTGCTTATACTCGTATTTACACCGTTAACACATATCAAAATAAACCGATGTTCTTACACGGTATTTGCACTCAAAAGGCTCTAGTTCTGAATCCCGCGTCTGGCCATCCTGATTTAGGTTTTCCGTGATTTCCCTAAATCGCTCTTGGCAAATGCCGGGATGGTTCCTTTGAAAGGACACGGCCGACTTCCTTCCCCGTCCTTCCCTATTCCGATGAGACCGATGACCTCGCAGTTTGGTCTGTTCCCTCAAACAATCCAACCCAACTCTAGTTCTGACGATGACATGTGCACATGTCGGTGGATTATAAACTTGGACGTGTGAAGAAGCAAAATGTTTTGCATTAAAACTTGATAATCACATCTACATATGCGTGATTACTCTGCAATTCACAGTGAAGTGCCTGGCAGAGGGTTCAATGAACAACCTTCAAGCTAACTACCGTTCCACTCTCGAACGGCGCGAGGGAAAAACGAACACTTTAATTTTCCTGTGGGAGCCCTGATTTCTCTTATTTTATCATTTCTCCCTATGTAGGTGGGTGCCAACAGAATGTTTTCGCAATCGGAGGAGAAAACTGGTGATTGAAATTTCATGAGAAGATCCCACCGCAACGAAAAACACCTTTGTTTTAATGACTGCCACTCCAATTCATGTATCATGTCTTTGACACTATCTCCCCTATTTCGCCATAGAACAAAACGAGCTGCACTTCTTTGTACTTTTTAGATGTCATCCGTCAGTCCCACCTGGTTCGTATCCCACACCGCACAGCAATACTCCCGAATAGGGCGGACAAGCGTGGTGTAAGCAGTCCCTTCAGTAGACCTGTTCTGCCAATGAATCGAAGTCTTTATGTGATCTTTCCAGTTTACGTTATTTCTAATTGTAAAATACTTATGTAATTTGTTGAATTTATAGCCTTCAGATTTGTGTGACATACGGCGTAATCGAAATTTAGACGATTTCTTTTAGTTTTGATGTGAATAACTTCATACTTTTCTTTATTCAGATTCAATATCCACTTCTCGCACCACACAGATATCTCACCTAAATCATTTTGCAGTTCGTTTTGGTCATCTGATGACTTTACAAGATGATAAACGACAGCATCATCTGCAAACAATCAAAGACAGCTACTTAGATTCTCTCCTATGTCGTTAATACAGATGAGGAACATTGTAGGGCCTGTAACACTTCCTTGGGGAACGCCGGATATTACTTCCGTTTTACTCGAAGAATTTCCGTCTATTACTGCGAACTGTGACCCCTCTGACAGAAAATGACGAATCCACTCGCACAACTGAGGCGATATTCCATAGACACGCAGTTTTGTTAGAAGACGCTTGTGAGAAAGGGTATGGAAAGCCTTCTGTAAATCTAAAAGTATCCCCTGTCGATAGCACTCATTACTTTATGAGTATCAAGAGCAAGTTGTGCTTCGCAAGAACTATATTTTCTGAATCCGTGCTGTGTGTCTATAAATTGTTTTCTTCGAGGTACTTCATAATGTTCGAATAGAGTATATGTTCCAAAACACTACTGCAAATCGACGTCAGCGATATGGGCCTGTAATTCAACGAATTACTCCTACTTCCCTTTTTGGGTATTGTATGACTTGAGCAGTTTTCCAGTCTTTAGGTACGAATCTCTCTGTGAGCCAGCGGCTGTATATGATTGCTAAATATGGAGCTATTGTATCAGCATACTCAGAGGAACGTGACCGGTATACAATCTGGACCAGATGCCTTGCCTTTATTAAGTGATTTAAGCTGCTTTGTTAGACCAAGGATGTGTACTTCCATGTTTCTCATTTTGGCAGTTGTTCTTGATTGGAATTCAGGAATATTTACTTCGGCTTCTTTGGTGAAGGAGTTTCGGAAAACTGTGTTTAATAACTCTTCTCAAGTGGTACGTTCATCAGTGACTTCACCGATGTTATCAAGCGTGAAGGTATTGATTGCGTCTTGCCACTGGTGCGCTTTATGTACGATCAGAATCTCTTTGGGTTTTCTGCCAGATTTCCAGACAGAATTTCGTTGTGGAAATTATTAAAAGCATCTGATATTGGAGTACGCTCTATATTTCGAACTTCTGCGAATCTTTCCAACTTTTGGGGATTTTGCGTTCATTTAAATTTGGCGTGCTTTTATCGCTGCTTCTGCAACAGCGATCTGACCCGTATTGTGTACTATGGGGCATCAGTACCATCACTTCTTAATTTACGTGGTGTATATCTCTCAGCTGCTGTCGATACTATCTCTTTGAAATCATTCCACAACTTTTCTACGCTTACATGATCATATCGGAAGAGTGAAGACTGTCTCTTAAAAAGGCGTTAAGAGCTTTTTCAGCTTTTTTAAATAGATATAGTTTGCGTTTTTTTGATGGTTGTGGGTGTTACGGTAATCAGCCTAGCAGCAACTGCCTTGTGGTCGCTAATCCCTGTATTCGTCACGATACTCACTACTTGTTCAGGATTATTTTTTGCTGAGAGTTCAAGTATACTTTCGCAACCATTTACGCTTCGAGGGGGCTCATGCACTAATTATTCAAAATAATTTTCTGAGAAAGTATTCAGTACAGTTTGTGATGACGTTTCACGCCTGTCGCCGGCATTAAACGTATAATTTTTCCAGCGTACCGAGGATAGGTTGAAGTCGCCATCGACTACTATTGTATAAGTGAAGTACCTATTTGAAATGAGACTAAATTTTTCACCACCTGCAGTTGGCTGCACCCTGCACTCTTCACAGCATCCTAAAGCACCGTTTCCACATCCAGAATGACTCCCTCCCTGTATGAACACGGGGTGCACACTGGCTTCCATCCCCTCCCTGGCAGCCATGTTCCTAAGGGTCCCCATTACGCGCTTAACGTTGGAGCTCCCCACTACTAGAAAATCCACCCTCTGTGAATGCCCAGACATTGCGGGTCGCGAAGCTTCCTCTGGAACAGGGTGAACGACTGCATCCGGCTTAGAGACATCGTCAGCCATAGATAACGCCCGAAACCAGTTTGTCAAACGAACCGGGCAGGCCCTAAGATCAGCCCCTAGGAAAGTTTTCACTGCCTACCAGATTTTGGAATGACCTCCCACTCGACCACGGGTGAGGAGTAAGCTCAGTGCAGGCAGTACCTGTGGCGGCCTCAGCAGTGGCCTTAAAGCCGAAACTGCAAGTGTAATATACAGGGCGAGTCACCTAACATTACCGCTGGATATATTTCGTAAACCACATCAACTACTGACGAATCGATTCCACAGACCGAACGTGAGGAGAGGGGCTAGTGTAATTGGTTAATACAAACCATACAAAAATGCACGGAAGTATGTTTTTTAACACAAAAATACGTTTTTTAAAAATGTAACCCCGTTAGTTTTGTTAGCACATCTGAACATATAAACAAATACGTAATCTGTGCAGTTTGTTGCATTGTAAAATGTTAATTACATCCGGAGATATTGTAACCTAAAGTTGACGTTTGAGTAAAACTCCTCCGCTGTTCGATGGTGTGTATCGGAGAACACCGAATTACGTAGGGGTCCAAAGGGAACGATGATGGACCTTAGGTACAGAAGAGATTGGAACAGCACATTACGTCCACATGCTAACACCTTTTTATTGGTCTTTTTCACTGACGCACATGTACATTACCATGAGGGGAGAGGTACACGTACACACGTGGTTTCCGTTTTCAATTACGGAGTGGAATAGAGTGTCCCGACATGTCAGCCGGCCGCGGTGGTCTAGCGGTTCTAGGCGCTCAGTCCGGAACCGCGCGACTGCTACGGTTGCAGGTTCGAATCCTGCCTCGGGCATGGATGTATGTGATGTCCTTAGGTTAGTTAGGTTTAAGTAGTTCTAAGTTCTAGGGGACTGATGACCACAGATGTTGAGTCCCATAGTGCTCAGAGCCATTTGAACCATTTTTTGTCCCGACATGTCAGGCCAATAGGTGTTCAATGTGATGGCCATCATTTGCTGCACAAAATTGCAATCTCTGTCGTAATGAATGTCGTACACACCGCAGTACATCTGGTGTAACGTCGCCGCAGGCTGCCATAATACGTTGTTTCATATCCTCTGGGGTTGTAGGCACATCACGGTACACATTCTACTTTAACGTACCCCACAGAAAGAAGTCCAGAGGTGTAAGACCAGGAGAACGGGCTGGCCAATTTATGCGTCTTCCAGGTCCTATGAAACGCCCGTCGAACATCCTGTCAAGGGTCAGCCTAGTGTTAATTGCGGAATGTGCAGGTGCACCATCATGCTGATACCACATACGTCGACGCGTTTCCAGTGGGAAATTTTCGAGCAACGTTGGCAGATCAATCTGTAGAAACGCGATGTATGTTGCAGCTGTTTGGGCCCCTGCAATGAAGTGAGGACCAATGAGGTGGTCGCCAAAGATTCCGCACCAGACATTTACAGTCCACGGTCGCTGTCGCTCTACCTGTCTGAGCCAGCGAGGATTGTCCACAGACCAGTAATGCATGTTTGGTACATTCACTGCCCCGTGGTTTGTGAAACCCGCTTCATCGGTAAACAGGTAGAACTGCAACGCATTCTCTGTTAATGCCCATTGACAGAATTGCACTCGATGATTAAAGTCATCACCATGTAATTGCTGATGTAGCGAAACATGAAACGGGTGAAAGCGGTGACGATGCAGTATGCGCATGACACTACTTTGTCTCAGTCCACCGGCTCTCGCAATGTCCCGTGTACTCACGTGTGGGGGTCATGGCAACAGCAGCTAACACACCAACTGCACCCGCTTCTCCTGTGACGGGCCTGTTACGGACCGGTTTGCGTGCTACGACCATACCTGTTGCATACAGTTGGTCGTAGATGTTTTGCAATATGCGGCACGTTGGATGCTCTCTGTCCGGGTACCGTTCTGCATACACCCTGCAGGCTTCAGCTGCATTTCGTCGACACTCGCCATAGATGAGTATCAGCTCCGACTTTTCAGAGTTCGAATACACTATGATCACAGTTCCTACAACACTACACTATCACAGACGTCTGGTAACACGGTTTACTACAGTTGGTCTGCGTGCGGAGACGAATGCAGAATAACAATAGCAGCAAGCGCTACATGCGGACACTGCGACAGCTAGACCAAACCACAACAGTGCACTACAGCCACACTCGTAAACACGGTCGTCATCGTAAACATGTCCCTGCAGATGCTGGTCGCCGACCGTGGCCCGTGTTTGTTACAACACGCAACTGAACGTCGGAGGTTTCAAGCGTCAACTTTAGGTTACAATATCTCAGGATGTAATTAACATTTTACAATGCAACAAACGGCACTGATTACGTATTTGTTTATATGTTCAGATGTGCTAACAAAACTAACGTGGTTCCATTTAAAAAAACGTAAGTTTGTGTAAAAAAACATACTTCCGTGCAGTTTTGTATGGTTTGTATTAAACAATTACACTAGCCCCTCTCCTCACGTTAGGTCTGTGGAATCGGTTCGTCAGTATTTGATGTGGTTTACGAAATATATCCAGCGTTAACGTTAGGTGAGTCACCCTGTATATAAGCTCCACAGTCAACGGCGAATGTTCTACATGACTGCGATCGCCAACTATGAGAAGGTAATCGGTTAGGGACTGCTGTCGAATTAAATCACTTGATGGTGGTATAATTGTAATAGGAAATGAAACAGTAAATGTAGTAGAAAAGTTTATATATAACTGACGATGGCCGAAGTAGAGAGGATATGATAGTGCCAATTGACAAGAAGAACAAAAACATTCATCCTCTTCAGGTTAAAATAATTTGTTTGCTCCGTTTTTCTTCGAATGGAATGGGAAGCGTTAGTGCATCGGGTCGCTGTATTTGTGAAGACTTTTCGCCGCTGTGGTATGTTACAGGGACGCCCGACGTACAACATCTGGGAGGTTGCCTACATGTGGATCACGTCTTAGCAAGCATAGTGTGTCTGAAATTAGGTGATACCACTTAGCTACAAGAGCATACAGAAACAGCCTAGACATTCCATAGGTTCCTATACATGAAGATCTAGCACCTACAAACAGACTTAAATCTAGGTCACCTTTATGGAAAAACGGTGATTTACTGTATGTCTATGGCACAGAGACAACCTGGAATGTACTTGTCAGTAAGTGGACATAAGAAATTTAGTGAAACACTGCAACAAGAAGAGCGAAGGATTAAATCTCACAAGCAAGTTGTGGACAACTTTGAATTATGTTACCATGAATACTGGTACATGCCAGCAACTGAATGTGACTGTGGTGAGATCAAACCAATAAACCATTAACTTGTGTGAGAGCTAAGAGGATGAACTGAAGGATATGCATAGACTCTCTGACAGCCACAGAGTGGTTAAAGTATATTTGTAACATATTACCGAAGTAAAAGTACATTTGTAAAGAATATTGTAAGTCAGCACAGAGCTACAAGATTATAATAGTTAATTCGTTGCGCTAAGCATTTAATGTGATGACTGCCTTTGTAGGTGACGGACGAGTAAATAAATAAAAAAAGGGTTTGTGAAAAAGAAAAATTGTTAACATCTAACATACATTTAACTGTTGTAAAGTCTTTCGTGAAGACATTTTTACAGAGTATAAACTTGTATGGAAGTGAGACGTGGGTAATAAATGGTTCAGACAACAAATAAATAAAGGGTTTTAAAATGTATGCTATTGAAGAATGCTGAAGATTAATTGGGTAGATCGAATGGCAAACGAGGTGGTGCTGAATAGAATCGTGGAACAAAATATTTATGGCACATTGTACTAAGAGAACGACTCGGGTGCTAGAAACATCCCGGGACATTAACTGTGGTAGTGGAAAAGTAAGTACTGGTAAAAAAAAAAGAGAAAATGGGAGACCATGGTTCCAGTATAGTGTAGAGACGAAGAGGCTCGCAGAGGATAAACTGATGTGAAGGGCTGTCTTTGGAGTGAAAGCTACAACAACTAGAGCACAATAGTAAAAATATCATTTTCTGCAGGCGCCTCTCCCATGCTCAGTATTTATTGCGCGGGTGTAATCTGTCACAATATGTGGTGCAAAGCGCGAGACCAGGAACGTCACAATACAACTGCGCAAAATTTATGCCTGGGACGTGTCGGTTACAACTCTGCCTCCGTAGCGAATATATCGGCGTTCGATGATATAGAACTTGCACGTATTGCGATTGCATTCACTACGTGCCGCAAAAAGGGACGCAAGCGCAAGCAGCAATGGGGAAAATAGTGGCTTGGAAGGCGTTCTACACACTACCATACCAATATGCTACTAGAAGCTGTAGCAGTGGCAGACGAATGCCGGAATTTTTAAAGATGAAGGAGGAACTGGTGAACTTCGTTACGCATTACGTACACAGAAAACATACTGTTCATATACTTGTCGGGCTTCACGTCCCAGAATCCTGGAAGCGGTCAGTAAACATGGAAAGAGTAAGACATTTCATTGTACACTATCGGCAGATAGTGCTGTTAAGTATTTCTGTAATAAATAAAGAAAACTATTATGAAACGATAAATAATAATTTTAGGTTATTTCCCTGCGGTGAAAAACTTTTGTCAAATGAATAAAATTATTTTAGATATGTGATGGCAATGTCAGTGTGTTACAATGCGACCACATACACAGAAGAAAGGGCGCAGAAGTCTACGTTTACATTTTTATAGAACGTTCCTACAGCAAATTATTGAATAAGTATTAAAAATATAGTGAAACTATTTCCCTGGATGCACTCCAACATATGATTCCTTTTATTTTTCATCCATATTCAAATGGCGTCGTTGTACCAGTTGTTTATACGTACAAAAACCACGATGTCTCGGCAGCAACTGTAGTGCATTGCACAATATCGCCCTTACGCGGTTCCGTACGCTGCGCTATATGATGAGCCGGCGTCAATACCTTTGAAGTTCTGCAGTCTCCTTCAGTATACACTGAGGTGACAAAAGTCGTGGGATCCTCCTAATAACGGGTCGGACCTCCTTTTTCCCGGCGAAGTGCAGCAACTCGAGGTGGCATGCACTCAACAAGTCGTTGGAAGTCCCCTGCGGAAGTATTGAGCCATGCAGCCTTCTATACGCATCCATAATTGCGGAAGTGTTTCCGGTGCAACAATTTGTTCACTAGCTGATTATGTCCCACAAATGTTCGATGGGATTCATATCTGGCGATTTGGGTGTCCAAACCATTCGCTCGAACTGTCCAGAATGTTCTTCAAACCAGTCGCGAACGACTACGACCCAGTGACATGGTGCACTGTCATCCAAAAAATTCCATCGTTGTTTGGGAACATGAAGTTCATGAACAGCTGCGAATGGTCTCAGAGAAGCCGAACATAGCCATTTCCAATCAACGATTGGTTCAGTTGGACCACTCCATGTAGAAGCCCACATCATCATGGAGCCACCACCAGCTTGCACAGTACCTTGTTGACAACTTGGATACGTGGCTTCTTGAGCCCTGAACCACACTCGAACCCTACAGCCAATTCTTATCAACTGAAATCGTAATTCATCTGACAGGCCACGGGCATTCTGCCGTCTAGCGTCCATCCGGTATGGTCAGGCGATGTCGTGTTTTTAGCAGAAAAACTCGTCTCGGTGGTCTACTGCCGTAGCCCAGTAATGCCAAATTATGCCGCAGTGTCCTAAAGGATACGTTCGTCGAACGTCTCACATTGATTTCTTCTCTTGTTTTACTCGGTGTTGCTTGTCTTGATAGCACTGACAATTCTAGGCAAACGCCGCTGCTCTCGGTCGTTAAGTGAAGCCGTCGGCAACTACATTGTCCATGGTGAGACTTAATGCTGAAATTTCACATTCTCGGCTCTCTTTTGACACTGCGTCTTGGAATATTGAATCCCCTAACGATTTCAGAGATGGAATGCCCCATGCGTCCAGCTCCAGCCACAATTCCGGTATCAGAGTCTGTCACTTCCCGCCGTGCAGCCATAATCAGGTAGGAAGCCTTTTCGCATGAATCACCTGAGTACGAATGATAGCTCCACCAATGCAATGTCCGTTTATAAATTACGTGCGCCGTCTGTATATGCGAATATCGGTGTCCCACGAGTTATGTCACCTCATTGTATTTCAGCGTGGTTTTACATACGCTGTATTATAAATTGTTTTACTTTTTCTTTCCGTTTCAGCTCCTATGGATTTAGATTTGGCTAGAGTCCTCTGACTCATAACTACGCACTCCACTTTCCTTCGGCGAATATTTCGTGTTTATTTTCTGCACTCACAGTCACTGTCTCCTTGCTCATTGATCACAGCACCCTTGCAGTCGATTTTGTAGAGGGTCATCTGTAGATGTGCATTAAATCTTTACGATTGCGTATGGTTTATGCACATATTACCAAGTTTTAATGTCCCCGAAAAGAGCTCATGCATACTGCAAATATGCTTGCCTAAGTTTTCAATCGCACTCGTAATCTTCAGTAAAACTGTAGCTGATGCATTATTTTGTGGCTCCGACATCGGCGCCTCAGCGCTGACACGCGAAGTCCCCATCACGCCCTGTTGTAAAGTTCTCCTCTCATGTTGCTACTATTCACCGTCTACGCGGAGCTACTGAGCGCGTGTGTTTACATGCACCTCGGTGTGTAACCGGAGTGTCCGCAGGGGAAACACAGACGGTGCCTTCCCATGCCACACCTGTTCGCGTGCACTGCGAAGGTACGTCGCGTGCTACTGTGTAATTCTGGCTACCAAATTACTACCTCAAACAGCTGTTTCCTCAGGTTTCTTAACACTGCGGTTTCAGTGGCACAACCATCTGCTTCTTCCCGAGACAGACATGCGAACACCAGTGAATCTGTTTCATTACGTAACAAAAGATGTTCCCGTGTCTTCCTTAATTAGTGTGTGGGAGACCGTTGTAAAAAGAGCATATCGAACTGTTGCACAACGGAAATAACTCAGGGGAATTGAGAAAGAAAAACTGTGAAGCAATAAAATACATTACACGTGCAATATTAATAATTCATAAATACATAATAATTCATAAATACATAATAATTCATAAATAGATAAATACATTAATAATTCATAAATACATTTCAGTAATGACCTTCACTTGAATTTTATTAAACTTAAGAGCTTATTTCGTGTAGACGACGAATTAATTGCAGCAGTATTGCCCACCAGAAATGAAATGTTGAAGTACATTATACGTTCGAAAACTTGGTATCAGTCTGGCTGCAAAAGACCGAAAAGCAGCAAATGAAAATTTTTAGCTTGTCGGACTAAAACCTAAAATCATGCTGTAAGACGGATAGAAAAAATAGTGTTTCCTTTAAAATACTGGACATTTCATCTTGTTCGATACGATTTGTATACACTGAGCTCGACTTCCCTATTTTCCCTATTCATAGCACTTCATAATTTCAGGAAAAAAAAAATCCCGTAAAAAGAAAACACTTTCAAAGTATATTTTTAAAGAAGACAGATTTACACTTATCGTGATTGTTAACAGTTAAGTGTACTCTGAGACATTACTCGTGGCACGAGAGAATATAAACCACTTGTGACGAATGCAATACAGAAATTGATTCTCGTTAATCGTAGGGGTTTGTTGCGTTCTACTGCAGGCGTGACAGGAAATCCGTCTACAGGATAGTCAGAAACGGTTTGAAAAGCTTGTAATGGCAGGGAAGGTTGCGCTGAGAAATAATTGTTAAGAAAAAATTCAATATCTTGCGCTGTTTTCGAGCTAATTAGCATTGAAGGTCGCCAATCAGGCCGCTGCGATCCCAAATTGAAGCCGCCCGCCAGAGACGGTGTCGCCCAACGTGTACTTCGTTGGGCTTCCTAAAACTGAACTAGAGGTCGATACAGAAATTGTACATGGGACGGTAGTGTATGTTAGAGACCGAGCAGTCTCGCTATGAGATCAAGTGACACTGGGGGGGGGAGTGAATTTGCGGGCCGGCCGCTGTGGCCAAGCGGTTCTAGGCGCTTCAGTCAGGAACCGCGCAACCGCTACGATCACAGGTTCGAATCCTGCCTGGGCCATGGATGTGTGTGATGTCCTTCAGTTAGTTAGGTTTAATTAGTTCTAAGTTCTAGGCGACTGATGACCTCATAAGTTAAGTCCCATAGTGCTCAGAGCCATTTTTGAACCGTGAAATACTCAGCTGTGGCGACGCAGCTCATGCACTGCTTAAAGATAGCACATTGCTTCAAGCATTGTCAGCCCTAGCAACAATAACTTCATGAACAAAATGTAGCCCCTAGTAGCCGTCAGCCTCTCCCAAGAGCAGTTCGCAAAAAGCCAGTTAATTCCAACATCCCAGTCATGTTCTTCAACCATTGTGCGGAAAGAGGACCTCTCCGTCTTCCTTCAATGAGTCGATACTCTCGAAGAGGAGCAGCAGGATCACTTACTTTCATAGAACAGCCTTACGAATTAGATCTTGCTCACCTCATCCAGATCCATGTTGACTGCAGCTGTAATGCACATTGATGCTTGTGTTTGAACCCAATGTCACCGTACCGGTGACGAAAGGAACGTAATTATGCAAAACACAATAAGAAGAAACAGGCTGATAGGATATCTTAAGACATGATGGAATAACCTCCTTGTTTCTGGAGGGAGCTGCAGAGGGTAAAAACGTCAGGGAAAGACAGAGATAGGAACACATCCTACAAATACACCGACGGAAAAAAATCGTGTCATCAATAAGTTGTGCGACTGAAAAGAAAGTTGATGGGCTTGTTGCTACATCAAAAAGGTGATCGATCTCAAATTTCACGCCAGTCGCATAAGACTGGCGGTAGCAGCTCCACTGTAAGGATGCAAATCAGGTTTGCTTTAAAGATACGTTGTAACGGTCGTGATCGGTAGTTACCTTTGAGATTGGACGTGGTGAGCTGATGTTTAAGGCGACAAAGATGCCATTATCGACACCTTACTGAGTTTGAACGAGGTCGTGTAATAGGGCTACCAGAAGGGGGTGGATCCCCCCTCCCCCTCCCGAGATAATGCAGAAAGACTTGGCAGGAATGTAGCCACTGCACATGACTGCTGGCAACGATGGTCACGAGAATGTACGGTCGCAAGATTACCGGCCTCCGGACGGCAATGAAGCACCACCGAGAGGGAAGAAATCGTGTTCGGCGTGGGGCTCAGGCGCATCGTACTTCACCAGCAGCAAAAATTTCAGAATCAATAATTCAAGAACGGTCTTAATCGCATTTATTATTGTTATAATACCGCCAACCGGTTTCAACCCGACGTAGGAGTCCTCTTCTGGGCGTTTAAACCATTGGTCGGCTGCTGGTGGTGTCAGTCCTGTCTACATAACGGAGAAGCTGTTGACGCCATTCTGACACAATGAACTGTTAAAAATCGATTACATCAAGAACAGCTTCGAACCAGATGCCCAGTAGCTCGCATTCCATTGACGACAAACCACCGTCATCTGCCACTTCAGTGGTGTAAAGTGAGAGCTCGTTGAGGCAGGGTACAGGTCTGTTGTATTTTCTGATGAAAGCTGGTTCTGCGTCAGTGTCCATTGATGGTCGTGTGTTGGTCAGGCGGAAGCCAGTTGAGGGCCAGCAATCAACCTTCCTGCTTTGCTAGACACACTGGACCTAAGATTGGAGATATGGTCTGAGCTGCGATTTCGTATGAGAGCAAGAGCACCCTCGTGGTTATCCCATGCACCCTTACTGCTAACTTGTACATCAGTCCAGTATTTGACCTGCTGTGCGGTCATTCAAAAATTTTATAATGCTCAAATGTGTGTGAATTCCTAAGGGATCTAACTGCTGACGTCATCGGTCCCTAAGCCGGCCGTGGTGGCCGAGCGGTTCTAGGCGCTACAATCTGGTACCGCGAGACCGCTACGGTTGCAGGTTCGAATCCTGCCTCGGGCATGGATGTGAGTGATAACCTTAGATTAGTTAGGTTTAACTAGTTCTAAGTTCTAGGGGGACTGATGACCTCAGAAGTTAAGTCCCATAGTGCTCAGAGCCATTTTTTTTTTCATCGGCCCCTAGACTTACACTTTGAGCCGCCCTGCTAAACCGACAGGACAGGACAGGTAGTTGGAATTGTGGAAAGGGGCCAAAATGAACAGGTCAGTTACATTCGAACACATAAAACTTTAATCGTTTGACCATCCATTACAGTACAAATTCTTGAACTTAGTTATCGGCTGAATACGCCTCACTATCTTATGCCATAAGGGCACAACCAAAAAAACACGGCTAAAAGCCATTAACTCAAAATTCAGGCGCCAAAAAGAATATTTAGAAGGCAGAATGCCTCACGTAAGTTCTATAATTTTGATGAAGGCCCAAAAATCTAACACTTGAAAAGCAACAACCTTAATTTAAAGACGGCTGAAGGCCGATGACTTAAGACTTAAGGTAAAATTAAATAAAAAAAACACAAGGCAGAAGGTCTTATCTTCAATTAGGCTGAAGGCCCCTAGTCGTCTCATGCTCGAAAGACAAAGAGCCTTAATTTAAAAACGGCTGTAGGCCCCATGACTTAAAACTCAAGGTAAAATAAATTTATACAACAAAGCCTTAACTTAAATTAGGCTGAAGGACCAAACAATCTAACTCTTGAAAAGCAAGGAACTTTAATTTTAAAGCAGCTGAAGGCCCATGACTCAAAACACCACTAAAAACAATTCAACTTTAATTCAAAACCATCGGCTATGAGCCACACAAATACACACAACAAAAAATGGTTCAAATGGCTCTGAGCGCTATGGGACTTAACTTCTGAGGTCATTAGTCGCCTAGAACGTAGAACTAATTAAACGAAACTAACCTAATGACATCACACACATCCATGCCCAAGGCAGGATTCGAACCTGCTACCGTAGCGGTCGCTCGGCTCCAGACTGTAGCGCCTAGAACCGTACACACAACAGAAAATAAGAAAAGGCAGTGCAGCTAACGGCTCTGAGAAGCTTCGGGGGTCGGCCAGCAGTTGAAATGCTAACGTTCACTCAGGTGAGACAGGCAGTCGGCCCAACCATTCTCAACCCGACGACAACCCAACCAACAGACAGTCAACGGACCCACCGACAAGGTAATTTGCGCTCCACTCTCCCAGCACACAGCCGGAAGTTCAGTTCAAACGTAAAGCGCATGGATGCCCACAACCGAGCTTACATTAAACTATCGAACTACACACCGTGGTGGACAGCGACAACACGGTGAGGAAAGGACACTGCCTAAATTTACGTCAACAGCCAGGTCAGGTAATCGGAACGTTAACGGCCATAAGGCAGAAGATTCCGCTGGTGCACTACAATTGTAAATAACCAAATAGAGTTAGCCTCCACCGGACAGTGGATAAACCTTCGCCAACTCCAACACACACGTTGTGCTCACGGGAATGTCCGAACAGCCAACAACTAGAACCAAACGGCACAATGTGAACAGTGTTGACTTGCTGGTAAATTAAATCCAAACTAAGCTTTCGTGTCCAGGGTCGATGAGCCACGGACCTCGTAGTAATGGGAACATCCCCACACACTCCGACACTGTGTAGAGACCGTCAGCGGGCCCGGGCAAACTGCACCTTGTGGAGATTTCCTCGCTGCTCCACGCCAACCGACCGACTGCTCGCACACAGCACAGCCGGATACTATAACCACCAGATCAAAGATAGTACAAGGTGCGAATATCGATACACACCGCTGCTGCCTCTCACGAAGAGAGAGAACAACAGTATAATCGCAATAACTGCGGGAAACCAAACACAGAATAGGAACAAAGGTTTAAACCAATGCATACATGAGCCCAACACGGCTCACACACTACTTAAACTAACTTATGCTAAGAACAACACACACACGCATTCCCGATGGAGGACTAGAACCTCCGGCGGAAGGGGCCGCGCAATCCGTGACATGGCCCCTCATACCGTGTTGCCACTCCGGGCAGCGCTGTCATTCGTCGCAGCATTCCAGAGGGTGTTTTCCAGCTGGATAACTCTCGCTCACATACCGCTATTGTAACTCAACATGCTACACAAAGTGGCGACATGTTGCCTTGGCCTGCTCGATTACCAGATCTGTCTCCACCAGACCTCATATGGGGTACTGTCGCACGACAACTTCAGCGTCACCCGCAACCAGCATTAACCGCCCCTGTATCGACCGACCAAGACACGAAACTCCATCCCACAAACTGGCATCCGGCTCCTAAACAACACAATTCATGCACGTTTGCATGCTTGCAATCAACACTCTGGCAGTTACACGGGTTATAATGTACCAGCATTTCTCATTTGCAGTGGCTTATCTCGCGCTTACGTTAACATGTAATCTTCCATTGTTACCTACACCAGTGTATTCAAAAATTTCATTACTCTACATGAATTATTTTTTGACATTGAGAATTTTTCCCTTGGTGTAATTGAGGACGTGGGCTACAAGTACTACTCTGAGACAAAGAGATTGGCGAAGGAGATGAGTCGATGACGGGCCGTATCGAACCGGTCAGTAGACCGATGACTGAAAGAGCTTTATTAAATATAAAACTGAAAAGTTCATAATTTTAGTGATAATATTGTCACATCATAACCACACTCCAGTCAAAATCCGAAATCAGGGTCCTCAATGTTTCAAAACACTTACAAGGTAGGTATTTCAACTGTGTGACTGGTGAGAAGAGGAACTTCATTTATCAGGCTCATGTCGAGTCGGTGAATACAGTTGTGAAAATCCCCTGTTAAGGAATCGCATAGTGTTCTAAACGTACATTCATGAGCTATACGTCCGTTTTTCAGACGAACTTCGTCATTCCCTAACCAAAATGAAGTCCGTAACATACTGTTTCACTATTAACGGACACATCTATTTTCAACCTTCAATATGAAATGCAAAAAAATGGTTCAAATGGCTCTGAGCACTATGGGACTCAACTTCTGTGGTCATCAGTCCCCTAGAACTTAGAACTACTTAAACCTAACAAACCCAAGGACACCACACACATCCATGCCCGAGGCAGGATTCGAACCTGCGACCGTAGCGGCCTCGCGGTTCCAGGCTGTAGCGCCTAGAAACGCACAGCCACTCCGGCCGGCTATGCAATGCATATTATGCATATATACATAATAAATAAATATATGTATAAATATATGCATAATTAAACGTACAGTCATTGTAACATACAATGTTTCTTCAAATACGGACATGCACATTTCTATTGTAGAAGAACATTTCTATGTTGTTTATTCTGCTGCATCATACGATAGTGTTCAAACAATGAGCACAAAATGTTCTGGACACAGCAATAATTACAACACCGTCTTCACTCTGTTTAATGTAGCTATCGCTATTTCGTAGTCATAACACTAGGCAGTTGAAATTCGTTACGGTCTCCTCTGTCAGATGTAAACAGGACTGCCGGCCGAAGTGGCCGTGCGGTTAAAGGCGCTGCAGTCTGGAACCGCAAGACCGCTACGGTCGCAGGTTCGAATCCTGCCTCGGGCATGGATGTTTGTGATGTCCTTAGGTTAGTTCGGTTTAACTAGTTCTAAGTTCTAGGGGACTAATGACCTCAGCAGTTGAGTCCCATAGTGCTCAGAACCATTTGAACCATTTTTTTGTAAATAGGACTGCCAAACATAAACGATCACGCCATTGGAAACTCCCGAAAACATCTTATGTTAAAGAATTGAATCAAGCTTCATTGTTAATATTCTGTCATGTACTGTATCTTGGTACGCCGCCTCCAAAATAAACTTTTTTCTAATACAATCTTCAAGTCTGCAGACAAGAAGTATATATTCAGTGAAAACGTAGGCGTCTAACGATTAGATGAATTTAGTGGTTCGTGGGATGATTATTCCCTTGCGAATACTTTTATATTTAAAGATTTATGAACTTGAGATTCTAGAAGTATAACTGCACCGGTTTGCCCAATCCAAGAGCCAGAGCAACTGCAAGGCGTTGTGTTCCAAATCTGGTGTGAAAACATTTTAAGCAACGGACGATATGGTTCATGTAAGTTTACCAGTGCTGCTAACATCGACAACTACGTTTATAAGAGTTTCCTGAAATGTTACCCGTAACACCCTTGGTCCAAATAGCCCATCTCGTTCTTGAAACTTAATGTACATCTTTGTATTAAGAAATCCAGCAGATGACATATTGAGTTGGACAATATAAGAATGTGTTGCAGTTAAAATGGTTCAAATGGCTCTGAGCACTATGGGACTTAACATCTGTGGTCATCAGTCCCCTAGAACCTAGAACTACTTAAACCTAACTAACCTAAGGACATCACACACATCCATGCCTGAGGCAGGATTCGAACCTGCGACCGGAGCAATCGCGCGGTGCCGGACTGAGCGCCTAGAACCGCTAGACCACCGCGGCCGGCTGTTGCAGATAGATTTCACCACATCATACGCGTATTTTTCTATTGTATTCGAGAAAGATCGTCGACTTGCCATTTCATATTCAAATCGTGATTGGTCTGTATCAAAAGTATTATTTCCATTATATCCTTCGCCTACTAAAGCAGTCTCCAGTATGTCTATATATCCTTCGTTTGGAAAACACATGCCGGAATGCTGTTCATAAACGATCGCACAGTAGGTCGAATCATCAGACTGACGTACAAATTTGCAGTAAGGGTGCGAGGCATAATCACGAGAGCGCTCCTACTGTCATACGAAATCGCACCCCAGACCATAACAGGTGTAGGTTCAGCGTGTCTAGCAAGCAATAAGGTTCGCTGCAAGCCCTTAACTGGCCTTCTTCTGACCAATACACGGCCATCATTGGCACCGAGGCAGAACCAGCTTTCATCGGAAAGTACAAGAGCCCTCAACCATGCCCTTCAATGAGTTGTGTCTTGACACCAATGAAGTCGCAAGTGGCCATAGTTTGTTGTCACTGTAATGCGTGCTACAGGGCGTCTGGCTCAGATCTGTCCTTGAGGTAACCAATTTGTAACTCTTCTTTGTGTCCTTGGGAGGGAGATCGGAGCGATGGAAGAAGACTGGTGGGGCCGCCGTCGCGCCGGGCCGGCCGCCTTCCAGGATGGACCGTACCGGCCACCTTAGGTCAGGCCGGGCTCTGCGAGCTGGATCGTCCCACCAAGAAGAGGGTTCCTCCACTCCAGTCTAGCTAACGGAAAGATAGTAGAGTAGTTTAAGTAGATAGCGCTCAAATATGTAGAAAAGTAGTAGGAGCGCTATACGTAGAGTAGATACGGTGTTGGGAAATTGGTGACGGGTGATAATGAAAAAATAGAAAAAGGCAGTGGTTAGCTGACAGTAGCGGCCCGGGTCCACGTCCCTAGGGATGGTAACCTACTGGAATAGCCAGTAGGGCTAAGTAGGCCGAATAAATTGTAAAATAGAATTAACATAATAGTAGAATTAGCAAACAAATAATTGTGAACCTGTAGAAACCTAACATATTGTGAACTTGTAGAAACCTAGTAGAAAACTTGTAAGTTTGAAACGTAGAAACTAATAACAGATAAATGTAAATTGGTAAAATAGAAAAGTTCTGTAAAAAAAAATGTTTTGTATAAAAACAAAAATATATGAGATAGTATTAGAAATTATATTAACATAGTATTAGAAATAACAATGTATTAGAGATTGTAAGGTCCATTTATGTCTAAGGGATGGACCATATAATGAAGAATAAATTTGTAAAAAAAATAAAAAATAAAAAAAATAAAAAAAATTGTCTCTGTGGTGCCAACTGCTGCTAAAATTGCTGCTTCAAATGCAGTACGATGGGTAAGAGACTTACGCCGAACACGATTGTCTTCCCTCTCGGGAGAGCCACGCGGCCATCTGGAGCTCGGTCTTCGTGCGACTCTACATTCACGTGACCACCGCTGCCAGCAATCATTTATTGTGGCTACATTCCTGCCAAGTCTTTGTGCAGTATCACTGAAGGAATATCGACCTTCTCGTTGCCCTATTAAACGAACGTGTTCAAATTAAGTGAGATACTGATAGTGGCGTCTTTGTCGCCGTAACGGCTTTCTTGAATAACGTCAACTCACCACGTGCAATCTCAAAGGTAGCTAACGCTCACGAGCATTAGAGCGTGTATTTAAAGGAAACCCTATCTGAATCCTCATAGTGGCGCTACTACCACTACTCTTATGTGACTGGTGCGAACTTTGAATTGATAACATCTTTCAGATGAAGAAACACGCCTACCTACTTTCATTTGTCGTACAACACTTTCTTGGTGTTGCAGTTTTTTCCGTTAGTGTAATAGTTCAACAGGTAAGTGAAATAGCTAAGAAATCGAATCACTGTATTCGCTGGATGGACGTGATAATCGACACAGCATGTTTCGCTCTACTCTGAAGAACTTAAAACAGAGCATTCACCTATTTTAGACTTTATTCATTTATTTACTAATTAAGTAATTTTACTCTGTAGCTAGGCTAAGGCACGATATTACTGAGATACAGCAGAGGTTTGTAAGTGACTTTAATGCGGTATGCGCGAACAAGTGATACAAAATATCGACAATGATACTAGATTCAGTGGCACTCGTTCAACTTATAATTACTTTCAGTTCTTCCAATACTTTTTCACAGAACTTATTTCGATGACTACGTGTGAACGACGTCACCTCCGTTTATGTAAGGCTAACGTTCGAATCGATATGTTTAGTAAATACCAGTATCTTACAATTTCATGAATTACGTCAAAAGAGATTTATTTTTCTGTAATAAGTAGAAAATTGCGCCACTTAATTCAGAAACAATACATTGAATCGCAACGAACGTATGCCTCTTCTGTGGACATAGTTTGCACACCATAAAATTTTGCGTTGTATTTAAGCTCATGCGCACTTATACTATATTGAGGAGAAACTTTCTTATAGATTCATAAGAGAGCGGGTATTTGGGTCAAAGTCTTTCAAAGGCGCCCTTACCTTTTTACAGCTTTCCGGAAGCGAACATATAACTCAACAACTTTCATATCGGCTTACAGTGTCTATAAACCTCAGATGAGCAAGGCTAATTTATGCTTTCCTACAGTAAGTAATAAAGGAGGCACGGTATTGCAGAATAAATCAGTAAGAAACCTCTGCGATCAAAACCGTATGAAACGCTCTGGAGGACATGGTACTGTGAATAGAAATAAGTGAAGCAACAGTACCGAAACGAAGTTTACTGCAGCTGCTTTTAAACATGAGAAAAAACCTCCACTAACATATTTTGCAGACTATGCTTTGGCTCTGGTATTTGTTTCTCTGGGGCTAGAATTGTAAACATAAGTTCATATAATAAAATGGCGCATGATATAGGGAATGTAACACCTCGACTAAAGGTAGATAATGCAAAGTGCCACCTGCTATCATACAAGGATTTAACATTCACCCCGCTGTGAAAGCCTCATGAGGTGTGTCACATACACACGAACTCACAGGTTTATCAATACTCAACGAAAGTCTTGAATCGCTTTTAAACTTAACTCACTTGGTTCCCCTCCGTTGCAGTCCACTGTGTCCTTCCACGGTAGTTGTCCCGCGACAAGAAGTAAATACCAGTAACATCACGTGGACGGCGGAAAGCATGGCTGATATTCATCAGTGCAGCTCATATGACGCAGAACGTTACTGCCACCTGTCCCTGGATACTGGAACACAAAGCACTTGCATATTCTTTTTCTTTAATGATGCCTAGAACGAATCAATTTTTTTTAGTTTGTTGACGTAGGAGTCTGAATAGTTAGATCTGAGATGCCAAAATCTCGGTTGAATTGGTGGCATTACCGACGAACGTAGTGAAACTCAGCGAGCAACGTCGCGAGCTAAGGTGACTGAAAATCATCCTTCTCTGTGAAGTGCACAAGCGTAGTGACATATCAGGTCGTCAGAAGCAGTACCCTTTTTCGTTGAATACCTGATTTAGCCTCATACAGTCTGCCGTTAATTCATTAATTAATTAAGTCATTCATTATTCATCATCATGTTCCGTAGAATCCAGCGATGGGGTATAACTTCACAGTTGTAGAACAGGCCAAGTTATACGCTGAAGAGCCAAGGAAACAGGTACCCCTGGCTAATAGATATTAGGCAGGTGTACCAGTTTCCTTGGCTCTTCAATGTATAACTTGGCCTGTTCTACATCTGAGATTTTAGGATCCCCCCCCCCCCTCTCCAGCTCCTCTACAAGCTCGCAGAAGTACCGCAACACGGCGTAGCATGGACTCGACTAATGACTGAGGTAGTGCTGTAGTGCTGGAGGAAATTGACACTACGCATCCTACAGGGCTGTATATATGTCCGCAAGAGTACGAAGGGCTGGAGATCTCTTCTGAAGAGCACGTTGCAAGGTATCCCAGATATGCTCAATAATGTTTATGTCTGGGGAGTTTGGTGGCCAGCGGAACTGTTTAAACTCAGAAGAGTGTTCGTGGAGCCACTGTCTAGCAATTCTGGTAGTGTGAGATGTCGCAATTTCCTGATGGAATTGCTCAAGTTCGTCACAGTGCACAATGGACATGAATGGATGCAGGTTATCAGACGCGATGCTTTCATATGTGTCACCTGTCAGAGTCGTATCTAGACGTATCAGGGGTCCCACATAACTCCAACTGCGCGCGCCCCACACCATTATATAGCTTCCACGAGCGGGAACAGTCCCCTGCTGACATGCAGGGTCCATGGATTCAAGAGGTCGTCTTCATACCCATGCACGTCCATCCTATCAGAACAATTTGAAACATATTTCCAGTCATCAACAGCCCAGTGTCGGTGTTGATGGACCCAGGCGAGGCGTAAAGCTTTGTGTCGTGCAATTATCAAGCGTACACGAGTGGGCCTTTGGCTCCGAATGCCCATATCGATGACGTTTCATTGGACGGTTGGCACGCTGACACTTGTTTTTGGCCCAGCATTGAAATCTGTAGCAACTTGCGGAAGGGTTGCACTCGCGTCACGTTGAACGATTCTCTTTAGTCGTCGTTGGTCCCGTTCTCGCAAGGTCTTTTTCCGGGCGCAGCGATGTCGGACATTTGATGTTTTAACGGATTCCTGATATTCACGGTAAACTCGTGAAATGGTCGTACGGGAAACTCCGCATTTCATCGTTACCTCTCAGATGCTGTGTTCCATCGATTGTGCGTCGACTATAGCACTACGTTCAAACTCACTTAAATCTTGATAACCTGCCATTGTAGCAGCGGTAACCGATCTAACAACTGCGCCAGACATTTATTGTCTATACAGGCGTTGCCGACCGCAGCGCCGATTCTGCCTGTTTACATATCTCTGTATTTGAACACGCAAGTCTATACAAGTTTCTTTGGCGCTTCAGTGTATGTTAACAACAGTAATAGATCTTTTAAGCGAAAAGGATTTTGCTCCAGAACATAAATTATCAATCTGGACAATAAACGGGGAAGCAGAGGATATACCGAAAATATCTGTTCTAGTATTCCGGTTACGGATTGCACACTTCATCCTAAACCCAGTCTTGATACTAACAATAATTACTAGTTGAGAGTAAATATATTGGCACATGAGAGTCACAATCCCGAGGTATTTTTAGAGGCTTCAGCAAGATATTAAGTTAACAGTTTTAAATGTCATTCTTATTGCATGCTTCTGAAGAGTAAAAAAAAAAAAAAGTAGACACTATGAGATCTTTGTACGAAGAGCAACTGGACTGTTGTTCGTGTGCTGCAAATCTAGAGCGGTAGCCTTTTTTGGCCTACTTCGATGTCTGTGCGACATTTTTCTTTGTTTCAAATTATTGCATAATGCAAGATTAAAAGCTGTTACCTATGAAACCTGTTCAAAAGCTTGTTCCGCTGTCCTCCTCGTTCACTCTTGAGACAAACTGCACGCACGTTCAGTGCTTTCTGAAGTAAGATCCGTCGATTACGCTTGGTACTCGGATAATTAACTTACTGTCTGCCTGTTGAGAGACTAGATGTCGATTCAGGCAGCAAATGAAAAGCTTTTTCTTTCTGATTAATTTCGAGATGTCACTATAAAAGGACTCCCAACTCCAATACTGGACTTACTTCTGATGTTGCAGTTTAATGCGGAGTAAAATTTATTCCAAAAAATTGAGCAACCAGTTTTACAAAAAAATTTTATATTTTTACTGGTTTCATGCACCTAGTGCCGGTCTTTAGAGGAGTGTACGGAAAAATTACCACATATAAGTACAAGTTAGATATGAATATTAGAAAATTTAAGAAGAAAAAGTTTAAAAATTTAAAGGCATAGATATGGTATGTACTTAGAATCATCGCATTATTATCTAGCGTCAAAAGTAAACATGTGTACAGCATAGTGTTGCATACCTATAAAAACAGAAGAACAGCATACAATAAAATAATGCATTAATGCATAAATAATTCGTTCGTGCTTACATCCATGTGTAAGTACTCACGATCTCTTTCTGCATTAATGGATTAATTATTTTATTACGTATTGCTCTTGTATTTTTATAAGACTACGGTACTACACTGCACTCACCTGTTTATTTTTGACACTCACTAGTAAGGCGTCTGTTATATTTCTTTGCATTTATATTTGAAAACTTATCATTCTTACATTTTGTAATATTTTTATCTAACTTGTATATATTTGTGGTATATTTTTCTGTACAGTCTTATGAAGTAGGGTGCTAGGTGCTTGAAACAGCTAAAGAAATAAAATTTATTTTGTGAAACTGGTTGCTAGTTCCATCAACAGAGTCTGAAAATGGATAAAGTACTAAATCGGTAAAACTCTTGGCGCTACGAATGCTGCTTTGGGTGCGCATCAATGTGAACAACTGTGGCCTATTATATGAGAACAGAATAGTAAACAAATAACGAATGGCAGTGCTAAATGTATTATTTCGTGTACGCTATGTAAATATACCATTTAGACCGAAGGGTAGTAAAGTATGGACCAAGGAGCTGAAAGATGAAAGAAATACTGTAAGCGCAAGGGAAATGCTCCTAGATTATTGCCCGACGCATACTGTTCTCATTATTTCTTAGTGCCATTTTCGTACACTGCGATGTGATTCTTTCACCACAGAACTTTGCTTAAGTAACAACAAACTTTATTGAGAAGTAAACAAACATTGAGTGAATTATGTAGCAAGCAGCTTTTTGTCGAGTCCAAATTATTAGTTTTGGCTGTATTAATAATGCCTATTGTGTACAAAGTTTCTTAAGTTTTCAGTCGACGATCAGCTACGAAACAACTGATAATCACCAGTAAAATATATATCTACGATAAATCATGGAAGCACTTGTTTGCTTCGGTATCAATTATCACCACAATTTCTGTTGGAGTTTCGAGAGCTAAAAGCCAAATGAGTTATAAAACGGAAAGGTCCTGCACAATAAGAACTTAACATAATTTTTCACATTTTATGCCTGTAAATACTGGTAAACCAAATCTTTCTAGATGTATTGTAAAACCGTAAGTTTGGCTCGCTACAACTGGTTTGTCAACTGTCTCTGAAGTCGAAAAAGCGCTGGAAATTCCTTAAGACATGAGGAGTTGGCGGCTGTGGTGTAGTAATCTGCGTTTTCATTATTATTTACCTAACCGTACTTTAATCTGACGATTGAATAAAGAATCAAAAGTTCTTCTAAGGAGACACAAGTTATATCGGACTCATTCTGACGAATTACACGAACAGCATACATGGTATTGAAATTACTTTATTTAGTGTATAGACAGGTAGCCTACTATAGAACACTCTCCCAGTACAGCTCTGAATGAGACGATCTCATCAGAGTACCGGACATGTGATGGACGCGAAGTTCAGTTTACGCTGAAAACGAAAACATAACAGTAGCGAAAATGAGTTTCCAGTAATGATTACGCTGCTGCTTTCAGTAAAAACGAGCTGAAATGGGAAAACGCTGTTGTTATAATTACACCAGTAATTGGACCCTGTCACAGGTTTTCATTCCAATTATGCGAAAGAAAATGGTTTGTAGGCATTTACACGCTCTTGTACGTTGCCTGAATGTGTGTCCGACCGTACCAGTGTGCTAGTGCGAGAAAGAGAGAGAGAGAGAGAGAGAGAGAGAGAGAGATTTTTAGAGGCAGATCGCTAGGTAAACAGCTCGGAAAACTGAGCATGGTATGAATTAAATTTTGCTTCACCATGCCTGTTGTTTATTTGCGGGGTCAAAAATGGCCCTGAGCGCTATGGGACTTAACATCGGAAGTCATCAGTCCCCTATGACTTAGAACTACTTAAACCTAACTAACCTAAGGACATCACACCCATTTATGCCCGAGTCAGGATTCGAACCTGTGGCCGTAGCAGTCACGCGGTTCAGAACTGAAGCGCCTTGAACTGCTCGGCCACCGCGGCCGGCTTATTTGCGTGCATTCGTCGACTAACAGTTGTATGATAATGGATACCATCAATGACGAATAGCTGAAGAAAGTCCATAAGCTTGTAATAAGTTTAATATTCTGTTAACACTGTTCTCATAGCTGCGTGGAACAGCTAAAAGAAATCAGAGTTTCATGTTTAAATTCCAGTAAATACTGTTGCGGGATTTGCTGATTGTGTTTGTTACTGTCGCTGAAACTTTGGAAATATATGGATGCACCAAGAACCCGTTTTCATTAGGCGCTGGACCCCCCCCCCCCCCCCCCACTTACATAAACGCACAGGACTCGTAGGCACGAAAATATACAGGCTGATTTTTTCCAGCATGTACAAACACTAGGGATTGAAAGATGAACGGATACGGAACAAAACAGGTCTGAGGAACTTAGGTCTGGAAATGGATACTTTCCATGCTAGAGACTATTTATTCAATCATACTTCGTTACAGAGGCTGCGCTGCACCATGCAACCACAGTTACAGCACGCATGAAGAGGATGGTACTATTTCTCATACGTCATGCCCTAGCGCCGTCGCCTGACATGGTAATGTTGTGTCCGATTCACTTCTCTTACTGATGCACGTTCTAGCGGATATGATACAGCGCTGTACTCAAGGGTTTCGTATTCGAATCGAGAGCTTGCCGACATGGGGTTTACTTCTGGCAAATGGCAACGGGCAGCGGGCAGCAAGATTGTATCAGGAGACCTATCCCCGCTGACAACAACCGTAGCATTCAATGTTAGAAACAATGTTTCGCTTTTGTTTGAGACAGGGTCCTTTCAGGAAGCAGGAAATAATAAAGGATGTACCTGAGATGTTAGGACACCAGACATGAACGAAAATGTGATTAACACTGTAGAAGGCAACCGCCGTGTCAGTACCAGGCATTTGGCCCGCCAGTACAGGATAAACCAGACGACCATGTGGAACATTCAGCTCGACCATTGTTACTACCCTTATCACTTGCAGGGAGTGCAGGGCTTACTAGCGACAGACTTTCTACAGCGGGAGGAGTTTTGTCACTGGTTTCTTCACCAAGCAATCTCTTTTCCGGGATTTATGTCATCCGTCTCTTAGTAGGTGAGGCAACCTTTACACAGAGTGGTATCTTCAACTTTCATAATAGTCATCTGTGGGATAGTAAGCAGAACCCCCATGGTATGGTGACAGCGAATGATCAGTCTTCCTTCCTCATTGCCTAACAGGCCGGAACTAACGGCTTTTCTTGTAGATGATTTAGTCTCCCCTGCTGAAGAAGTGCCATTGATGATTCGAAAGGTTATGTGGCTGCTACATGATGGTGCTCCACACCGCCTCGTCGTTAACGTCCGGACGCATCTCAGTCGTGTATTCCCTGGTCGATGGATCAGACGAGGCGGTCCAATTGCATGGGCTGCTCGTTCACCGGCTCTCAACCCGTGCGATATCTGCTTGTGGGGCCATCTCAAAAGCATTGTTATGAGGAGCCCATTCCAGATGTGGAGCCACGCAGGGTAGCCGAGCGGTCTGAGGCGGCTTGTCACGGTTGGAGGTTCGAATCCTCCCTCGGGCATGAGTGTGTGTGTTGTCCTTAGTGTAAGTTAGTTTCAGTTGGATTAAGTAGTGTGTAAGTCTAGGGACCGATGACCTCAGCAGTTTGGTCCCATAGGAACTTACCACCATTTCTACTATCCAGATGTGGAGACAATGGAGCGTGGTAGTCAAGCTGCCTTTGACCCTGTTCTGATGCAGCTGACCGGTGTGAACGTGTGAGGCAGAACATACTGCGTACACGCATGCGTTGAGGCACATACAAAACCATTTTCAACACATACTGTAACTGTGGCTGCATAGTACAGCGCTTATGAGACCGCAGTCTTTGCAACAATGTGTGATTGAATGAGTGATCCCTAGCATTGAAACCATGCATTTCCGGGCATAGATTCATTCGACCATTTTTGTTCCGTGTCCTTTTATCGGTCAACCTGTAGAGTTTGTATACGGTGGAAAAAGTCGCCCTGTATTTTAAGCCACAGTGCGTTCTTCACTACCACGTTAATCACCTGAAGACAATGCACAACATCTGTGTCGAAAGCTTCAGTGACTTCATGCTACGTAATATTTGACTGTGTACGCTACGTCACACACTAGCCCAGAGTGCTATAAATTTTACTTAATCTTCATTTATGTGCATTTATTAGAAGAAAATTATGATACAGGTTTCAATTTTTATCAGCCCCTGTTACTTTTACTCTTCATTGCTTCTGCAACACTCAGTTAACTATGCAAGGATGTTTCAGTGCAAGTGCATATGATCTAAATTACTAAATGCTTACTCTGACTGTCTCATAAAATAAGGTAGCAGAATCAGCTGAAGCTTTCCTGAGTGACTATATGAAAACGTATGTACATATTATTAACTCGAATTCACCTGATTATGGAATGACATTTATTTCCATACACCCATTTCACAAAAAAAAGTCAAACGCCAATTTTACGTTAGCCAGATGCGAATTTTTATAGGCACCTTAAATAATATCGCAAATTAAAACTTTCCTTCCTAAGACATCATACACCTCTAGATGATTATTGTCATGAACGAAATTTCTACGAACTGTGATTAAAAACGTCTTTTACAAGCGATTGAAAACACAAAAAACACGCAAGAAAGTGTTACTAGATTACAATACAGTATCTTCCACTAAGGTAACCCATTCACGTGTAACTGATCGGTAGTAGAGATCTCGTCAGAAAACAAGTTTTGCGTCTTTGCAAGTGGTTGCGTATTAATCCTCACTGAGAATGATTTCCAGTCAATCTGCACTGCTATGACCATGAGTGCTTACCGCTACAGGCCCACTTCATGAAGTGGCCTGTGTGTAACACTATAGGTCACTTTATTTCTTCAGATACTTCCGGAAACGAAGTGCCCAACAACCATACAGCGAAACTTTTCGCTGGGAGTGAACTGTACAGTTTCGTGCTTTTTGCTGCTACACTGTTAATAGACGATATGTGTGAGTACCTAGGCTGAATTCCCGGTAGTCACCATTTTTTCTTGCTGGGAGAAACTGAAAGGAGTGCACTCAGACTCTTGAGGCCAGTTGAGGGTCTGCTGGAATGAGTGGTTTCAAGAACCTGGGAAACTGACAACGGCCGGGAGAGCAGTACGTTGAGTCCACGCCTCTCCATACCGCATACAAGAGACACCATACGGGAGAGGATGATATGGCAGCTGGTCGGCGCCACGTGTTCCTCTCAACCTGATAGTGGAGTATTTTTACACTTATATCCTAATCAAACAGTCAAAGAGAACAGGCTTGATTGTCTTCCATAATGGAAAACTTTTGACCATAAAGTAAGTACGGAATTTGTCAGTAGTCAGTACCAGAATACATATCTATTGCACGTTGTAATTACTCGTTATTTTCTCTCATTCGATATATACATGTAAATACCTGACATGCAATACTGTGTAATTTATAACATACCTCCTCCATTATGACTGAATATGTAACAGTCCCAGTCAAGGAACGTTTTCGTCCAACCCGGTAAATTTTTGGTGTTCTATACCTACGTATATACTCCGCAAGCCACCGTTTGGTGCAAGGCGCAGGGTGCCCTGTACCCCCAGTTCGATAGTGTTTGGATATTCACCTCCAGGAGATGGATGTTATTCGTATCGTCTTCCGTAGCTGACTGGTCAGAGCGATTGACTGCACTGTGGAGTACGCGGGTTCGATTCCCTTGTTACAATCTTGTTGCTCCGGCAAGGTCTATATATCACTAGGGTATTCCATTTCGGCAATCAGAAATCAGTGGTTCAAATTTTTTTGCCTGAATCTAGGGCCAACAGAACTAAAAATTTACAGCTATCTGACTACTTGCGCCAATCCCCCCTGAACTGGTCGGACGTCACACATCGTGTTTTCTGGACACCTCTAGCAAATTCGCATAGGTAACTTATCTAGAATGCCTTATGACATTATAGGATGACTAGGTGCTGTCATTCTGTCCTGAACTGTTTAGTTTGCATCAGATTTAAACAGTCTCATATAATGAACAATAACTCTGGCTTCTGTCACAAAACGGAATGTAGATACTACTGAATCTCATTAGCTTTGATAGCTTTGATTAGATAACGCAGCTTACAACTTTCTTCTTGTGTGAAACCAGTGACACCGAAACCCACAGCCGTGTGTACCTATTTTCTTGGAGCGATGAATGAGACTGCGTCTCACTGAACAGGCGTCCGAAATTGCTGTTTATGGGGAGATATTCAACCCGCGTCCAGGCCAGCAATCGATCGTACGTCTCTTGTGCAGCCGCTGCCTGCCAGCTGTTGCTTCATTGCTAATGCAGTTTTCCACCGCAGTGGGCTGTTGACGTGATACTGATTTGATGGCAACAGCTCCATAGGAGTACAGTACACTATACATGCTCGTGTACGTCAATCTCCGTACATGTACCAAATTCATTGTACATGTCAGCTATTTGGCATTTATAGGATAAGGTACTTTCTACATCTACATCTACATGGATACTCTGAAAATCACTTTTAAGTTGCTGGCAGAGGGTTCATCGCACCACCTTCACAATTCTCTATTATTCCAATCGCGTATAGCTCGCGGAAAGAAAGAACACATATATCTTTCCATACGCGCTCTGATTTCTCTTATTTTATCAGCGTGATCGTTTCTCCCTATGTAGTTAGGCGTGAACAAAATATTTTCGCATTCGTAGGAGAAGGTTGGTGATTGGAATTTCGTGAGAAGATTCCGCCGCAACGAAAAACGCGCTTGTTTTAATTATGTCCACCCCATAACCTGTATTATTTCAGTGACACTCACTCCCCTAATTCGCGATAATACAAAACGTGCTGCCATCTTTTTCGATGTGCTCCTTCAATCCTATCTGGTAAGCATCCCACACCGCGCAGCAGTATTCCAGAAGAGGATGGGCAAGCGTAGCAGATCTGTTACATTTTGTAAGTGTCCTGCCAATAAAACGCAGTCTTTCGTTAACCTTCCCACAACATGTTCTATGTGTTCCTTCCAACTCATATTGTTCATAATTGTAATTCTTAGATATTTAGTTGAATTTACAGCCTTCAGATTTGACTGATTTATGGTGTAGCCGAAGTTCAACAGATTTCGTTATTTAGGGTCAATTGTAAATTTTTTCACCGTACAGATATCTTTTCTAAATCGTTTTGTAATTTGTTTTGACCTCCTGATGACTTTATTACTTGATAAACGACAGCGCCATATGGAAACAACCTAGGACGGCCGCTCAGATTGTCTCCCAAATAATTTATATAGATAAGCAACAGCAAAGGGCCTACAACACTATCATGAGGAACGCCACAAATCACTTCCGTTTGACTTGATGACTTTCCGTCAATTACTACTAACTGTGACCTCTCTGACAGGAAGTCACGAATGCAGTTACATGACTGAGACGATATTCCACTTGCACGCGGTTTCACTACAGGCCTCTTGTGTGGTGTAGTGTCAAAAGCTTTCCGGGAACCCAGAAATGCGGAAGCAATCCTGAAATCCCTCGTCAATAGCACTCAACACTTCATATGAGTAAAGAGGCTTTCATAGGATTTGTTAGTAAAAGATGTATTAGACAATGTAAAATAGATATTGGATATTCTCTGAAAGGTAGTTATAAGCTACAGGGAAAGACTGGCAATATATGATGATGTTACTATCTTTCAAGGACGAATAAGTATATCAATTTGAGGTATGGGTCCCTGACCAGCAACGCCCGAGTCAAAAGTTGTAAGCGAAAATCGTTGATACCTCTGACAGTGGAATACATGTACCGATGCTGTTGTTTCTAATACCCTGGGCAACTATCGGAGCTGATAGTGTGGGCCAAAACAAGAGAAAGAACTTCAGTAAACGTGTGCTCTAAAGCGCATACCTTAACAGTTACTGGAAATTTTCCATATTCTGTAGTGTGAAAAACGTTTCTACTGAACAAGTGGCCGTAGCGCTTAAGGTATGAATTTTACAGCACTTATTTACTCTACACTTCTTTTTGTTTTGGTCTATTCTACCTCTTCCAAAAATAAGGAAATCAAAGCTCTTGCAGTATCGAACGAAGATGAACACGTGCACCTAGGTAAAGTGAGCTTGTTAGAGCCCATGTTTACTAGATACTGTTTTCTAGTTTTGATCCATAATACCACCTCTGAGAGATGCTTACCCTAAGATATTAGCAACAAAAGTAACCTAACTACAATGTCGGAAGTGTCCAGAAGATTTTCTCTTATAACTGTCGACCTTGTCATTTCCGGACCATGGACCCTCATCTCCAATTGATATATTTACCTTTCTCCATCATCCCTGAAAATCTGTAACATCATCATGGAATCGCCTTTTATAACATGTACAAGAACCACAAGGGAAAAATGAGAACAGGGGCGCTAGAGACAACTGCGAGTATTAAAAACGGCGTAAGGAAGGTTTGCAGTCTCTCTCACTGAAAAGCAATGATGGAAATAAAGACAATTGCAAAATTGGGATTTAAGTTCAATGTGAAAGGGCATCGATGATAAGATTCGCTCATGACATTGCTATAGCCAGTAAAATTTGAGGAAGAATTGCAGAACCTGGTGAATGGAATAAACAAATCAAATAAACATCGAACTTGGAGTAAGCCAAGAAAAGACGAGAGTCACGAGGAACTGCAGGAATGTGATTTACAATTAACTAAAACTCAAAGTTAAGTTGGGAACCATGTAGTAGACATGGAATTCTGCTATCACACAAATAAAATAACGCACGAAGGATGAAGAGAGAATGCAGGCAACAGACTAGCAAATGTTAAGAGTGCGATTATTGCCAAAATAAATCTACTATTAGCAAACATAGTCTTGATTTTAAGGATGGAATTTCTGAGAATGTACGTTTGCACCATAGAATTTTATGAAGGTGAGTCATGGACTACGGTGAAACAGGAAAAGAAAGGGATTGAAGCGAAGTCTTACAGAAAAATTCTGTTCTCCACAGAATCGGTGAGAAAAAAGTCAACATCGACTAGAAGAAGGGACAGGTTGATAACATATTGTTAAGACGAGATACTAGAGATAGCCGTACAAGTCAAAAACTGTACGAAAAGACAGAGATTAGAATACACCCAAGAAATACACGAAGACGTCGGATGCAAGTACTACTCTGAGACTGAGAGGTTGACGCAGCAGAGGAAGGCATAGTGGATAGCATAAAAACAGTCAGAAGACTATTGAGCTCCCTGTCCGCCCCCGGTAGCTGAGTGGTCAGCACTACAGAATGTTAATCCTACCGGCCCTGGTTCGATTCCCGACTGGGTCGGAGATTTTCTCCGCTCAGGGACTGGGTGTCGTGTTGTCCTAATCATCATCATCATTTCATCCCCATCGACGCGCAAGTCGCCGAAGTGGCGTCAAATCGAAAGACTTGCACCCGCCGAACGGTCTACCCGACGGGTGGCCCTAGTCACATGACATTTACATTTACATTGAACCCCCTCTCAAATGCCACCTAAGGAATCCACGGACACCACCCGCATCCCGCCCCCCAGTCCCCGCCCCACGAGAAAGTAGTACTCCCGTTGTCCTAAAGGGCTATGCACATTTTTCTTTCTTTAATTCCCCAGTGTCATTGTATTAGTTATTAACTGTCATTGTAACTCATTTCTTGAACAATCTGCTAATTTAAACAAACCTGGCAGTGTTTTTACAGTTTTGTCTGCTTTTAGTTGCGGCGCATCAGCCGTATTAACAGATCAAATATCTCCATCAAACATAAGTCTCTCTTAAGAAATCGTTTTACTCTCATTGTTTCCAGTCAATCTATCTAAATTTAAATGCTGTCTTGTGCCAATACAACACGTTTTGTTCATGACCAGCTTCTTAAAGCTGACACTGAGGATTCCCCTAAAAACCATTTATAAATTAAATACTACTACAGAGAGCGCAGATGAATTGAACTGCTTTGAAAATACCATATTCTTCACAAACGAAAAAGTTTCGAGTACAATACCTGAACCATTTAAAGAATGGTGACTAAAAAAGTGAGAAAAGAAGCCCTAATAAAGTTCTACACAATAATGGCAATTCTATATATATTTTATGTATGGACGAGTAGGATAACAACAGCTGAAAATGAATGGAGAACATAAGCTGCGGAAATGAGGGTTATCTGAAGAGTAGCTGGCTACGGACGATCTAGTATACAGCCGTCAGTCAAGAACTTAGGATTTGGAAACAATAATAAACAGATAAGTCAATACACAAATGACTGGAGATATTTCAAAGAATGAATGAAAGTAGAACGCCTTAATGGTAATGAATTTTCGGCCAATGGGGAAAAGACAGAGAGGTACAACAAAGAAGTTGAGACAGCAGATAGAACCTAACCACTGTAAATAGAGGCTCCGAACAAGAGGATGCAATAAGGAAGTACCTAACACCTAAAGAAAAAGGAAGAAGAAGAAGAAGAAGAAGAAAAAGAAAAAGAAGAAATGGCTTTACATACCGTATTACGTTACTGTTATCGTTTCCTTGAATCAATTACTATCTCATTTACAGTTGCTTTGTTCCATATGATAAGTTTTTCTTTTCCTCGTAACTCCAGCATCCATTGCTTTCTGCATAAATATCTTGTAAAACAAATCACTACCTTCGTTTATGTTTTTGTACCTTTCATTTTATAAGATGCTGAAGTTTTTTCTTAACTAAACTTGATATAATTCTCATTTCTTCAATAAATTCTAGCACTCTACAATCCTCACGTACATCCTAGTGAGTCGGAGTCATTCCACTTTTACATCTTGTTTTACCCTGGATCTTGTAAGTCAGTAATCATATTCAGCTAAAATGTGCTTCAGGACTGTGCCATTATACACCACTGATTTAATATTTGATAAAAAAGTTTCATCTTTATTTTTAGTTCCACCTATTTCTTTTCAAGTTAGTTGTATACTGGCGTTAATGATCTCGATGTCGACGGGACGTTAAACCTTAATCTTCGTTTCATTCGTTTCATAATTTTTTTCTCGTGGAGTAATGTGTAAAAGACAAACAAAATGTACACTAATTTTACTAAGGTATGACCGTTGTCATTTCTCGTAGGACATGGAAAATAATTATTAGTTTTTGCCCTACGGTCGAACTAAAATCTCCTATTACCATCTTGTAATGGCACTTGTAGCCATTTATCAGTATGTGTAACTCTTCTGTTTATCTGAAGGAATTACATTTTTCTTGAGTCCTAAGAGACCCTACTTTACCTTTGATAAGGATGGAAGTTGAAGTAATTTATTTAAATTAGTTTCAAGGCTGGGACATCAAAGAGGGTCTCCTGCTTAATAGGCAAATCTGCTGATCACTACACCACCCTGGCACCGTCGCTGCCACACTGCATAGGCTACCCTAGCCCAGTGCCATCCCTATCAAAACTTCAGTTCACACTTTCAGCCTCCAGGTAAATGTAATTCCATGAGACCAATAGATCAGCTACACCTGAAGTACAAAAATGATTCCCCATGAAGTACAGAGCTGGGCTACTATTCCAATATCGGAGAGCCTCGGCAATATTGACAATTTAAGAAAGAGGTTGGGTCCTTTGGGGGAAGAGACCAAACTGCGTGGTCATCGGTCGCACCGAATTAGGGAAGGACGGGGATGGAAATCGGCCGTGCCCTTTCAAAGGAATCATCCCTGCATTTGCCCTAAGCGATTTAGGGAAATCACGGAAAACCTAAATCAGGATGGCTGGTCGCAGGATTGAACCGTCGTCCTCCCCAATAAGAGTCCAGTGTGCAAACCACTGCGCCACCTCGCTCGGTTTAAGGAAGGGGAAATGGGATGAAGGTGTGATTTAAGTTCTTGTTAGGGAGGGCACTTAACTGGGTTTGTCTGTTCAGCTGTCGTGGCCATAGTGCGTGGTGGTGTAATGGTTAGCACAACTGGCTAGTAAGCAACTGACCTGGATTTAAGTCCTGGAGTTGGTACAAATTTTAATTGAGTAGTTCAGATTCTGTCCTCATCTTCCGCTTATTTTTAAAGTACTGCTTATTATTCCATGAAATGCATTTCTCGGTCACATCATTTTCGTTGCATTTCCGGTGATCCTAGTATATTGTTTTCGATGTTAAGCAACTACTAACCCCAGAACTACACATGTCATAACGAGTATAAGTGCGAATAATACTATACACAGTGCATTAATGTCTACACACATCAGTGTCTTGGTTGTTTTTTCTCTGCATCGAGCAGACGTCCAACAACCATGTCATAGTCCTTACGACCTGATATTTTCAGCATGGGTTTACCTGGGCCACGAAGTGGACGGCGCCTGACAGTATAGACTGTCAGTTTTGCTTCCTCGCTTCCACACCTCAATAACAGCCCGCTGCCCACGTAGTACAGGGCCATTAGCCTCGCAGAAACCACGCAAACACGTCTCCGGCTTAATGGAGGCATTCACCTTTGCAGAATTGGCTGATACGCACCTAAGGAATGAAGAAGCTAGGCAATCTGCCCAAAGGGCAAGGGATATCTCCCGGCTCAATTCCCAAGTCGCTACTTTCCGAACGCAAGAAACTTCGTTGCAGTCCACCAATGACTACGAAACAAGGGATCTCTTCGTTCTCGATGCGAGGGTCGTGGGCCACTACGTGATGTTGCATCATTAATACGTGAGGAGGAAATTGTACGTGTAACTGAAGAACAACCTACCCTAAATACTCGAAGCTCGGCGCGTCAGGAGGGAACATGTCGTGTGACAGTTCATTGCACGTAGGGTGACGTTACTGCATCCGTATCATGACAAGAGAAATCATCATTTTTACGAAGAGGATTGCCCACGAATATCTGTACTCTGCCCCTTGGCCTAGGAACAATGAGCAAACAAAGCAAAGTTTCTTCGGAAAGTACTTGTGAGATATGAATCCCCCTTCACTCGCGAGGGTCGCGTGAATATGAGTAATTTGCACACCTAGACAGTTGAAATCCTCCCACCATTCGACGACGGATATTTCAAACCAGATTTGCTCTAAACATGGACACTTCATCAACGTCTCGAGATGTGGTTTATGCATGCTGGAGTACCTCCTCTTGCCAGTAGAATGGTTCGTTGGTATTTAGACCACCAGTTCCCCAGCAGGCGAGCTGGCCAGGGAAGCCATGCGTATTGGTCGGTCAGATCCCCCGATTTAAATCTAGAGCATTTTTATTTCTGAGGGCACGTTAGTGAGCTCATCTACAGAGACGACATCGGCGATGAAGTCACTCTGGGACGAAGAATCCCAGAAGCTGTCACAACCATCAGAGCAGACGCTACTGTATGGGGACGGGTTAGAACATCTTGGTATTGTCGCTTACAAGCATTTTCGAACATTTAATATGAAAGACGTGATAGCAGTCATGGTTTTTTCCTCTTATGGATATTCATAAGAGCGTTAATTTCGATTGTTCTGATTATCTTACGAGGCACAGAATGTGGACTATTCTTTTGTTTTCGATCGTAAATTAAGTTCTGTATGATGCACCATGTGTTCCTATTTTCTGTTTGCTTTGTTCTTTTGCATAACGCACAAGTGTTATGCACGTTAAAAAAAAGATAAGCACTTCCAGTTCCAGGATACCCTTTAAATCCTCAATTACGCGTTTTTACACCTCCGTGCTCATTTTTGCCCTTGTTTGGGGTAATGGACGCGGTAGATAACACAAATGACGATTGTTACTTCACATTAAGCATGTTGTGGGGCGTACAAACCCTGACAAGACTCCTCCGTTTGTTGTTTGTTGCACGGGGTTAACCTCCACATTCGTTATCGCGAGCTGTGCCGCAGAGCTCCACCCTTCTCAATAGCCCCTGCCCTGACCCCAGGGGAAACAAACAGTAATGGCTTGTTCGTGCCACGCGTACGTGGATGTACTGCCCAAACAAAAAAGATACGACTTGTAATAGCTATAATTATTTCTGGAAATGACGTAAATACTGACGTAATATTATTCAGTACACCGACCTCAGTCACCAATGAAAATATCCGCATTTATACCTGTTGCACCTTGTATCTACAGATCGTGAAAGCCTGCAATGGAATCTGACACTATTCGCTCCGAAAATTCTGTAGCTTCTGAGAATATTATACAAATATTGCTTAACGAACGAGAGTAAATAAGCATTTCCACTTCAGTATGAGTGCTTCGCATGTATGATCATTTGTGGGAGGACGACTTCATTTACATGTTAATAATTTTGAACTGTATGCAAAATATTTAATACATGTTTCTTATGTACCCAATTAACCTGATACCAGGTTTTAACTACACGCTCTTATTATCATTTCCTAAACAGTAAACAGTTTTGACGAACAGAAATTGCTTGTGTCTATTCGTGGCGCTTTAACATTGTACAGTAGACAGGGAGAACCAACCTGTGTACCTCGTGCGGACCGTCGTCTTACACTTCTGTATCTTTCTGTCGCTTAGAAACACAACAGTAGAAATATTCTGTTTCACATTTTTTGTACGATAACCATCGAAAATGAAAGGTTGTAGCTCAACAACTAGCAAATATCGGTATCACTGGAGGCTAATCACTTAGCTTTGAGGGGTCGAGGACGGTGGAAGAGAAGGAGTGCAGTTACCGATTAATTATGGCGGTGACTGGCTGCTATCTTTCGAACTCCTCCACTTGAATATCTTCTTGTTTACGCCGATGTTGTGTCGCTTCCGTTGGGTCGAACTCTGTCAAGTAGCATTGTTGTTGTTGTTGTTGTTGTGGCATTCAGTCGATAGACTGGTTTGATGCAGCTCTCCATGTTACTCTCTCCTGTGCAAGCTGCTTCATCTCTCAGTACCTACTGCAACCTACATCCTTCTGAATCTCTTTAGAGTATTCATCTCTTGGTCTCCCTCTACGATTTTTACCCTCCACGCTGCCCTCCAATACTAAATTGGTGATCCCTTGATGCCTCAGAATAAGCCCTACCAACCGATCTCTTCTTCTACTCAAGTTGTGCCACAAATTTCTCTTCTCTCCAATTCTATTCAATATCTCCTCATTAGTTATGTGGTCTACCAATCTAATCTTCAGCAGTCTTCTATAGCGCCACATTTCGAAAGCTTCTATTCTCCTCTTGTCTAAACTAGTTACCGTCCACATTTCACTTCCATACATGGCTACACTTCATACAAATACTTTCAGAAATGGTATTCATGCTGATCTTTTTGGATCAAATCCACATTCGAATGGTGATCTTTTTTCCCGGTCACTGACTAATTTTTTTTTGATAGCGTCCCTGACATTTAAAAAATGTTCAAATGTGTATGAAATCTTATGGGACCTAACTGCTAAGGCCATCAGTCCCTAAGCTTACACACTACTTAACCTAAATTATCCTAAGGACAAACGCCAGGACCAGCCGCACAGTCCCTCACTGCAACGCCTAGACCGCTCGGCTAATCCCGCGCGGCCCTGCCTTGCCTCAGTGGTGACACCGGTTCCCGTCAGATCTGCGAAGTTAAGCGCTACCGGGCTAGGCTAGTACTTTGATGGGTGGCCATCCGGTCTGCCGAGCGCTGTTGACAAGCAGAGTGCACTCAGCCCTTGTGAGGCAAACTGGTGCTACTTGATTGAGAAGTAGCGGCTCCGGTCTCGTAAACTGACATCCGGCCCGGAGAGCGGTGTGCTGACCACATGCCCGTCCGTATCCGCATCCAGTGACGTCTATAGGCTGATGATGACACGGTGGTCGGTCGGCACCGTTGGGCGTTCCAAGGCCAGTTCGGACAGTTTAGTTTTGGTCCATATTATCACCTCTGAAAGTTACCTACCCTACAATCTCAGCAACAGCACTGCATGTACTGGAAGTCCTCTTTCAGAGGTGTCACAACGATTTTCGCTTAGGACTTTGGCCTCGAGCATTTGCGGTCCAGGGTCCTTTATCTGAGACTGATACATTTACCGTTGCCTGTCATCCCTGAACGTTTGTAACATCATCACGGAATCACCCTGTACGTCTTGAGGCAGCCTAACCCACGGCGATCCAGTTAAACAGACTACAGGGTTATTACAAATGATTGAAGCGATTTCACAGCTCTACCATAACTTTATTATTTGAGATATTTTCACAATGCCATGCACACACATACAAAAACCCAAAAAGTTTTTTTAGGCATTCACAAATGTTCGATATGCGCCCCTTTAGTGATTCGGCAGACATCAAGCCGATAATCAAGTTCCTCCCACACTCGGCGCAGCATGTCCCCATCAATGAGTTCGAAAGCATCGTTGATGCGAGCTCGCAGTTCTGGCACGTTTCTTGGTAGAGGAGGTTTAAACACTGAATCTTTCACATAACCCCACAGAAAGAAATCGCATGGGGTTAAGTCGGGAGACCGTGGAGGCCATGATATGAATTGCTGATCATGATCTCCACCACAACCGATCCATCGGTTTACCAATCTCCTGTTTAAGAAATGCCGAACATCCTGATGGAAGTGCGGTGGAGCACCATCCTGTTGAAAGATGAAGTCGGCGCTGTCGGTCTCCAGTTGTGGCATGAGCCAATTTTCCAGCATGTCCAGATACACGTGTCCTGTAACGTTTTTTTCGCAGAAGAAAAAGGGGCCGTAAACTTTAAACCGTGAGATTGCGCAAAACACGTAAACTTTTGGTGAATTGCGAATTTGCTGCACGAATGCGTGAGGATTCTCTACCGCCCAGATTCGCACATTGTGACTGTTCACTTCACCATTAAGAAAAAATGTTGCTTCATCACTGAAAACAAGTTTCGCACTGAACGCATCCTCTTCCGTGAGCTGTTGCAACTGCGCCGAAAATTTAAAGCGTTTGACTTTGTCATCGGGTGTCAGGGCTTGTAGCAATTGTAAACGGTAAGGCTTCTGCTTTAGCCTTTTCCGTAAGATTTTCCAAACCGTCGGCTGTGGTACGTTTAGCTCCCTGCTTGCTTTATTCGTCGACTTCCGCGGGCTACGCGTGAAACTTGCCCGCACGCGTTCAACCGTTTCTTCGCTCACTGCCCCTTACAGAGGCATCCAGAAGCTTTAAACTGCGCATACCATCGCCGAATGGAGTTAGCAGTTGGTGGATCTTTGTTGAACTTCGTCCTGAAGTGTCGTTGCACTGTTATGAGAGACTGATGTGAGTGCATACGCTTTCTCGGCTCCTGTCGCCATTTTGTCCCACTGCGCTCTCGAGCACTCTGGCGGCAGAAACCTGAAGTGCGGCTTCAGCCGAACAAAACTTTGAGTTTTTCTACGTATCTGTAGTGTGTCGTCACCATATGTCAATGAATGGAGCTACAGCGAATTTATGAAATCGCTTCAATCATTTGTAATAGCCCTGAACATTTATCCAGTGTTTGAGAACGAGAGCACTTAGCTGTTTCCAGCAAAGTTCATACGTCAATTCAAATATTTAAGAAACTTTTTCTCGCTGCACCCTGTACAAAACCTTGAAAAGAAAAGATTACCGCTTACTACATTTCTCTGTTCATACAGTAAAACTTCAGTAGTGGGCATGATGCTTTAATTTGTTACTTTTTTACTACAATCTCTATTCTCAACATACTTTGCATACAGTATTTACATATGTCACTGAATGTACCTCTAAAGTTATTGTACAACACCTTGTTCAGGAGATATGACGTTATAAACATTGAGGTGCGTCAGAAACTAGCTTTTGCTTGAAATGTAGCGCAAATTACCCAGTTTATGGGCATCCAGTGTTTCACAATGAAACCAGTTACCGACATTTAACAAGCTTTAAACATAATCTGAAACCTTCCCTAAAGTTTTTCTCGCTTACATGCCAAAAGTAAATAATTAATTTCTTCACTCATCGGACGTCTGAACCTGTTTGATACATGGGAATTTTTTTTATTTATTTCAATTAATTGGCTTTTGGATCGAGCCCATTCAGATACCCCAGTAAGGGAAAGACGAAACGATAGCCTATTGGGGTCGATTTTCTTGTCAGTTGCGACGATACGAATGTAAGGACGACACAACACCTAGCCTCCGAGCGGAGAAAAACTCCAGCCCAGCCGGGGATCGAACGCAGGCCTCCTCGGTTAGCAATCTAGCGTGTGAACTGCGCAGCTACCAAGGCGGACTGCATAGGAGTTTGATTCTTTGAAGAGCTGTGGGTTTACTGGTACCTCTTGAAACGTGTTCCGTTACTTCCCGCACAACACACATGCCTTGCAGCGCAAATATCAGGCGTTACCAAACTATCTAACCTTTTGCTGATGCCTGTCAGAACAGACAGACAAGAAAGCGACTTAATATTGAATTACCATCTGGTTCTGAGATATATTTAAAATTTTAAGTCTCTAGCCTATCGGGGAGTTATTTTAAAATGAACTGCAAAATGTGTACCAGATAGATAGAAAGAAACCTAATGAAAAACCTCATAAAATCGTCTCACGCTTATGTCACTCCGGATTTATCACTGAACGTAACAACTTTCCTTATGCTTCCCGTTGTCCGTACGGTATATGATGTTAAATCAGCGTTAAAATTACACTGACATAATAGAACAAGAGTAATACCATAGATAGTTAAAATTAGATCTACATCCTTTCGATGCCATTCTTCATACGATTGTAAACAATATTAATCGATTAACAGTAAGTAAAATTGTCATATTTATAAAACATCTTTACTCTGCACATCGGATTCAGCTTAATACCACTCTCAAGTACAGTAAAACAACGTAGCAGCACATGAAATACTCTCTTTACTGGCAGGTGTACTGAATGACTGTTAGAATCCTCATTGATTTTTTTCTTTTTTTGTGCATCAAACAAGTAAACATCTGGCAATGTACGCTGTCATGATAGTGGTAGTTCAGCATTGGGGGGATAAAATGAAGTTGGGCAAGCTGCACTAACTTCAAACGGAATGAGCAAATAGAAACGACGCGAGTGACTGCAATTCCACCTTTTCCGCCAAGCTCCATTTGCAACGCTGACGTTACCTGTAATGAAGTTATTATCTTCCTCATATACATAGGTTTTCATCATTCTTATCTCTATCATTTCATTGTTCTCTAATGTACAATATAACTCATACGTTCACTTAAATGTGATATGTTGCTCTTTCATATATATTTTTGCTTCTGACAATTTTATGCAGTACTTGGACGTTTTAATGTCTTCAAAACATTCATAATTTTTAAAGGTATTTAATTTTATTCCAATTGCTGTTTCATGAATTAGGGTTTAAAGTGCTATCAAAACCATGGCGCTGTAGGCAATTTCCTCGAATATATACCCTCTCCAAGTAACAGCCTTAAACGGCTACTTTTTCTACTTACATTAGTTGAGGGAAGTTTTGAAATGCAGAATTACTATCCTAAGACCTGGAACAGAATTTCTTTGTCAAATTTTCAGATGTAGCATATACTTGCGAAGTCATTTTTTTATTCTACGATACACGCTATCACAATATTAATATTATTGTTTCACAGACAACTATTAGGTAAACATACAGTTCGCGCTGCTCATCTATAACTATCTTGTACACTAGGTATTTCACGAACTTGAAGACGCTACATTAAAACAGTATGTAATACAAGACCTAATTCCTCGAATTCCACTGACTTTAAGTCTTTGGCTAGCGATCTGAGGATATAATCTTCAGGTAGAGTAGTAGCTTTGTTCGCAGGTGTATAGAAACCTTCCTAATCTCCACCAAAGTTGTATGATAAGCTAAACTCAAGTGTCGATTGTCACAGTGTTTTACTGTCTTCATCTTCTTCTAGGAGAGGAACGTTCAAATTCTAATCATGAGGTGGGCACTTGTGCTGCGTAGTATAAAGTTTTTATTCATTCCTTAATTCGAACATTCATCAGTTGAGGTTTAGAACTGCACAAAGCGTTACCATCACATCTGTGAAAGTTTGTGTATTTAGATTCAATGGGTAGCAGAGAATTAAAGAATGAACCTCACGGAACCATAAAAATAGTTCCGTGAAATAAAAATAAAAATAAAGAAACTAAAGGCAGTCTGTGAGATCCAAATGTAACCTTGTGTAACTGAGCTGCTGCACCGCCAAGTTTGGGTCTTCCTAAGAATATTGTGCACAAGGCGACTGAATAGAAGCTAATGATACATATTTAGTTCCATTCCTTGCATATATCCTTTCACCACAATGGTGGACAGTTCCTTGTGTGATTGTTAACGGTCGCCTAGAAGCCAAAATGATTAAGTGGGCACGATTGCGTACTGAGTCTACATGCAGTTTCTCTGCTCGCTGTTAAACCGAAGCCTCTCGAAGGTTGTTGACTGATACGGGGGGAAAGCTACGCTTCAGAGATGCCGCGTCTTAACCAAAACTGTAGTACTGGTTTCGTCTTGTGGGCCCCTCGTTCATCGACGGATTCTGCGGAAATTGTCCTGTCCTGTCATCGGTTCTGATGGCTATTGTGCGCCAGAGATTAAGGAAAAAGGACGTTGCAGTACATCCAAAAGTGCGTTCTACTCGTGACCACTTTGAGGAAACTCTTCATCTTTCCTTTCTCACAATTTTTGGGGCTGAAGGAAGTATTTTTCTGGTCCGTGAAAGTAATGTGTTTTATCTAGTCTCTGGTGGCCCCTAACATCACTAATTCATAGCGCAGAATAAAGGAAAGGTCGTAAAAATTACCACCGGAGACAAAGAGCTGGCCGTCCCGTCTCAAGGGTCGCCATAAATCGCTGGAACTCTCCACAACATGGCAGTCTTTTCGCATTGTCTGTCGATGTCTGCCATTAAAAGACCGAAGCCCTTTCCTCTTCATCCTCGAAATTCTGTCATTATTATATCAGTCATTGTCCTTACAACACTGGCACGACGAAACTCCTGTTTATTAGCAGCTGCACATCTAGATAAAGGCCTACGGTAGGAATAAGCTTTTCGTTTCCTCGTTCATCAACACACACAACTAGACGAGATGTATGAATACTTGATAGTTCAGCTAGATACAGCTTACACCCCATTTTTGCCACGTAGCTTTGGTATTAACATCAAAAGAAAATACTTGTCGGGCCAATACTTCGATCTCGAGAAACATACGTAATGTTTTTAACGAAACTTTGTTGGGAACACGACATTCTACAGTTAACGTAAATAAATTATTCCATTCACTCTTGAGTTACGTGTCTAGTACAGTAGTTGTCTGATTCTTTGTCCCATTGAAACTACAGACGCTCTTTACAGAATGTGGCTCCCAAAGCGAGTTTCTCAGGAAACACGAACACGCTATCGTAGTTTTGGTCACGGAGCGGTTTCTCCGGAGGCATAACTTTCACTTCATTTTAGTTAGCAGCCTGTGTCAGTTGCACAGCGAGACGAGGAACCACAAAGAGCCGGCTTTCGTGCTCTCGGGATAGCGTCCCTTCCTGGAATCCCACTTATAGGGTAAGCCATCTATTTCACTTTAAATTCATTTTTATATGCTAATGGTACTGATACTCTATTTTCTCTTACATGAAAAGTCACTCTGACCGCAAAAACCAGCGAACAGTCCGTTGTCGCAATCTTATTAACTACAGAGGCACAGACATCAAACTCGTTTTCTTTAATCAAACACTGCAGGATTTTAGTTCTACCAGAACTGTACTTCATTTCTCATACGTTAATAATAAAAATCAATGTGGGCCTAAAAATTTACAAATTAATAACGACACAGCATTAAAAGTTTTACAGAAGCATGCAGGGTGTTTCAGAAGCAAGGCTAAATATTCAGGAATATGACAGGAACGCTTATCTGAATCAAAAAACTTAATATGGAAATATGTGCTACTTCGAATGATTTACGAGACAGAATACATCTAATGTACATTTGTTTTTGGGCTAGTGGTGCGCCCATATGTGTCTTACCCACCCAAGTTCTTTGACGTTTTATTCTAGCCCAATCTACCTCGTTGCTTTCGATCATTTTGCACGGGATATATTTCTGCCATTTAACTATTCAGTTGAATCCGTATTTGTCCATGGGGTGTTGTGAGTGAAGTAGTACAAGAGACTGAGAATATATCATCGAAAATCACCGGGTGTGCTTATACACGCTGTGGCTAAAATGCTACGCATCTACCCTAACGGAGAATGTGCAGTTATGGTGTATGTTTACGGCTTCTGTGATGACAATGCTTCTGCTGCTGTCGTCAGCGCTTTCCGACACATCGAATTCTTGATCGTAGGGTGTTTACCAATTTTCAGCGCAGTGCGTGAAACGGGTATTCCTCTAAGTTTCCATTTTTTCTTCTGAGTATGTAGTTCAGGAACTTGTACAGGAACAGAAACACATTGCTGAAACGGAACAGCGTAGTCCTACCACTAGCAAATGGCGACTTCCGGCACATAACAATATAGATTAAATGTGTTTCACCCCGGAAACAATGCGGAATAAAGCATACATCTGTAATTAGTTTTTTGCTCCTGTCAGAACGTACCTGTGAATACTAACCATACCTCCTGGGACACCCTGTAATAAATGAGAAGTGTTCCTGAGTACCTTATCTACGCAGACGTTGATTCCTCTGTACTTCATAGAAATCTCGATAAAATCAATACAAAAGCTCTTGTTTCGTTGAAGCATTTTTATTGCTGACAGAAACATTAAATTCCTGGAGGTACAAATGCATCAGGAATCGCTAATTGTAAGTGCACTTTTATACTGGCATACGGACACAGAGAAAGTCTTGGCGTCGTTTCTTAGGTTTCCGATGTTATTTTTACAAGTCAGTCTATATGATAAACGCATATTCCTTCTTATGTTACTTCCACCTCTATCTTTATTTTACATATCGTTTATTACTGCTGAGAAATGTTGAATGCATTTGTGTAGAATTAGTTTAGAAATTTTTACGTCTGGACTATCACATCCGCATTTCAAGTCTTGCACACAATTTAACGCATATAACGGATATTACACGTTGTTCAGTTACGCCACACCGTGGTCCCTCGACCTACATACAGCTTGCTTTCAATATATCTGTTGTTGTTGTTGTTGTTGTTGTGGTCTTCAGTCCAGAGATTGCTTTGATGCAACTCTCCATGCTAGTCGTACAGTAGAGCTGCATGCTATAGGGAAAAATTACGGCTGTAGTTTCCCCCTGCTTTCAGCCGTTCGCAGTACCAACAAAGCAAGGCCGTTTTGGTTAATGTCACAAGGCCAGGTCAGTCAGTCATCCAGACTGTTGCCCCTGTAACTACTGAAAAGGCTGCTGCCCCTCTTCAGGAACCACACATTTGTCTGGCCTCTCAATAGATACCCCTCAGTTGTGGTTGCACCTACGGTACGGCTATCTGTAACACTGAGGCACGCAAGCCTCCCCACCGACGGCAAGGTCAATGGCTCATGAGGGAGTTAATATATCTAAAAACTAAAAAAAACTGTATTTCAAACATAATGATGTTCTCAGATTAAGAAATTAAGCTGGAGTAATCAAGCAGATCTATATGATCTTAAACGAAACTGCTTCTACGAGGGCGTTCAATAAGTAATACAAAACATTCTTTCCCCGTCAGTTTCGGTTGAAAAGATACGGAATTTCTTGTGGGGTACCATGAAATATTGCTTCAGCCTCTACTGTTTCATGAAGTTCTGACAGGTGGTGGCGCTGTACTTAGCCTTAAAAATGGCATCTATAGCAGAGTTGTGTTCCAAGCAGAGGGCTGTCATTGAGCTTCATTTGACAGAGAACTAGACCAATGCAGATATTCACAGGCGCTTGCAGAATATCTAGGGAGACCTATCAGAGAAGAAAAACACGGCGAGTCGTTGGGCGAGGTGGCTATCATATCTCTCGCGTGTCGACCGGCCGCACACAGCTGTGACTCCTCCAACGTTGGAAGGTACGGACTCTCCCATTCGAGATGATTGACATACCACAGTCGAACACCTCGCTGCACAAGTGTCAGTTTCCGTTGGTAGTGCTGACACACTCGTGACCAGTGAGGGTACTCGAAGATGAGTGCCAGCCGGGTTCCTCGACGCCTAACAGCCTATAAAGAGCAGCGAAAAACCATCTGTGCGGAATTAGGCTAATCGTGATAATTTTCTGTCGAACATCGTCACAGGCAGTGAACCATGGGTTCATCACTTCGAACCGGAAACAAAACGGCAATCCATGGACAAATGCCACAACACCTCTTCTCTCAAGAAAAAGTTGAAACCCGCATCCTCAGCCGGTAGTCCTGAGGACGGTCCTCTGGGACTGCGAAGGGGTTATCCTTTTGACGACCCTTCTCATGGCGCAGCGATCAACTAGGAAGTGACTCGTGCTACCTTCAGGAAATTGAGGAAACTACTTCAGCGAGCTCGTCGCCGGAAAAATGCAAACGAACCCCTCCTTGTCCATGACAATGCAAAGTCTCAGACAAGTCTGCGCACCAGGGAGGAACTCACAAAACCTCACTGGACTCTTCTTGCTCATCCATCCTACAGCGCGGATCTCGTATTTTCTGACTTTCATCTGTTCGGCTAAGTAAAGAATGTACTCCGCGGAAAGCAGTATGTGGGTAATTGGGCTGTTGATGCAGCAAGACGTTGATCTTGACGTCGACCGGTAAAGACTTACCATGCGGGCATACAAGTCCTCCAATACGGTGGTGTAAGGGCGTCGCATTGAACGGAAATTATGTTGTATAATAGGGTTTTGTAGCCAAAAGAATGGTGAGTAGTATTCTAATCCTTAATAAAACCAATATGCTCTCAGAAAAAGATGTCTTCCATATCTACTAAACCCCCCTAGTACATGAACTTACACGTACGTGCTGCTGAATATGGCATGTGAAATGTAACATGCAATTTCAATATCCGACCTGTGTCTTTCATCAGACGACCGCCTCATCCGTTTCTACTCAGCCTTCTACGATTGCGTTATAGTTAACCGAAGGGAGAGCACGCATATTCGGAAGATTGAGAATTACTCGCCAGTTAATCTGACTCCTAACTACACGGATGCTCATAAATTAAGGATAATGCTGATAAAAGATGAAACAATGCTCCGGTGGGCGGTTTACGGGTTTAAATCACCTCGGAGTGTGACCATGCGGTGCATTTGATCTGCGGCCGTCGCACAGTGGCGCTGGCAGCAGTCCAAATACTCAGAAGTGTGTCGGTCCATCTCAGAATATGGAGCAGCGAGTAAGTGTGCAGACGTCTTCAGACGTGCTAATGGTGACTGTGTGTTGATAAAGGCTCAAAGAACACATATCGATGACGTTATGTGGGGTAGAATACTAGGGCCACTGGAGGCTGGTCAAACACAGCAGGTCGTAGCACGGGCCCTCCGTGTGCCACAAAGTGTGATCCCAAGATTATGGCAACGATTCCAGCAGACAGGAATCGTGTCCAGGCGCTACAGTACGGGACGTCCACAGTGTACAACACCACAAGAAGACCGATATCTCACCATCAGTGCCCGCAGACGGCCACGGAGTACTGCAGGTAGCCTTGCTAGGGACCTTAACGCAGCCGCTGGAAAAGTTGTCTCCAGACACATAGTCTGGAGATGACTGAACAGACCTGAATTATTCGCCCGGAGACCTGCAAGGTGCATTCCACTGACCCTTGGTCACAGGAGAGCCCGTAAAGCGTGGTGTCAAGAACACAGTACCTGGTCATTGGAACAGTGGTCCCAGGTTATGTTCACGGACGAGTCCAGGTATAGTCTGATCAGTAATTCTCACAGGATTTTCATCTGGCGTGAAACAGGAACCAGATACCAACCCCTTAATGTCCTTGAAAGGGACCTGTATGGAGGTCGTGGTTTGATGGTGTGGGGTGGGATTATGATTGGTGCACGTACACCCCAGCATGTCTTTGACAGAGGAACTGTAACAGGTCAGGAGTATCGGGACGTTATTTTGCACCAGTATGTACGCCTTTTTAGGGGTGCAGTGGGTCCCACCTTCCTCTTGATGGATGATAACGCACGGCCCCGCGGAGCTGCCATCGTGAAGGAGTACCTTGAAACAGAAGATATCAGGCGAATGGAGTGACCTGCCTGTTCTCCATACCTAAAACCCATCGAACACGCCTGGAATGCTCTCGATCGACGTATCAGAGCACGTCTTCAAACCCATACGACGCTTCAGGAGCTCCGACAGGCACTGGTGCAAGAATAGGAGGCTATACCCGAGCAGCTGCTCGACCACCTTATGCAGAGTATGCCAACCCGTTGTGCGGCCTGTGTACGTGCGCATGGTGATCATATGCCATATTGATGTCGGGGTACATGCACGGGAAACAGTGGAGTTTTGCAGCAGAAGTGTTCCGGCCGGCCGGAGTGTCCAAGCGGTTCTAGGCGCTACAGTTTGGAACCGCGCGACCGCTACGGTCGCAGGTTCGAATCCTGCCTCGGGCATGGATGTGTGTGACGTCCTTAGGTTAGTTAAGTTTAAGTAGTTCTAAGTTATAGGGGACTGATGACCTCAGAAGTTAAGTCCCTTAGTGCTCAGAGCCATTTGAACCATCAACTTAGCACCATTACCGTGGACTTACAGATCTGTGTCGTGTGTGTTCTCTATTTGCCTATGCTATTAGTGCCAGTTTTGTGTAGTAGTGGCACCACATTCTGCAGTTATTCTTAATTTATGAGCACGAGTGTAGTTATAGATCCGATGATCCGCTTTGCATTACACAGTTTTATCTTCTAGCGCATGTGCCGAAAAATGCTAAGTGCTGACACCTCAAACCTAGAATATTTTATGCTGAAACCTTTGTGTGATGTGATGTGATTTGATGTTTGTGTGTGTGTGTGTAAGTGTGTGTAATCACCGTCCGTAGTTCGGAGGTTATGAATTTCAAGCACGCAGTGACGCTGGCACAGTTGGTGAAGCATCCTTTGCGGGCTGAACTGGGTGGCCGGAGTTGAGGGTAGCGTACCGGAAGCTGGTGGGTCCACGTGTGTGTAGCGTTCCCGGGTCTAAAAGCGCGCTGCACTGACGCGTGCGAAGCGGCGGGGACCATCGATCTGTACCAACTTGTGGGAGTCAGAGGTCCGCGCTGCTGTACGTGCGGAAGACGCGCCTTGCAGAGCAGCGTACGCGAACTGCTCGCTCTACCTCACACTCTGCACTGCCGCTCTCTGTAACACACGCACCGGCTGCCACAGGCGTATCTATACTGATCAACCAAAATATCATAATCACTGTCCGCGACGAGATTTAATTCCACCTGATGGTGTTACGCGTACGTGACGCCGTGTGGAAAGTACAGGCTAGTTACACTTAAACTGCAGCCACTCACAGTGGTCCAGTTTGGGCTGTAATTTTCGTATGGCGCCGAAACTTGGTAGATATCCTAACGCGTTAATGAAGAACCTACTTACGCTCAAAAAAAGTTTCATTTTTAATCGCCAGGTGCAAATGTAGCGCTATGAATGCAAGAAAAATGCATAGGAATGTTTCCATATGTTATTGGTAAAAAAAGTCAAATAAGTGAAAAAGGCAAAACGATTTGTTCAATATGAGCACCGGAGACTTCAATTAAAACGATGTGAAAAAGACTTGCCCGCAGCAGTTTCGCGGGAATCTGAGCAACGTCTATATACGCCTTCAGGTCAGGTAAGACCGAACGCGTCCCTAGTAAACGCGTTCTTTTAGGTATCTCCAGAGCCAAAAGTCAAATGGGTTCAGATCTGGTTATCTTGCAGGTTACGCGCCTGAAAACATCAGGAGATAACACGCTTGTGGGAGGCTGCATAAAGCAGATCTTTCACTGGGTGAGTGACATGAGGTGTCACCTCGTATTGGATGAAAACATACAGTTGCGCTCTTTGAAAGTAGGAATCATATGCTGTAAAAGGAGGTCTCCATAACGTGCAGACGCCACTGTACACATGACAGGCCCTATGGGTGTATTCTTTTCAAAGTAGAATGGACAGAGGATAAAGATCCTTGTGAATACATTCCATATAGTGACATACGACGAGTGAACTGGCTCTTCGAGCACAACATACTCTTACATGATTCACAGTACTATTAACAGACGTATGCCTAATGAAAGTCTAATGTGATTTTTTGACATATGCAGCTAATATTAGTGGGTATGTTGTTGTATACCCACAGGTTGTTTCGGTCAAAATGTATGCTCAGCAACTGTGTCTATTAAAAAATTTACGTCATAGATATTTCCACCACTTTTATTAAGACGAAATCATGTCACACTTTGTAAGTGGATAGCGAAATAATTTTCATTCACCTTTTAACACATCGAAACATACACTCCTGGAAATGGAAAAAAGAACACATTAACACCGGTGTGTCAGACCCACCATACTTGCTCCGGACACTGCGAGAGGGCTGTACAAGCAATGATCACACGCACGGCACAGCGGACACACCAGGAACCGCGGTGTTGGCCGTCGAATGGCCCTAGCTGCGCAGCATTTGTGCACCGCCGCCGTCAGTGTCAGCCAGTTTGCCATGGCATACGGAGCTCCATCGCAGTCTTTAACACTGGTAGCATGCCGCGACAGCGTGGACGTGAACCGTATGTGCAGTTGACGGACTTTGAGCGAGGACGTATAGTGGGCATGCGGGAGGCCGGGTGGACGTACCGCCGAATTGCTCAACACGTGGGGCGTGAGGTCTCCACAGTACATCGATGTTGTCGCCAGTGGTCGGCGGAAGGTGCACGTGCCCGTCGACCTGGGACCGGACCGCAGCGACGCACGGATGCACACCAAGACCGTAGGATCCTACGCAGTGCCGTAGGGGACCGCACCGCCACTTCCCAGCAAATTAGGGACACTGTTGCTCCTGGGGTATCGGCGAGGACCATTCGCAACCGTCTCCATGAAGCTGGGCTACGGTCCCGCACACCGTTAGGCCGTCTTCCGCTCACGCCCCAACATCGTGCAGCCCGCCTCCAGTGGTGTCGCGACAGGCGTGAATGGAGGGACGAATGGAGACGTGTCGTCTTCAGCGATGAGAGTCGCTTCTGCCTTGGTGCCAATGATGGTCGTATGCGTGTTTGGCGCCGTGCAGGTGAGCGCCACAATCAGGACTGCATACGACCGAGGCACACAGGGCCAACACCCGGCATCATGGTGTGGGGAGCGATCTACACTGGCCGTACACCACTGGTGATCGTCGAGGGGACACTGAATAGTGCACGGTACATCCAAACCGTCATCGAACCCATCGTTCTACCATTCCTAGACCGGCAAGGGAACTTGCTGTTCCAACAGGACAATGCACGTCCGCATGTATCCCGCGCCACCCAACGTGCTCTAGAAGGTGTAAGTCAACTACCCTGGCCAGCAAGATCTCCGGATCTGTCCCCCATTGAGCATGTTTGGGACTGGATGAAGCGTCGCCTCACGCGGTCTGCACGTCCAGCACGAACGCTGGTCCAACTGAGGCGCCAGGTGGAAATGGCATGCCAAGCCGTTCCACAGGACTACATCCAGCATCTCTACGATCGTCTCCATGGGAGAATAGCAGCCTGCATTGCTGCGAAAGGTGGATATACACTGTACTAGTGCCGACATTGTGCATGCTCTGTTGCCTGTGTCTATGTGCCTGTGGTTCTGTCAGTGTGATCATGTGATGTATCTGACCCCAGGAATGTGTCAATAAAGTTTCCCCTTCCTGGGACAATGAATTCACGGTGTTCTTATTTCAATTTCCAGGAGTGTAGAAAGTATAACCTTCGTTTCGGTAAAGGCCGCAATCATATAGTATAATTACATAGGTTGTAGAATTCGGAAGTTCGTTTACTACTTCATCCGTTTTATCCTAAATGCACAAATTACAAACATCATTCCTGCGAAAGATACGAGGCTATTTCTCAAACTGTGAAACTCATATCTTCTATTCCCATTTCATATAAATTGCATTGGAAACTACAGTTTAAAATTTGCACTGCTGAAGGAGTCGAGAGCTATATTACTCTGATATTGAGATAATAAAATTCCGGAAGACACTTCCAAAGGCTTCGAAACGGATTACACAGTACTTTGAGTTGCTCGTGTGAATGAGACTGCTGCTGTTGTAGACTCATCTTCAATTCTAGTTTGATTTACCATATCAGTTTCATGATATTTAATACGCAATTAATTCCTGTCCATAAAGAAAAAAAATGCAGTATTGTACTATCGTATAAATGAGGATTATGTTTTCATTTTTCATATACAGAAGTTACCCAGGCTGCAGCAACGAGAGCCGCTAAGAAAAAGCAACATGAGACTTATTTTCAGGACAAATAAACCCCCTTACCGAGATACACACGATGATACACTAAAACCAACGTCGAAGGACGTAATTAAATTCGTCGGCTCAGGCAAGTAGTTTTCACATTAGTAACAGTGATTGATCTGAATATCAACAACAAAACATAAATGTTGTATTTCATATACGGCAATTAGTTTAAACAGCGCTAACGGAAGTCCAATTACGTTTAATTAGCACGTTAAAACAAATATCAAACAGTGTTTCACGTAATCTGAAATTTAATAATTTCAGCTGAGTGGTGTGTACCATCAACCAGTAAATATTTTAAATAATCGGTTAGCATATTTAAAAAAGCAACATTTTGTAAAGTATGAACTTCACTCTTTTGATAAACGTAATTGTGTTTGGTTTCTGTCTTCCTCAAGAACTAAAATTATTAGTAATATTTATTAATTAGGAAGACCTGTCGTTACTCTGACGTAATGTTGTATGACACGATTGAAGAAGAATTCAAAAAACACAATCTACGCTCCGAAAGGAGCACAATGTGGAAGATGTGTTTCAGTCCACTCCACTTTACTACGAAAATATTTCAGTCGGTAGAAAAACTAGTATGCTACTCTTCATCATTTACCTGAATTTGGTGGGTGAGTGTTTGCTTACAAGTAGAGTAAGTAGCAAGAAGAAAAACGCTCATTTATAAAGCTATTTCAAATCGGAGCATGTCCTAAAATTTATAGTTTATTACAATCATCAGCAGATTATCTCAGGACATGAGGAACAAGACTACTTGTCCTTTACATATGTTAAGTAATAACAATCGACGGTGCTGATATGGATTACGATCTGTCTCGAGAATCGATACCCTCAAATATGCTATATGTTGAGTCTTTGTAATCAGAGTTTCATATATAAAACTATGTTGTTCCCTGTATGTTTTTCCCCATTATACCTGATCACCTGAACAATGTGTAATACTCTCTATAAATGAAAGCACATCTTGTGGCAGGGATCGAGTGCTTTTAACATTCACTGTGACTCGAATGTCCTTTGTGAGGTAACGGGCGAGTTGTGGCGCCCTGAAAATATTCTAAGTTCGGACGAAGCAGTGGCCGCACGAGCCCCTAGGCCAGCCGGGGCCCGGCAGCAAACACGTGATGCCGCACAACGGCCGGACCGCGTGGGCCATCGAACACGTGGCTGGGAATTCCTTGGTGACGCTGTACGCCGGGAGGGCCAAAGATGGTGGACTTTGTGAAACCTTAATGGCAGATATTTCACAGTTCGTATAGAAATTAATAGTAGCCAGATGAATCATGAGACCTCAGAAAGAAACATGTACATTACCATTATTTGCACAACGATTCAGATGGTGTAATCAGACTTTCAATATATTTATTAGTCTAAAGTTTAGTATCTGACGATAAATTATATAAGTAACACCCAGCAACGAATTACCAAAGTCTAAACGCTTCATCCGACTTTGTCGATCTATGTGTCTTTAGAAAGCTATTAGTGTAAACCTAAATTGGTATGAATTACAGGCATGTAGCTTGAATAGTGCATGAGTTACTGGAGTTCAAAGTGGCCGATTATTATCTATCGTGTCAGGCCATGAGTACCCCTCAGTTACACGAAAAAACGTTAGCATCATGCTTATAAATATATTTATTCATCTATGTCTTTGTTTATATCCGATATATACTATTCACGAAGAAATTGGTTAAATGTTTACTGTGTTTTAGTAAGCACAGAGACATTAGGCTACTGGCCCACCTTTTGTTCTATTCCTTTGATATATGTTTATTTGTTTAGTATCTAATAATGTGTGTTAGAGCGTGCTTATAGTCCAGCCATAGGAATATTTATTTAATTTCAAATTACTTGAATGCAACTCCAGTAATTCGTATGTGTTTAAATATGTTTATGAGCGTACGTGGGATTGAAGACATGGCGCGAGCGCTCTAGCCAATCACAGTGCTCGTGAATGGGGAGACTGGATGGAAGCGAGTACGGGAGGGTACGGCATATGACACGGGAAGTGCTGCACGCGACGGCGCGACGGACGCGGAGTCTGCGGAAGGACTTGGATAATGGAGCGGTTTACGAGTGGTCGCGAGAGATAGAAATACCGGGTGAACAAAAAGTCAGTATAAATTTGAAAACTGAATAAATCACAGAATAATGTAGATGGAGAGGTACAAATTGACAAACATGCTTGGAATGACACTGGGTTTTATTAGAACCAAAAACAATTCAAAAGTTAGAAAAATGTCCGACAGATGGCGCTTCATCTGATCAGAATAGCAATAATTAGCATAACAAAGTAAGACAAAGCAAAGATGATGCTCTTTACAGGAAATGCTCAATATCTCCACCATCATTCCTCAACAATAGCTGTAGACGAGGAATAATGTTATGAACAGCACTGTAAAGCATGTCCGGAGTTATGGTGAGGCATTGGCGTCGGATGTTGTCTTTCAGCATCCCTAGAGATGTCGGTCGATCACGATACACTTGCTGGCTTGAGTGGCCAAGTGGTTCTAGGCGCTCCAGTCTGGAATCGCGTGACCGCTACGGTCGCAGGTTCGAATCCTGCCTCGGGCATGGATGTGTGTGATGTCCTTAGGTTAGTTAGGTTTAAGAAGTTCTAAGTTATAGGGGACTGATGATCTCAGAAGTTAAGTCCCATAGTGCTCAGAGCCACTTAACCATTTTTGAACGATACACTTGCGACTCCAGGTAACCTCAAAGCCAATAATCGCACGGACTGAGGTCTGGGGACCTGGGAGGCCAAGCATGACGAAAGTGGCGACTGAGCACACTGTGAAAGGTATAGGTTAATGTTAGTCAGGGCCATTCTTTTGTAGGGATTTTTGAAAGTCAGAATGCGTTGCGCTAAAAATATTGTGCGTCAGTTTAAGCACAGTCATGTATAATTTTTCTAAGGGGACGTTTCAACACGATCACCACCAAACGACGCGCAAGAGATCTTTTACGCGTCTAGCAATATGGGGTGGAGCGCCATCCTGCATAGACATCGTACGTTCCAGCGGGTGTCTATCAGCCAGGCTGGGGATGATGCGATTCTGTAATATATCGGCGTACCTCTCACCCGTCCCGGTAGCAGTTACAAAACCAGAATCACGCATTTACTCAAAGAATAAAGGACCGATAACGCTAGATGTGGTAAATCCAACCCATATCGTGACTTTCTCGTCGTGCAGTGGAGTTTCCACGACAGCTCTAGGAATGTCGGTATACCAAATTCTGCAGTTGTGGGCGTTGACAGACCCTCGGAGCGTGAAATGAGCTTCGTCGGTCCAAAAACGTTATTCAAACAATCGTCATCTTCCGCCATCTTTTGAAACGCCCAGACCGCAAATGCCCTCCGCTTCACTAAATCGCCAGGTAACAGTTCGCGATGCCGATGGATTTTGTACGGATAGCATCGGAGGGTACGCCTAAGTGCCAACAAAACAGTAGTGTATGGAATGCTGGTGCGACGTGCGACTGTACGAACGCTGACTTCCCCGTGCATAGACGAACCCGCTGCAGTCCCCATTTCTTCCTAAACTGTCTCAGCAGCATTACACCTTGAGTTCAGTCGGCCACTACGGGGTCTATCGTCTAAACAACCCGTGGCTTCGAACTTCGAAATCATTCTCGCCACAGGTGCATTTGTCAACGGACCTTAACACGTTCGAATCCCCTTCCAATGGCGGTAGGACCTTATCGCTGAACTAGCACATTCCCCATTCTGATAATACAGTTTCACTAAAAGCGCCTTTTCAGGTAACCTCAACATGGTGCGACTGCTGGCGCATCTGATTCTCTCTCTTTTTTTTTTTTTTCTTTATTGTATTTCAAGTCCCCATCGGGGTGGGCTGGCAGCAGCACATGCGCTGCTCTTCAGCCGAAAGACATAGAACAAACAAGAGAAGACATTTAAAAATAACAAAGGAGAGAATATGGTCAACATAGATATAAAAAAAGGGGGAACATCATGGAAGGCAATAGACAAAAAAACGGGGTGACTGTAAAATGGAGATAAAAAACTGTTTAAAAGTAGCACACACAAAAAGCCACACCCTGCGACAATTAAAAGAACACAAGGCACAGTATGACTGGAGCATAAAAGGTATTGGCGGATGGCGTAGCACATCACAAACACTGACGGCGAACCTCAAGGCAGTAAACAATTAAAATCACACCTCTTGATGCACAGGAGAAACAGCACTAAGCACAACACTGATGTGGCACACTGACAATGATCAAAACAGAGGTTCTGCCAGATGCAAGGAGATGAGGAAGACTGGAAGAAGGGAGGGAGGGGAAGAGTGGGGGGCGCGCTGAGGAGGGGCAGGTAGGGAGGGATGTGGGAAGGAAAGAGGCAAGTATGGGGTGCAGGGTCTCATGGGAGGGGGGGGGGGAAAGGAGGAAAATCCGCTGTGGGAGAAGGAGGGAAGAGGAAAAAGGGGGCCCTGGGGAGGGGGGGGGCCAAGGCCAGGTTATAGTTGGAAGGAAGGGTAGATGTCACGGTGAAGTTCGTCATCCGGGAGGGGGAGGCGTTGGAAATTGCCCTGATGAAGGAGATGGAGGGTGTGGAGGTGGAGAGAGGGAGGGATACAGCGATAGAGGTGCGGTAATGGGCGGGGGGTGGAGAGGAAGGAGGAAACCAGAGGGTGGGGGGGATCAAGCCTGCGGACAATGTAAAGGATGCGGAGATGTTGGAGGAACAGGAGTAGGTGGGGGAAGGAGATGATTCTCTCTCTCATTACAGCTCCTTTTATACACGATTGTCATGCGCAGTCACTGACGTTTTGCTGTCCAGCGCCATCTGTCGGACACTTTGTGAACTTTGTTTTCCTTTTGATTCTAATAAAACCCCATGTCATTCCAAGGATGTGTGTCAATTTTTACCCTTTATCTACATTATTCCGTGGCTTATTAACTTTTCAAATTTATACTGACTTTTTGATCACCCGATATTTCGGAGTGCCGACTTGTGAGCTTGTGAGATTTCCGTGATTTCTACAGTGAAGTCGTAGTACGTATTTGGAAGTGAATATCTTGCGAGCTATGTTGTTGTTCATAACTAATTACGTGAAGTAGAAATCTATTGTTACCCTGTTATTTAACTTATATTTTATTTAATTGCTTGACCATCGATACCAATAATTGTTTGGCAGAAATATACCGCATTCTGAAAAGTACTTCTACTATTGTACTCATAATTTAAAGTCGTTAAGGTAGTACCTGCAGATTTTATTTAATTGCAATCTTTCATTCATAAATTTATATGTTAGATTCATAATTCGCAATTGCCGACTGCTAGAAACCTTCGACCATTCGATTCAAGTGTGTACTCTTATCGTATACTGTAGACTCAGCAGTATTTGGCCTGTAATGCGGCAGCCCCTAGACAACGAAACCAGCCAAAACTTTTAATACTGCAACTCTGATTCTGAGGGTGTGTAGCTGACGACCACCACCACCAGTACACATTTATTGTGAAAGCCCGCACCTTCAACATTTGAAAATGCACTAATTCACGAAACAATGTAAGTAGAGAGGTAAAAATTGACAGAGGTGCCTGAAATGACATGAGGTTTTATTGAAACCGAAAACGAGAGCAAAAACTGGCAAACATATGATGCTGGATAGCAACATATAATTGAGGCAGCATGTGAATCGTAAAATGAATCGTGAAATGAGTTGCAGTTAAAGGGGAGTCAGATCATGCTTACCCTGGATGATGAACACCTGTTGGAAGGTACGATTTTTATGCAGTATGGTGCTCCGTCTCATATTGCTGCACGTGTGAAAATCTCCTGGGCACACTGTTTAGGGAGGTTCGCTGCTGAGTGACCACGTACGTAATACTTGGCCTCACGTGTCCCGAGACCTCATTCGCTGTGATTATTGGTTGTAGGTTTACCAGATGTCGCAAGTACACTGCGGTAGTCCGACCTCATTAGGGGTGCTAAAACGCAAAATCCGAGGGCACTTTCTCACCGTACCTACTGATATTCTGTACAGTGACGTTCGCAACATTGCCCCTATCGCTGATGAATGCCGGCCAACACGTTCAGCGCATGTTATAGAGAACATCGTCATTACTAGAAATCAGTTGTTATGCCGATTATTGCTTTTGTATCAAGTGAAACATTATTTGTTGGTCATTTTATGCACTTCTATTATTTTCAGTATAACCCCATTTCATTTCAAGCACGTGTGTAAATTTTTGCCTGTCTACCAACATTATTCCGTAAAGTATTGAATTTTCAAATGTTACGGGGCTTTTGGGTCACCCTGTATTTTGTAACAACACGTGTAATGGTCTTCTACTCATTCAGTTTAATAACTTTTCACGTTTGTGAGTATTGTATTCAAAATGCAAAACTTCAGAATTTTTTCCTTATCCCAGGCCGGCGCTTTTACCTTGTACCCTAAGCCTTTTTTTTTGACGGAAGATTGCCGGCCGGAGTAGCCGAGCGGTTCTAGTCGCTAAGCCTGGAACTGCGCGACCGCTACGGTGCCAGGTTCGAATCCTGCCTCGGGCATGGATGTGTGTGATGTCCTTAGGTTAGTTAGGTTTAAGTAGTTCTAAGTTCTAGGGGACTGATGACCTCAGATGTGAAGTCCCATAGTGCTCAGAGCCATTTGAACCATTTTTGACGGAAGACTACTCCTTCTGTCGACTGTATCATGTCTTCAGCGTTTCGCCAAAATATTAAAAATGTAATATAAAATTACTTTAACGGTGCTGTCGTGATCCCTTCTACACGCTTCTGATATCACCTTGTTCCGCCAACAGATGGCAGTGTAGTCGCATGGAAACAACATACACTATTGATGCAGTACAGGACAGAAGGTTGTGATATAATTTATAAAATGTGAGGAGGAAATGGCTAAAGAATCGTTTTGTAATAATTACATTTCTATCTCTGTTTCCTGATGGGCACAAAAACCTCGACAAACATTTAATATGAAAAAGGACATTATTCCGCCAGGCTTCTCGAATACTGTCGCTTTTCTAATTTATTGTGGTTGTGAGGCATATCCAGAGAAAACTGTAAACATATAATAACTTCTAAATTTCTTACTTCACGTCTTACAGTTTAGGGTAACAATATTTTTCTTCGTCTCGTACAATTAAATCATACGAAAATTGTTATAATAAATAGTTATTACTGACGTCAGGTTATTCTGCACAAGAATAGTGACGTCTTGCAGTTGTGCTAGGCGCGGGCGGCGTATGGGAAAATCTGCTCTCATAATGAAAGCCCTTCGGACCGAATACAGAGAACTGTACACATATCAGAGACTAAAGAAGGAATGGCCATACTGCGCATGATGTAGGTGATATCACGGTTTAGTCGAGGTTTAAATTAGAATCTGGAAGCATCCTTCCAATTGCTGCTTAAACTTATACTGCGTGTGATAAGGTTGTAATGTAAATAATGATTCAGCTAAAAAGAAATATGGAATAATGTTGTTGCTATTGCTGTTGTCTTCAGGCCGGGGGTTAGAATAGGCCCGAGGTATTCCTGCCTGTGGTAAGAGGCGACAAAAAGCAGTCTCACACGTTACGTGACGGTCCCCTGTCGGGCTTGACCACCATCTTTCTAAATTTTTCCAAAGAGCGAGCCAATTAGGGAGGGGCGCCTTACATGGTGAATCGTGTCCATCGTGCATTGAGATCTTTAGCCCACTTTCACGTCGTCGCATTGCAGTCCCGCTCATTTTCCATCTCTTGGGTGACACCATCCTGGGTGCGTTTTCTACCATGCGCTATGCAGTGTCGATTTCTGCGCTGACGATGACCATGGACTTCTTAGGACCTAATATCCAGCACGGTAGCGAGTCCGTTGTGCTGGGGCCGGCATGTAACCTGTTGGTTGTAGCCCCCTGACAACACAGGGATCGCTCTGCCGATGCCTGCGCCGTTAGCTCCCCACGTATGCCATGGAGTAGACGCCCATCTCCCTGGAGCATCGGGACTCCCGCCAATGGTCATCCTGCCAAGTGGCCCTAGTTTAGGCTGCGACAGACCTGCCTTTTCCTTTTTATTCTCTGCTCTCTTGTTTTTACCCCTTCTACCTGTTTCTTGCTTCTGTGTGGTTTTCTTTTCCCGTTTTGTTCATAGTAGTGTTGGTTGTCCTTCTGTGGTTCTTCTGGTTCTTCTTTCTCCTGTTATTGTGCTGTACGTCTCATTTCTTTTCTGCTTTTCCTTGTATAGTTATTTTACCCGGGACAAGGAACCGATGACCTAGCAGTTTTCTCTTTCCTCCCGCCCCTCCCTTTCTCTTTTAAACCAACCAACCAACCAACGAATCGATACTGGATGGCAGATCAAATGAAACACTGCACCTTATCAGAAGAATCACGTTTCTGGTTACAGAAGGGTGCCGACCGTGATGAGATACGTCGCAGGTGCTCGAAACGGAAACCGCGCCACAGACGCGAACCGCTGCGGGAAACTGTATGCTACGAGAGATATTCACCTGGACTTCCACTTGAACTGTGGTCAACGTTCGGTCGTACCATGGCAGTTGTGTAATACGTGAACATGACTGAGAACCATCTATATCATATCACGCTGTGTAATTGCTTGACTCTGAAATTAACTAATAGATGAGGTCAGTTACGGCGCAAATGGACTGTGTGTTGAATAGTTAACAGTTATTCGTGAACTTTGTGTGTTTATCAAGCGTTGAATTTTCCTGATTTATTGGAAACACAAATTTTACACATTCTTTCTTTACTTATTTCGTGGACAAATGTTAGACACAGCACTATTGCTGAAATAAACTACTTTTCTTTCTGCATTGCGCGCAGGACCCAGTAGGGACACTCTGAATGTTGAATTCAGTGTTTCACTGACTCGTACCGATCGCCGGACAAATCACTAAATTACATCCGTAGTTCCTACCCGACAAGTCACAAACACTTAAGCAGTCTTGCATGCACGAACTACGCTACAGGCCACTAAAATTACTACACCAACAAGAAATGCAGATGATAAACGGGTATTCATTGGACAGATATATTATACTAGAACTGACATGTGATTACATTTTCACGCAATTTTGGTGCTTAGATCCTGAGAAATCAGTACCCAGAACAACCGCCTCTGGCCGTAATAATGGCCTTGATACGCCTGGAGATTGAGTCAAACAGAGCTTCGATGGCGTGTACAGGTACAGCTGCCCATGCAATTTCAACACGATACCATAGTTCATCAAGCAATATTGGTGCTTAGATCCTGAGAAATCAGTACCCAGAAGAACCACCTCTGGCCGTAATAATGGCCTTGATACGCCTGGAGATCGAGTCAAACAGAGCTTGGATGGCGTGTACAGGTACAGCTGCCCATGCAATTTCTACACGATACCATAGTTCATCAAGAGTAGTGACTGGCGTATTGTGACGGACCAGTTGCTCGGCCACCATTGACCAGACGTTTTCAATTGGTGAGAGATCTGGAGAATGTGCGGGCCAGGCCAGCAGTCGAACATTTTCTGTATCCAGAAAGGCCCGTACAGGACCTGCAACATGCGGTCGTGCATTATCGTGCTGAAATGTTGGGTTTCGCAGGGATCGAATGAAGGGTAGAGCCACGGGTCGTAACACATCTGAAATATAACGTCCACTGTTCAAAGTGCCGTCAATGCGAACAAGAGGTGACAGAGACGTGTAACCAATGGCACCCCATACCATCACGCCGGGTGATACACCAGTATGGTGATGACGAATACTCGTTTCCAATGTGCGTTCACCGCGATGTCACCAAACACGGAAATGCTGAAAATGTCGTCGAATTGCTCGTGCAGATGGTTGTTGTCTTGCAAACGTCCCCATCTGACGACTCAGGGATCGAGACGTGGCTGCACGATCCGTTACAGCCATGCGGATAAGATGCCGGTCATCTCGACTGGTAGTGATACGAGGCGGTTTGGATCCAGCACGGCGTTCCGTATTACCATCCTGAACCCACCGATTCCATATTCTGCTAACAGTCATTGTATCTCGACCAATGCGAGCAGCAATGTCGCGATACGACAAGCAACAATCGCGATAGGCTACAATCCGACCTTTATCAAAGTCGGAAACGTGATGGTACGCATTTCTCCACCTTACACGAGGCATCACAAAAACGTTTCACCAGGCAACGCCGGTCAACTGCTGTTTGTGTATGAGAAATCGTTTGGAATCTTTCCTCATGTCAGCACGTTGTAGGTGTCGCCATCGGCGCCAACGTTGTGTGAATGCTCTGAAAAGGTAATCATTTGCGTATCACAGCATCTTTTTTCTGTCGGTTAAATTTCGCGTCTGTGGCACGTCATCTTCGTGGTATAGCAATTTTAATGGCTAGTAGTGTAATTATTACCCCTGGCGTAGCGACAACCCTTTCTGCGGCTTAGTCGCCGTGCGGCCCACTAATCTGGCGCTACCTCGCGGCTCCACTGTTCGCCAACGCCATGCGTCAGGGCGATCCAGCGTCGTGCGTTGTTTGTTGCGACGGCTGAGTCGCGATTACTGGCGCGGGATGTCGGAACTTGCCGCGACGTTGGCGGAAATGGCGGGAGGCTGTAAACTACGGCTGGCGGGGCTAATCAGCAAAGGCCCGCGCCCACAGCCGGCGACCGCCGCTAGCCGTCTCCGACATCCTCTGCTACGTCTCATCTCTCCACAACAAACTTCGACTGCCCGAGTAACTTTGTCGCCTCCGTTCCTTGCCCTACCAAATTTGCGACCGTATTCCTCCCTTCTATTTTATGTCACGTCACCAGCATACAATCACCAACAATGTCTGACGTTTCTCTGTCTGTTATATCTAGTCTCTTAACATTTTGTTGGAGTAATATTCCTGAGAAGAAGGGGCCGTCCATTTACATTGTTAAGTATCTACAGATTGTTTCATTGAGTTTTGATGATAATTGAGATCCGAGGATTATGGTTTACCACTAAATATAAATTTCTTGTAATGAACACCTCACGTTCACCGCATGATTATTTTTTTTTAATTTTTTTGTCTTTTGCGAAATATTACCGTCTTCTGCTTTCCTCTACTATTAGAAGACCTATGGGACTATTCTGTCACCTTTTAGTTTCAGTTTTCTGTGTTTATCTACTATCCGTCTAGAATCTACAGGTTTAAAAGGAGGGTGTATCATACTCTTAGTTTATGCATTAGTGACAAAAGTCTCAAATTTGTTAGCTACAGCTAGATTTATTGTATCGAATGTCAGACTGGATTCGTCTGTTTTGAAGTTATTGTGAAAATAATATATGAAATATCGTTAAAGGGAGGTTAGCATTAACGACTTACACGACTAAAAGCAAGAAAATTAAGGTGAGCTTAATGTTTGTGTAAGGAATGTAGAATAAACAGTGTAGAGCCAATGGAACTGTACCAAATAAATTTCAGGTTCTAAGCTGCCAATGCCAGTCACTTTTAAATTAGAAGAACGCAAAGGAGGAGATTCTATTATGTAAGAACGCAAATCCAAGAATACCGACATCTGCATATTCGTCCAGTGAGTCTTATTATTTACGTTACTATGGCACATGATACGCTTTCGTGTGAAGAGTGGCAGGGGAAGGTTGTTATCCAAGCTGTAATACTTACAGCTGCCATACAGTTTTTTAAAATGTATTCTTTGGTCACACAGTAACACAAAAGGTGACAAGTTCCATCAATAAATTTCGGTGTCTGTGTTCATCCCGTGATGCTACAATTATTCCCAGCAAGAGGTGGGCTCTTCCAAGATATTAATGCTTCTGCTCTGAGAGCTCAAAATATACATGAACATCTTAATTTATTCATAACTAAATATCATCGTTCTATATTAACATGTATTATCCATCATGTCTCTTTTCCGGCCGGGGTGGCCGAGCGGTTCTATGCGCTACAGTCTTGAACCACGCGACCGCGATCGCACGTTCGAATCCTGCCTCGGGCATGGATGTGTGTGATGTCCTTAGGTTAGTTAGGTTTAAGTAGTTCTAAGTTCTGAAATGTAACGTCCATTGTTCAAAGTGCCGTCAATGCGAACAAGAGATGACCGAGACGTTTAATCAGTGGCACCCCACACCATCACGCCGGGTGATAAGACAGTATGACGATGACGAATACACGATTCCAATGTGCGTTCACCGCGATGTCGTCAAACACGGATGCGACCATCATGATGCTGTAAACAGAACCTGGATTCATCCGAAAAAAATGACGTTTTGCCATTCGTGCACCCAGGTTCGTCGTTGAGTACACCATGTGAGTGATGCAGCGTCAAGGGTAACCGCAGCCATGGTCTCCGAGCTGATAGTCCATGCTGCTCCAAACGTCGTCGAACTGTTCGTGCAGATGGTTGTTGTCTTGCAAACGTCCCCATCTGTTGACTCAGGAATAGAGACGCGGCCGCACGATCCGTTACAGCCATGAGGATAAGATGCCTGTTATCTTGACTGGTAGTGATACGAGGCGGTTGGGATCCAGCACGGCGTTTCGTATTACCCTCTTGAACCCACCGATTACATATTCTGCTAACAGTCATTGGATCTCGAACTACGCGAGCAGCAATGTCGCGATACGATAAACCGCAATCGCGATAGGCTACAATCCGACCTTTATCAAAGTAGGAAACGTGATGGTACGCATTTCTCTTCCAAACACGAGGCATGACAACAACGTTTCACCAGGCAACGCTGGTCAGCTGCTTTTTGTGTATGAAAAATCGTTTGGAATCTTTTCTCATGTCAGCACGTTGTAGGTGTCACCACCGGCGCCAACGTTGTGTGAATGCTCTGAAAAGCTAATCATTTGCATATCACAGCATCTTCTTCCTGCCTGTTATATTTCGCGTCTGTAGTACGTCATCTTCATGGTGTAGCAATTTTAATGGCCAGTAGTGTAGATATTCGCTCATGTGCACAAGTTACAGGACGGTAGATTTACTTTGAGAGGGCTAGAAGCAGCGGACGTGGTAGAAGCAGTGGAAGAAAAGAGACAGGACACTATAGACGATGAATGCAGCGGAAATGAAAAGAGCGAGAAACCTAAATGGGAGAAGACCGGAGCTTTTGCTTAACTGTTTGACAAATGGAAAACAGGACATATACATTGTTGGGAAACATTATGAGAATCAGAGGGAAAGGGCTACATCTTAAAATCAACACTGCACGAGCAGAGTACAGAATAGCATGTTTCAGAGGTGACGCTCACGGCAGTCGTGTTTTATACATGTGTGTCTCCAAAATGGCATTTGTAAAGGAAGTGCGTCCAAAGCAGAGAGGCGTGATTGAGTTTCTTTTGACCGAAAGCCAAAGCATCGAGCATATTCATAGGTGCTTTCAGGATGTCCGGAGACATGGCAGTGAACAAAAAGCACGGTGAGTCGTTGGGTGAGGGGTTGTCGTAATCGGAACAAGGCCGCCCAGAAACCTCTCTCACCCACTCTGCAGACCATATCCCGCACTTTCCGATTTCGATCTGTTTGGTCCAACGACAGATGCACTCCACTGGGAGCAGTACGTGTATGATGGGAGGTTATTGATGCAGCGAGACTTTGGCTCCGACGTCGCCGAGTAGGGAGGTACCGTGCGGCCTTCCCAGTAAGGTGGCGTATGGCCGTTGCATTGAACGGAGCTTATGTTAAAAAATACGAGGGTAATCCCAAAAGTAAGGTCTCCTATTTTTTATAAGTAAATAGACCTGTTTATTTCCACAATGGTTTTCATCAGTTTACAGCTTGAACATTTAGCTATTTTTCGGCATAATCACCATTTCTGTCGTGCATTATTGTAGACGCTCTGGCAGATTTTGTATTCCCATGTCATACCAGCTCGCCGCCATGCTGTTCAGAAAGTTATTAACCTCTTCTTTCACCTCGTCGTCGGAGCTGAATCGCTTTCCGAGCAAATGTTCTTTTAACCTAGGGAATAGGTGACAGTCACTGGGCGCCAAGTCAGGACTATAGGGTGGGTGGGTGATTATGTTCCACTGAAACCGTTGCAGGGGGGGGGGGGGGGATGGGGGGCAACGGTTTGCCGAGCGATGTGTGGGCGAGCGTTGTCATCGAGAATGTGTACGCCCTTGCTCAACATTCCTCTTCTCCGGTTCTAAATTGCCAGTTTGAGTTTTTTCAGAGTCTTACAGTACCTGTCAGCGTTAATTGTGGTCCCAGCTATTCAACTCCGACGACGAGGTGAAAGAAGAGGTTCATAGCTTTCTGAACAGCAAGGCAGCAGACTGATATGACATTGGCATGCAAAAACTGCCACAGCGTCTACAAAAATGCATCGACAGAAATGGTGATTATGTCGAAAAATAGGTAAATGTTCAAGCTGTAAACTGATGTAAACCATTGTAGAAACAAACTGGTCTATGTACTTATAAAAAAATAGGAGACCTTAGTTTTGGGATTACCCTCGTAGGGTTTTGTATCCAAAAGAGTGGAGAATTATATGGTGTATTTTAATTATGAATGAAACCAAACGGCTTTCGTACAAAAAAGACAGAAGAATATGTTGCGTTACCTATTGAACGTCCCTCGTAGGTAAGTTAGAACTTGTGATTATAATGAGATGCCAAATAATTAATTTATTTTACGATGTATGGTCGTGCACGAGTATTGAGGAGGTATGAGAGATTCACTGTTCATTTCGCAGTAAATGCTTCCCCCTGAACTCATCTCACCAGAAGACGTAGGAGAATGTTTTCTGGAAAATGATTCGTACACAAGTCCAGGATAGATGGTATTCGATGTATAATATTCGATGGTCATGTTGTCTTCATTGACACAATCTCTTTGCATTTGTCCGTTATCAGACTTGAGTAAGTGGTGACAACATTTTGGGTGTCGGATGTAACAGTGCCATGAACCCTACATGTTCATCGGAGCAGCAGCAAGGGCAGCGGCAGCTGGTTGAGACCTGCACTGCACGCACACTGCCGTCCCGGCCCTATTACGGGCGCAGCGGGATTAGATTAGCGCCCCTGCCCTTTGTGCACCTGGCTTCTCGGCTTTTTCCTGGAGCCGGTTGTTTGTCCTTTCCCACTCCTCTCGCGCTTTTATGTAGCGCCGACGCAGCGTTGCAGGACAGCACAAAGGACTCTCGTGTTGTGGCTGGTTTTTCATTTCTGAATGTCTTTCAGTAAACACTGCAGATTTTCCGCCAGCCATGTTGCCTGTGCTTCTTGAATTAAATCGCTTTTACATTAAGTAATATGCCGTTGTGTGATGAACAATGTAATGCTGGAGGTAGCTGTAGCTGGTACTTTGTGGGCCGCATGATTTGTGGGTGTGTCATGAAAGTGTTACCTTAAGAGGGACCTATAGGCAGATTTATATTTAAAAAAAAAAAAAAAACTGCGAGTAAGCTTGAGCCTATTGCTCACGAGAATAAATGAAACGTAATTTTCATGTATTACCTTTCATTTTGGCACCAAAGTGTTACATTAATCGACCTTGTACCATAATTAACAGGTATACCTGCTCATTTAGGTAAACATCTTCTTCCACAATTCCGTAGCGTTTATCGCGTCTATTACGGGGTCCACGATTTCAGGATTTAATAAATTATATTTGTTATTTAGGTATATCGCCTGAAGCACTTCTTGACGCCAAAGTCGTCAAGGTAACATAAGTGAGAGAAGTCTTTTGTCCTATGTGTCTGTCAGTCGAGCGGCAGGCCACGAATTCCTGTCCGTGCCAACCTATTCATCTCGGAGTAGTACTTCCACCCAATGTCCTGAATTAGATGTTCTATGTATTCCGGGCTCAATCCTTCCCTACGGTTTTCACCCTTTACAGTTCCCTCCAGTACCGTGGAGTCATTCCTTGATATCTTGAAGGAAGCCCTATCATCCTCTCCCATCATCTTCATAGTGTTTGCCAGATAACGCTTTCTTGCTAGATTCTAGGGAGAACATATATTTTCCTTATCCTATCTAAAAAACTAAACTCCTGTCGAACAGGCAATGAAGGCCCAATGGAACCGACCAGCAGCTGTGTCATCCTCAGCCCACAGGTGTCACTGGATGCGGGTATGGAGGGGCATGTGGTGAACACACCGCTCGCCCGGCCGTATGTCAATCCTATCTGTCCACCTGATTTTCAACAATCTTCTGTAGCACCACATATCAAACACTTTGATTATCTTCTGTTGCGTCTTTCGTCACTGTCCATGACTCACTACATATAGTACTGTGCTCAGAGTACATTGTCAGAGATGTATGTCTGATACTAGGAGACTTCTCTTGGTCAGGAATGATCTCTCTGCGTGTGCAAGTCTCCTTTCGGCGTCCTCCGTTATGGATTATTTTGCTGCCAAGGGAGCTGAATTCCTTGACTTCCTCTGCTTCGTGATTATCAGTTTTGTTGTTAAGTTTGTCGTTATACTCAATTCTGCCACTTCTCTTTACTTTTGCTTTTTTCCTGTTTAATCTCAGTCGATATTCTGTATTCACTAGACTGTTCAGTTCATTCAATAGAATTCTTCTTCACTTTTACTGAGAAAATCAGTGACATATTGTAATTTTAGGCTCCCTGTCCTTTCTACCAGAATTTTAAATCCACTTCTTTTATGTATAGTTTGAGCAACAACGGCGAAAGATTACATCCCTTACTTCCAACGTTTTTAATCCGAGCCCTTTGCACTTGGTCTTCCAGTCTTATTTTTCCTTTACGGTTCATATTGTGTCTCACCCTCTATCCCTACAGCTAATTTCTATTTTTCTCACAATTTCGAACATCGTACCACCCTACGTTCTCAAAGACTTTTTCTAGGTCGGTTAATCCCACGAGCATGTCTTGATTTTTCCTCTCATGATTGTGTTATCGAGCGCAACCTATCAACTGCCTCTATGCTGCATTTACAGTTCCTAGAGTATAACTGATCGTCACAAAACAGATTCTCAAGTTTTTTCTATGCTTCTGTACATTATTCTTTTCTGCAGCTTGGATGATTGAAATGTTAAGTTAATAATGCTGAAATCAGGTTTCGCAGGAGAGAGCTAATCTGGCTGTGGAAAGGGCCCAAGGTCAATTACTGTTAGTTATACAAAAACACACACAACTTTATTCCTCAAACCAATGCACACTTTTCTCTTTAAAACAACAAAGATCAATTCACGGCTGAGGACCCAAGAAACTTCTCCAGAATAAATGATTCCTTTTAAAAACACCAGGATTTAGAGTAACGGCTAAAGGCCGAAATAATACTTCGGATCGGCTAAGGAAATTCTTTAAAAGCCAAGCATTTACAAAATTCGGTTAAAGGCCATATTAAGGAAATTAAAATTAATTCTTCAGCTGAAAGAGCAAAATAATTCTGTTTTTTACATAATAAAAGAGAGGCTTTAAAGGTAATCGTTTACACAGTGCAACATAAAAACATCTTAAGTAAACTTGAAATATCTTGTCGGCTGAAGGCCGAAACAATTACTCAGAATAATTAAAGACTACCTTAAAATAAACATTTACAGAACACGGCTGAAGACCGTTTCATGAATTCAAGATAATTAAAGAGAAACCTTACAGACAAAGATTTACATATTAAAGCCACAGATTCTGAAAGAAAGGCGGTTGAAGGCCTAAATACAGAGCAACAAGAATTTAAATGAAACACGGGTGAAAGCCTAATCTTAGGTTATTACGAAATTCGGGTGGAGGCTATATACTAAACAAAAACAGACACTGTTAACACACGGTTGAAGGCCTGGCACAGCACCTGCGACCGAACAAAATGGCAATTACAAACAATAAACAATGCTGCTCAGAAGTGTTCCAAGGGTCAACCTGGGGAGAAAACTCTAACAACAGTTTAGGTGAGACAGGCAGCCAAGCGTAACACTAAACAATCGAGTGACAACACGACCTAGGGACGGCTGAAGAACCAACCAACAGCCTAATCAACTCCATTAATTCCATCAATTCCCTTCCACCCGACACACTCGCTGATCTATTCCAACCGACCGACTGACTACTCCGGCACGCAGACAGCATTCATCTGCTCATTGGAAATCACAGAAGCTACACACGGTTCTACGTAAACTCACTTGCACAAGAACTCGAACAATCGTAAAAGCAATCACTGTGGGACAACAAGGACGAATGAATTCGACACACAGAGAGTTTCCAGAAGCGGTCGGCGGACAAATACACGTCGTCCGATGAGACGACCGACCGAACGACCAACCCAGGTCGTTCCTACTGAAGTTGCGTGTGTTGGCAACGGTCGGCGAGTCTTGGCTGTCCGAAGCTGACTGCAGCTCCAACCCTCACTCCCTAGAGCATTGCTAATTTTTTCATCTCTTGGGGGCAGATATTCAGAACTGAAGCAATGGCTTGCTTCGAAAGAAGAAGCCATGAGGTTTGGATTACTAGTCGTACATGGTACCCATAGACCACTTTTGGTTATAACAGATTTTCTCCTACGCCGTCTGAGGCCATGTATTTTCTCACAAACTGCCTTACATCTCGCCAGCGTGTAAATTATGTCCCTGTTACAACGCTACTGTTAATTCTGGATTATAATATAAAGGAATAACTATGGAAGAAAAGGATCACCACTAGGCCTTATCACCTAGGACAGAACTACAGAAAATCCGGACGACTTTCATGTCCAATTCCAGACAGCGAAGTTGCGCTTCCACCGACTAGTTATTATGATGGTTGTCCCGTGAGATACCATAGAACGTTGTTATTGATAAACAAAATCCGTATTTATTACTGTAAGAACATGTATTATCAATGAAACTTTGCAGCTGCGACTAGTATAAGTTATTCAGATTTATACGTGCTTCTCATGTAACTAATTACACTGGCAAAAAATTCTACAAATAATTTATAAGCTAATACGTAGCTAAGGGTACTTAGTCGCCCGTGGGTCCCACCGCATTCTCAAAGAATACCACAGTCACACCAAATTGTGCTGCTCCTTGGGCACGTTTGCCCTCTCTCAAGATGCAGTTACTTGTGAGGTCCTACCTCAGTGCTTTTGGCATGTTGCCATACGTACCATCTCCAACAGCTCGTTTTCGAAGTGAGACTGTAGGTAACTGCGATATCCGCTACCACAAATCAGGGCTCTTCCCCTTTACGATTTATTACTCGAGACGTACGTTTCCCTTCATTAGGAATCTTTATCTGTACTGTTTTTCTTTGTATTTAATAAACCAGATAATTAGTGTTCATTTAAGAACTCGCGATTTAACGTCATAGTCTGGTCTCTCAGTTACGCTGTTCTTTTGGAAAATCTCCCTCCTGTAGAATGGTAGCAACTAAAGTGAATTTTATTCCCGTCCAGCAACGTCTGTTTCGAGAAAACCAGTTCTGGAATGTCCATTCCGGCGCCGGCTGGCAATTGTTCCCGTACGAGTCTAAAATCATTGTCCGCATCTCGTGGTCGTGCGGTAGCGTTCTCGCTTCCCACGCCCGGGTTCCCGGATTCGATTTCCGGCGGGGTCAGTGATTTTCCCTGCCTCGTGATGACTGGGTGTTGTGTGACGTCCTTAGGTTAGTTAGGTTTAAGTAGTTCTAAGTTCTAGGGGACTGATGACCATAGATGTTAAGTCCCATAGTGCTCAGATCCATTTGAACAATTTTTCTAAAATCATTAATCCACTGTGCGGATACGATCCGGGCCTGTCTCTCTTCCTGGTCTGGCAAAACAATGCGCTACGTATTAAGCTATCCCTGTCTATGTACTGAACGCCACGCGTCCACCAAGTGGTCCTCATAATGTTTGTGATCATCGTTTCCACATTTTTGTCTTTACCATTACATATGTCAACCAGACGTTTTATTCGTGAGACTGGCACAATTCGGCAATCTGACGCCGTGCTCAATGAACAAAACAGATCGCTCTACAACAAATTTGTATTAACCCGGCTTTTCAGTAATCACAGAATGAACGCTTTCAGAACGGATGACATAACTGCTGGTAAACCTTTCGCAATATGAGGTCGTGGTCCAAGAAACTCTTTTGTTCCTGACATTTCGTCCAGGACTGAGCCACAACAGCAGACTTGCGGAGGAGCGCCTATGAGGATGTCCAGCGCAATCCTGGACAAAACATCAGGAATTGAAGAGTTTCTTGGACCACGACCTCACATCCCGGAAGGTTTATCAGCAGCTTTTCTGTAATCACTATTATTCTCAATCACCTTTGGAGCTCGGAAGAGGCAAAGGAACCGACCGACCACCGTGACACTCTCAGCCGACAGGAGTCATTAGATATGGGTATCGTGTGACATTTGGTCCGCACACCGCTCTCCCGGCTGTTGTCAGCTTTCGCGATCGGACCTGACACTTCTCAAACAAGTAGCTCGTCGATTGGTCTCACAAGGGCTGAGTGCAACCCGCTTGCGAACAGCGCTCGGCAAACCAGGATGGTCAATCATGCAAGAGCTAGCCAAGCCCAACCTGACGGGAACCGGTGTTACATGTTCATGCAAAATATCACATTTCTCTCTTGGTAGCATTAGGTACAGTACATGGTATTTTCCTTGTCTTCTGGAAAGTGTTAGATACTGTTTCGTACTTCTACCCAGTGTACAAAATGCGAGCTTATGGAATATCAGACCAATTTTGTGATTGTATTCAAGAGTTTGTAGCAACTGCATGACAAACGCAATGAAGAGAAGCCTTCAGACGTGAAAGTAACTTCGGGCGTACCTCAGTGGGGTTTTACAGTAGGATTGCTTTTCATTGAGCTGTGGTCGGCTCACGCTAATGCCGTTTTTCCTTTTCGTAATTTTGTCATGATCGAGTGGCGTTTTATTCCTCCCTCTATCTGAACGAGTCGCTCACTTGCCTCTGTCAGTGGCAGCAGCAGCGTTTATCGATACTAGTAGTGCCGTAACTTGTTTGGTGTGGCAGCTACATTTCCGTGTCATGGTGTGTGTGGGGCAGTTGGTCGGTTGCGGCGGAGCAGCGAGGGAGTCTCTGTGGTGTGTCATCAGGCCGGGGCCGCTGGCGTTGTACACACGCGGTCGGAGCTGTTTGGCACTGTCTGCGAGAACTGCTAAGTACGTCGGCCACCGCACTTGCTTATTGGAGTTGAGTAATCAGTGAACCGCTCATGAAAGCTCAACTCTTGTGACACCTCTTCATTGATTGCTGGTTGTTGCATCCTGGCCGGCCTGAGTGGCCGTGCGATTCTAGGCGCTATAGTCTGGAACCGAGCGACCTCTACAGTCGCAGGTTCGAATCCTGCCTCAGGCATTGATGTGTGTGATGTCCTTAGGTTACTTAGGTTTAATTAGTTCTAAGTCCTAGGCAACTGATGAACTCAGAAGTTAAGTCGCATAGTGTTCAGAGTCATTTTGTTGCATCCTGGGCTGTCCCCACTAGGTTTTCCTAGCCTTGTTGATCCTGTCCGGCACGGAGTGTAGTTCGACAGCTTGGAGTTGTTCTCTTTTTCTCTTCGAGTGTTTATTGTGCCTTGACTGTGCTTATACGCCAATTATTAAGACATAATCCTGGTGTGATCCTCGTCTTCGTTGATACTTTTGGTTGTCGTGCTGTTGGTTGGGTGGAAGGGAATTGATTAGGCAGTTCGTTGGTTCGTCAGCCGCCCATAGGTCGTGCTGCAACCCGATTGTGCAGTCTAACGCTTGGCTGCCTGTCTCACCTAAACTGTGGTTAGAGTTTCCTCCCCAGGCCGACCCTTGGCACACTTCTGAGCTCCACTGTTTGTTGTTTGTGATTTTCATTTTATTTGGTCGCAGGTACTGTGCCAGGCCTTCTGCCGTGTATTAATATTGTCTGTTTTATGTTTAGTATGTGGCATTCAGCAGAACTTCCTAACAACTTTAAGATTAGACGTTCAGCCATGTTTCATTTAAAATTATTGTTGCTCTGTATTTAGGCATTCAGCTGAGTTTGTTTCAGAATCTCTGGCTTTAATATGTAAATGGCTGGCTCTGAGCACTATGGGACTTAACATCGGAGGCCATCATTCACTTAGAACTACTTAAACCTAACTAACCTAAGGACATCACACACATACATGGCCGAGGCAGGATTCGAACCTGCGACCGTAGCGGTCGCGCGATTCCAGAGTGAAGCGCCTAGATCCGCTCGGCCACACCGGCAGGCTTAATATGTAAACCCTTGTCTGTAAAGTTTCCCTTTAATTATCTTGAATTCTTGAAACGGTCTTCAACCGTGTTCTGTAAATGTTTATCTTACGGTTATCTTCATTTATTCTTGATTGATTGTTTGGACCTTCAGCCAACAAGATACTTCAAGTTTTCTGAAGATGTTTCCTGTTTTACTGTGTAAAAGCCTACCTATAAAGCCTCTCTTTTATAACGTAAAGAAAATTTTTAATTTGGGTCTTCAACTGAAGAATTAACTTGAATTTTCCTTAATATAGCCTTTAGCCGGAATTTGTAATTGCTTAGCTTTTAAGGAATTGCTTAGCTGATCTGAAATATTATTTCAGCCTTTAGTCGAGAAGATATTGTAATTTTGCTTAAGTAAGGCCTTCATCCATTACTTTAAATACTGGTGTTTCAAAGCAATCATTGAAACTCATTCTGGAGAAGTTACTTGCTTCCTCAGCCGTGAATTGATCTTTGTTGTTTTAAGGAGAAAACTGTGCACTGGTTCGAGCAATGAAGTTGTGTGTGTTTCTGTATAACTAACAGTAGTTGGCCTTGGTCCCTTTCTACAACCTGATTCGCTCTGTCCTGCGAAATCAGATTTCATTCATAATATATAAAAATGACCTATCATAATATGTCTGTTGCATGCTGCATTTAGCGGATGATGCCGTTGTATATATAGAAGACGGAACGCTAGAAAATTGTTACGTGATGAAAGACATGTAGAGGATCGACACCTGGTGCACAGAGTGACAGTTCAAACTCAAAATAAGCTTATGTAATGTATTGCGAATACACTTACAGAAACACCTTTTACTTTATGATTACACGATTGTACAACAATCACTAGAAGCAGTTACTACTGTAAAATCTAGGAGTATCTGCACGGAGCTATTTGAAGTGGAACGACCACATAAAATTAATCGCCGGCCTGGGTGGCCGAGCGGTTCTAGGCTCTACAGTCTGGAATCGCGCGACCGCTACGGTCGCAGGTTCGAATCCTGCCTCGGGCGTGGATGTGTGTGATGTCCTTAGGTTAGTTAGGTTTAAGTAGTTCTAAGTTCTAGGGGACTGATGACCTCAGAAGTTAAGTCCCATAGTGCTCAGAGCCAGAGCCATAAAATTAATCGCGGTTAAGGCAGGCGGGAGATTGAGATTCATTGGAAGAATCGTCAGAAAATGTAGTCCATCATCAAAAGAAGTAGCTCAAAAAATACTCGTTCAATCAGTACTTGAATATTGCTCGTCAGTCTGGGATCCGTAACAAGAGGAGCAGGTGCATTTTAGTGAGACCAAAATCGTCACGAAGATGCTAACCTAACTCCATAGCTCCAAGAAAGGCGTACATTCCTAGAAGAGTTAACCAGCATATTGCTATCACGTACGTACACCTCGCGAAACGACCATGAAGATAAAATTAGACAGTTTCGAGTTCGCGTAGAGGCTCACCAACATTCGTTCTTCTCGTTTGTGTCTGGGACAGGAAAAGGGGGCGGTGATAGTGGTATACAAACTAACCTTCGTCACACTCCATAACGCAACTTGATGAGTGTAGAAGTTGATATAGAATAAATATTTAAGTGTTCAGTTTTACATCAGGCTATTTGTCTTTTACTGATTACCACTTTAGTGTATCGGATAACCTTTTATCACAATGAACGACACTGCATGTTAGAAGCTAGTTGTTGGAATGAGTGTTGTTCGTCAAGTTATTGATGTGTAACTTTTATACATATTAATGGGCCTATGATACTTGCCTACAGCACGCCAGATTGATATTCTCTCTCTCCGTAGAAGTCAATTTATCCTGGACCGCTTATGTGATGTTTACTTGTGAAGCTTAAATATTTTATAGACGAAGTTCCGTCAGTAGGTGTGACGCATTACAGAGCACAAGGATTTTTAAAGCGTATAAGTTTCGAATATGCTAAGTAATTTGTATTTCCACAAAACTTGAAGTGTCGTGTGTGCAGAACGCAAACAGCACGCTCATTTCATGGAAACTGTATTACGAATAAAGATGAACGATATAGGACCGTATTTCTGTGGACCAGTTCTGTTGCGCGTGTTATAGAGTGATTGTCATATTAAAGACAAACTGACAATTCCTGTATCACACATCCCCTCTATTGCGATCCACATTTTCCGTTTTCAGTCTTACAAGTATTTCAAAAGCTATAAAAATTTCTCAGTTACACATTTTCGGATTTTTTTTTTGTATGGGACAGGGGATCCGTATGGGACTAGATGAAATTACTTTTTCGATTTCAAGACGTGATGTCTTAAAAAATAATTTTCATTCAAATAATTATTTTCTGGTTTTTAGTCTTGTGCGCTTGTGATTATGTACACAGGTCTGTGTGTGTGTGTGTGTGTGTGTGTGTGTGTGTGTGTGTGTGTGCGTGTGTGTGTCCTTCAATTTACGATCTACGATCTCGTATAATTGTCACTGGCATTAATATATTACCTAAATCCAATGGTAAAACTTCTACAAGTTTGCCTATACATAAGATTTTACAATTTCCACAGTTAATTTTCTAAAACCTGTATATTCATATGGTTCGATATGTGGGAAACTATATAGGACTGTCATACCTAAGATACTGATAGTGCAGGAGCCTGTTTATATGGTGTTCTAGAACTGTCCGCCTACTTTGTGAGACGTATATCTTCTATTGAGAAAGACATACAATAATCTGAATGATCTCCATTTTCACGGAATTTAATCTCATCATATGTACTATACATCTAAATTCCTATTTCATCATATAGTGTTTGCACCAGAATACGAGTTTCACACATTTTAAGTACTGGTTTTTCAAGGTTATTCTCACTATGTACGACAATGTCGTGTAATTCGCTTGTAAAATGTGTATAACCAAGATCTATTTATTACCAAGATTTTTTTAGATCAGTTAATTGCTTAACTGTCCAGCAGAAATTTGGAATTCGTTTTAAACTAACTTCACGATAGGCCAGACAATTGAAGTTTTTAGTCTAGCTCAGAAATGTGTGTGTGTGTGTGTGTGTGTGTGTGTGTCAGAGAGAGATTCGTCAATCGATTTCAGACATTTTAATAAGACGTGTGGTAATTTATCCTCTCTACTCAAGAGACAACAATACAAGGTATAATTGCATTTTGATTAAGTTCCGACTATTTTTAAAATTTCTAGTCTCAAGCTCATTGGCAAGTTAGTTTAAAATAAATTGGAAAAATTGTACCGCACACACAGGCAAACAAAACGATGTCCATCTCATAGATTTTTTCAGATCGTGGGTAGAATCGCAGCGTTTGGGATCATGGAATACTGGGTTCGATTTCCGGCCGAGCCGGAGATTCTCGTTGCCTAAAGATTGGGTCTTAACGTTGTCTAAATCATTTCATCTCGTCTTCATAGAGTTGCAAGTCACCAAAGCGCTGGCAAGTGAAAAGCCTTGAACCAGTCACCCGAACAACCCCACATCGATTGTCCTGAATAATAATGCCTTGCGATCAATTCATTTCTTCTCACCCGGGCCCATCGGCTTGCATACCTCCTGGAGAAATCGAGATGTCTGGCATTGCCAATCTTTTTCGCCCCCCACCCCTATCCCTACCGAACAGACAGACAAAAAGCGAGTTCATATTTCGTGTCATCCATTTCTGAGCTAGGTTAAAAACTTCAATTCTCTGACCTATCGTGAAGATAGTTTAAAACAAATTACAAATTTCTACTGGATAGATAGGCAAGTAACTGATCCAACAAAATCTTGGTAATAAATAGATCGTGGTTATACACATTTTACAAGTGAATTACACGACATTGTCGTGCGTAGTGAAAATAACCTTGAAAAGCCAATACTTAAAAATTTGTGAAACTCGTATTCTTGTGCAAACACTATATGAAGAAATAGGAATATAGATGATGAGATTACATTCCGGGAAGACGAAGAACATTCAGATTAAATACATGTCTTTCCCAATAGAAGATATGCGTCCCACAAAGTAGGTGGACGGTTCTAGAACAACATATAAACAGGCTCCTGCACTAGCAGTATCTTAGGTATGACAGTCCTATATAGTTTCCCACGTATCGAACCACATGAATATACAGGGTTTTAGAAAATTAATAGTGGAAATTGCAAAGTCTTATGTATAGGCAAACTTGTAGAAGTTTTACCATTGGATTTAGGTAACATATTAAATCCAGTGACAATTATACGAGATTGTAGATCGTGAATTGAATGACACTGAAAATTCCTTACAAGGCCTTCATCAGTTACAAGAAACTTACAGAGAATTTAGGAACCAACAAGAATATATTTTGAATGAACAGACTGGCACAAAAGCTTATAGATTTTTAGATTATTTCCAGAAATTATTTCCTGAACGAGTTATAACATGATCATTTTATAAATAGGTGAAACTTTATACACTGATGGTCTTTGGAAGAATTTTTGCCATGCTATACTTGTTGTTAAATAGCACATACGTTAAAATACTTTAGTAGTTTCACACTAACATAACTCTTGAATTGTGTAATTACTTCCCGTGTGGTTGTATGCGCATATTTTGCAGAACTGAGAAATTATGACTTTAGTTTTCATTTGATATTCGACGATGTTACAGCCTTGTTTCATAGATTTTTTTGCTGTGACTAGGAAAGCCGCTTCATTTTTACGGTACCTCGTGTCAGTTGTGATTAAATTATCATATAATTAAGATATCATCTTTAAGTTGTATTTATGTTTTTATATATTTAGTCCATTTTAATTTATACATATGCGGGGTGGTTATTCTCGTTCCTTTCGTCCATGCTCTGTGGTTTTTTAGTGGGTGCAGGAGCGATGAATAGATGCCGTTCGTGAAAAGAGAATTCGGATATCAAACGATATTAAATTATTCTACATCTTATGTCACATAATTAAAATAATATATAACTTTGTTGCTTTAGTGGCAACGTAAGTTTCTAACAGTAGAACTGAATGTAGAAATACACATAGATACAAAAGATTTGTAAGTCTGGCATTTTTCGATGCAAAGTCTTTACAGTAGATGTCGAGCTCAGGCCAGTATGAAGTATGTAAATGTTATTCAGTGGAAAACACACAAAAAGGGGTCGTTTACATGAAGATTCGAACTTAAATACACCTTTAGCTGGAGCTCCGGAGAGGGGATTGCTGCATCACATTGGCAGTGGCATAATCGTTCGTGGCAGAGCTCTGTTTCCACAATGGCGGCTGTAGGAAACGCAGTGGCATAACAGACGGCGCGCGTATTTGGAAGTGCAACAGACTGGATTAGCGGCCGATACCACAGTTATAATTGAACTTTCGCCACTTGAGAAAAATGAGTGGTCGTATGACAATGAAACTTTGTGAACGCGTTTGTAAATACAAGCGGAAGAGGAGTAACGAATAAATCACTGGAAGAACACTTTTCCACATGAAAAGGTAACACTCATTAATTGTTTAACATGTTTACGTTACAGGTTACAAACGTTTCTGAATTTGACGAATATTTGCATCCACGACAGCCTGAAACCGCACGAGAAATATCACTTCACATTTGCTCGCAGCATTTTTCGAACAGTGGAGCATGGAGTATTCAGCTGTCGCGAGGCAACTGGTGTAAAGCTCGAAGATCACACACTGCGACTAGCATTCTCAGCCATGGCAACAGAAACTACAATAATTTGCGCTCAATCGACCCTCGGCCTCTCTCAGGAGTTACTAGCAAATCGCCATTAATTCTAACTTCCCAATAATGTTGTTCAAGCCTGGTGAGGAAATAGGATTTCTCCTTACTCCTGTAACGGGAGGTTCACTATATTTTGGTTCAAAAAACAGATTTTTTAATTGCATTTTTGAATCCATAAAAGTGTTTAGAATCCACCACTGAAACGTTTTTCCGAATACAGAACGGCAATATTTGTTATTCGTGGTTGAACAAAAAGAGCACCTGCTTGAAATAGGCCTTTTTCAAGCAACTTTTTTTTCGGGAATTTCGACTTTGTAGCCACGAAAAATTATTCTATGTGCTTGCCCATGACTAAAACTGATAAAGTGATCAAGGAGCTTACGACGTACTATGGCTTGGCAATCCGACGGCATTCCAATTCGGTGGAACAGATGAAGAAGGCAACTTGTGCAACCTATTTCCACAAGCGTTCGACGGATGACCACCCACTAGACCAAAATTGTCAGGTTGGGAAAACTAGATGGCCAAGTGGCGCATTGCACAGGCTACCGGACATCTGGACGAATATCAACACGACCAGCCGCTCTCCAAAGAAGTTCAAAATGTGATTCGTCCAATCTACGAGGCCCTTTCGGAGGACGAGTTATTGTACCTGTGCTTAGGAGAAACACACAAAATTCAAATGAAATTTTGAACGCGTGGTTTTGGAAGTTATCCCCCAAGCATTTGCATTCTGGTGCAAAGACTATGGAGATTGCAACGTCCCTGGCAGTGAGCAGCTTCAGCGAAGGGTATTCAGCAATTCTGAAGACCATGACAACGATGGACGTCACCCTGGGACTCTATTCGACGCAGTTCGCCAAGCATTCGGACGATCACCGGATTCAAGCGGCCGAAAACCGCTTGTCACCGACCGTACGAGCGGCTCTGGAGTAGTGCAGGATGGCCCAGAGTGAGCAGAATGCCCTCTATGAGGAAGAGGAAGGACTAGTTTATGGACCCGGAATAGCAGATTGCATAATATTGCATTTGTATGTAGTCAACACTTCAAACGCGTTTTCCTCGAAATGAATTTTTTATCGCGCGGTGTGGTAGCTTCAAACTACTGAACCGATTGGCATGATTTTTTGTTACCGATGAAGCTAACTAAGTTGTCTAGTAGTTATACCACTTTTATTCCGATCCATCAACTATAAATATTTTTACTTGGCTGACGAAGTCGAAAAATCTATGAAAAAACCCTATTTTTTTTTCAAATGGCCTGCATTTTGTTTCCTATGTTCCAAATACCTTAAACGAAGTACATCTCCTAAAGAATCTTATATTCTTCGCTAAAGTCAACTCAATTTTGATTTCAGACGAGCCGGTTGCCCTGTGACATACCGCGCGTGGAGGTTTTGTTTCGTTCCGATGGCATATTCGCCTTTGCTCTTCGACATTTCCGGTCGAAAAAATTACAGTTTGTAGAGGAAATATCAATAAACATTTTGACCAAATTTGACACTGATATCTATACAACATCCCGAGAAAAATATTCTCAAAGAAAATGCTTTCTTCGGGCCAAAGAATTGACCTCACCTTAATGCGTCGACACCCGCGAAGAGCAGCAGCAGCATTGCTGTTGTTTTGATGAAACAGCTTTACGAGTAAAGCGCTGTTCAGCACGTACAAATCCATATCGACTGCCTGCCACCGATTTGCACACTGGTGTTTTTGTGTTACAGCGCTATGTCGTCGTCCCAGTACCGGTGTCTAACTGAAAGTCATGACACTACACTACTACCAACACAAATTCTGCAGCGCACATCATTGCTATAATGATGGGAACCTATACGATAAATAGCTTTCAATCTACACTGGCTCGAGAACTGAAAATTTCATTGTAACCACCCTCCATGCTCATCCCATTCGCCCGTAGTGGGCTGACATCTTATAAAAATATCATACCGACTTGTAACGGTTTCATCCTATCTGGAAATAATGTTTTTTAGAGTGTTATTATAATTGGCGTAATACTGTTGAAGGGTACGAAAATGAATGCCTTCGAGTTTTTTACGCAGCAAGTAAAGGAACACTAAGATCAGACAAGATCCTTGTCATTGGTAGAAAACGTGATAAGCAAAGTCGGACAGAACTCTGCGTTATTATACACGATCCAGTGACATCAATGTGATCACTGCCTATATCTTACACTAACATGCAATACCCATTTACAGACGCAGGTGGAACCACTATCAGTGGAGGATATACAGGGTGAGTCACCTAACATTACCGCTGGATATGTTTCGTAAACCATATCAAATACTGACGAATCGATTCCACAGACCGAACGTGAGGAGAGGGGTTAGTGTAATTCGTTAATACAAACCATACAAAAAATGCACGGAAGTATGTTTTTTAACACAAACCTACGTTTTTTTAAATGTAGTTTTGTTAGCACATCTGAGCATATAAACATATACATAATCAGTGCAGTTTGTTGCATTGTAAAATGTTAATTACATCCGGAGATATTGGAACCTAAAGTTGACGCTTAAGTACCACTCCTCCGCTGTTCGATGGTGTGTATCGGAGAGCACCGAATTACGTAGGGATCCAAAGGGAACGGTGATGGACCTTAGGTACAGAAGAAACTGGAACAGCACATTACGTCCACATGCTAACACCTTTTTATTCGTCTTTTTCACTGACGCACATGTACATTACCATGAGGGGTGAGGTACACGTACACACGTGGTTTTCGTTTTCAATTGCGGAGTGGAATAGTGTGTTCCGACGTGTCAGGCCAATAGATGTTCAATGTGGTGGCCATCATTTGCTGCACACAATTGCAATCTCTGGCGTAATGAATGTCGTACACGCCGCGGTACATCTGGTGTAATGTCGCCGCAGGCTGCCGCAATACGCTGTTCCATATCCTCTGGGGTTGTAGTCACAACACGGTACACATTCTCCTTTATCGTACCCCACAGAAAGAAGCCCGGAGGTGTAAGATCAGGAGAACGGGCTGGCCAATTTATGCGTCCTCCATGTCCTATGAAACGCCCGCCAAACATCCTGTCAAGGGTCAGCCTAGTGTTAATTGCGGAATGTGCAGGTGCACCATCATGCTGATACCACATACGTCGACGCGTTTCCAGTGGGAAATTTTCGAGCAACGTTGGCAGATCATTCTGTAGAAACGCGATGTATGTTGCAGCTGTTTGGGCCCCTGCAATGAAGTGAGGACCAATGAGGTGGTCGCCAATGATTCCGCACCATACATTTGCAGTCCACGGTCGCTGTCGCTCTACCTGTCTGAGCCAGCGAGGATTGTCCACGGACCAGTAATGCATGTTCCGCAGATTCACTGCCCCTTGGTTTGTAAAACCCGCTTCATCGGTAAACAGGTAGAACTGCAACGTATTCTCTGTTCATGTCCATTGACAGAATTGCACTCGATGATTAAAGTCATCACCATGTAATTGCTGATGTAGCGACACATGAAACGGGTGAAAGCGGTGACGATGCAGTATGCGCATGACACTACTTTGACTCAGTCCACCGGCTCTCGCAATGTCCCGTGTACTCATGTGTGGGTTCATGGCAACAGCACCTAACACACCAACTGCACCCGCTTCTCCTGTGACGGACCTGTTACGGACCCGTTTGCGTGCTACGACCATACCTGTTGCATACAGTTGGCGGTAGATGTTTTGCAATGTGCGGCACGTTGGATGCTCTCTGTCCGGGTATCGTTCTGCATACACCCTGCAGGCTTCAGCTGGATTTCATCGACAATCGCCATAGATGAGTATCATCTCCGCCTTTTCAGAGTTCGAATACACCATGGTCACAGTTCCTACAACACTACACTATCACAGACGTCTGGTAACACGGTGTACTACAGTTGGTCTGCGTGCGGAGACGAATGCAGAATAACAATAGCAGGAAGCGCTACATGCGGACACTGCGACAGCTAGACCAAACCACAACAGTGCACTACAGCCACACTCGTAAACACGGTCGTCATCGTAAACATGTCCCTGCAGATGCTGCTCGCCGACCGTGGCCCGTGTTTGTTACAACACGCAACTGAACGTCGGAGGTTTCAAGCGTCAACTTAAGGTTACAATATCTCGGGATGTAATTAACATTTTACAATGCAACAAACGGCACTGATTACTTATTTGTTTATATGTTCAGATGTGATAACAAAACTAACGTGGTTCCATTAAAAAAACGTAGGTTTGTGTTAAAAACATACTTCCGTGCATTTTTTTATGGTTTGTATTAACCAATTACACTAGCCCCTCTCCTCACGTTCGGTCTGTGGAATCGGTTCGTCAGTATTTGATGTGGTTTACGAAATACATCCAGCGGTAACGATAGGTGACTCACCCTGTATAAAGCGTTTCGGAGGGGGACAGGGATAACAGTGCAGTCGTTGTCGTAATGCGGAAACGGAGCAATGTATCTGGCGACCGAAAGGCATGATCACTGTCTTTCTGGCCAAAGATGGCAGCACGAAGTTCAAAAGGGCATGATCATTGGCTTTAGGGCCGTAGGTGGAAGCATTTCAGAAACGGCTAAGTTTATGAACTGTTGACGTGACGCCGTGGTTAAAGTATACCGTGCATGGAAAAGTGGCAGTATCGAAGACCAGCACCGAGGCAGCTGTGATGCACCACGGGCCATAGACGACAGGAGTGAACGACGGCTGTGGAGATGTGAACGGGCGAATACACGTGCAACTGTGGAGTAACAGGTCGCTCAGAGGAGCCAAGGAGACACCAACCGTGTTTCCTCAACGATCGTTCACCGAACGTTTGTTCCTATCGGCCTCTGCAGCAGGGGTTTGGTTCATGTACCCATGTTGACTGCTGTTCATCGGCGACGAAGGGTGAAATTTGCGCGCCAGTAACGCAACTAGACGTCCACTGAGTGGCGACAGGTGCCCTTTTCAGATGCAGACGGCCCGCTGGCGTGTACTGCATTAAGCGTCTGAAAGAAAACACCCTGCAAAAATGGACGGAAGGGTCCCGCCCGGCGGGAATTTGTGGGGGCCGGGGAACAGGAGGAGTTTTCGTGGCATTCCCTGGGTATCCTCGTAATTATTGAAGACACATTGTATTAACACATGCATGCAGTTGAGGACCATGTCCACCGAAATATGCAGTTTTTTTTCTCCTCGGCGCAATGGCGTCTACCAACAGGACAATGTAACGTGTCACACAGCTGACAGTGTACGTGCGTTGCTCAAGAGCATCAGGATGAGCTTACCTTACTTCGGTGGCTACCAAACTCTGAAACTTCCCATTTGAAAAATTGTACATGTCTGTGCTAAAACTGACACACAATATTTTTGGCGCAACGCAATCTGACTTTCAGTAATCCCTACAAAAGAATGGCCCTGACTAACATTAACCTATACGTTTCACAAATCACTTACCTCATAAAAATCTTCGTTACTCGAACTACTGCAAAACAGCGAGCGCCACTACTGCCAGCTAAATAAAAGATTCAAACTACGGAAGGCACTAACTACTGATAGGCATAGTTAGCAAATGAAAGATTTTAATAGAGAACAAACAATGTATTTACCTTAATAGTCATAATATATGTAGCAGTTCATGACATCCATTCTTACAAATGTACTGTTTCTGATGGACACACCTCCAGATTATCCATTCTCAAAAATCCGCCATCTCACTTCCTCACATCCACCACTGCTGGCGGCTCACCTCCAACTGCGCAATGCCACGCGCTGTTAACATCCAGCTGCCCAACACTACAATGGCAGACAACAATGCAAACTAGCCACAGACTGCACACATCACAGCCAGTGATTTTTATACAGAGCGCTACGTGGCGTTACCAATAAGTAAACCTAAACAGCCTACTTACAACTCACCAGATTTAAACCCAGTTGACAGGCTGTGGAACGACCTCTATTGGGCTTTTCGCATTCATAGATCCTCATCCGCGAAGTCTAGCGCATCTATCCGCAGCAGTGGAGTCGGCATGGCTACACATCCCTAACTGTACATTCCAGAACCACAATGACTCTCTTCCTGGACGTATCGCACGATCCGCGTTGCAAAAGCATGTTGTCCAGGCTTTCGACAGGTGATCACATTAATGCCACTGTACAGTGTACTCTGATCAGCCACAACATTATGACCACCGACATACAATCGATATAAACCCATCCAAGCGATAGCAGTTCACCTGGCGAGGAATGGCTGCTAGTCAGAAACACGTTCAGTGCACGTTGTATCAGAGTGCTGTTCGTTTGGAGAATGGGGCCCCATTTAATTGTAATGTTTCCAGAACTTAAATGGTTCGAATGACTCTGAGCACTATGGGACTTAACATCTCAGGTCATCACCCCTAGAACTTAGAACTACTTAAACCTAACTAACCTAAGGACAACACATACATCCATGCCAGAGGCAGGATTCGAACCTGCGACCGCAGCAGTCACGCGCTTCCGGACTGCAGCGCCTAGAACCGCATGGCCACCGCGGTCGGCTCCAGAATTACTAAGAGTACTAAGGGTACATCGGGAATTGAACTGTTAAATGCAGAGGAGAGAGCGGATGGATGGAAAGAGTACCTCGACGGCCTCTACTAGTGGAAGATTTGCCTTTGGACGAGATTGGAGAAGAACCAGGAGTCGTAGAAAAGGTAGGGGATCCAATATTAGGATCAGAATGGATAAGAGCTTTGGAAGACTTAAGATCAAATAAGGCAGAAGGAATAGATAAAATTCCTTTAGAATTTCTAAAATCATAGGGGAGAAGTGGCAACGGAATGACTATTCACACTGGTGTGTAGAATGTATGATTCTGGCGATATACCCTCAGGTATCGGAAAAACATCATCCACGTAATTCCAAACATTACAAGAGCGGGCAACTGCGAGAATTATCGCACAGTCAGCTTAACAACTTATGCATCTAAGTTGCTAACACGAATAATATACAGGAGAATGGAAAAGAAAATTGATGACTTGTTAGATGATGATCAGTTTGGCTTCAGGAAAGGTAAAGGCACCAGAGAGGCAGTTCTGACCCTGCGACTGACAATGGAAGCAAGGCTGAAGAAAAGTCAAGGCACGTTCCTATGATTAGTTGACCCGTAAAAAGCGTTCCACATTGCCAAATGGTGCAAGGTGTTCGAAATTCTGAGAAGAATAGTGATAAAACTATAGGGAAAGACGTGTAATACAGTACATGTACAAAAGTCAAGACCGAAGAATAATCATGGAAGACACAGAACGAAGTGTTCAGACTAAAAAGCGCCACAACTGGATATATACTTCGAAGAAGCAATGACGAAAATAAAAGAAAGATTCAAGAGTGGAATTAAAATTCAGGATGAAACGACATCATTGATAAGATACGCTGATGACATTGTTTTTCTGAGTGAAAGTGAAGAGGAAGTAGAGGATCTGCTGAATGGAGTGAACAGTCTAATGAGTACAGAATATGGACTCGGAGTGAATCGAAGGGAGATAAAAGTAAGGAAAAGTAGCAGAAATGAGAACAACAGAAACTTAAAATCAGGACTTGTGATCACAAACTAGATGAAGCTCAGGAATTGTGCTACCTAGGCAGGATAATAGTCCATGACGGCGAAGCAAGTAGTACAAAAAAAAGCAGCACTGACAAAAAAGGGAATTCTCGGGAAAGAGATGTCTACAAACATAGGCCTTAATTTCAGGAAGAATTTCCTGAGAATCTACGTTGGGAGCACAGAATTGTATGGTAGAGGAACAGGGACTATGATTGTTCCAGAACAGAAGGTAATAGAAGCACTGAGATGTGGTGCTACAGATGAATTTCGAAACTAAGGTGAACAATGAGGAGATCCTGCAGAGAATCGACGAGTAAAGGAATATAAGGAAAACACTAACAAAAAGAACGGACTGGGCGGTAGCACATCTGAGAAGACATCACGGTATAACTTGCGTGGTACTCCTGGAACTGTATACGATTAAAACTGCAGTGGAAGACGGACGTTGGAATACATCCAACAAATAATTGAAGACGTAGGATACAAGTGCTACGACGAAGAGGTTGGCAGTGAGTACACTGATGACTAAAACAAAAACTTCGAGGACGTCACTTTGATCGTGATGAAACACTGCAAGCAGATGCGGCGTTTTGGCTCCGTTAATAAAGTCAAATTTTTTTACAGTGACGATTTTAAGAGACTAAGTCATACTAGTCTCTCGTTGGAAGAAGTTTCATAGTCTCCAGGGCGACAATGTTGAGAAATAAATATGTAGACACAAAGTAAATGATTCAGAATGTTAGTAACGTTTGTTTTATTTAAAAAAACTTTAGTTTTCACACAAAATTAGTTGCTGACAATATTTTCCTTCAGTGTACTTGAAAATTAGAAAATGTCGAAATTACGAGGGAGATCTGTAAGTAATGGAGCAGAATTTTTTCTGAAAAGAGGTTGCTTCTATTTAGGATTCCAATACGCCATGTTATTCCCCACTATTTTGGCTACAAAATCTTATTTTCAATACAATCTTCGGTCAATGGGACGGCCTTACGCCAATTTACTGGGTGGGCCAAATGATCGCATGGTACCAATCTACTGCTCGACATGAGAACCAACATGTTGCTGCATCACAGTGAATCCTTTATTGGGCGAAACATGTGGATGGCGGGAGGTGCGAGATCCAGATTGTATGGTGAATGAGGAAGAACAGTCCAATGATGTTTTGTGAGCTCATCTCGCATGCGCAAACTTTTGTGAGGCTTTCCGCGTCCATGAAGAAGGAGAAGTTCGTTTGAATTTTTGTGGCCACGAAAGCGCTGACGTCGTCTCTTCAGTTCCCTGAGCGTAGTAGAAGACACTTCCGAGCTAGTCGTTGAACGCTGGTGGAGGACATCAAACAGAATATTCCCTTCAGAATCCCAGAAGACCGTACCCATTGCTTTACCGCCTGAAAGCGCGGCTACGAAGTTTTTCTTCGGAGGAGAGGTGATTCGGCACCAGTCAGTGCATTGCCGTTTTGTTTGCAGTTCGAAGCGATGAACCCACATTTCATCAACTGTTTCGATGTTCGACAAAAATCGTTTTGATCAATCTCGCATCGCGCAGGCAGTTTCCTCAAAGATGGTCTTCTGTAAGATTTCGGAAACCTGTTGTTGTTGTTGTTGTTGTGGTCTTCAGTCCTGAGACTGGTTTGATGCAGCTCTTCATGCCACTCTATCCTGTGCAAGCTTCTTTATCTCCCAGTACCTATTACAACCTACATCCTTCTGAATCTGCTTAGTGGTCTCCCTCTACGATTTTTACCCTCCACGCTGCCCTCTAATACTAAATTGGTGATCTCTCGATGCGTCAGAACACGTTCTACCAACCGATCCCTACTTCTAGTCAAGTTGTGCCACAAACTTCTCTTCTCCCCAATCCTATTCAATAGCTCCTCATTAGTTATGTGATCTACCCATCTAATCTTCAACATTCTTTTGTAGCACCACATTTCGAAAGCTTCTATTCTCTTCTTGTCCAAACCATTTATCGTCCACGTTTCACTTCCATACATGGCTACACTCCATACAAATACTTTCAGAAACGACTTCCTGACACTAAAATTTATACTCGATGTCAACAAATTTCTCTTCTTCAGAAACGCTTTCCTTGCCATAAAGCTGCATGTCCTCGAGAAAAATTACGGCTATAGTTTCCACTTGCTTTCAGCCGTTCGCAGTACCAGCACAGCAACGCCGTTTTGGTTAGTGTTACAAGGCCAGATCAGTCAATCATCCAGCCTGTTGCCCCTGCAACTACTGAAAAGGCTGCTGCCCCTCTTCAGGAACCACATGTTTGTCTGGCCTCTCAACAGATACCCCTCCGTTGTGGTTGCTCCTACGTTACGGCTATCTGTATCGCTGAGGCACGCAAGCCTCCCCACCAACGACAATGTCCATGGTTCAAGGGGGACGTTCGGAAACCTAGCGGCACACAACTTTGAGTACCCCAAATGGTGAAAGAGTGTGGTAGTAATACCAACAGAGACGTCCAGCTGCGCAGCGAGGTGTTTGATTCTGATCCGTAAATCACCTCGAATGAGAGTGTCCACACGTACCAACATTGCAGGAGTAGCAAATGTGAACCGCCGAGCCGCACCCGGGATATACGACAGGCTGTAGCGACCTTGTTCCGATGATGACAGATGCCTCGCCCAAGGACTCACCGTGCTTTGGTTCACTGTCAGGTTTACATATAAATTCTGCAAGGGTGTGTATATATCTGCGCTGTTACATAAAGTGCCGCTATTTGTCGGAACTTAATGGAACTGTGGGGGCTGAAGAGGGAATACCTCGCTATGTCCCGTAACAAATTCGGCATATACTCAACCAAAATGGGCCGAGAAAATCTATTGAACACCCTTCGCACAATGGAAATAAATATTTTTAACAAGTATAAGCGGAATCACTACAGTAATATGAAAAAAAAAACAACGTTTGGTTTGTACACCTGCACATAAACTGAGGGGCTGGTGGATTAGACGACAGGTAGTCAGGGCGTCGAGCAGCGCAGACCCAGGAAGTCAGGTGTGTGGCCGCTGGCGGTGCGCAGGGGTCGCCGGCGGAAATTAAAGGCAGCGGGGGTGGTGGCTCAGGATACGACGTGACAGGCGGCGTGGTGGTGCGCCGTCAGCGGCGGGGGGCGCACCGTGCCGCGTCTCACGTTTGTCAGCGTTCGCTTTCCACGCCCTCATTAGCAGGTTTCCTAACTCGGCTGCGGACAAAAATTTGAATATAGCCTGCGTTGCTACAGGTCTAGAAACACTAAGATAAAATATTTTACGCCCTCAGTTGTACAAACTCTTTCTACACTCCTGGAAATTGAAATAAGAACACCGTGAATTCATTGTCCCAGGAAGGGGAAACTTTATTGACACATTCCTGGGGTCAGATACATCACATGATCACACTGACAGAACCACAGGCACATAGACACAGGCAACAGAGCATGCACAATGTCGGCACTAGTACAGTGTATATCCACCTTTCGCAGCAATGCAGGCTGCTATTCTCCCATGGAGACGATCGTAGAGATGCTGGATGTAGTCCAGTGGAACGGCTTGCCATGCCATTTCCACCTGGCGCCTCAGTTGGACCAGCGTTCGTGCTGGACGTGCAGACCGCGTGAGACGACGCTTCATCCAGTCCCAAACATGCTCAATGGGGGACAGATCCGGAGATCTTGCTGGCAGGGTAGTTGACTTACACCTTCTAGAGCACGTTGGGTGGCACGGGATACATGCGGACGTGCATTGTCCTGTTGGAACAGCAAGTTCCCTTGCCGGTCTAGGAATGGTAGAACGATGGGTTCGATGACGGTTTGGATGTACCGTGCACTATTCAGTGTCCCCTCGACGATCACCAGTGGTGTAAGGCCAGTGTAGGAGATCGCTCCCCACACCATGATGCCGGGTGTTGGCCCTGTGTGCCTCGGTCGTATGCAGTCCTGATTGTGGCGCTCACCTGCACGGCGCCAAACACGCATACGACCATCATTGGCACCAAGGCAGAAGCGACTCTCATCGCTGAAGACGACACGTCTCCATTCGTCCCTCCATTCACGCCTGTCGCGACACCACTGGAGGCGGGCTGCACGATGTTGGGGCGTGAGCGGAAGACGGCCTAACGGTGTGCGGGACCGTAGCCCAGCTTCATGGAGACGGTTGCGAATGGTCCTCGCCGATACCCCAGGAGCAACAGTGTCCCTAATTTGCTGGGAAGTGGCGGTGCGGTCCCCTACGGCACTGCGTAGGATCCTACGGTCTTGGCGTGCATCCGTGCGTCGCTGCGGTCCGGTCCCAGGTCGACGGGCACGTGCACCTTCCGCCGACCACTGGCGACAACATCGATGTACTGTGGAGACCTCACGCCCCACGTGTTGAGCAATTCGGCGGTACGTCCACCCGGCCTCCCGCATGCCCACTATACGCCCTCGCTCAAAGTCCGTCAACTGCACATACGGTTCACGTCCACGCTGTCGCGGCATGCTACCAGTGTTAAAGACTGCGATGGAGCTCCGTATGCCACGGCAAACTGGTTGACACTGACGGCGGCGGTGCACAAATGCTGCGCAGCTAGCGCCATTCGACGGCCAACACCGCGGTTCCTGGTGTGTCCGCTTTGCCGTGCGTGTGATCATTGCTTGTACAGCCCTCTCGCAGTGTCCGGAGCAAGTATGGTGGGTCTGACACACCGGTGTCAATGTGTTCTTTTTTCATTTCCAGGAGTGTATTTGAGAACACTGGCAAAATACTGGAATCATAAAGTTTTGTCCTGCAGTTCTAGTTTATATACGTTAGATCTTTATTCATTTCGACCTCGGTTTTAAAGCACACACTGTGAAATGTGGCGCTATGTCTAGAATTATTTGGGGAAACCAACGAAAGATTGAAATGGGGATTTCAGAGCCTTTAGTTGTAACAAAAATTCGTTCTCGTTCTTCGGTATATGTCAGTGAATTCCCTGTGCTACGACCTTTTAAGTGAAAAAATATTCGCACTTAAATACGTAAGGAGTAGTTTCCATCTTCTCGATTGACTCGAAAAAATAAAAATTGACCTATTACAAGAGGACTTGTGCAGCGAGGTTCCCGTTCAAACTTAATTATGTTTATATATAATCCAGGGACTCGAGAATCTCAACAGTTCTTGCCACTTATGTAGGTATAATCTCAAAATTGTGTAATATGCAGGACAACTTGTGGAGTGTACAAATAAAAAGTATCCAATTTGTGTCATGTGAACACGCAAGGCAAGAGCTAATTATTGCACAATATTGTGCACACGACACATGTCAAGACGCAACAGAAACGTAGCGCATATCTCTAATTATTGTAAATTTATGCCACTTCATAAGATATAAATATCGGAGATACGTAATTATTGAGAAAGAACTGCCACACGAATTTGTAAATTCTGCTTCTTTTCTAATATTTTAGCATTCTATTTCAATAAATACTCAAATATTACAGGAAATGGTGTGTATTCGCTCTTCGGTCAGCTTCATCGTATGTTACAGTTCGTCATGTCAAAAACGCTGGATCTAACGCGGTAGCAAAACTGAGCAATACGCCCATATCTGAATGAACATATTTCCAAAACAAGGCTCAGATGAGAAACCTAAAACTACAATGAGAATGATACCATATTTTAATCTGAGCGTGTAGTGAATTCTGTTTCCTTCTCCAAAAAAGATTAGCTTTTGTAGTCCTGTGTTCTAGTGTTTTTTTTTTTGTCTTTAGAAGTATTTTAACTGGTTTGATACTGCCCTCCACGATTTCTTCTCTTAAATCAACTTCATCTCACAGTAGCACTTACACACAACGTCTACATTTGTTTGTAGCATTTTGACTTATAAAAATCTTTGTATACCCCTACAGTTTTTGCCCTCTGCGCTTACCTCTTTTCTTATGAAATGCATTATCATTACTCGTTTCGATTGGCAAACATCTTTACTGTAACTGTATACGTAAAAATATGAAACTACCGTAAATGCGTATAATTACTCATGAGGTGGTATATCTTGTACTTACAAGTGTCATGTCACGTCATATCAATATGGTGATGTTATTAACGAAGTCGCAGCAGAGTTACCCAAAATAATAAGAATAAACTTGCATTCGTATCGAAGACGTGATGTTTCAGACGTGAAACAACAGTCATAACTGATGATAAACTAACTGCAAACAAATCAAAGAGTAATCGAACTTAACATATGTGCCACGAAAAAAAAAACGAAAGCAAAAATATAACTAGTGCTGCAGCATTCATTCAATGCTGAATGTTTCTAACCCATATTACAAAATATGATAATTAAGTAAAAGCACAGGTCTGTTGTTCAAAAATGTAATGGAACAAGAGAAAATGACAACATTTCAGTTCCAATAACCCTAAAATACGGCTGAAAGCAAGGGGAAACTACAGCCGTAATTTTTCCCGAGGGCATGCAGCTTTACTGTATGATTACATGATGATGGCGTCCTCTTGGGTAAAATATTCCGGAGGTAAAATAGTCCCCCATTCGGATCTCCGGGCGGGGACTACTCAAGAGGATGTCGTTATCAGGAGAAAGAAAACTGGCGTTCTACGGATCGGAGCGTGGAATGTCAGATCCCTTAATCGGGCAGGTAGGTTAGAAAATTTAAAAAGGGAAATGGATAGGTTGAAGATAGATATAGTGGGAATTAGTGAAGTTCGGTGGCAGGAGGAACAAGACTTCTGGTCAGATGACTACAAGGTTATAAACACAAAATCAAATAGGGGTAATGCAGGAGTAGGTTTAATAATGAATAGGAAAATAGGAATGCGGGTAAGCTACTACAAACAGCATAGTGAACGCATTATTGTGGCCAAGATAGATACGAAGCCCACACCTACTACAGTAGTACAAGTGTATATGCCAACTAGCTCTGCAGATGACGAAGAAATTGAAGAAATGTATGATGAAATAAAAGAAATTATTCAGATTGTGAAGGGAGACGAAAATTTAATAGTCATGGGTGACTGGAATTCGAGTGTAGGAAAAGGGAGAGAAGGAAACATAGTAGGTGAATATGGATTGGGGGACAGAAATGAAAGAGGAAGCCGGCTGGTAGAATTTTGCACAGAGAACAACATAATCATAACTAACACTTGGTTTAAGAATCATGAAAGAAGGTTGTATAAATGGAAGAACCCTGGAGATACTAAAAGGTATCAGATAGATTATATAATGGTAAGACAGAGATTTAGGAACCAGGTTTTAAATTGTAAGACATTTCCAGGGGCAGATGTGGACTCTGACCACAATCTATTGGTTATGACCTGTAGATTAAAACTGAAGAAACTACAAAAAGGTGGGAATTTAAGGAGATGGGACCTGGATAAACTAAAAGAACCAGAGGTTGTACAGAGATTCAGGGAGAGCATAAGGGAGCAATTGACAGGAATGGGGGAAATAAATACAGTAGAAGAAGAATGGGTAGCTTTGAGGGATGAAGTAGTGAAGGCAGCAGAGGATCAAGTAGGTAAAAAGACGAGGGCTAGTAGAAATCCTTGGGTAACAGAAGAAATATTGAATTTAATTGATGAAAGGAGAAAATATAAAAATGCAGTAAGTGAAACAGGCAAAAAGGAATACAAACGTCTCAAAAATGAGATCGACAGGAAGTGCAAAATGGCTAAGCAGGGATGGCTAGAGGACAAATGTAAGGATGTAGAGGCTTGTCTCACTAGGGGTAAGATAGATACTGCCTACAGGAAAATTAAAGAGATCTTTGGAGATAAGAGAACGACTTGTATGAATATCAAGAGCTCGGATGGAAACCCAGTTCTAAGCAAAGAAGGGAAAGCAGAGAGGTGGAAGGAGTATATAGAGGGTCTATACAAGGGCGATGTACTTGAGGACAATATTATGGAAATGGAAGAGGATGTAGATGAAGATGAAATGGGAGATACGATACTGCGTGAAGAGTTTGACAGAGCACTGAAAGACCTGAGTCGAAACAAGGCCCCCGGAGTAGACAATATTCCATTGGAACTACTGACGGCCGTGGGAGAGCCAGTCCTGACAAAACTCTACCATCTGGTGAGCAAGATGTATGAAACAGGCGAAATACCCTCAGACTTCAAGAAGAATATAATAATTCCAATCCCAAAGAAAGCAGGTGTTGACAGATGTGAAAATTACCGAACTATCAGCTTAATAAGTCAAAGCTGCAAAATACTAACACGAATTCTCTACAGACGAATGGAAAAACTAGTAGAAGCCAACCTCGGGGAAGATCAGTTTGGATTCCGTAGAAACACTGGAACACGTGAGGCAATACTGACCTTACGACTTATCTTAGAAGAAAGATTAAGGAAAGACAAACCTACGTTTCTAGCATTTGTAGACTTAGAGAAAGCTTTTGACAATGTTGACTGGAATACTCTCTTTCAAATTCTAAAGGTGGCAGGGGTAAAATACAGGGAGCGAAAGGCTATTTACAATTTGTACAGAAACCAGATGGCAGTTATAAGAGTCGAGGGACATGAAAGGGAAGCAGTGGTTGGGAAGGGAGTAAGACAGGGTTGTAGCCTCTCCCCGATGTTGTTCAATCTGTATATTGAGCAAGCAGTAAAGGAAACAAAAGAAAACTTCGGAGTAGGTAATAAAATTCATGGAGAAGAAATAAAAACTTTGAGGTTCGCCGATGACATTGTAATTCTGTCAGAGACAGCAAAGGACTTGGAAGAGCAGTTGAATGGAATGGACAGTGTCTTGAAAGGAGGATATAAGACGAACGTCAACAAAAGCAAAACAAGGATAATGGAATGTAGTCTAATTAAGTCGGGTGATGCTGAGGGAATTAGATTAGGAAATGAGGCACTTAAAGTAGTTAAGGAGTTTTGCTATTTGGGGAGCAAAATAACTGATGATGGTCGAAGTAGAGAGGATATAAAATGTAGGCTGGCAATGGCAAGGAAAGCGTTCCTGAAGAAGAGAAATTTGTTAACATCCAGTATTGATTTAAGTGTCAGGAAGTCATTTCTGAAAGTATTCGTATGGAGTGTAGCCATGTATGGAAGTGAAACATGGACGATAAATAGTTTGGACAAGAAGAGAATAGAAGCTTTCGAAATGTGGTGCTATAGAAGAATGCTGAAGATTAGATGGGTAGATCACATAACTAATGAGGAAGTATTGAATAGGATTGGGGAGAAGAGAAGTTTGTGGCACAACTTGACCAGAAGAAGGGATCGGTTGGTAGGACATGTTCTGAGGCATCAAGGGATCACCAATTTAGTATTGGAGGGCAGCGTGGAGGGTAAAAATCGTAGAGGGAGACCAAGAGATGAATACACCAAGCAGATTCAGAAGGATGTAGGTTGCAGTAGGTACTGGGAGATGAAAAAGCTTGCACAGGATAGAGTAGCATGGAGAGCTGCATCAAACCAGTCTCAGGACTGAAGACCACAACAACAACAACAACCCTAAAATGTAAGAAGTATAATAATACATAGGTGAAATCTTCTGGTTTTTAGGTCGTGCCATTTTTCTCTTACTCGATCGATGTCTCGACTTCCTTTTACGGGTCCTCTGCCTCATTGACACTGCCATATGTGTACTTTTACGAGTATTAAGTACAGCGCCTCGTGTGAAACTGATTACCCTCCATGCATCTCTCGCTGTTTCATGAATTTCTTGTTTACAGGTGCTGCGATGATTTTTAAAAGGACATGTAACAGCTATGTGTCATGCATTACATTCAATATTTAAAATTTGTTCAAATGGTTCAAATGGCTCTGAGCACTATGGGACTCAACTGCTGTGGTCATAAGTCCCCTAGAACTTAGAACTACTTAAACCTAACGAACCTAAGGACATCACACACATCCATGCCCGAGGCAGGATTCTAACCTGCGACCGTAGCGGTCGTGCGGTTCCAGACTGTAGCGCCTTTAACCGCTCGGCCACTCCGGCCGGCTTAACATTTGTTGCCAATCACTTTAAAACATGTTTGGTACCTAGCATTCCGTGATGACTTAGTACACAGTTCATCATCTTGTCCCTTCTAAAGACTATACTTCAGCAAACAAGTGACGAACTCGGAGACATAGTGTGTGGTAAATCCTTTTGGTGTTTATGCAGACTTTTTGCTCTGCTATTCATTCATGAACGATGGGCGACGGGATTTTATTCTTTGTGCTGTTTCATAAAGGCATCAAACTATAAAACCGAGAACGTAGCAGGGGCTCAGGAGCCGACTGCTGATTATCGGAAATTTGCAGGATTTGCGGGAGGACGTGTCCTGCGAGAGGCAATCAGCGCAGCGGGACTCTTAACTCTTATCGATGCTCCGGAGGAATTAGTCGGGAATAGCACCATCAGAGTGCAAACTCCTCGCACTACGTGGACTGATCCTGCGCCATAAGAGACACCTATTTAAGTGGGAGCACTAGACGGTACCAGCAGTTCTGAGCGAAATAAGGAGCTATGGTAACTTCCACTGTAGCACAACTGAGACCCTATAATTTTGTGTGGTGTGTAAGTGTCGGACGGTGTATTGGACTATTTCCTTAAGCTCTCCCTGAAAACGGACTCGAGAAGAAATCTTCCGGGACTCGATTCGTGGTAGGCTGCGCCAACCAGAATTTGCATTTCTGTGTGAGTGTGTGATCTGTTTTTCTTCTATCAAGACTGCAGACTGCTGCGCTCAGCAAGGAAATCAACGGTTTGCTGAAAGACGAGTTGTTATACCGTCTCCTTGAATTTATTTTTGCATATTTTGTTTACGTAGGGCTGTTGCAGACGACTCACAGCGAGACTATGTTCTTGCTTCCAAAATTGACGCTACCATATATTCGCAGGAGACAGTGATTATGCAAGAGCGGGCCAGACACACCACCTCTTCTGCCACTCCATGTCGTGTGACTTTTGTCTTCAGAGTGCAATAAAACTTCCCCCGCAGTGACAATTGCTCAGTGTAATATTCATCCTCATTAGCTTATCGGATAGGCAGCGGTAGATGAGCGCTGCGAAATCGGCAGTAGCAGCAACAATAACAGCTTTAGTAGAAGACTTGCAACATTTCGCAGTCATTATCTTTTGTGTAAACACAGCAATCCAGAAGCGTTTCTTGTGTTCTGAGCTCTTAACCTCTACAGAACTTGCAGCAAGAATTTACTTAAAGTAAAAAAAAAAAAAAAGAAAAGGGGAACACCATTCCAACACATAACAGACGAAATTATATTTAACTAGCACAGCGGTCACTGCTCCGGTCTTGTAGACTGTATGGCATCCGCAGCTTATTTTCGATTTTCTTGAATCGAATTTTGTTGTTGTTCAAAAATTGCAACATCTAAATTTTTCACATTAATGAATGTCATAGATGCGTGGTGTTTTCCAAATTTACTTCTGGCCTAAAAATGTTTCTAGTAGCTGGAATCGGGGGTCTTTTTTAACCCTGCCTTTTGAGTTCTCGTGGTGACATTTGTACAGAAACTTCCATCCCCTAACACATATTTCTTTACAAGTCAAACAGGAGTTCATACATTGCATTTTAAAAAAAGTTTTAATATAACGAAATCATTTCATAAAAGTTTTCATCCCCTACCTCACCCCTTAGGGGTTGAACTTCCAAGAAATACTGAAACACATATTTCTTATTTTTAACCGAGAAGCCAAATACTTTTATTTAAGGTTTTGTTTCGAAAATACTTTCGTAACGAAATTCCCTATTTCAACCCTTTCGGGATTAAATTATTGGTATCCTAGAAGTCAAATAGCAGTTTTCATAGCTGTGGCCTTAAAAATGTTTCAGTAGTTCTTCAATATTTATTAAAAAAATCACTCAAAACTTCACCATCTCGGGGGTAAATTTCCAAAAAATGCTGAAATAAGTATTTCCTTGTTTATGACCGAGAAACCAAATACCAATTTTCGTAGTTGTAGCTTTAAAATCTCCTTAATGGCGACGTATTTTCAAAAAACTTCACATCGCTTGTTTCACCCCCTTAGGAGTGGAATTTCGAAAACTCGCTTCTCAAACGACGCCTGCAGCATAAGATCAACACCGTCTCCAGACTTTAAGTTTCTCTACTTATCAGTTTGTGCTGAGCTGTGGTGAGACAGTCAGGACATTTCCTTCTATTTGTAGAGACTTGCTCAGAAACTCGGCGTTGCCCGGATCAGAATACATGGTATGGGAGAAGACGTGAGTACCATTCTAGATATTTGATGCATAGAGACAAATTCCTCATTAAGGATCTTATGAATGGAGTTATTCTGTTGGTAAAGTAGTTTGGTCGCGGTGCGTGGCAGTGGGTTAACGTGGTGGGCAAAAATCAGTCAAGTATGGAGGCATATTTATTTATGTAAAGCTAAATAATACACTGAAGATCCAAGGAAACTGGTACACCTGCTTAATATCATGTAAGACCTCCGCGATCACGCAGAAGTGCCGCAACACGACTTGGCATGGACTCGACTAATGTCTGAAGTAGTGCAGGAGGGAATTGACACGATGGATCCTGCAGGCTTGTCCATAATTCCATAAGAGTATGAGGGGATGGAGATCTCTTCTGAACAGTACGTTGCAAGGGCTCACAGATATGCTCCATAATGTTCATGTCTGGGAAGTTTGGTGGCCAGCGGAAGTGTTTAAACTCAGAAGAGTTTTCCTGGAGACACTCTCTAGCAATTCCGGACATGTGGGATGTAGTTGTCCTGATGGAATTGTTTTAGTCCGTCAGAACTCACAATGGACATGAATGGTTGCAGGTAATCAGATAGGATGCTTACGTATTTGCCACCTGCCAGAGTCGTACCTAGACGTATCAAAGGTCCCCATTTCACTCAAACTGCACCCCCCCCCCCCCCCCACACACACCATTACAGAGCGTCCACCAGCTTGAAAAGTCCCTTGCTGGCATGCAGGTTCAATGGATTCATGATGCTTTCTCCATACCCGTACACGTCCGTCCGGTTGATATACTTTAAAACGAGAATCGTCCGACCAGGAAACTGTTTCCAGTCGTCAACAGTACAGTGTCAGTGTTGACGGGCCCAGGTGAAGCGTAAAGTTTTGTGTTGTGCAGTCATCAAGAGTACACGAGTGGGCCTTCGCCTCCGAAAGCCCATATCGATGATATTTCGTTGAAAGGTTCGCACGCTGACACTCGTTGATAGCCCAGCACCGAAATTTACAGCAGTTTGCGGGAAGGCTGCACTTCTGTCACGTTGAACAAATTTCTTCAGTCGCCGTTGGTCCCGTTTCTTCCGGATCTTCTTCCAGCCGCTCCTATGTCGAAGGTTTGATGTTTTACCGGATTCCTGGTTTTCACGGGACACTCGTGGAATGGTTGTACGGGCAAGTGTCCACTTCATCACTACCGCGGAGATGCTGTGTGCCATCGCTCGTGCGTCGACTGTAACACCACGTTCAGACTCACTTAAATTTTGGTAACATGCAAGTGTAGCACCAATAACCCATCTCATAACTGCGCCAGACACCTATTGTCTTACATATGGGTTGCCGACCGCAGTGCCGTAGTTTTGCCTTTTTACATATCTCTGTATTTGAATACGCATGCCTATGCCAGTTTCTTTTGGCGCTTCAGTGTATATCACTTAGGAACTTTGCAGTATAAATGAAAATGTTTTTATTGTTTTATTCGAAATGCAGTGTAATGGTGGTAGAGAACTCGACCTGTGTCAGCCATGTTGTGGTGGGTGGTTGTGGGTGATTGTGGTTGGCAGATAATCTCAATACGTAAAATGCGCGATGTGGAAAACCAATTTCTCTTAGGATGAAAGTTGTATTCTGAATGACTTTTGAACTTTACCGAATTAGTGAATATCCTCGCTTACCCTGTTCCATCCATAATTGCATTAACGCTACAATACGCAGAAATATTTAATCGTGGGTAACACGACAGGGACAGTACTGGTTTATTAATATTGTCTTAACATAATATCGTTTAAATGAAAATAAATGAATGGAAGTAATATTAAATAATCCACTGTAACTAATAGAAATATAGTAAGGAGTATGCTCACAAAGATTAATGCAAAAGAAGTGACTGACACAAACGTGCTAAACTATGAAAAGTAATATACTCACGAAGAGCAAGCAAGATGTTTGTTTGAAATCACAGTAGTATATCGTCCGTTTATAGATTTGTTAGTTACGAGTGTTTTGTCTTAGAGTCTGGTCATTTTTCTTTGTATCTCTGTTGATCATCGGTAAAGTGTGATGATAGAAACGCGCTGAGAGATTAGAAACTGATCTGTTTGATATTATTCGTCATTATTAAAGTTTGAATGACTAAACATCGCAAGCATCGTATTATGACGGACATATCAAACTATAAACGGGTTTTCACATGTACGGCAGTGTCCGTAACTTACAGAACAGACAGGTTTTCTTAATAATATTTATTGCTCTATCATTCGCGGATTTTTGCTCGCTACAGTCACCCACTCCCACAAACCGCGAAGAAACTTCTTCACTAATAGCACGAAACCAAGTTCTATCTACCACCACGAGTTGGTGGCAGTGAGTGGTCATGCAGAGAAATCTGTCAAATCTGTCTGTACGTCACACACAAGCATTTCATATGTAGATACGGATTACGTAATAAGAATCAGGTTTAAACTGAATCACAAGTAGCTTATAGTAGAAGGCAGCAGCTCAGACACTACATGACTATCGACCATTCGGCTCCAATTACAGTAGAGATCCTTAGTTGTACAGGAACGCTGTATGTATAGCATGTTGTCAGAAATCAGATGGTTGTTTGGTTCTTCCATGGACAAAATTTCCCCAAGGAATATTCATTTTCACCGTATAGATTAAAAGTCGTTGCTGCACCGGGTCCTGGCCATACGTGTTCACCGCTCTTACTGACGGAGCTAGTCATTGATTGGCGACTCATGGGGAGTGCTGTGTGCACAACGACCATATAAGATCACAATAACTCAATAGTTGTTCTGATCGTTTCATAGCCTTTGTTACTGACAGTAACCTTACACCAGTGCCTATGAGTTTAATTTGTACAGTACAGCACTGAAGCCGGCCGAAGTGGCCGTGCGGTTAAAGGCGCTGCAGTCTGGAACCGCAAGACCGCTACGGTCGCAAGTTCGAATCCTGCCTCGGGCATGGATGTTTGTGATGTCCTTAGGTTAGTTAGGTTTAACTAGTTCTAAGTTCTAGGGGACTAATGACCTCAGCAGTTGAGTCCCATAGTGCTCAGAGCCATTTGAACCATTTTTCGAACAGCACTGAAGATGATCACTATGTGATTGAAAATCGATTTTGCTGTCAATAAACCATCGAAATTACGGCCGACGCTGATCTTCCTTCAAAGAGCTAGCCGTATTAGACATGGGCTCCACTTCACAGCTCGAATACTGTGAGTACATGCGCATCTTGTGTCGTTGAAGTAAGATGCAACGAAAAAGCCTTATAGAGCTGTAAGTCTTTAACGGAAGTACAATCAGACCATCGCCAAGAGATTCGTAGGAACTTTCGATTGCCTACACGATTTGGGATTGGAGGACTCGGGGTTGAGTATACACGAGTGGAAGCCGGAATCAGTCGTCCGGTGCCCGTCGTGCCCTGTCCGTTCAGCTAGCGAACGCGGACGGTATCCGGGCCGCGGTCGGCGGCGCGGAGGCGGTCGGCTCGGCGGGGAATGAGTTGCCGCGAGGCGGGGGCCGTATTGACTCGCCAACTTTGGCGGAACGAGTGGACCCCGGCGCTGCCCGCGCTGATAGGCCGCCGACACGACTCTCGATTTACTCAGCAGAATTGGCCGCTGCCTGAGCGCCGGGCAACCGGGAACCGAGACAGAAATAACGGATAAAGGCGGCGTGGCGGGGGCGGGGGAGCGCTGCGTGGGGGAGGATGCGAGCGGAGACCAACTTGCCGCCCGACAACACTGCTCGATTGTTTCTTGTGGAACTGCTGCAGGTGACTACGGAGTCCGCTTAACTGCTGCACGGGGCTTCCGCCACTGCAGATCGGTATCTGAGAACGAGTATACTTTTGTGAAATACGGTTGGTTGGTTGGTTGAGTAATTCGGGGGAGGGGACCAAACAGCGAGGACATCGGTCCCATCGGATTAGGAAAGAATGGGGAAGGAAGTCCACCGTGCCCTTTCATAGGAAATATCCCCGCACTTGCCTGAAGGGATTTAGGGAAATCACGGAAACCCTAAATCAGGATGGCTAGACGAGGATTTGAACCGTCGTCCTCCCGAAAGGAGCTCAGTGTGCTAATCACTGCGCCACCTCGCTCGTTGTGAAATTCTGAAGAAACAGTAGGCCCACATATAAGGAAAGAACAAAATGAAATCAGTCAATAAATGATGATAATGATGAAATCGTTGAGGATTCAGAGACATGAAATGTGCAAATCTTGTGACACTTCATTTATTTCGTTATGAAATCCATACATATTATAAAAATGTATGCATGAAAATTACCTCTACAAAGACTGAACACTTGCTTGTCGGATTACAGGAAGATATCTTCTTGAGAGTGATGGATTTGTAGTAAACGCTAGCCGTTTACATAAATATTTAGGGACAGTCATTTCGAATAAAGGTGGAAGCAACGAAGAAATAGAGGCCAGAATAGGAAAGGGAAAAGTGGCAATTAAGCAGCTACACTCCATTATTTGGAAAGAACGACATCAATAAATTTGAAAGGGAGAATGTATGAAACTGTAGTTGAGGGCATTACTCTATATGGAGGTGAACTGTGGGAAGTACACAGGGTCAGTGAGAGTAAATTAAAGGCAGTGGAAATAGAGATTTGGAAACGAAATTGTGAAGTAACAAGAAGAGACAAAATAAGAAATGAAGTGCTACGAGAACAGATGGGGGTTACAAAAGATGTTGTAGGCGCAATTGAAAACAGACGGCGAACATGGTATGGACATTTCATAAAAATGCCAGAGGAAAGATGGTCCTCAGAAATATGGCAATGGAGACCTTCGCGATGCCGAAAAAGAGGAAGATTCAGGCTGCAATGGAACGACGTAATGAGGCGTGTGATGCAGGACAGGGTCCTGCAAAAAGATTACTGGCAGGACAGAAGAAGATGGATATAAGGATGCGAGAGACGCCGTATGGTGTGGAAAACTCGTAGAAAAGAGAAGCAGATGAAAAGATTTGTGTGTGTGTATGTGTGTTCCACATTTTCTCGAAAGACTCTGTGCCGATTTCAACCAAGCTTGGTGCACACCTCCATTACTGTCAGGCAGTAATTGCTATGGGGCAAAAACCATCTACCTGTCAAAATTCAGGAGGTACGACGTCATAAACACTGAGATGCGTGAAAAACTGCAGCTTTGTGGATGACGTTTAATTTTATTATTTCGTCTCTACTAATACTACTCCCAACACATTTTGCAGACAGTATCCACATATGCTGCTGAATGTACCTACAAAAATATATCACTGTATGGCATATAGGTAAGGAGATATGGCGTCATAAATACTGGGATACGTGAAAAATTGCCGCATCGTGCATGACCTTTAAATGTATTACTTCTTTGCTACTAATTCTGTTCGAAATATATTTCGCTGATCACATTCACATATGCCGCTGAAAGTGTCTAATCAAATATATCACTGTAGTATACGTAGATGTAGACGTACGTCGTCATAAACACGGATAGAAGTGAAAAAATGCCACATAATCTTAATTGTTTGAAAATCTTAAAAACAGAATACATGGCAATCAGTGAGTCAAATTTGAGCTTCTCCCATTCTTTTCATTGTGGTAAGAACTTTCTGTTCACCTGCTTCCCCATGAAGAGTTATTCTTAGTCAATGTTCAAATTGACTGCTTAGTTCCAGCCTTTAGCCAGGATCGGGTCACATGCTCCCAACGTCACGTGGAACGGCATCACTTTCGTTGAGTTTCACTTATTCGAATAAGTGATGGGCAGGCACAGTGTACTACAACAATCTTTCAGGTATATTCAACAGATGACGTGGTGAATATGCGGTGACAATTTGTGCCAGTGTTCCTGTTTAGCCCTGTGGGTGCAAGTGGTTTCTGCCTGAAACCACCATTTTATTAAACTGTTTTTAAAGTACTACTGCATTTCGTATGAAACCACCGATGTTACAGCAAAACAGACATGTAGTGGTACAGTGAGGTATTTCTAGTAAGGTAGTGCATTTTATCAGTCACTTGTAGCGTTCAAAGCAACAGCCTGAGCAGAGATTGTGCTACTTGATTCTAGGAGATTCTGACAAACAGTTATTTTACACTGACAGTTTAAGTAACTATATCTAAAGTTATCGTAACGTAAATTTGAGTTTGTACTACTGCTTTTATGAGCGCTTTCAAAGAGAATGATAGATTACACTTTTGAAACAATTTTTTTATAATTTAGGCCCCTTTTTGCTTGTTATTTAGGACTGTAATTTGTTTTGAACATTATGATTTTATGGAAGTTTCAAGAGTGGGGCTGCGTCTAGGAAAAATTTGAAATTGTTTTTAAATATACATCATTCAATGCTAGGTGGGCGAAAACTGTATGTACCAGTAGCTCAGAGTGAAATCACAACCTTAAATAATTGATTGTTTACTTCTTGCCAATTTCTTCCTATATTGCTGACTTGCTATGATAAGGTCAGTTTGTGAAAAATTGGAAAATTAAATTGTTTTGATGGTATTCGGACACAGGCAGTTAATGCGTTCACTCACCTAACCATTACGCTATCTGATCACGACTCTCGTATATCTCGTGGCAGAATCTCTGAAAGTACTGTCGGTAACTGGTCTTGACAACATCGCTGGCAATAAAAGTTTGAGTCAGTCCTGGAGATAGCCTCGCGGGATTAGCAGCGCGGTCTAGGGCGCTGCAGTCATGGACTGTGCGGCTGGTCCCGGTGGAGGTTCGAGTCCTCCCTCGGGCATGGGTGTGTGTGTGTTTGTCCTTAGGATAATTTAGGTTAAGCAGTGTGTAAGCTTAGGGACTGACGACATCAGCAGTTAAGTCCCATAAGACTTAGAAAAAAACTCCTGGAGATATAATCTGTTAGCCAAGTGGTTTATACACTTACTCACGGTTTTTGTAAAAAATTTCAGTTGATGCAGCATACTCACTAATTAGGACCTGTTTTAATTCCGCTAGCAAGAAGCGAATATATTCTCAAAGTTCTGGTGTAATGCTAAAGAAAGGTGAACTCCACCCGAACAGGGCATGAAGGCCCAACGGTACCGACCAGCCGCCGTGTCATCCTCAGACCACAAGCGTCACTGGGTGCTGATAAGGAGGGGCATGTAGTCAGCAGACCGCTTTCACTGCCGTTTGCTACTTTACGAGACCGGAGCCACTACTTCTCAATCAAGAAGCTCCTCAGTTTGCCTCACATTCTCGTCGCAAGTTTCAGGCGATTCCATCCAACTGTTCCGAAGGTGTGGCCACCTGTATTTTGTCGCCTGCTGAACTGCGCATCCGGGCGTTAGCTTTGCTGTCCATCAACTATCCATTTACTCCACCGTTTGACACCGCAGTTTTGCCGTAGTATAGATGCGAGGAAAATACCCATACTTCGTTTCCCTGCATGTGTTTTATTTGCAAAGCGATTAATTTTATGACAGAAGAGGCAAACGGGGGAAAAAAAACAACATGAAGAACAGTGAATGACAGGGCGGTAGGAACTGTTAGCTTCTCCAGTCACTTATTAAAGGAAAGCAGAATAAAGAGAAACATAGTAAAACGTTGTCTGTAAAGTTTCAGTGCTTCTGAAAGGCACAGAAAATGGAAAAGAAAGCATTATTTTGGGTGATATTGCTGAAGAGGTTGTCAGAGAATTGCATGTAGTATCCATGTGACGTGCTCTTTGTTCTACATTTACGGTATGTTACACACATCAAAAAAGTTTTGCATCATCCCGCTTCTCAGAACTTCTGAAGATAAACGTTGACTGTGGATACTGTATCTCAGACACAGTCCCTTTGACTGTTCAGAGATGTCACTAAACCCGCCCAATGATGTAAACAACCATGCATGAGCAGCGCCTATTAGACGGAGGGGGTCCGATAGTCGATCAGTTCCAGTCATTCCACCAGGGAGGAGGTGCACCTCTCGTCTTTAGTTCAACTACGCCTATGAGTTCAATACCGCGGTTCTACCGCGTCGGCGACCGAATTGTTACTTTGTCCCAGGAGGGACTCTCAACAACTGACCTCGGACGTTGACAACATAGAGAAAGACAGGAACGGTCGATAACATGCCTCGCTCAGGCCATCCGAGGGCTACTACTGCAGTGGATGACCGCTACCTACGGATTATGGCTCGGAGGAACCCTGACTGCAACGCCACTATGTTGAATAATGCTTTTCGTGCAGCCACAGGACGTCATGCGCAATAGGCTGCATGATGAGCAACTTCACTCCCGATGTCTATGGCGAGGTCCATCTTTGGAGCCACACCATCATGCAGCGCGGTACAGATGACCCCAACAACATGCCAAATGGACCGCCCAGCATTGACATCACGTTCCCTTCACCAATTAGTGTCGCATACGCATTCAACCAGACAATCGTCGGAGACGTGTTTGGAGGCAACCCGGTCAGGCTGAACGTCTTAGACACACTGTCCAGTGAATGCAGAAAGGTGGAGGTTCCCTGATGTTTTGGGGTGGCATTATGTGGGTCGACGTACGCCGCTGGTGGTCATGGGGGGCGCCGTAACGGCTGTACGATACGTGAATGCCATCCTTTGGCCGCAGTGCAACCATATCGGCAGCACAATGGCGAGGCATTCGTCTTCATGGACAATCCGCGCCTTCATCGTCCAATTCTTGTGAATGACTTCCTTCAGGATAACGACATGGCTCGACTCGAGTGGTCAGCATGTTATCCAGACATGATCCCTATCGAACATGCCTGTAATAGATTGGAAAGGGCTGTTTACGGACGACTTGATCGACCAACCACTCTGAGGAATCTACGCCGAATCGCAATTGAGGAGTGGGACATTCTGGACCAAGAGGGCCTTGATGAACTTGTTGATAGTATGCACGACGTTGATAGTATGCATGACGAATACAGGCATGTATCAGTGCAAGAGGACGTGCTACTGAATATTAGAGGTACTGGTGTGTACAGCAATCTGGATCACCATCTCTGAAGGTCTCGCTGTATGGACGTACAACATGCATTGTCTGATTTTCATGAGCAATAAAAAGGGCGGAAATGATGTTTATGTTGATCTCTATTCCAATTTTCTGCACACCTTCCGTAACTCTCGTAACCGAGGTGATGCAAAAGTTTTTTAATGTGTGTAGTAAGCGACGCTGTGTGCTACACTGTAATTTTTGCACTTTCATGTTTCAAGAGGTTTTCTTCTGCAGTTAATTGTCTACCTTGTTTCTCTTTGGTGATCCTTTGTTTGTACAAGTACTTCTTTTTCTTTATCCTAGTGGTAAACTATTGACGTAGAGGGCAAACGTTAACAAGACCAGCAAATTGCAGTGAATGCTCCCTGACTGGAAATGTAAGAAAAACGTCCCATGTAGATGTGTCTGGAAATGGGCGGTGTGTGTGCAACGAACTAAATATTTCTGGAACACATTACAGAGCTGTTCGAAGTGGCCTCCATGGGAGGCAATGCACGCGTTAACACGTCGCATCTAGGATTTCCGCATTCTTTCTCATGTTTTCCGGCCTCTCTCCGAATAGCTTCACAGGCGTTGTAGACACGCTGCTGAAGGATTTGCACAGGAGGAACCGGTTCAGCATACACAATGGTTTTCAGATGCCCCAGAGGTAAAATCCAGGGTTTAAGCCGGCGATCTAGCAGGCCATGCTACAGGGCCTCTACAAGCTTGAACGTGATACGAAACTGTAAAGAGAGTGTATGCTTTTACAGTCCTCCTGATATGCGCCGCCCTGCGGCATCATCATTGCCGGGAGGGGGGAGACAGAGATGGACATATGCTTGAATAAAACTGCAAATGGTCCCTTTACTACTCCCTCCAGTAGGAGAATACCCTCTATATCACCCGTGCATATTTTTTGGGCACTTTAGAAATGTATCCGTACAGACTTCGATTCCCATTCACCTGAGTGGCGCTCAGCTGCTGCTATAACGACTAAGTGTTGTGAAATTTGATGCCAATGTCACATTCTTGACCCACCTTGTGTCTCATACGAACTTTGGCCTTTTTCCCGCAAGTGTTGGCACGTTACTGTTTGAAGCGTTGTACTGCCCGAGGCGACGTCTGCACCACCACAGAGGCCAAATTTCAAACTATTACGGGGTTTCGATAACGTAATCCTTTGTATTGCACAGTGTTGGAAGGCTGGTGTCAGGAAAGGGGACAGCCGACTTGTCTACCGCCTTATCACTGAGCAAGTTTGTGTTCCATTCCTAATGCCCTATCCGCTGTGCAAATCACCACATTCGTACTTGCCACTGACTGCCGAGATCTCTGGAGGCTTACTGTAAGGCGTTTAGCCACAATACGCTTGCTATGCGCGTGCATCGACGCCAACGCCTCTAGAATCGACGTGGTTGAAGGGCGGCATGCGAGACGGAAAGAGAAAGAGGCTGAAACCAAGCAGCCTGTGGACGGTCATAGGTGTGAATACGAACGGTGTCTTTTTCCCTGTGTGCAGGTGAACAGGGTAGCGCATAGACAGAGACACGCAATCTGGGAAAGGTCCTTACAGAGCGCCAAGTGTTGTGCTTTGTCACCCACAGCTATTCGTGGACGGATGACGGGTTTGGTCAGAATGAAGTTTCACTTCGGCATGCACTCAAGGTAGCGAATTCAGAAGGTAGCTGTTACAGTATCTTCAAATATGGTGTGGCAGATTCTGTTAAGCCTGCGCTGAAAGGCGTGGCCGTGATGCGTAAGAGATTGTTCCTGCAGCATTGTGATTTCTGTATTCATAAAGAATGTGTGATTCCTCATTGTGTACAGCCACACGATTTTCTGTGTTGTGTTCTTTCCGTTGTCATTATTTAGGTAGCTGTGTAGTTGTATTGTCCAGAGTATTAGTTGGGTAGCTGGAGGAGAATGATGCTGGTAACGAGTATGTTTTGTTTCGGCAACTGCTCGTTCAGATGTTCAAATGTGTGTGAAATCTTATGGGACTTAACTGCTAAGGTCATCAGTCCCTAAGCTTACACACTACTTAACCTAAATTATCGCCGGCCGCGGTGGTCTGGCGGTTCTAGGCGCTCAGTCCGGAGCCGCGCGACTGCTACGGTCGCAGGTTCGAATCCTGCCTCGGGCATGGATGTGTGTGATGTCCTTAGGTTAGTTAGGTTTAAGTAGTTCTAAGTTCTAGGGAACTGATGACCACAGATGTTAAGTCCCATAGTGCTCAGAGCCATTTGAACCATTTTCTTTTTAAATGTACAACATTATTGGGTATGAGCTCATAACGTTACACGGGAGAGTATTCGACTTCTAAAACATCAGTTTCCTCTTACATACTACGTATATCTGTAAATTATTCTGGGTCAATGTATTAAATTATTCTGGGTCAATGTTTGAGTTGCCTGGCCGACTTTGCGGCCTTACGCAACACTATCTTGCAATGCAAGATACTGAAACTGATGTTAAAGAAACTGCCCAAACGCATGTGATCTAGAATTGTAGTATATGAATGAAGCTTTATTCATGTGGGGAAAGAGAAAGAGAGAGAGAGAGAGAGAGAGAGAGAGAGAGAGAGCGAGAGCGAGAGGAGGACGGGAGAAAGAGATAGAGAGGGGGAGACTGTCGGGGAGTGATGAAAGAATAATAGGACTGGAAATACTCTCTGTTTTTACAACACATTGTACCGTATGTTTTATCAAGAAGCATTACACTGAATGGAATACAAATAGAATGATTGGTGTAAGCGCTGTATCTGGTTCAAATGGTTCAAATGGCTCTGAGCACTATGGGACTTAACATCTGTGGTCATCAGTCCCCTAGAACTTAGAACTACTTAAACCTAAGGACATCACACACATCCATGCCCGAGGCAGGATTCGAACCTGCGACCGTAGCAGTCGCGCGGTTCCGGAGTGAGCGCCTAGAACCGCGAGACCACCGCGGCCGGCGCGCTGTATGTGGTTCAAATGGCTCTGAGCACTATTGGACTTAAATTCTGAGGTCATCAGTCCCCTACAACTTAGAACTACTTAAACCTAACACACATCCATCCGCGAGGCAGGACCAACCTGCGACCGTGGCGGTCGCGCGGTTCCAGACTGTAGCGCCTAGGACCGCTCGGCTACTCCGGCCGGCGGCTGTATGTGGTTTTCCATAACAACGTGATCTATAGTTATATCTAACCAGGATTTATATATTATACACTGTTCATAGTCAGCTGTTTTTGAAGTGTGTGGCGAAAGTATGTATTTGCGGGGAGTCATGTGAAGAGGATTCTTACACGATTGTTTACTAAGCTCTTTTACGAGACAGGAAAAGGTAATACGAAGGACAATTTCGTCCAAATCGAAAAATACATCTATTTATTTAACGCGTCGAGATCACGGCCTTTAGGCTCTTTCTTCTATGCAACTGCCAAAGCAACTTCTATACATCCTAATTAGGGAGTCACTTTTATATATGCGTACCAGGGAAAGGAAGTGATTATTGGATCCAGAATGAATATTTCACTCTGCAGCAAAGTTTGATGTATTTTTAGACTTACTCGAAGATTAAAACAGTGGGCTGGACCGAGGCTCCCAGAACATTACTTACTATACCTTCGATTACGTCGCACAAATAATACAACCGTAAATGGGAGGGCGTGCTGAGAAATAATGCCTTTGAATTCTTTATGTGAAAGCTGTTAAGGATATTTAAATAAAACGTGCTTTATGAACAGTCTACATTTTTATTCTTCATGACTACAAATTATTTTTCAACCTCATCGCCCCGGAGAGAACACATTTGTCCCAACGAGACACCAGTTTATTGATACCGTTACTGTATGATGTTTGTCAACACAGGCACTACCTTACCTCTACTTCCACCGCTTCGTCACTATCCAAGTAAAATCCTCGAAGGTGTTACTTAAGTATCGGAGAATGATAAGAATCGGATACAGCCAAGTCGGCAGTGTATGGAGGTGTCATCGGACAGTGAACCCAGGGCGTCGGATCGTAGCGGATATCGCAGCCCTCCTGTGTGTTCTGGTATTGTCAAGGAGGAGAGGGTGCTCCATGTGCGAACGACACTCGATTACAGCACGCTCTTTCTCACTCAATTATATAACTACGCTATGCCGGCCGCGGTGGCTGTGCGGTTCGGGCGCTTCAGTCCGGAGCCGCGTGACTGCTACGGTCGCAGGTTCGAATCCTGCCTCGGGCATGGATGTGTGTGATGTCCTTAGGTTAGTTTGGTTTAAGTAGTTCTAAGTTCTAGGGGACTGATGACCTCAGATGTTACGTCCCATAGTGCTCAGAGCCATTTGAACCATTTTGAACTACGCTACACGCCACCATGCTATGCGCTACAATTCGAAGCCTCTAGAGGCAGAGGGGTGCAGATATTATTTTTTATTTTACACTTATTTTATTTTAAATTTATTTTTTATTTTAAAATCTTTAAGAGTTCTCACATAAAAAAGTTGGCGGGATAACTTGTCAGCATTAGCTCAAAAGCTACTTCTTTTTATTGTGGGTTTCAGCAAATGGGCTACTGCAGGTGTGTTATTCCTCAACGGCCGATGTTGTTAGCGAAGCAGAGCGGCACCACAAGCAAATGAAAGGCCGGCGATGACCATTTGTCGCGCTAGCGGCCTTTTCGTGCGTGCGTCTGTATCGCGGCAGCCATCGATTCTCTTGCAGCGACCTGCGGCTGGTCGTAATGTACCTGTCGAAGCGAGGCGGTGGTCGATAGCGCGTCCGGCACGAGAGTTCCTCGCGGAACCGCCCATGGCACCTGCCACGGCTATTCCGCGAATTACGACTTCGCGGAGCCTCGCAAACTTCCGCGTGTGGTGGTAAAGACAAAGGGAAATATGTGGCTGTGAGGCGAAACGCAGTCATGTCACGTGGCCTAGTAGAAACTTCGGTTGGTTTCCTGCGCCCGTTATTGTGCATCTCAGTGGTGTTCAAATCCACCATTGAGCAATTTGTTTTGCAACAGAGCGTATTCGTGCTTATTTGTTACTGGAGGCAGGCAACTAATGGGCTGTACGATACGTAATGCAGTGTGCGGCGTTTGTTCCGATTTGAAACTGGCACATTAAAACTGCGTGCCAAACCCGGACTCGAACCTGGGACCTTTGCCTTTCATGGGCAATTATTCTACCGACAGAAATGTCCAAGGATGACGTACGATTGGCGCTCACAATTTCGATTTCGCCAATACCTCTTCTACCATCTTACAACGTTCACAACAGTCTTGCTACGTATTTTGCAGGACTAGACCTTCCGGAAGAAAGAGTATTTGTCAGCGATGGCAAAGATCTCAAGTTGGAATTCCTGTCTGGCACACAGTGTTAATCCGCAATAAGTTTTAATTTATGCGTTAATTGTTTCTGGAAATGAGGCGTGTGAATGAAATGTGTGTATGGGGGCGGTATACACAGTTATAAGCGGATGCTTCTGTTATCACTTCTATTTCATGCTATACGTCTATATATTAGTGGCCTACTTTTCTAGGTGCTTTTATTTGATGTTAATTCAGAAAAACGGGATTGTGTGGGAACGAAATATCCATTGAGGGATAACAAAAACTAACGATCTGGAAGGAACGATAACATAATACAAAAAACGTTAAGAATTAAAGTAATGTGTTGATGTGTTTCGGAGGTAGATAAAGAAGCAAATATGTTAAAAAACTCATAGGACAGAAGAGTGTGTTACTGTGGAATTTTATGAGGAATTGTTAAATTATTAGTCCTCAGATGTGTAAGAGGGCGCGCGGAAAAGTAATGCCTCCGAATTTGTTGTTTGGAAACTCTTAAAACTCTTTAAATAAAACAAACGTTATTAACATTCTACATTCTTATTCTGCGCGTATAAGTATTTATTTCTCAACATAATCAGGCTGGAGACAAATATATTCGTCCCGAGCAGAGACCGGTTCATCGATATCATTACCATAGAATTTTGCTGACGAAATCATAATCTCATTTCTGCTTGCACTACATCACCATCAAACTGAAGTCCTCGGAGGTGTTCTTGAACTTTAGCAAACAGGTGAAAATAGAATGGGGCCAAGTGGGGATTATACGGAGTATTATCGATGAGAGTGAACCCAAGGCTCGGATTGTTGCATACGTTGCGGAACTAGTGCGGTCTGGTAATGTTATGCTGAAAGAGAGGGTGCACCTGTGTGGGCGAACCCTTCTGCCGTTAGTAACTCAATACAGCACGAACTTTCTCACGCACCAACATAGTTACGCTACACACCGCCACGTTGCATGCTACAATTTGGAGTACTATAGCGGCAGAGTGACGCAGCTTCCGTCAGTGAAGTGAGAAAGCCGACCATCTGCATGACGTGTAATGCTAGAGCCGATTTTGATATCAACAAAGTATTCGGAGGCATTACTCTCAGGGCTGCCACGTAGAAGAATGGATATTGTGGATGAGATGCAAGGCAGAGAACGATTAGGATATGCACGGACGATTCTGTGTGTGATAGGTATTCAGATCTTATAAGAAGGCAGCCGAGACCAAAGGCAGGATAATCCATAAACTAACGTCTAATTAGAATGCAGCACCTAAAATTAATTACTAAGCCAAACGTTTCTATCGTATTTTCAGGCTTCCTTGCTCAATCCTTCGCCATTATGATGCCTTGAACTCTGCTGGAGCAGTTTCAATGAGATGTCTAAAAGTCTGAGGGGGAACAGGATCACATTCCTCATCAAGAACGTATACCGGAGAAAGTTGTGACAGTGGACACTTCGGCATGTAACGAAGTTCTGACTGATCCCAAAGGTGTTCCTTTGGATTTAAATTGAAGGTTCAGAGTGGGAGGAAGGAAAAAGGGAGGGGATAACTTTGTCAGCCTGCGTCGGGAATCAGCGGTGACGAGTGAATACCTGTACCGGATCGGGATTCGAACCTGGAATCTCTGGCTTCCTAGACAGGTGCGGTAACCATTGCGGCATCCGGGACACGGCTTCAACGCAGCTGCACCGACTATCTCGGCACTCCTCACAGCTGTTTCTGATTCTTACTGCCAATACAGTAGTCCCCTCCAGATTTTATGTTGGAATATTCCTCTCGTAGGACAAGTAGCCGCCAATTTCGCGTTGTTGCGATGGCTGGCATCTAGATATGAAAGATACGTTTGTACGGATCAGTAAGAAAAACAAACTCGGAATATTCGGATACGGCATTATTGTTATTCTGCTTGATACAGACAAGTCTTTTGAATATCAGGGTGTAACGTTGCAAAGCAGTATGCTATGGAATTGGCATGTGGGAGTGAAGGCGAGTGGTCGACTTAAGTTTATGGGAAGATTTTTAGGAAAATATGGATCGTCTGTAAAGGAGACCGCATATAGAACGCTAAAAGTCGTGCAGGGTAGCTGTGCAGTCTAGGGCGCCTAGCCACGCGGTTCCTCCAGTCGGAGGTTGGAGTCCTCCCTCGGGCATGGGCGTGTTTGTTCTGCTTAGCGTAAGCTAGATTAAGTACTGTGTAAGCCTAGGGACCGATGATCTCAGCAGTCTGATACCACAGGAACTTACAACCACTCATTCAGAGCGCTAAAGCGACCTATTCTTGAGTACTGCTGCAGGGTATGGGATCCGTACTAGATCGGACTGAAGTAATTCAGATTTGTTACCAGTAGCATCGACCAACGTAACTTTTTCGGGAAATGAAATGGGAATCCCTAGAGGGAAGGCGACGTTCTTTTCCACGAATATTTAGAGAACCGGTATCTGAAATTGACTGCAGAACGGTTCTTTCTTCACGTAAGGGCTAAAAGAATAAGATACGTCAAATTAGGGCTCATATGGAGACATATAGACAGTAGCTTTTCCCTCGCTCTGTTTCCGAGTGAAAGAGGAAAGGAAATGACTGATGGTGGGACAGGGTACCCTGCGCCACACACCGCACTTTGGTTTGCGCAGTATGTACGACTACGTACATAGGGACATTCGGATACTTCTGATCAGGTAGTGTGCCATGGACAAAAACGATACCATGAGATGTTCATGAGTTACAAAGTAATGACTTCTAGATATCTTCATATTCTCTGTGCTTTCCTTGGACGAGGCATACAACACGATGACCCTTTTAAAAGAGTAAAAATAGCTTTAGATGAACTCTATGTCCAATGAGGGCGAACCAAAAACCTCCCTTTTGTAGTTAATTGCGCGGTTCTCTATGGGACAGCAAACAAGGAAAGAGAACAGGTCACTGCAAGGGACTTTGCGTAACAGTGACAGTCTGGAGTAAGCAGATCGGTATTACCTGACGTTTCCCCGTCTCCGAAAGAGGACCCGGTAATGGCGCAGCCCATTAGCGGTGTACAATGATTAGTTGAAATCGGAGGCGATCGACCGGAGTCATAAAAGATCCTCCCGCTCTGTGGGAGGGTGGGTAAGGCACCCGGCGGGAGTGGTTTATCGACTGGCGCTGGGCGCGGTGTGCCGCGTTATTTCCCGTGACGTCGTGTTCACGGCCGGCACACGGCGTAGCCCGCGACAAAGCACGCGAGTTGACGACGCTGATGGACCAGCAAGTGCGGAAGTGAGGCGTCCGGCAAGGCTGGCACTGTTCCAGGGGGGCGCGATTAGTCGTCGGAGCGGCGCGAGTTGGCCGCGCGCAGGTCGCACCGTGCAGGAATTTGCAGGTTCGAGAAAAGTATGACCCTGTTGTGAACCGAGTCACTGTTGGAGTTCCGCCTATAACATGCAAGCACGCTAGCCCTGTAAATTTGCTACTGCCTGAATCTTAAACAGGAGCTCTATACCTTTTTACGGCTAGCGCATTCTCCGGCAAAACAAAGAGACTTTTATGACAGCGCTGTAAAGCAAACAGGTGAGCGTCATCATAAATTTCCGCATCGTTAGCTGCGCTGTGGTCTCCCATGAAAAAAGTGTGACACGGGAGCAAGTACCCGTAGCATGAAGTCTGACACATCTCATTACCTGTCCCCGCTTCAGGAGCTTTCTCAACAGCACATTACACATTCCAACACACCTATAAAAATACCCGAGTTGTACACAGTTAGTGTCTCCCTCTGAAACTAATTTAATGCAGATACCATACATCCCCGAATCCAAGACGTCTCCGTATGCCAAAAGAAACGCCCCGTTTCCAACAAGAGATTACAGGAAAACATGTGTACATATACTAGGCTTATTTTAAAAACTTAGAAATACACACATATAAAAAGTTCTGAATCACCCCGGTTTCCAGAACTCCTGAAGATATACGTCGACTGAGTATATTGTATAAGAGACAGAGTCTCTGTGACTGTTCGGAGATGTCCCTAAAGCTGCCCAAAGATGTAAACAACCATGCATGAGCAGTGCCTGTTAGACGGAGAGGGTCCGAAAGCCGATCAGTTCCAGTCGTTCCACCAGGAAGGAAGTACACGGCTACTGTATAGTCTATAGTTCAACCATGCCTAGACGGTCTATACCGCGGTTCGATCGCAGCGACTGCAGCAACATGGAGGTTCCCTGCTGTTTTGAGGTAGCAGTATGTGGGGTCGACGCCCGCCGCTGGTGGTCAGGGGAGGCGCCGTACGATACGTGAATGTCATCCTCCTACCGATAGTGCAATAATATCGGCAGCATACTGACGAGGCATTCCTCTTCATGGACGACAATTCGCGCCCCCATCGTGCACATCTTGTAGATGATTTCCTTCAGGATAACGACATCGATCGATTAGACTGGCCAGCGTGTTTCTCAGACATGAGCCCTACCTAACATGACTGGAATAGAGTGAAAAGAGCTGTTTATGGACGACGTGACCCACCAAGGGATCCAGGCCCAGCCGGACGGGGTGGACGTGCGGTTCTAGGCGCTAAAGCCTGGGACCGCGTGACCGCTACGGTCGCAGGTTCGAGTCCTGCCTCGGGCATGGATGTGTGTGATGTCCTTAGGTTAGTTAGGTGTAAGTAGTTCTAAGTTCTAGGGGACTGATGACCTCAGAAGTTAAGTCTCGTAGTGCTCAGAGCCATTTGAACCATTTGATCCAGGCTAAATCGTCGTTGAGGAGTGTGCTAATCTGGACCAAGAGTGCCTTGATGAACTAGTGGAGAGTACGAAACGACGAATACAGGCATGCATCAATGCAAGAGGACGTGCTACTGGGTATTAGAAGTACAGGTGTGTACAGGAATCTGGACCACCATCTCTGAAGGACTCGCTGTATTGTGGTACAAAATGCTGTGTGTTCTTTTTGTGGTATCGATAGCAACGATGCCACGGCGTAGGTGCAAGTCCATATGTTGGCACTACGAGACACCGACGACAGCGGCCTCTAGCCGGCGCTGTGGAGCTCTACGAGCGCCGATCCAGATTCAGCCCATTTGATTCCGAGGAGACGACCTAGCAACATTGTTTCTATTTCACAGAGGGCGAACCATTACTTGTACGCAAAGTTGAGTGAAAGTGATTTTAGCTCACACTACAGAGCCGAGAGTTCTATCTCACCTGCTCCTCCTAGCTGCCTACTTTCAGCCTACCTTTCAGTTTTCAGGAGCAGACCCACAAAACTTTTCATGAGCAATAAAAAGGACGGTAATGATGTTTACGTTGTTCTCTATTCCAGTTTTCTGTATAAGTTCCGGAACTATTGGAAGCGAGCTGATGCAAAACTTTTTTGATGTGTGTTATCTTATTACAGATAACTAAAGGAGGCAACCAAAGTACAGGTATGGCGAAAACCCTTTAATCAGATGCGGATGCCAGTAAGTCATGCTCACTGGTGTGGTTCTCATAATCTGCGGTGTCACTACCACTGTCATGGTTATCTCTGATTTCCTTCCCATAGTAGATCGTCTTTACTCCCATCTAATACATTTGCTACATACTACTTCTCAAAACCGCTCACAGTTGATACACTGGATATATGATCCATGCAGTCTGTATGCATCCTGCATTTAGAGATACTGAAGGCTTCATAAACTTCCGGGTATGGGTCAAGGTTTGACCACATCGAAGAAATTAACTGCTACACACGTGCTTCAGATAGTCTTGAAATGACCATTCAGCACCACATCAAACACTTGTGGTTGAGCAGTGATGCCTTCTGGAATGAAATTAATTTCGTGATTTATGCCTTCACTGCTGGTGTCGGATGCTCCTTGAAAGTATCAAGGATCAACATCACACGATTCTCTAGAAGTTCACCTGGCCTTCTGCTCACTGTACGGAGCCAGTCTACAAGCATGCCAAATTCAGAAGAACGCAAATTCCCCAAGACTGGCTAAGTTTCACGGAAGCCGAAATTTTGTGTGAACGTCAATTCGAGATGCTTTTAATAGTTTCCACAATGAAACATTGTCTCAAAATATGGTAGAAAACCCAAAGAGATTCTGGTCGTATGTAAAGTACACCAGTGGCAAGAAACAGTCAATACCGTCACTGCGCGATAGCGATGGAAATGTTACCGATCATGGTGCCACTAAAGCGGAGTTACTAAATACAGTTTTCAGTAACTCCTTCACGAAAGAAGATGAAGTAAATATTCCAGAATTCAAACCAGGACAGCTGTTAGCATGAGTGACATAAAAGTAGAAATCTTAGGTGTTGCGAAACAACTCAAATCACTTAAGAACGGCACGTCTTCCGGTCCAAATGGTATACCAATCAGGTTCCTTTCAGAGTATGCAGACACAATAGCGCCTTTCTTAGCAATCATATACAACCACTTGACGAAAGGTCTGTTCCTAAAGACTGGAAAGTAGCACAGGTCACACCAATATTCAAGAAGGGAAACAGGAGTAACCCATTCAATTACAGACCCACACCACTGATCTCAATCTGCAGTAGGATTTTGGAGCAATACTGTACTCGAACATTATGAATCACCTTTAAGAAAATGACTTATTGATACATAACCAACACGGATTCAGAACGTATCGTTCGTGTGCAACACAGCTAGCTCTTTATTCCCATGAAGTAATGAGTGCTGTCGACAAGGGATCTCAGATAGATTCCATATTCCTAGATTTCCAGAAGGCTTCTGATGCCGTTCCTCACAAGCAACTATTAATCAAATTGCGTGCATATGGAGTATCGTCTCAGTTGTGTGACTGGATTCGTGATTTCATCTCAGAGAGGTCACAGTTCGTAGTGATAGACGGTAAATTATCGAGTAGAACACAAGTGATATCTGGCGTTCCGCAAGGTAGTGTCATAGGCTCTCTGCTATTCCTGATTTACATAAATGATCTAGATGATGCTGGCCGCTGTGGCCGAACGGTTCTAGGCGTTTCAGTCCGGAACCGCGCTACTGCTACGTCCGCAGGTTCGAATCCTGCCTCGGGCATGGATATGTGTGATGTCCTTAGGTTAGTTAGGTTTAAGTAGTTCTATGTCTATGGGATTGATGACCGCAGATGTTAAGTCCCATAGTGCTTAGAGCCATTTGAGCCATTTTTGAATCTAGATGATAATCTAAGCAGCCCCCTTAGATTGTCTGCAGATGATGCTGTAATTTGCCGTCTAGTAAAATCATGAGACGATCAATTCCAATTACAAAATGATCTAGAGATATTTTCTGTATGGTGCGAAAAGTGGCAATTGGCACTAAACAAAGAAAAGTGCGAGGTCATCCACGTGGGTACTGATACAAATCCGATAAATTTTGGGTATACGATAAATCACACAAATCTAAGGGCTGTCAAGTCAACTAAATACCTAGGAGTTACAATTACGAGCAACTTAAATTGGAAAGACCACATAGGTAATATTGTGGGGAAGGCGAAGCAAAGACTGCGCTTTGTTGACAGAACACTTAGAAGATGCGACAAACCCACTAAAGAGACAGTCTAAATTACACTTGTCCGTCCTCTGCTGGAATATTGCTGCGCGGTGTGGGATTGACGGAGGACATGGAAAGGGTGAAAGAGGGGCAGCCCGTTTCGTGTTATCGTGCAATAAATGTGAGAGTATCACTGATGTGATACGCGAGTTGGGGTGGCAGTCAGTGGAACAAAGGCGGTTTTCTTTGCGGCGAGATCTATTTACGAAATTTCAATCACCAAGTTTCTCTTCCGAATGCGAAAATATTTTGTTGACACCCACCTACGTAGGGAGAATTGATCATCATAATAAAATAAAAGAAATCAGAGCTCAAACGGAATGAATTAGGTGTTCCTTTTTCCCACTCGCGATTCGAGAGTGGAATGGTAGAGAAGTAGTATGAAAATGGTTCGATGAGCCCTCTGCCAGGCCTTTAATGCGTGAATTGCAGAGCAACCATGTAGATGTACATTTATATAATCAACTCATTGGTCACCCATCCCTTTTACTGTGCAGCGAAGTATGACATCAGGTGGCAGGTTCTCCTTTGGCGTAGTCTCACGTCTGAGAATGATGTAGGTTCGCAGCTTTGTTCCATATGCAAACGTACACGACAACATCAGGGTGATTCGCGACTTCTCATTGCGCGTATTGTGAATCTACACACTTCTGGTGTCTGTTCTTGCGAGCATGACCGCGCAGTCATGTAATTCATTCGCTTCGATGGGAAGTGAATCCACCACCTTTCTTTATGGCAGCAAAATTACCTTGAGCCCCCTGTGGGAATCTCAAATTAGCGAGCATGGAGGTCATGCAGGGGGACTGCGGACAGATGGCGCTGGGTGGGATTGTGGGTCGGCCGAGATGCGTGCCGAGTTCGATAACGCAGCTGCCTAGTAAGCAGCAGATATCGGTTCCGAATCCCAGTATATTTTCAACAAGTCGCCGCTGATTCCACATAAACTAGGCCGATGTGTGAGGAACAGTGTGCTGCAATCGAGTTCCGAATTCGAAAACTTAGTCCACACATAGAGCTCCCTCTCCTTCAGCATGACAAATCCAAGCCACACGAGGGCACTACATCCGTGACAACCCGATGCCTAGGGTTCACTCTCATCGATCGTCCTCTGTACGGTCCAGACTTGGCCACAACCGATTATGTATGTTTCCACAACTTAAAGATTAGCTTGGAGGATTCGCTTTAATGTGACGAAGCGGTTCTAGGAGTCGTGGGGTCGTGGCTGCGTCAACATCGTCAAATAGTATAGAGTGGCAATATCAATAAATTGGTCTCTCGTTGGCGGAAATGTGTTCGTCGTCAGGGTGACTACGTTGAGAAATAAATATATAGACACGAGTAATAAAGATGTGGAATGTTAATAACGTTCGTTTTATGTCAAAAGCTTTAAGAGATTTTACATTTAAAAAATCGGTACCAATACTTTTCAGCACAACTTCATAGTTTTGTATCTGTACTGAGCTGAAAATAGTGCAAATGACGACGCTACGCGCTGTGTTTCTCCTTTCCATTCACTCACCCGTGATGTCCTATTTTGTAAACTTCAAGGCACAGTAGTCAGAGAATTCTGCCTGTGCTACTGATTATCTGGTGCAAGATACCGTTCATATGAGAGAAGAGATCGTTTGCGAGTGTGATTGTAGATCAACTCACTGGTGCTTTTGTGCAATAGTCTGACATAAGGCACACAGGTCAGCAGCAGGTCATTGCCATTACCCGTGCAGCGCGTGGAAAGTGGAAAGCGGAAAGTCAGATCGACGCTGAGTCTGCAGCGGAAGGTACTGTAGGGAGATAACGGTTCGACTGTATGAAACGTTAGCATGAAGAAGTTCTCATGAGAATTACTGAGAGTACCTAGTGACTTAAGAACTGGTCAGATTTGCGAACTCAGATCGTATGCATCTTTTTTCGGCCTCTGATTAACGGTACTAACCTGCAAAACCATTTCATCATACGGTGAAACCAGTGGGTCGCCATCAGTTTTGCAATTCTCTCAATCGACATGCAAAAGGTTGATATTGAAGCAATTGTAACAATAATTTGAAACTAAACTACTTTTAATATCATAATGAACTACAGAAATATAATAATTTATTCATCAGTTGCCATCTCGTACTCTGGAACCAACATTTATTTAGTAATAACTGAAGACGGATGTCTGGGCCGAGATGAAACGTGCTGTGGAATCTTGGGATCTATTGACGAGTTTCTTTTGCAAATCACTTACCCTATGAAATCTGTTTTTATGTGGAACGTAAAAACAAATATCATGAATCATGTGTGAGCTTTAATCGCATACTTCAAAACTGGACAACAACATAACGCGCACTTTTAGGCTCTGTCTCTCTGGCCATAATATATGCTGATTGTTACTTTCCAAAGAAAATTTTGAAATACACAGTATATTCAGTTCTGTAAAATAGTCATAACAGTAACTGATGTAGCACATGAGCAGAAGACAGAACACGCCAGATTTTTTGGGCGCACTTATTGATGAAAAATTGAGCTGGAAGAAACAAATTACTGATCTTCTCAAACAATTTAGTTCAGCTACTTTTGTTCTTCCTACAACTGCTAGCCTCTGCAAACAAGCGAATCAACCTCCCGACATATTTTTCATGGCTACGTACAAACGGAATTATTTTCTGGAGTAACTCAGCACTTAACAGGAAAGTACTGACTGCCCAGAAAACAGTAAAAGCAATACTTTGAAGTCATTGGATAGCAGTATGCGCACATACAAATGGCGGTAGCATCGGGAACACAAAACGTAAAAGGGCAGTGAACTGGCGGAACTCTCATTTATACTTAGTTGATCCTTGTTAAAAGATGTCCGACTTGATTACAGCCGTACGATGGAAATTAACAGACTCTGAACGCGGAATGTAGTTGGACTTAGAGGAAAGGGTATTCCAATTCGAAATTCGTTAGGAATTTCAATGCTTCGAGATACACAGTGTCAAGATTGTACCGGGAACACTAAATTTCAGGCCTTAGCTCTCACTACGAACAACACAGGTGGCCGACGGCTTTCACTTAACGACCGAGGACAGTGGCGTGTGCGTAGAGGTGCCAGCACTAAAAGATAAGCAAAACTGTGTGAAATAACCGCAGAAATCAACGTGCGACTTACGACGAACGCATCCATTAGGACATCGTGCCAAAATTTATCGTTAATGGGCTATGGCTGCAGACGACCGACGCGAGTGCCTTGCTAACACGACAATATCGCCTGCAGCATCTCTCCTGGTCTCGTGACGGTATCGGTTGAACTCTGGGCGACTGGAAATCCGCGAGCCGGTTATATGAGTTCCGATTTCAGTTTGTGAGAACTAATGGTAGGGTTCGAGTGTGGCACAGACCCCACGAAGCCATGGACCCAAGTGTGGAAACTGGTAGTTGCTCGATAACATTGTGGGCTGTGTTTACATGGAATGAAACGGGTCCTGTGGTCCAAATGAACCTATCATTGACAGGAAATGGTTACGTTAGGCTACTTGGAGATCATTTGCCACTATTCATGGACTTCATTTTCCCACACAACGACGTCATGTCACTGGACCACTATTATTCGCAATTGGTTTGAAGAACATTCTGGACAATTCGAGCGAATGATTTGGCCACCAGAACGCCCGATATGAATCCCACCGAGCTTTTATGGGACATAAACGAGAGGTCAGTACATTTTACTAAATCATACACAGGCAACAATTTCGCAATTATGAAAGGCTACAGAGGCAGCCTGCTCAGTATTTCTGCAGGGAACTGTCGACGACTTGTTAAGTCCACGTCCACGTCCACGTTGAGCTGCTGCACTTCGGCGGGCAAGAGGATGTCTGACGAGATATTAGGAGGCATTCCATTATTTTTGTCACTTCATTGTATGTGTGTTCACACACGAACGTCATGTAGGGCCCTCTTAAACGAAATACGCATTTTAACTGCATCGGCACAACATACGTAATGAAATTCATCATGAACAATGAATCACAATTTCAATATTGTACATACCTACAATATCGAAAATGTCCTTTATTATCCATTATTAAACCTGTCAGTGGCTGAGAAAAAAGTTCAATACGCAACAACAAAAATTAAACCTGTCAGTGGCTGAGAAAAAAGTTCAATACGCAACAACAAAAATTTTTGATCATTGGCCAACTAACATAAAATATCTGAAAGGTAACAAAGGAAGTTTTAAATCTCTCTTAATATCATTCCTCCTGGATAATAGTCAGCAAAACAAAAAGACAGCCAAGGGACTAATTAACTAACTCTCTCTCTCTCTCTTTCTCTCTCTCTCCCTCTATCTCTCTCTCTCTCTCTCACACACACACACACACACACACAATACTAGTACGGATAACATTGTGGCAGATTACACTCATGTGTTCACAGAGTAAAAATCAATCTGTTCCCAATCAAATACGCCACGTGGTTCATTAAATGGTAATGCGAACTGCACTGTGAAGGGTAGTAACACTGCACCAGAGAGCACACAAGAGGTTCAGTTACATGACGTCAGTGAAGCAATCAGCATATTATTGGAACCTCACTAACAGCAGCAGAACTAAAATATCATCTACGAATAGAGTTACCCAAATACAATATTAAAACAAGAAGGATGGGATGTTTAAATGCATCTGGCAGTAGTTGGGGTTTGGTTATATTAAAGAAAAAGCATCATAAAATTTTTAACGGTTCTTTTAATATATTGTAGGCATTAGAGTGGTGGAACAGCGAGAGTGTGGAACTAAAATAGTAAAAATTAATCGTAATGAGTTCCCATTTTACTGTATATTTTAAAGGTAATAATTGTTAGAACTTTGTTTGGTCATAGATTCATTTCATGAGATACATTGCAATACGTGAGCTAAGCTTTGAGTGTATAAGACATTCTCATCATTGAATGAAGTTTTCACTCTGCAGTGGAGTGTGCGCTGAAATGAAACTATCTGGCAGATGAAAACTGAGTGCCGGACCGAGACTCGAACTCTGGACCTCTGCCTTTCACGGGAAAGTGCTCTACCACCTGAGCTACCCAAGCACGACTCACTATCCGTCCTCACAGCTTCAATTCTGCCAGTACCTCGTCTCCCACCTTCCAGACTTCACAGAATCTCTCCTGCGAAACCTGCAGGACTAGTACGCCTGGAAGAAAGGATATTGCAGAGACATGGCTTAGCCACAGCCTGGGGCATGTGGCTGTGGCTAAGCCAAATCTCTCTTCCAGGAGTGCTAGTTACAACGTAACAATAATACCCATTACACAATAAACGTAAAGTTCTTCTACATAAAACCAATACAATTTCCCTTTTAACTTTGAATGTCACGGCCAGTAGCCTTGCAAAAACGTGCTTTCTGATAAATAAATAAAGAACAAAAGTAAGTATTATGCACTAAACTTTACAAGAAATATTCTATTACCTAATGATTCAATAAGGTGTAATGCAGTCGTGGTTCAATGTGTTTTGTGTGGAGGAATCGATGATCTGATGCTTAACTGTAAATACTTATAATTTAAATTTACTATATCTCTTAAGCATATAAAGTTACAGAGTTGATATTTACAACCTTTGTCATTTTAATAATGCCCTTCTGTATGAAATGTCGATCGTTCAGATCAACCAGAGCGTTCAGATTTTAGCATTCAGGTCTTTGTTACAAAACTTGTTAAATTCACTTCAATAGCAAATTATAAACTATTATAGATAAGATAAGTATTCAAGTTTTATTGGGACCACTATGAAAATTTATGGGGGATGGTAGATTAAAATTACTGTGACTTCATTCCCTGAATTACTATATCATTAAATAGTTTCCATAAATGTTTCTCTTTATGGCCGATCTTAGGTCCACCATATTTAACACTGCTATGTCTCCTTGGCCACAAAAGCCTTCTACTGGGTTTCCCTATGACGTAGGTTCTGGTCTGTCTCACTCGCACCCTACAGCGCTTAGGCCTCAATAGACAGTAAACGCCTGTGAGTTTCCCCATCTCGTGTTGAATCTGCGCCCTTTGTGATACCCGGACAGGGTTTGTTTCACAGTTCCTGAGGGCTGACTCTTTCGGCCATACTTAAATGAGAGCGAAATGCTCGTTAACTCACACGTTTATGCTGGTACTCGGCAACAGTAAAAACTACATATTTTTATTCAATTGGATACGAATTGCATCTAATTTAAGTAATCGATATTAAACATTTTTACTAAAGTTAACTGATATTGTGTGTGTTCTAGTTCCCAATAGCCCAAGTCCTGAAGTAAATCTAGGCTTACTACGACACTTAAAAAGTTGGTTATTCAGTCTTTTTCTCATGGTCACCTCCGCCTTGGTAGGCCGCTTCCAGGCATCCGAACTGGAGGCAATTTCGGAATTTTTTGCCAGTAAAGAGATCATCATGAAACGCGCCACAAGTCCAATGTGTCTAATTCAGTGATTTATATTGTCTTCCGCATTTTCATGTTCTTAATCATTGCTGATTCTTCTACCGTAGTACGTTCATAATATTTTGCAGAGCGACGGAACTCCTTATGCTGAGAACCTGCTACCACTGCTGATTTTTATTCGGAAGCTAAACAGTGGCTATACCTGATTAATTATCAGTCATATACGTTACCACTAGGCCACGGTGAACATCACAAATATAAACAGAATGGGCGCATAAATCGTGGCGACGTTGGTTGCTGTTTCATCTGCTGTGCAAACATTTTAAGTCATATCCTGTGCAATTAAATTTTGCGATGTAGGGAGGCATTGAAGGTGCGTTAGTGCTAAGTGTTCGTCGAACCATAAACACATGGAGCCCTGTGAATGCCACTATTGTTGTCCTGGTAGACGGAAGTGTCCGCAGCACACCCGTCATAAAGGCAGCACTGGAACAGTCAGTTTACGAAAAACCCACCTATATTACTACAGGAGCACTCAAGGACTGAACGACACCCTCCATAAACTACGCTATGAATGTCTCAATGGACCCTCTCTGTACTCGACGGCGTGCATCATTTTGAGAGGGGCAAAATCATGATCCACAGGCCCACATTACAAACCCACAATCAGTCACTGACAACTTCCTGTGTTTCGACAATTTGCATAAGCGCAGCTTTGCGTGCTACGGTCAGCAATAGCCTTTTGTTAGTTACTCGACTCCCAATGTCAATTGCATACAGTTCCGTTTGCAATGTTGGCTGGGAAGTATTGAGATGGACTTGCATTTAGTGACAGCAGAATTCCTATCGGGTAGGAAACCTATTATCATTGACAAGGCATGACTATCTTACAAGTTGGTGAGCTTATTTTTACAACTATTGTTCTTACCGACATGCTAGGAACGACCATGGAACATTATTAAGTATCAAATGCGTGTTACTGCGAGAAAAATAAGTGAGTCACCCAGAAGGGAAGGAGGAAACGAAATAAAACTTCACAGGTTGAGAGGCTATGTGATACTATTTCAGTGATTAAAAAAGCTAGTCAAATTTACAAAGCAATTGTCATTTATCAATATGTCGTTGCACCCCCTCTGGCTAGGATGCATGCTCTGATTCGACTGGGAAGAGTGTCATAAAGCTGCTGTATCCTCTCTTGAGACAAGCCGGCCCACAAGTGTTCTGTGATCCCTGGTTGCTGGCAATGAGACACAATTTACGTCCGAGCTGGTCCTACACATGTTCTATCGGAGACATATTAGGGGATCTTCTTGGCCACGGCAGTAGGTTAACCTCACGCAGGTACGTGCCATTAACGAATGGTTCGAAACCCCACGTGTGTGTGAATGAAGCTAACTGAATCAGAACTAATCGTGATGCAGACATATCCTTATAATCCAATACTGGAAGAAATGTACGCAGCATAATGATTAACGCTACGTAAGATCGTAGTCCTACCACTGAAGCTGAAACTTGGCAACACACTTTCATCATTGAAAAATATTAAATATGATCAGGATGGCAACACCTACCCGAATCAAAGACGTGATTTAAGCCAATTCTTGAGTTTCTTACAAAAAAGTTTGAGAATGAAGAAGCATCTAAATATGTGATGTAATCACTTGGTAGAGATCGAAATTAGCTCATAATCCCATATCTGAGTTTGGGAAATTTAACTTTATCTGCCTGCACATCTGTCACAGTGATTGTTTATCTGACCAGACACCGTGCAACTGAGAAAGTACTGACGAACGTGGGAAAGGTAATCTGCACACGATTCTGAATGTCTAGTTTGGGATGGTAACAACATGCTGAAGCTGCAAGCTATGCTCACCACTATCGATGACATTGTGTGGCTGTCAACAAGTACGTCGATAGAACATCTCTGCTCAGGACTCGAACGTTGGACGCCACCTAGACAATGGAATCTGCTGTTCCAGTTGACACCAAAGCCTGCCGAGTACCGATGCACTCTGAACCGAGGTGCGAGGCGAAGTCCTGAACCGATTGCTCGCTTAATTCCACCAAGAATCTCATCAACGAGTCCTCTTCTGGGGGGTAGGACGTCAGAAGGGCCGACTTGGAGCAGGAGAGCCACCACAGGACATTTTAATTTCTACTGTCTATACTTTAAAAATAAATTCATAAAACTGTGTCAGCATGCTGACCAGGAAGGATTCAGGATTCACACTCATAATAGTGGAAATTCAAGAACGTAACAAAATTAACGTTTTTTACATGTGAATTTCATCATTTTTTCACTTACTATTGGCTGCATTTTTTGCCAGAGGTACTCTTTTCTTCACAAGTAAGAGATATTCTTCGATAAATTTTGCACTGTACTTTCAGGTGTATGAAACTAAAATTTATTTAATTTATGAAGAAATGAATGAGCTGTTAAATTTTAAACTTCATATTTATAAGAAACTCTAATTTTACAGTTAATTATCTCAATTTTTACCACAGTTTTTAATAGATTTGGAAAATTCTGGAGCTTCATAAACCTGGAAGTATGTTTTGTATGCTGTGAAAAATCCGTCGAAGAATCTCACTTATGAAGAAACGGGTACCTATAGCAACAAACGCAGCCAATACCAAGTGAAAAAATAATGAAATTTCGCATGTGAAAAAAAATTATTTTGTTATGTTTCTGAACGTCATCTCCTATGAATATGAATCCTGAATCCTTCCTGGTCACGCTGACAAAGCTTTATGAATTAATTTGTAAAAGTATAGACAGTGGAAATTAAAATGTCCTGTAATTCCCCTCCTGCTCCAAGTCGGTCCGTTTGAGGTCCTACCCCATTAAATTTATACTGGTCTATCAATGGTGTAATTATTTTCTTATAACAAAATCTCCCACAGGACAGGTGAGAAGTTAAAAAAGACAACAATCTCGATTTCCTCCCCACTTCTGCTAAAAACTTCACATTACACGTTACGTCCTCCTGGCGGCACATGAATTTCATCAGTCAATGCCGTCTCTAGCAGCATCCAGCCTCGCATCATAGATCCTGGGAAGAGCTTAAAAGAACTACACGCGAAGCTTTCCGTGAACTCTGTTGTATGTTTTGCACCTGTAACATGTCAGAGTTCTTTTGGTCCTTTCTTTTCCCTGCACAGTAGGCTGGCTGGCAGGACGACGCTAGCTAGCCCAGTTGACTTTCCACAGGACAGTGTGACACCAGTGAGTCGATACCGTCGCTAGCAGTTCAGCAAAGGACATGTTCCCTTGTCTTACAGTTGGTCGTTCCTAGCGTACCACCCTTCTGTCTCTCTGATCCTGTATCCTCAGCACACTTCAATTTTAAGGCTTACCCAAAGAAGCAACTGAAAGAGCCAGCTCTTGATTAAATTACAAAATCTTAAAAAGAGGTGATGAAATCATCGTGTATAACCTCTATCACTTCATTAATGCACATTAGAATTTATAATGTCACACCATGTCTAGGGTAAGTAGAATACAGTAGAATTATTTACGAAATATGAATGTAAAAAGACCGATCGAATGACTTGGAGCTTTCCAATTGTACCCAATACTGTCGCATGAGAGGTAACACAAGAGGGCGCAGGATGTCGATGACGTAACATATTGCCATCAGAGATCCCTCAGTCCCGACTAGCTGAGACCCGATGCTATACCCAATGTCTCCCCACACCACGATGGGGGGGGGGGGGGGTTAACACAGTTACCCTGTCCAAAACATTGAAAGAGAGGTTCCCCCATACTCGCCGATAATGGTCTTTGCATGTGACGGTAATTCCCTGGTCCAGCCGCTGATAATCAAAGACTATGGTGCGGGATGACACAGACCGTTGCCGGGGGTCATTTCCTTATTCCCGGATGGCAGGCGCATTTGTGAAGGAGTCCGATGTGATTAGTGGTCAGATTTGGTCGAGCCTCCTCTCATGTTACCATGAAATCCGATATCAGGCCACTGTCACATCTGAGTTCCTCACAAGTCTGGATACCGGTCGAAAGAAGACCAGTTGGAAGTCTGGCAGGAGCTGATAACTCTGCCCCATATGAGTAGTCCTTATCACCGCATCCTTCACCATTATTAGTTAACACTGACACTGATACATCCTATCAGTCTTGGTAACAACATAAATTGACTTTGGTGGCCGTCGTACCTGTCAAAGAGAATGCAAAATTCCGACCATTTACGTACGCGACGATGCTGCGTGTATGTATATAGTTATGGTGTCATCCAATCATGTCTTCTAGGTGCTCCACTTTTGTGTGAGGAATTGTATATAAATGAAAACAAACATAACAACACCGGCCGGGGTGGCCGAGCGGTTCTAGGCGCTACAGTCTGGAACCGCGCGACCTCTACGGTCGCAGGTTCGAATCCTGCCTCGGGCATGGATGTGTGTGATGTCCTTAGGTTAGTTAGGTTTAAGTAGTTCTAAGTTCTAGGGGACTGATGACCTCAGAAGTTGAGTCCCATAGTGCTCAGAGCCATTTGAGCCAAACATAACAACAAATGGTAAAGTCCACGTAGCTCAAGAATATGTATCCAGTACAGTACTGCTATTCTGCAAGAAGCGGAGAAAATTATAGCTTATTGAAAAGCCTCGCGAGCTTTCTGCAACGTTATTCTATATACTCTTAGCATTTATGTTCTCATGCGTACTCGCAACTTTGAAGGGAAGTAGTAGGTTAAATAAGAGGAATGATTATTTTCATGTCGATTTAGGTAACAAATGGTTCAAATGGCTCTGAGTACTATGGGACTTAACTTCTGAGGTCATCAGTACCCTACAAGTTAGAACTACTTAAACCTAACTAACCTAAGGACATCACACACATCCATGCCCAAGGCAGGATTCGAAGCTGCGACCGTAGCGGTCGCTCGGTTGCAGACTGTAGCGTCTAGAACCGCTCGGCCACACCGGCCGGCGATTTAGATAACAAAATCAGCCCTTTCCACCTAATTATGCTGTCTTTCCCCCGGTTGGCGCTGTTTTACATCTCTCTTCATTTTGTACCAATAACTTCATCTGTTCATAACTATTACACCCAATATTTCACTCTAATTTAGCCTTGGGCTGCCCCTACCTCTTTTCCTCATATTTTCCTCCGTACTGCTCTTATCAGCCCCTGGTTAACTATTCTAGTATGTTACAGGATACGTACTACAAAGCTGTCCCGCCTTCTGGTGTTTCCCATAGACTTATATAGGCCCCAATTGAGTTTGGTAACGTATCTATAAACTTTTTAAAAATTTTGGATAGCGTTACTTTTAAAATTTTTCCAACAAATCGGTTTCTTTCTTTTTAAATTTCGGTGGTTCAACATCGCGCTTCCACACACTTCTGAGCTACAGATCTACAAAACCAGGGACGCTTTTATCTGCTGCATTTTAATTCCCGTCACTAGAAGAGATTTTTGTCGAATAAAACCTTTATCCATCTGATTTAGTCCTCTACAGATTCTTTCTGCGTCCGGCGTTTTAGTCTTGTGACATTATTTCCAACATTTTGAAAATGTCTCGCCACTCTGTATTGAAACGTACCAGATACACTGAACAGCCGAAGAAACTGGTACACCTGCATTATATCACGCAGGGCGCCCACGAGCGCGCAGAAGTGCGCAACACGACGTGGCACGGACTCGACTAAGGTCTGAAGTAGTGTTGGAAGGAACTGACTCCATGAATCCTGCAGGGCTGTCAATAAATCCGTTAGAGGACGAAGGCGTAGAGATATCTTCTGAACAGCACATTGCAAGGCATCCCAAATATTCTCAATAATGTTCATGTCTAGGGAGTTTGGTGGGAAGCAGAAGAGTTTTTAACTCAGAAGAGTGTTCTTGGAACCACTCTGTAGGAATCCTGGACTAGTGTGGCGGCCGCATTGTCCTGCTGGAATTTCCGAAGTCCGTCGGAATGCAAATGGACATGTATGGACGCTGGTGATCAGACAGGATGCTCCATCCACTCGATATAAATTGAAACGAGACTCGTCCGACTAGGAAACATGTTTCCAGTCATCAACATTCGAATGTCGATGTTGACGGGCCAAGACGAGACGTAAAGCTTTGTGCCATGCACTCATCAAGGGCATACGAGTGGGCCTTCGGCTCCGAAAGCCCGTATCGATGATGTTTCGTTGAAGGGTTCGCACACTGACACTTTATGGCTTAGAACTGAAATCTACAGCTTTTTGCGGAAGGGATGCACTTCTGTCAGATTGAACGATTCTCTTCATTCGTCGCCCGCATCTCGTGGTCGTGCGGTAGCGTTCTCGCTTCCCACGCCCGGGTTCCCGGGTTCGATTCCCGGCGGGGTCAGGGATTTTCTCTGCCTCGTGATGGCTGGGTGTTGTGTGCTGTCCTTAGGTTAGTTAGGTTTAGGTAGTTCTAAGTTCTAGGGGACTTATGACCACAGCAGTTGAGTCCCATAGTGCTCAGAGCCATTTGAACCTCTTCATTCGTCGTTTATTCCGTCCTGACAGGAACTTTTTCCAGCCGCAGCGGTTTCTTGATATTGAGGGTACACTCGTGAAATGGTAGTACGGGAGAATCCGCACTTCGTCGCTACCTCTGAGATGTTGTGTCCCATCGCTCGTGCGCCGACTACAAGGTTCAAACTCACTTATATCTTAATAACCTGCCATTGTAGCCGATCTGACAACTACGCCAGACACTTGTTGTCTTTTGTAGGAGTTGCCGAACGTAGCGCCGTATTCTGCCTGTTTGCATCTGTCTCTATTTGAATACGCATTCCTATACCCGTTTCTTGGGGCTTCAGTGTATTACTCGATGCTCATATTTCAACTACTTTCACATAGAGTGCCCGTTAGTGGTTTCAGATATATTGTGTAATGTCTATGTTGTACTCGATGCATAATGAATCGGTTTGGAACTATATTTGTAGTAATGAAGCAGATAGTACTCGATCGAATTTCCCTCGTGGCCACGCTCTGCTTTGAGCAGTATCACTGATGCCTCGTGGCTCTTCTCTCAGCTTGAGTCGTCACCCATATTTCACAACCTTTTACCATCCAGCGTGGAACATGGCGGGTGTAAAATATTGCCAGCAACAAATCTTAGCACCGAGGGAGCCGGCCGTTCGTTCGACGGCTCAGCTGGCGCATCTGTTGTCTGATTTAGGGCGGCGAAGGCGCCTGCAGCTCGTGGGGCGACTACACGCGGTACGTGGCCCGTCACGGAGGCGTGGTGTCGATTGGTATCCGCCGTCGCGACTGCGAGGTCAATTGCTCCAACGCGAGGCGAAGCTGCCGGCTATGTGAGGCGTCAGCTGCTGCAAGAAACGCTGCCACGGCTATGACCAGTTTATCCTCCGGGTACACCTCAAAATGCCGTGCACTCGAGTATATCGATTTCATCGCATGGGCGTATACCACGAAGCAGAAAAGTAGCTTGGGAGAGTTAAAATAGCAACTCAACGACCGCTGTTACCCATCCTCACTGATTTAGTACTTAAAATAAATGTGAATCCTTAAAACAGAATGCAGGGTGACGCAGATAAAGGGAATTTTTGAACCAACAAATAAAAGTAGATAAAATCGGAAAAGAAAAACATTTTATTGGCAGTAATTGAACCACTTCCACTTGATTTTTAAGAGATAGCAATCCATTTTAACAATGTTCTTAACTTACGTCTTGTAGATGGCGTCCTCCTGTACTGCTCTCGATGTTCTTCAATGAGTGCTGTAAAACATCTCAGCCAGGATACCACAAATTTCGTCTTGAATTTTTTTGTTTTATTCTGGGCCGTGCCCTCTAGACCAGTAACTTCAGGTAGCGTCGAAAGAAATTTTCACGAATGGATAAATACGGTGATCTTGAGGGTCGGGGAACGTCATCGAATCTTGAGATAACACTGGTACCCAACAATTCTCGCAGAGCTGCCACTGGCTACCTTCCAATGTGCGATGTCGCATTATTCTGTTAATATTAGGTTTAGTAAAGTTGTTGAGTATAGTTCATTGCAGGAGAAAGAGGGGGTTGCAGTATCTCAACATACCCATCCGAAGTGAAATCACTGTAATCTGCTCTTCATATTCTACAAAGATGACGTCCGACGACTTCGTGTGATGGTACTGCACACTATCCTGTTGACTTGCTGGCGTGTAAAAGTCACTCAAGAACTAGACTAGGATTGCTGTCCGCCCATTAACGGCAGTTCTCTTTATTCGTGAGAAGAAAATGGGTCTCGTCTGACACCCAAACCCGTCCATAAATCCATTGTGCTTTTGTATGTTTGACATAATTTGACGACAGAAGTATAATTGCAGCCGGTCTCGCGGTTAAGGCGCTCTGTCCGGAACCGCGCGACTGCTACGGTCGCAGGTTCGAATCCTGCCTCGGGCATGGATGTGTGTGATGTCCTTAGGTTAGTTAGGTTGAAGTAGTTCTAAGTTCTAGGGGACTGATGACCACAGAAGTTAAGTCCCATAGTGCTCAGAGCCGTAATTGCAGCCGGTAATCGTTCTCCTTCAGTTGTTGTCCGATATGCAGCTTGTACGAAAGCTATTTTAAATTAAAATGGAGAATTCGGCAACGTACTACCCTCAGTTGCTTGCTTATAGGCTGAAAGCCACGTACTCTGAAATGCATGTGGTGATACTAATTGTGGCCCATGCAGCGGATCCATACATGAGGGCAGGCAGGATAAGTGCTCGGTAGATGAGAAGCTTGGTATGCAGGTTACGTTCCCTACTGCGGAGGAGGGGGTACAAAACTCTGGTCAGCTTTTGCCCTTTGTTGGCAACGTACTCCGCACGACAGTGGAAGAGCAACTTGTGGTCCATCCGGACCCAGAGATATGTGGTTGTCGGCGACCAGGACACCTGCACGCCTGCAATCGAAATATAGCAGCGGAGGACTGATTGTCGTTTGGCGAAATAGATTGCCGTAGATTTGGCGGCATTGATAGCTGTTCTGTTTGTACGACACTAGGTAATGGTGGCATCCACCTATCGCTGGAGGCGGGTGACGACGGGGTCAGTAATACGGCCAGTGGTATATAGTGCTCTGTCGTGAGCATATTGTGCCAGGTGTCACTCGGGGAATATCGGCAACACCGATCCTTGTGTAGTGCCCGCCGACAGTTCGCGAAATCCGTAAAGCGTTCCCCGTTGAGGCACTAGGAAAGTCCTAGGGCGGAGGAAGTCATCCACGATCTTGACATAAATATCCGCTATAGAGATCCGCGTCAGCATCTTGTGTACTAGATTGTCTTCAATATCTTGTCGTAGTCGTTCTGCAAGTCTAAAAAAACGGCAGCTAGTTAGTGTCTCCAGGATGCAGTCGTTGCAGCGCCTGCAGAACAAGGTTCTCAGGTGGAGCCTGCACACCCCGACATTGACGAGAATTGTGACTCTCCACGAGGAAACGGAAATCATCCCCCTCAAGACGACCATACTCAACAACGCGCGGCGGCTCTATGAGAACGTGGATGCCCTGCGGGACACTGTCCAAGGATTACGCCACGTTGGGAACACACTTCCACGCCGCTGGGATCGACATCCGTTTCCTCAAACCATCCTAGAGGAATCGGCTAACGATAGGCCTGGCACGCCCACCACGGATGCATCCTTTGGCGGGACTAGCCCCCCATTCCACGTCCGCTACTTTCTCACCGTACCTGCCCACGTCGGGCTTTTTCTGCCTGACTGATGCAGTACTGTCACCATTGGAGGGTGGTAAGGAACTCCACGTTCCATCGCCACACCTCCAAAGTGTATGCCAGTGACGCAGCGTCACTGCCCTGTGGATAAATTTATTGCCTTACCAACACAGACCGCAAAAGACAGGTGATACTGCATTGTAACAGATCACATATGAAAGAAAAGTGCATATAGATTCGATATTATATGAATTAAGAGCACAACTCGCTATCATCTCGGTTTTTTTTTAAAAGCAATCCAGTCCCTCCAAAATTTTTAATACAAGTTTTCGTCGAGTGTTGCGAGGGAAGCCGACAATGTCACCCTGTGTATCGCCTCTGCGCTCTTTATAAACTACCATTGTTTTTTGGAAACACTTTCATGATGAAAGCATGCTGCTGTCCGTTCCACTGATGCATGATTATTAAACGGCGAGATAGTTTGCAGCTCAATGTCGATGTTCCGCAGTGCTGCCGGCGGTTTGTGGATGGCACTACGCATTTCCAAATTCCCGTTTCTCTGTATCATCCTCCGTCAGATGCGACGACCATCCTCCACTAGAGCAAACACCCATTTCACCGCAGGCCGTGAATGCACTGCTGTGAAGGAGCCAAAAATGAACACTCACTAGTCATAGTTTTTTTTTTCTCGGCCAGTTTCGGTTGAAAAAATGTGAATTTTTTTTTGTGGGAAATCGTGGAATATTCCCGCTTCAGCCTCTACAGTGTCATGAAGTTTAGAACTGTGGCGGCGCTATACGTAATCTTCGAAATGGCGTCTGTAATCGAGATGCGTTCCAAGCAGAGAGCTGTTATTCAGTTTCTTTTGGCCGAAAACCAGAGCACCACAGATACTCATATATGCTCGCAGAATGTCTACGGAGTCTGGCAGTGAACAAAAGCACGGTGGGTCGTTGAATGAGACGTCTGTGATCATCGCAGCGAGGTCTCGCAAACCTGTCCGATCACCTACGTGCCGGCAGGCCGCACAAAGCTGTGACTCCTACAGTGATGGAAGGTACGGAGACTCTCTTTTGGGGTGATAGACGGATCACAATCAAACACCTCGCTGCACAGCTGGATGTCGCTGTTGGTAGTATTGACACACTCGTCTACCATTTGGGATACTCAGAGGTGTGTGCGCCCTGGGTTACAAGCTCCCTAGCAGAAGACTATAAAGAATAACGAAGGAACATGTGCACGCAATTGCTTGCTCGTTACGGGTCCGATCGTGACTGTTTTTGTCGAACATTGTCAGAGCCGGTGAAACGTGGGATCATCTCTTCGAACCAGAAGCAAAATGGCAAACCATGGAGTGGTCTCGTCGGAAGAAGTAGTTTAAAGCCGCGCCCTGTGCCTTTAAAGTGGAGCACAAAGTCACGGCCTTCCTCTATGATGTCGCAGCCGAAAATGGGATCCTACCCAACGGCTTTAGCAGGCTGGTGTCCGCAATGCACTCTTCTGAAAGATTTTGAACTGATGTAATTGGCATTCACCAAATGCACCATCACAAGCCATATCACCTCTCGTTGTTGCACATTACTAAGTAATCAAAAAATGCTTTTAAAACATACTTCTCCCGTTAGTAGGTGCCTCCATTTGAAACTTCTTATTACCTGAGACAGCATACTACAAATAATTTAGGACTTGGTATTTCGAGCCACTGACCCTTCCCACTCATACAAAATCTCCCTCCACCCAAGGAGGGGTGGTTGGGAGGAAAGAGAGCTGCCTGTCCTATAGCAGGTCCTTGAAGGAAAAGCACCTCGAAATCTGAAAGGGTTATTTTTCCTCTTATAAGCTTTCTCTCTCAATACTGGACAATTCGCAAATCGCAATTGAAGCGCCATGTGAAATGAGTTCCATAAATTGGCAATCTCTCTCAGTTTGTGGTTGAAATCAACGGTCCTGGTCCTGCAGGTTTCGAGATGAGCCAGCTGTTATGAAGCAAGAACTGTATTTTCCATCACATTGTCCTCGGATGAAGTACAATTTTTTTTGAAAGCATGTAGATTTTATTCAGGATCCAATACACCATACTATTCCCCACTCTTTTGGCTAAGGAACCCTATTTTTCAACTATTCCCCACTCTTTTGGCTAAGGAACCCTATTTTTCAACGCAACCTCCTTTTAGTGCGACGGCCTTACGCAACCTTACTCGAAGGGCCTTTATACGCGCATCGAACCATAGTAGTGGTCAACGCCGGACCCATCGTCTTGTGGCATCAATAACCTTCCCTTCATACATGTACTGCTTCTTGAAGAGTGCATTCTTCATTGGGCCAAACAGATGCAATGCAGAATATGCGAGACCAGGCTGTACGGAAGATGAGGAAGGACAGTTCGATGGAGTAACATGAGCTCCTCACAGGTGCGCAGGCTTTTGTGAGGCCTTGCGTTGTCAGTTTAGTTTGCATTTTTGTGGCGACGAACACGCTGAAGTCGTTTCTTCAATTTCCTGAGAGTAGCGCAACAAGCTTCAGCGTTGATCGTTGCATCATGAGGGAGGATGTCAGTCCAGAATAACCTCTTCAGAGTCCCAGCATATCGTCACCATCAATTTACTGGCTGAGTGTGCGATTTGAAATTTTTCTTCGGAGGGGAATTGGTCTGGAGCCAGTTCATGAATTTCTCTTCTTCTTTCCACTTCGAAGTGATGAAACCATGTTTCAAAATCTGTGACAATATTGTATAAAAATTGTCACGATCAGCCACGTAAGGTGCAATCAGTTACGCAGAGATGGTCCTGCTTTGGTCTTTATGGTCTTCTATTAGGCGGCGAAGAACCCAGGAAGCACGCACCTTTGAGTTATCTAACTGGTAAACTGTCAGTACTACCAACAGAGTAGTCCAGTCGTGCTGCGAGGTGTTTGACTGTCATCCATCCATCACGTCGAATGAAGGTGTCCGCACGTTCCGACATCGCAGAAGTCACAGCTGTATGCGACCGGCCAGCACACGGGTGTTCGGAAAGGTTTGCGCGATCTCGTTGCGATAATGACAGACGTCTCGCCCAACACTTCACCGTACTTTTGTTCACTACCAGATGTCTGCAGACATTCAGATGCTCTGGTTTTCAGCCAAAGGAAACTCAACAACAGGGCTGTGCTTGGAAGCACCCCCGTCACAGACTCCATTTTGAAGGCTGTATATAGCACCGCCACCTATCGGAACTTCATGGAACTACAGGGTCTGAAGCGAGAATATTCCATGACATCCCACAGCAAATTTTACATTCTCTTCAGCCTAAACTGGATGAGAAAAATAGTGTTGCATTACTTATTGAAAGCTCCTTGTATATTTCGTATTACTATAAAGTGGCTATCCTATATTTTAAATAATTGCGCCTAAAATTTTATATACGTGTTAGAGGTTTAACCGTATAGCTGTCTCTTGTTAGCACTGAAAGTGTCTTACATTTGCTGCTGGCTTATTTCTTTTTCCTTTCTTTTAAATTTTTCTGTTACAAACTTCCTCCGCCTGATTTACTATTTTCAGTCCATAACTTTATCTTTTAATCACTTACTAGAGATGCTCCTGACTGTAAAACGCGAATAGCCAAACAGCTTCGCCGTTTCTGAGGTTCTCGTGCTATGTCGTCCTATGTCAAAGTCGCTTGTGTCAGATGATTTCCACCATTTTCGGTCCGTATCGTCGCTACAATGATTCCTCCATTCGTTCTCCTCTCATTTACACAAATCTCAGACTGAAACTTAGTCACCAACTTTCTGGTTGCCTCTCCGCCTTGGCATCCAGACTCTATCGCTCGCTGTCCCGGAACTCGGGAAGTCTATGGTTCGCTAGTGAAGTGGCGAGCTTTCCACGACCGTCTTCCCCGAACAAGGCGGTTCAATTGGGTCATGCGGTTTAATTAACTCCGAGGTTTGCCAGACGGTCCGCCGCAGCCGTCTGGTGAGACAATTTGGCCGTGGGAAACTCCTCTCGCGCGTGCTGCGTTACTAGCGCTCTGCCCTTCCCCGTCCTGCTCTCCTAGGGGAGTAGGACACTGAGGCCGGCTAACCAGCAGCACAAATACTCCAGTTACTTCTGCCGCTGCTAAGCCGGACTAGTGCTCCGGGTCAAATCCGCTTATTTCAGTCGTGCCTTCTAAAAGACTTCCAGAGAACTTCACTGTGATAGAATCTTCTTGGACGTTAAATTACTTAGATTCTACATTTACATCTTCATCCATATTCCCCAAGCCAAAGGATGTGCTGGAGGGTACTTTTGGTACCATTAACATATACCACCTCCCTTCTTAGATTCGCAAAGCAATGAGGAAGGACGATTGTGCTGAAGTCTTTGCGATAGTTCAAATTTCTCGGCTTTCTTCATTGTACTTTCTCGTAATCTCAACAGTAACACTCATGGTGATGCACAAAGCATCTTTTGTAGGGTTTGCAAATGTAGTTTCTTGTGTCTCACCGTAACGCTGTCGTGCCAACTAAAATATCCCGTAACGAGATGCGCCGCTCTTCATTCGATGCTCTTTGTCTCTTTTACTCTTGCTTCATAACGATCCGACTATGGCGAACAATACTCAAGAATTAAAAGAATTCATGTTGTGTAAGACACTTCTTTTATGTATGAAAACTTTTCTGCAACATTTGCAGTCGAATACGGAAGTGCTGGGTTGATCCGTGACTGCACATTTTTTATGGAAATGGAAACTGAAATTTGTGGCAAGTTCTTTTGCTACCAAACAGCTGTAGTCATCGGACCCTAGGCCTACACACTACTTAATCTAACTTAAACTAGCTTACGATAAGGCCAACACGTACCCATGCCCAAGAGAGAACTCGAACCTCCGGCGGGGGAAGCCGTACGAACCGTGTCAAGCCGCACCCAGACCGCGCGCTACGCCACACGGCTTTGTTTTTGAACATAATTTATTTCCGAAAAGATTTATGCATATCAAGGGAACAAAAATGATAAGAAAATTCAGATTATGTTGAACAATCGAATTTTGTAACAAAACAGAGGGTAATAGAATGGTGTATTGGAATCCTGTTCTCTGCCTCGTGATCACTGGGTGTTGTGTGAGGTCCTTAGGTTAGTTAGATTTAAGTAGTTCTAAGTTATAGGGGACTGATGACCATAGATGTTAAGTCCCATAGTGCTCAGAGCCATTTGAACCATTTTTTGAATCCTGAATAAATGTTACCTGTTTAGAAAAAATAAGTCGCGTTTATTATTGCACGCCCTCTTATATCAACAAAATTTAAAGAAATATGTCAAAATGACTTTTTTATTCGAGAAATGAACGGGTCAACAACTCATGATGCTACAGTTCCAAATGTCTGTTGTAGCCACATCACAGTCTTATAGATAGTTGTAAAATAATTACAGAAAACATAAGAACATTTTTCTTACGTAAAATTACTGGGTCGAGACTGATTTCAAAAGCAGATATAGGTATTTCATCAGGATGGAGAGTCTAAAGACATCATCATAACTTTTGCAGTGAGCGGACTGCGTTACACACACACACACACACACACACACACACACAAATCGTTCATATGGCTCTGAGCACTATGGGACTCAACTTCTGAGGTTATTAGTCCCCTAGAACTTAGAACTAGTCAAACCTTACTAACCTAAGGACATCACACACATCAATGCCCGAGGCAGGACTCGAACCTACGACCGTAGCGGTCTCGCGGTTCCAGACTGCAGCGCCTAGAACCGCACGGCCACTTCGGCCGGCACTTCGTTACACCCACGCACGTCCAAGACGAGACCAAGTCACATAGTTGACTGCGCTTGACGTTTTTACGCACGACTAACACCGCAAGCCTTCTGATTCTAACAAGTTACCACGTCTTTACATGATTGTGTAAGTTCTCCTTGGGTGAAAACTAACGCTGCCAACTGCATGGCAGTATATGTGATGCCAACCTGGATGTGATGGGTACCAGAGTATTACTCTTGATAATGTGCTGGTGTCGAATAATGAACGACTAATAATTAATTTCCATGCAGCATAAAAGTATAAAAATGTTTGTCTAGTGTCGAAATAAATCTCGATATCGTGACTGTGTTGTAAATGAATTACCTATGTGTCCATAAAGGAAACAGATCTACAGACCATAGTTGGTTATTGCAGACGGATTCGGTTTCATAATCGCTCCATCGTTTGCAAGACCTGTCACAATTCTTTTTCCACCACGTTTACGTGGTGTTATCACTTTATGGACTTCTCATCTGTACCTGTTGTAAAAGGCTTACATTCCGAAAAACTCACTACCTGCTGCATCGCGTGCAGTTGGTCGATACGCCTGCATTACGCCAGCGACGATACCTAGTAACTGGACTTGTAAAGTGTTAAGAAGATTTCTTCATCCATGAGCGCTCAACCACTGCCCATACATATATTGGTCGAAATATGTTGCACGTCGCGACTTCTTTGCTGGATGGCATTCGAGGGCCGCTCTGTAGTGTTGAGGACATACGAACACGTTTATCCGTCGAATGTTAGTCTAACATTATGATAGTATTGGATGGTTCATTATCTCGCTGAAGACGCAGGACTCCTCGTGGTTTCAGATATACACGAGGATACCTGCACTACGCTTCTACGCGGTACTCAGCAGGCACGTGAGGTCCGTCATTTTAGTAATTTCTAACGTACTAGAATCCTGCGAATAATTGCATCGTAATCCACAGTGTCACTTGCGATAGAGCACAAGCTCTGTTTCCCATCAGCTGGGAGGGAATGAGATGGAAAAAGGTGACGAGTTCTTCCCAAAGAAACTATACCGGGACTTAACCTAGATGATTCAGTAAACATACATCTCGGTCGCAACGCAAACGTGGAAGTGCCCCAACACTGAAATGAGGCTGAGAAACGAAGACGAGAGTACAATTGCTTTCCAAATATCAATGGTTCAGATTACGACACTGGAACCTCTCAAGGGTGGAGACCCGTTACTCGTACCAAGCAGCTCATGATCCATACTTTACATACTTATTCCGAATCAGATGGAAAGTGTACACTGTATGGAATTGCCCTCTGTATGCGAACACCTCTAACGCTGGGCGGCCACGACTAATTCAACACGAAATACCATATAGTCAGGACATTCTGCACCTCGAGTGAATCAAGCGGATCTTCGGCAACGTTGGTAACACTGTTTCGTTTCCAGAACGACAAGGGAAGTAGGTCATTATAACGAAAACTTTCCCTCTGGAACAGTATCACAGAAGAACTGGTCACTGCACCTAACAAAGCAAACTGCCCATCGCAGCCCCGTCAGATTTAATGGTAAGTTGGCCCGTTAGACAGCCTGTCCGAAACTGAACACAGATCAAGCACGAAAACAGGAAGGTGTACTTAACTGTGGAAAAAAGAAGCAAAATATAAACAGCGAACGATCAAGATCAACATCTTCAACATAAAGCGACTCTGAATGACCGTGGCGTCGTTTTCATGTGATCAGTGTTGGGCTGCGAAGTGATCTGGGTTCAAATTTCCCTCATACCCTGCTTTTGATTTTTCACAAAATTATGAACTTCCCGTCCGGTCATCGACGTGTCTGTTCGGTGCATTCAAGCTTGTGTCTGTTCCGTGTTGTAACGTCTGTTTGCAACAGCGGCGCGTAACGAAGAGACCTCTATTTGTCCTACACTAGTAGCAAATGTTGTGCCTCTTGTGTTCCCTTTTAGAAGTTTTCACTCTTGAATTTCTTCGGTGTAACATAGTTCACACTCGTATATTTTGTTGTTTTCATTCCAGTGAGAGATCTAGGAGGAATCTCGTCTACTTCCACTATTCGTCACGGTTATTTGCAACGGTAATTTATTCTTACCACATGACTCATATTCTATACCCAATGTATAGTATGACAATTGTCAGGACTACAGAGAGAGGGCAGACACGTTAATGACCGGACAGGAAGTTCATAAATTTGTGGAAAAGTGGGGCATGAGGTATGTTAGAACACGGATCTCCCGATTTCTACTGTGACTATCTAACTAGAACACGGCGGTTCTTCAGAGTCGCTTGATGATGCACGTCTTGAGCTTGGATCGTTAACTGTTTCTATTTTGCTTATTTTTTCACAGTTCAGTACACCTTCTTCTTGTTTTCGTGCTTGATCTGTGTTCAGTTTTTGACGCGCTGTCCACTGGGTCATTCTACACTAAATCTCAGGAGTGCGATGGGAGTTTCCCTTATAATGAATCTGGGACAGGAGGTGCAACGGATCGTCATACTTTGTCATAGTCATCCTCTGTTGTCCACGTGCAATATCACATACCGCCCTATGACCAATGGGAACGTTCCCTGTAACGAGGAAGCACAGGGGAAAAATTGTACAGAAGGGGACGCGAAGTCAGAACTAGTGGCAGCATAATAAAATTTTCTTTTTTACCAACCTTTGAAGATATTTACGCAAATACGTTTCAAAACAGAATGATGTAGCCAGTATCAAGAAGAAGAACTTTCTACTCCCAACTTTTGCGATATTCATATCTGGGGGGGGGGGGGGGGGGGTAAAGGAAAATGTAAACATTTATTTAAAAGATCATTACAGCCAAATTTATTAATATACAAATCTAAAATTTTGCACGTGTAAATTAAAAGACCTGTATTTTAACGGAAAAACTAAATAAAATATTCTGGGTTAATATTTTGTCAGAAATCTGATTTTTAATTTTGTTGATTGCCTTTTTTATGAAAATTCTAATCATTTAATTAATCTGAAAATTTTATTGTAGTATCTTGAGAAAATTATATGACCACTGATCTACAGTTATTAATTTATGGTAAAAATTGTATCATGAACAGAGTTTTTAATTTTGCACATCCAAACTTACCTTTTCTCTACATACAATGATCAAAAAATCAGACTGTAATTGCAGGATCTCGTATTTTTTAGTTCCAGGGAGACAGCAACACGTTGCGAACAGTTCCTGAACATTTCATAGCATTAGCTCATATAAATTGTTTTGAGAAAAGGCTTCTAATAACGAAAAAATGTAAAACAGAGAAAATGAGGTTCAGAGAGTTTCTTCTCATAATTCTACCCGTAATAAGCTTACCACAATTTTAAAATCCTTCGTACTGATACTCCTCATCCTCCAAAGTTTTCTTCTCCTCTTCGAATCTGCCTGGCCTGTATTTGCAGGTAAGACACTGATGTGTTAGCTTTCTTGACCCTGATCTCGTCAATGGTGTAAAATGCTTTTGTTGTAAGAACACCAGAATCTATACCAACTCTCTTCAGCACTTCAATTCTGCCATTATTTCCGTTATTGTAACCTAAAACTGCATCCTAGACATCTATTTTGAGTACTTCAAATCCATAGAATGTCCTTTTTAAGCATCTAATCCAAATAAAATGATTGAGGCTTTCATTTGCATTTTGTGTCTTTCTGTGAAGACACTTCCTCCATAAATCAGGATATACAAGAAACCTGAATGTGGGATTAATTTGCATTCATAACAGGTTCTTGTAACTGGTGTTTATGTGAATATGCCTCATTTCTGTAGGTGAACTTAAACCAATCGCCTTTCGGACAGACTAATGACCACAGATGTTACGTCCCATAGTGCTCAGAGCCTTTCGGACACAGATTGTACATTGGTGTTTGGTCAGTGGATAGTTTGTCGGGAAAAAATTGCCCACACGGCACGCCTCATTGCCTCTAGATTATGTGTGTTTTTCCTGATAGCTCTCTCATAAAATAACTGGAGAGAATCAGTTTCTTTCAGAGAAAGCCTGCCTTTTCCTCGTAGTGTTTTTCCATCCTCAAGTACTTTACCTTTCTTCTCTTTGAGCAAGCGATGAAGCCTACCACGAAGACTATTTTGGATGTGGCCTACACATTCCAACTTTTCTATTGTTGTATTGTACGGATTTTTATCTGTTACAGCTTAGAAGGAAGAGGAGTCCTCATCAACAAGGTATTTACTATATCTAACATCATACTGATCCTCAGATCTGGAGAAGATCCTCAAACTGCAAGAGCCTCCATGCCCTAATTTGAGCCTATAGCATGCTACTACATGCTTTTCTTGCTACAGTTTCTCACTGTCTTCATTGTTGGACATTTTCCTTGTTGCACTCACTGGCAGTATTAATACATAATTTGTACATCTAAAACTTTACCTGAGTCAATACCAATAACAGATGCAACTCCACAGAGAGATGTGTGATTCCTTTTCATCCAGGTCCCATCTACAGATATACACAGGTCAGTAACATTTGTAGGAGATTCACTGTAATGAATGTCTACCCCAGGATCTATTTCTTTTTGGTTTATTTCCACCAATTCCTCCACTGATTTCTTCATAGAATCTTTGTCAGTATCGCATACAACATCAGACATTTCTTTATTTATTTTTTCAAACCTTACACAAGGTGGAGGCATGTTCACAAAACCACACAGTAAATTACCTCCTTCCCTGCCCTGTCCAAGGTATGTCGGAGCATCTGCTAACGTAAAATTGGTTTCATAGATATCAGTGTCAGTATTTTGGAGGAGAAAAATGAAAATTCATGGCCTCACGAATTAGAAATTAATTTAAAATCATAAGCTATTCCTACTTGTCTTTCTTCGACAAAAATCATGCATTCCATATTTTTACAGCTAATACATGAACATCAAAACTTTATAGCCTGGCAGAGAAGCTCTAAATCAATAATTCTGAATCCAGCGGAATCCGCATCAACGTCATTCACACATCTGTACATTCTCCTGTACCACGTTTTAATGCTGAAGCGCAGAGCTTACGTTCTCCATTTCGAGCTGCTTCCTCTTTTTTGTTGGTAAACCGATTTCCATGAATCTCTTTCTTAAACATAGTTTTTCCACCACCCATTATGCATAAATCTTGACTTCCAAGTAAAGGTTTGCGAATTCAACCCTCCATCTTCTAATATGTGCTAGTATTGTCAAAACGTAAAGTAAATCACATGTAAGAAAGTTTTGAGGCAAAGATATGGTTGTCAGCCAAATATATCGAAAGAAAAGAGCATTCACACTAGCAAAAATTAGGCTTAAGGAAGCAGTTTCCCAAATGTCGGAAAAGGTGGGGGTGGCTGCCTCTACAGAGTTCATTAGTTTAAAAATTTAAAGGCATTTCTAAAGCTGCTATCACGACAAAATTCACACACGACATAAATTAGACTGCATAGATCAAGAAAATAATATTTTTGAAAAATCGATTTTTTGAACCAAAACCCATTACATCATCCCTTAAAGGAACATAGCGTAATGAAACCCGTTTTACCTCGTTTTTGTACCTCTGTTATGAGCATAGTTTACAGCAAAAGGCTGTAGAAACGTCGTCAGACATCCGTGTGGTGGGGTAGCATCCTAAAATATTTTGAAGTAAAGAAGATGTAAATCGCAGTACCATCATATGATTCGTTCCAGAGCGTCATTCCAGGGTCTTGGTGATAGTTTAAAAACACAGGAAACGTGGAACATAGGCATTAACAGCACGGAGAAATTCAGCAACGCATGAAAAGAATTTAATATCCTCTGAAATTAACACTTCCTCAGCAGTTGGAATTGCCATGCATTAAAGACAGAGCAGATGGCTTGTATTCCAAATTTTCGTGTCCTGATCACAGTAGCGCAGAAATAGAACCATTATCTACGGTGTCGACTACCTTGTCATTGGACCAGTAATGAAAGTAGTTACGCTCGGTTCATACATGAATACCAAATCAGTTTTGCCGTATGCTTGTCGTACATGTTCGCCTCGTGGAAAATTGCTATCTGACAGATTGACCACACTGTGGTGGAAAGAGATCGATGCGGTGGCGATAGGATCCTGATGGGGGGACGCATCATGTTTGACGGACGAATATATCTCTTATCTCTGTTGGCGGCTGAAGTCATATGTTTCACTTACGGAAACTATATAGTACAATGGCATAAGAGACTTTTTAGAGTTACAACTGACGTAGTTTCACACCTCCTAAACTATACCTGCTGCTTGATGGACGACTTTCTCGTAGTTGAAAATGAAGTTGTCAAGCAGCTCACGAAATTGGAAGCTACACCGTTTGTCTAAAACGAAACATTGCAAACGTATTAGAAGAAAATAAATGAAATAAGTGAAGATCGGGAGTAAAAGGTCGAATATTAATATTTTTGGTGGTGAGAGACTAGATGTGTACAAGATGAAACTTACGATGTATTATATCTCTTCATTTGAATGGTGGTTGTTGCCAGGTATTTGTTCGAGATGTGCTGTCAAAGTTTTTGAAGCTTTACCTCATGTTGTCCACCACGGAATGTGGTATCCATGACGGCGTGCCATAGTACTTACGTAGTGAAGTCCGTGAACACCTCAACAACACGTCCTTTTGTTACTGGATTCGAAGGGGTGTCCCGGCCCATGGCCAGCACGATTGATAAATTTCACTTCTGTCGATTTTGCCCCCCCCCCCCCCCCCCCCCCCCTGTCAGGATTCAAGGGGTCGCTAGCGAAAGAAATCACATCAGCAACTGAAGAGGAACTGCTTGGTAGGATATCGTTCGTCTGTCTCATTGTAGGAGGAGAACGAGAGGAAGAGGTCAGTGTTTAACATCCCGTCGATAACACGCTATTAGAGATGGAGTACAAGCTCGGATTAGGTAAGGATGGAGAAGAAAAGCGACCGTACCCTTACGAAAGAACCATTCCGGCATTTTCCTTAAGAGATCTATAGAAATCACGGAAAACCTAAATCCTGATGGCCTGATGTGGGTCTGAACTGTCGTACTCCCGAATGTGAGTCCAGTGTGCTAACAACTGCACTACCCCGCGCGGTGTGTCTCACTGTGCAACATAAGACGGTATTCAGCCATAAGACAAAATTTTCGGCGATATTTCAGTGGATACAGATGGACTAGTGTTATCACTCGAAACAGTTGTAGGAATTCATATTGCTGCTATAAAATTTTATTTGGGTCAGTAATAAACTACATTTTCAATTCCGGCTATTATATTCAAGGTATTCAGTTTGTTACCCGATAAATCATTGACTTTAACCCGGTAAATGTCTGGTACCCAAGAGAGAGAGAATCACAAACCGTCATCCGCCAATAATGATTCTTCGAAACCTCTACAAATCGGTATCTCAAGAATGGGCTGACTATCCAATTGTTGGAAAATTTCATGGGCGGCTTGCTACAACCGTTTTGTATATGGGGGATACTGGTCGCCACATCTTATATTAATTTCCTTTTTGTGCAATAGGTTCACCAATTCCGTTACTTTCTTAGAGAACTTTTATTTGCCGGCCGAAGTGGCCGTGCGGTTCTAGGCGGTGCAGTCTGGAACCGCGAGACCGCTACGGTCGCAGGTTCGAATCGTGCCTCAGGCATGGATGTGTGTGATGTCCTTAGGTTAGTTAGATTTAAGTAGTTCTAAGTTATAGGGGACTAATGACCTCAGAAGTTGAGTCCCATAGTGCTCAGAGCCATTTGAACCATTTTTTTGAACTTTTATTTATTTATTTACTCATCTGCATCTACATCTACATGGATGCTCTACAAATCACACTTTAGTGCCTTGCAGAGGGTTCATTGAATCAGTTTCACAATAATACTCTGTTTTTCCACTCTCGAGCAGCGTGCGGAAAAATCGAACAGCTATATCTTTCCGTGCGAGCTCTGATTTATCTCATATTATTATGATGATCGTTTCTCCCTATGTCGGTCAGCGTCCACAAAATAAGGTGACTGAAATTTCGTGGGAAGATTCCGCTGCAAAGAAAAAAGACATTGTTTTAAAGATGTCTGCCCCAAATCCTGTATCATATCCGTCATACTCTCCCCTATTTCTAGATAATACGAAACATGGTGCTCTTCTTTGAAATTTCTCGATGTATTCCGTTACTCGTGTCTGGTAAGGATTCCAGAGAGCGCAACAGCATTCCAAAAGAGGACGGACAAGCGTACTGCAGGCAGTCTCTTTAGTAGATCTGTTACATTTTCTAAGTGTTGTGTACATAAAATGTAGTCTTTGGTTTTCTGTGTGTTCTTTCCAATTTAAGTTGTCGTAATTGTAATTGCTAGGTATTTAGCAGAATTTACGGCCACTTGATATGATTGATTTATTGTGTAACCGGAGTTTAACGGATTCCTTTTAGCACTCATGTGGATGACCTCACTCTTCCCATCATTTAGGTTGTGTTTCCAATTACCACACCATATAGATATCTATTCTAAACCGTTTTTCAATCTGTTTTGATCTTCTGATGACTTTATTAGCAGATAAAAGTGGGCATCATCTGCAAACAACTTAAGAAAGCTGCTCAGATTGTCTACAAAAACAATCATTAATGTAGATAAGTGGAAGCAGTGGGCCTAAACACTACATTCAGTTTTATTCGACGACTTTCCGTCAGTTACTACGAACTGTGACCTCTATGATAGGAAATCATGAATCCAGTCACATAACTGAGACGTTATCCCATAAGCACGCTATTTCACAAGCCGCTTGTGCGATACAGTGTCAAAGGCCATTTGGAAATCTAGAAATACGGAATCAGTTTGAAAGATCTTGTCAATAATGCTCAAAGAAGAGCTGGTACTGTTTCACAAGAACGTTGTTTTCTAAATCCGTGTTGACAATGTCTCAATAGACACTTCTCTTCGAGGTAAATCATAACATTCGGACACTCCAAAATCCTGCTGCATATCGACGTTAATAATATAGGCCTATAATTTAGTGGATTACTCCTACTGCCTTTCTTGTATATTGGTATCACCTCTGCAACTTTTCAGTCTTTGGTTACGGGTTTTTCGTCTAGCGAGCGGATGTATATGATCGTTAAGCATGAAGCTATTGCATCAGCTTACCAGAAACGAACCTGATTGGTGTATCATACAGTCTGGACCGGAGGACTTCCTTTTATTAAGTGATTTAAGTTGCTTCACTACTCCTATGATATCTACCTCTAATTTACTCATAGTGGCAGTTGTCCTTGATTCGAATTCTGAAAAATTTACATCGTCTTTCGTGATTTTTCATCAGTCTTCCAATTGGTTTGATGCAACCACCATGAATTCTTTTCCTGTGCGAACCTGTTCATCTCAGAGAAGCACTTCCAACCTACGTTCTCAATTATTTGTTCGATGAATTCCAAACTCTGTCTTCCTGTACTGTTTTCATCCTCTACAGCTCCCTCTAGTAACACTGAAGTTATTCCCTGATGACTAAATAGATGTCCTACCATCCGGTCATTTTTTCTCGTCAGTGTTTTTCACGTATTACTTTCCTCTACGATTCTGCGCAGTCTCCTCGTTCCTTACCTTACTAGTCCACCTAAGTTTCAATTGTAACACATTTAAAATGCTTCGATTCTCTTTCTTTCCCATTTTCCCACAGTCCATGTAACATTACCATAGAATGCTGTGCTCCAATCGTACATTCTCAGAAATTTCTTCTACAAATTAAGGACTATATTTGACACTAGTAGATTTCTTTTGGCCAGGAATGACCTTTTTGCCAGTGCTAGTATGCTTTTTTTTTGTCCTCCTTGCGCCGTCCATTATGGGTTATTTTGCTGCCTATATAAGTGAATTTCATAACTTCATCTGCTTCGTGATCACCAATTCTGATGTTAAGCTTCCCGATTTTTTAAACACTGCTACTTCTCTTCTGCTTACTCTCAATCTATATTCTACTCATTAGACTGTTCGTTCAGTTCAGCAAATCCTGTAATTTTTCTTCACTTTCACTGAGGATAGCAAACTCTTCAACAAATCTTATCTTGGATATCTGTTCATCTTTAATTTTTATTCCACTCATGAAACTCTCTCTTTTTTCCATCATTGCTTCTTCTGTGTATAGACTGAACAGTAGAGGCCAAAGACTACATCCCCGCCTTATAGCATTCTTAATCTGGACACTTCGTTGTCGGTCTTCCACATCTGTTGTCCCGTCTTGGCTCTTATACGTATTGTATGTTACCTTTCTTTCCCTATAACCTATCCCTACTTGTCTCAAAATTTCCAACATGCTTTCGTGGTAGACAGACCCTATGAACGTGCCTTGATTTTTTTTAGTCTTGCTTCTAATTATCAACCGCAACTACGGAAATGCCCTTGGGTGCCTTTACTTTTCCTGAAGCCAAACTGATCGTCATCCAAGAGATCCTCAATTTTCTTTTCCAATCTTTTGTATATTATTCTTGTCAGCAGCTTCGATGCGTGAGCTGTTAAGCTGATGGTGCGATGATTCCCGCACTTGTCAGCTCTTGCAATCTTCGGAACTGTGTGGACGATGCTTTTCTGAAAGTCGTATGGAATAACGTCATACTCATACGAACTTTTTGTTGCCACTTCCACGATGATTTTAGAAATTCGAATGGATTGTTCTCTACCCCTTCTGCCTTATTCGATCGTAAGTCTTCCAAAGTTCTCTTAAATTATGATTCTAATACTGGATCCCCTATCTCTTCTATATCGACTCCCGTTCCTTCTTCTATCACATCAGCCAAGTCTTCCACCTGACAGAGGCCTTCAGTATACTCTTCCAACTTATTCGCTCTCTCCTCTGCATTTAACAATGAATTCCCACTGTATTCTTAATGTTACCACCACTGCTTTCAGTTTCACGAAAGGCTGTTCTGACTTCTGTATGTGCTGAGTCGATGCTTCCAACAATCATTTGCTTTTCGATTTCTTCACATCTTTCATGCAGCATTTCGCCTCAGCTTCTCTACACTTCCTATTTATTTTATTCCTAAGTTACTTGTATTTCTGTATTCCTGAATTATCTTCCTGAACATTTTGTACTTCCTCCTTTCATCGATCAACGGAACTATATCTTCAGTTACCTGTGGTTTCTTTGCAGTTGTCTTCTTTGTACCTATGTCTCTATTTCCAACGTCTATGACTGCTCCTTTCAGAGGTGCCCATTCTTCTTCAGCTGAAGTGCGTAATGTACTACTCGTTATCGCAGTATCTGTACGTTCAGAGAACTTCAGACGTATGTCTTTATACCTTAGTACTTCCATATCCCATTTCTTTGAATTTCTTTGAGCGTTATTTCCTCCTAACTAGTCTCCTAAATTCAACCTACTCTTCATTTCTACTAAATTGTGATTTGAGCCTGTATATGTTCCTGGGTACACGTTACAATCCAGTATATGATTTCGGAATCTCTGTCTGACCATGATGTAATCCAACTGAAATCTTCCCGTACCTCTCCGCCTTTTCCAAGTACAGCTCCTCCTCTGGAGATTGTTGAACAGAAGATTTGCTACTAATTGCTGAAAATTAGTGCAAAACTCATTCAGTGGTTCATCTCTCTCATTCCTATTACCAAGCCCGTATTCTCCGCTAACCCTTTCTTCTACTCCTTCCCTTACAACCACATTCGAGTCTAATTACGCTCTGTGAAAACTGTTGTATTCCAAACGTGACTCAGCTGTATCTTCTACTGCAGTCTATCATAGAGATTGTTAACGGCACTTGAAATCAAATATTGAGATTGAGTAACTTTCTTAAATTAGTGTAAAGTCAATTCTGCATGTACATGTCTACGGAAACAGCCGCCTCAAGGTGGTGTAACATACTTTTCGCGCCTCTATCTGTTTCGTCTCTGCATTGTTCCGTTCGCGAGTAGCACATGTGAACCATGTCTGTCGCAAAAATTCCACATCGCATCTAATTTCGCTGATCATATCGTCGCGGCAATTTCGAGCGACCTTTGTCGTAGGAAATACTATTTCTTGCTTCTTCTTGAAACTCACGCTATCTAAATTTAAACAGCCGTCTCGAGTCGATTCTGTGCGGCGGTGAGTCTGAAATGCTTTCATTGGTCAATCACAAGAATACTGCTTGATTTCTACGGTGCGGTTGTGTCCTCTACTGCAGAGACGTCAAAAGAAGTGGTGAAGTGGCTTAAAAGGGTTGTGACTAGTTTCTCGTCGTATGATACGTCCACGGTGGCGTTGGGTGGAGTTGTGATATTTGGTGCCAATGTGACGTAATTAAGTGACGTCACATGAACTTCTGAGCAGTGGCTTTTTTTCCCACGTGTGTTGACAACTTGCTTTTTGTAGAGTTGCCGAGCCCGAATGTGACGTCACTCGGCGCCGCGCTCTTGTACCATTACAGGGGAAGTGTGGACACCTTTGAGCCAGATTTAACACTAATACTTCGCAATGGATAGCAGTTACGGATGATACGCAGACGGGTATCCAACCCGATTCCACGCGACCAAGAAACTAAAGGAAGGACTCGGCTGGTTTTTGTTCATTTGCACATAGTTGATGGGTAGGTAACACGGACTTTATTTGACATTAAGTTAGCCTTGACAGTAGAAGTTAGTGATCTTTAACAATTTATGAGTAATTTTGAAAACACTGGTAACCACGTTGCGGGATGAAATTTTTCACACACTGCCTGAAGTGCTCATATAAAAAACAAACTAAGACGAAAGTACAACAAATTCCGAAAGCAAAACGCCAGAAAGGCTGATTTTAAGGAAGAGGAAACAACAACCAATAGCGCCTTAAGGGCTGATTCCAACAACAAACAGCAAACTGCCACCACTAATGCCTGGAGCTCTGATTTTAAGAAATATCAACTGCAGTCAATGCAGCCTGAAGGGCTAATTAAAGAAATGTAAATGTAAACTCAATAATTAACTAATACTTGAAAAGCTAATTCTAAAACAGACCTAAAGGACTATCTTAAGCACACGCTATTTGACAACAAGGTATTCGACTGAATAATTAACAAAACACTTTAAACAGAAGCAAAAGGTTTAACAAGGGAATCGCAGTAATAGGTAGACTTTAAAATTTCCATAGATAATAATTACAATCGGCAACAAAATAATTGAAGATTTGGTTCTCAACTCCAAATCAGTGCGAGGTGTTTCACATTTCTCTCATACATAACCTGGCCGGTACCCTACAACCGGCTTGCAAACCACCAGTTTAGCGTGGGAGTGTCCAAAAGTCCACAACAGACTAAAACATTCAATTGCCAGCCGGTACTGACAATTAAATACCATAACAACAGAAATGAGAACCTAACTGAATTATGCTGGCCCCACGTTAATGAGTTGGCGCCGCAAGGGAAAATTTTTTTACCTAAATAAAAGTTCGCGACCCCAACCGCCAATTATACAAACACACGCCAGACAAATCGTACACAGCAAACGCTCTCTCCGTGAAGTTGTTAAGGAAACAGAGCAAAAGTATCTTAATATGGGGAGGGGCAGACTGAGCAGAATCAGAGATCAAATCAACAGTTATAGTCAGGCAATTCAAATTTCATAACAACTAACTAGAATGGCTAGCAATAAGAGAAGAATCTTAAGGAGGTGGCACACTCTTTCGTAGTAGTTTGCAGAAGCAAATAACTATGCTCATCGCACCACCAGGCTGCTGAGTTCAGTGCTAATCTAGCAAAACCGGAATGGATAGCCTCTAAAGAATCCCGCCTGTGTGTCTCACACAAGCACCGAGACCGTCATTTCGTAATTCCCTACGGGTTGCAATTAGCACGTTGCACTGTGCAAATAGCCCGTACGGAAACCTCCCTAGCAGTGGCGTACGGCGTACTCGTTCCTGTCCAGCAAGGCCGGGCATGTTTGCTTCCTCATACAGGCCACTATTTCCCGTTAAAATCACACACCGTGCAATCTATCACGTGGCAAGCCAATGCAGAACTCACTGCATCACCGTTCACATTGACGGCCAAGGCACGACTCTCTACTGCAGACCCTCCAAAGACTCTCCCCCTGCGCTCGTTAACCTCTCTGGCATAGATCACTAACCGTAAATAGGAAAGATAAGCTAGCAGATCGCTAATGGCGATCAGCGATCTTTTTACATACACCTCATAGTTTACAGAAAGATGTCTTTCAACTCATAACTAATGTGCATTTTTCAGTCCTCTGGCAAATCAGTTCCAATACCGTACATACCACCTGAAGACACCATTTAAGAACAATGGGAAAGCATGTATTAAAAAAAGTTTAGGTCATGTGCCATTCGTCTAATTGATATTAACAAGAGCAGTTTGAGTGTATTTAAGGATAGGGAGTTATAGTGCTAATGCCGTAACTTTAAAGATAGAGGGAGAATAAAGAAAAATTTTAGTCAAAAACACAAAAAACACGCAATTTCAATTTGAAATGACATCTGTTGCCAAACAGAAGTAACAAACCCCTTAGCTGTCCAAAGAAAAGAAGTGTTTCTTAATTTCTCAGCAGCAAAATTTTACTCTCTGACGTACAGAAGTTGAGGCAGCAAGCAACACCGAGGAGCCGTTGTTAGGTGGGCTTAGGGCGCCGGAGTGGCGGTGGGGGGTGCAGGGGGCGGGAGAGTGCGGTTAAGCAAGTGGTTAGTGTGCGTCTGCAGTCGGGAGCAAGCTCAGTGGTTTCATCACAAACTTGCTCTGGCCAATGCTTAGAGCGACCGGGGATCGGGGAACTGTCTCGCCTCTGAGAACAGCCGCCTCAGGTTCTTCGCCAGAAAGCCGACTATACGACGGGTCCCGAGAGCCGTCAGCGGCCACGCTGCCGGAAGGGAGTACTTGGGTGGCCACAGCTGAGCCGGGACGAGGAACCATGGGAAACTATGTACAAATTAGTGGAACGCTTTGCTTCTCGTGGTCCCTGCTTCCTCTCAATAACTCTACGTCACGAATGGATACTATGCTGATGCGAAATGCACGTCTATGAATCGTTATAACTTCATTCACGGCAATTTTGCCGTCGTTAGTGTTACTGACTCGGCAAACACTGATACACCCCTTAATAATTGTGTATGATTTAGTGATATCTCTCAGTTTTCCATAGCCTACAGATGTTTTTATTTTATTTTCTTACCGAGACAGAACATTTCATATTCGATCAAGCTTCAGATAATCATAAGTGTTACATAGACCCTGTGATAACCTTGCTTGTGGAATAATAGAGGGTGATAGTGAAGACTCTAGAAATCAGACCATTACTCTCAAAAAATGGTTCAAATCGCTCTAAGCATTGTCTGACTTAACATCTGAGGTCATCAGTCCCCAAGACGTAGAACTACTTAAACCTAACTAACCTAAGGACATCACACACATCCATGGCCGAGGCAGAATTCGAACCTGCGACCGTAGCAACTATTACTCTCGTCAGATGTTAAGATATTCATATTTTTATGGTTACCTGACGTAACTAGTGAGTGCAGGAAGCGATTTATGAGTTTGTATTATAATTTTCTTTTGAAAAACAATTTATGTGCCAAGGTGGCTGTATTAACACAGTTACTGGATTAATAGGTTCGGTACCATGTATTGCCATCCCCAGATCTATAAAATAAGTAAATGTCGAAATCACAGGCTTACCGTTAAAAAAAATCAAAACGTTGTAGGACCTGCATAACAGCTCGATGACAAAAATTGCATACCCATTAAATCGGACATTGTAGTTACACCACGCAATGGTTATATCTCTCTGTTACATGAAGACTATACGATACTGTGAAACAGTTGTCATAAAACTCAGCTTATGTGAGTGGATACAGTCCAAAGTCAACATATAATATTGAATACCTCCAACAAGTAAAATATTTTATATAAAAACGTACCATAAAAATGTCGGCGAATTGCAATGACGTCCAGGCGTTTTATTTTCTGTCTTTTATTAATCTCAGTGGTAAACAAGAGAGTGACATTGTAATGTCAGTTGTAATTGACGTCAGACAGTGCAGACAACCATCTGGTGACATGTCTCAGCAGTAGCTTCCGGTATACTCAAAATCCAGTATTCATATACTCTGACACAGCCAGCATGGCTTTATACCACGAAACGTCAAGATGTGCCATGTATGTATCTTTCCCGTGCCATGCGTATTCAAAGTTGTATGCACGCTACGATAGAAAACCTGACATATTATTATAATGCATCAAATTTTTTATGATTTGTTTTTATTTGAAAATTTTTCCTTATGAGAGGCATTGGTTATTAAGTTTCGAATTTGGATTATCCCCGTCTATCTCAGAAGAGTTATATGACAATTGTTATTTTACAACGTACAATATAGTCCTAGTGTGGCAGAGCGGTGTTAAGCACTATATGACGTTAGTACCACTGTCCGGTTTTATGGATATGTAATTTTAGTGATGGAGCCGTTGTGTAAGCCCTACTAATTTTCTTTTATTTTTTTACTGTAACCCTGTAACCTCGACAAATTTTCATTTTATAGATCTGAGGATGGAAATACATACTGCCCAAAGCTAGTAATCCAGTAACTACGTTAGCACAGCGACCTTGGCAGATAAATTGGTTTTCAAAAGAAGACAGCAGTACAATAATATTTGTGTAAAAAACGCAATAAATATGGCATATTATTACCTTTTCAGAAATATTGGGGATGCAAGCTAGTAAGCTGAAATTAAAGCCCGCCCTGCTAGCTGTGCGGTCTAACGCACTGCTTCCCGAACGGAATGTCGTGCCGGTCCCCGGCACGAATTCAAATGGCTCTGAGCACTATGGGACTTATCATCTGTGGTCATCAGTCCCCCAGAACTTAGAACTACTTAAACCTAACTAACCTAAGGACATCACACACATCCATGCCCGAGGCAGGATTCGAACCTGCGACCGTAGCAGTCGCACGGTTCCGGACTGAGCGCCTAGAACCGCTAGACCACCGCGGCCGGCGGCACGAATTCGGTCGGCGGATTAGTGTAGAGGTCCGGTGTGCCGGCAGCCTGTGGATGCTTTTTAAGGGGGTTTCCCATCTGCCTCGGCGAATGCTGGCTGGTTCCCCTTATTCCGCCTCAGTTACACTATGTCGGCGATTGCTGCGCAAACACTGTCTCCACGTACGCGTACGCCATAAAAAATGTTCAAATGTGTGTGAAATCTTACGGGACTTAACTGCTAAGGTCATCAGTCCCTAAGCTTATACACAACTTAATCTAAATTATCCTAAGGACCAACACACTCACCCATGCCCGAGGGAGGACTCGAACCTCCGCCTGGACCGCGTACGCCATAATCACTACGCAAACACTGGGGTTACACTCGTCTGGAAAGAGACGTTCCCGGGGAGTGCCCGGGGGGAGAGGGGTGGGGGGGGGGGTTTCCACTGGTGGGGCCGAACTGCACAATAATCTTGAGTTCGATGTGGGGCGGCGGTGGGGTGAGTGGACTGCTGTAGTTTGTTGTGGGGTTGTGTACCACTGTGGGCTATGGCGGGGATAAAGCCTCCCCGTCGTTTCTAGGTCCCCAGTTCAATACATACACATACATACAAGCTGAAATTGCTCTTAAAATTGTAATGAAAGAAGAACTATAACGTTTTCTAGCTGATAAAAGTCTAAAAATCAATTTTTTGAGTCACGTTATTGCACCCAAAAGAAAATTGTTATGACCTTCAGAAGACTGCCAATGATTAGAGAGCGTTTTTAACCGGTGCCTCGTCCTCTTAAAGGATTTCTGTTTAAAGTAGTGAATGTGCTGCATTAGCTGTGTAACAAGCAGTGGAAAACGACCCACCCGGATAGCTGAGAGCGTTAAATGGCCGCTACTGTACTACGGCAAAGAGAGCCTGTCCCGGATCGAATCCGTTCCCCGCATCAAACTAGGTAAATGCCGGGCTGGTAGCCGCGTTCCGCCTCACATATACACTACCTAAACATTTAGAAAACGTTCTGCCGCTCAGCATTGATTTACTGGAAAAATAAGTTTAACGTCCCGTCCAACGGCGAGGCGGTTAGAGACCGAGCACAAACTCTGGTTACGAAAGGGTGGGGAAGATAACCGCTATTTTGGGAGGAACCACCCCGTCAGTTGCCTGGAACAGTTGCACCGGGAACCTAAATCTGAATTGCCGGATTTCGATTTGAAACGTTGTTCTCCCGAACACGTGTCTAGTGTACCAACCGCTGTGCTCCTCACTCGGTGCAGACGGACAGCGTACACAAACTCCGCTCTGCGGGGCTATGGGGAGGGGGGGGGGGGAGGATGGAGAGGAAGGGATTCAGGTTGCGCCAGGAAGGATATCCGACAACTACCAGTGCCAATACCACTGAAAAGGCTCGTTCATGAGGCAATAGCGTTCTAGGAAAAAACGCTTCAAAAAACCCATCAAGGAAGTGTTAACTAACACAAGAAAATATATTTTACGCTGGTACATGCTAGCTTTGAGCACTTAAGAAATTAATAATTTCCGCATCGAGAAGAGATTGCTGATTGCCACTTTATTAAAATAGTAATCTCTTTCATAATTTGTCGACCTGAAAGCAAAAGTCACTTACTGGAAGCCACAGCATTTGACGTGCCATCTTCGTAAATGTTTGTGGTGTCCGGGACTTAGTTATTTTAAGAGATACCGTGCTACCCTTATTCTGGATTTAGAAATTCGTAGCGCAGTTGTTGTAGAAACTTTCAGATTCCACCGCTTGTTAGTCACAAGTCCAAGAAACTTCTCTACGGATAGAATTCGTTAGAGGAGAGACTACTAATGAGAGTAGCAGAAGTTTGAAACATTCTTATGTGGAAATTGAATCATTCTGAGGATCAGCGTACTGTTTACTGTGTGAGAGCTTTTCATATTCGGCAGTCACATTACAATCTGTTGCTCCGTGTAAAATTAACATTGTTCGTGTCAGAAAAATGCCGTTCAGTTTTGATTTTTCTGAAAGGAATTTACTTGATTCCTGAGGGCTGACTCAAGGTAACATTACAACCAAAGATGTTTCAAATAGTAAATAACAAAACAGCTGTGTTACAGGTATTGTACCAGTGGAAGATCCATTGCTAACGCACTGGCATTAGTTCTGGCACACGAAATTAAACCAGTTTGTGTCATTCCACTCTGGTAGAATCCAGTAGTCAGACAGTGTTCATTTGTAAAATTCAGGTGTGCACTTTCAAGAGCTTTTTATTTCTCCAGAATTTTTAATACAATAGTTTTTACGTCGTGTGGTCTGAATGTAAATCATTTACTTTTTATTTATAATATGTTATTACTTACACGAGATATGGCGCTGAAAGAATCACATTCTATTGTTTACAGTAGTTTGTACGCCTCCACAATGTAGGTCCTTAAATACAACCTGTGGGAAGGATTTGAATAGTTTCTAAAGCTCGAGATCTTGGCTATTTTTTGCGTGCGTCTTTTCTTCCCAAACAACTTAGTCAGTGATGTTGGAATATTGGCCATTTTTAAACATTAGTTCGTTTGTGGTAAGAAACTAGAAGTGAAAATCTATTACTTAAATTAAAAAAGGAAGGGGACGATGATAGATACCGCTAAATACGTCATAGAAAATAATAATTCCATATGGTTGTTCTCTTTCTTGACTTGATTTGCTACTCAGTTACCTGTGTTTCTTTTACGGTGCTGGTACGTGTAATGTTGACAGTAACCAAAATTTCTACATGGGCTTCATGATAACTACATTCTGCATTAGCATCTTTGGTTACACCCAAAAGAAATATTCATATTAATGTTTGCACTCTACATAGCGTAGCCCACACGATTTATGAATAATTTTAGTCGAATCTTCATTACTCTGTTCTAAATTTGCATCGTTGTTACTGCACGTAGTCGCACACCCCGAAGTTCTCAACGAGCAGTGTCTCAAATTGTGAAAGGTGGAGTATTGTAAGCAGGAAAGTAAATATAGCTGTATCCCGATACAGGTGAAATGCCTCCGTGTGATGCAGTTTCTCACGTTTTTTTCTGAAAAATCTTATGAATACACTATGTTAGAAAATATTTTTCTTGTTTATTTTCTCGCATCTGTGCCAAAATATTTCAGATGTTCTTGAACGTCATTTAGACACCATGTAACAGAACTTAAGGTACTTTCATTCCAAATTATCTCCTCTTATGTCAGCCTAGGCTAGATTCTGACAATCGCAAAACAGTTTCCATTATGAACGAGTCAACAAAACATCTGCTTATATAATGACGTTACTGCCCATGTAATTAGTTAGAATGGCGTCTCGTCACCAAATTTACGTTCCTGATGATGATGATGATGATGAAGATGATCTATGGCGGAGGGCGCTAACAGCAAGGTCATCAGCGCTTTAATATTCCTCGTCACGGCGCACAGTTTTCCACAGATGGTTGAAATGGTTCTCTCCTTTTTTCTTTCTTGTTCTTCGTCTTCTCCTTTCTCCTCCTCTTCCTGTCTCTCTCTTTCTCTCTCTCTCTCTTCTCTTTCTCTCTCTATCTCTCTCTCCCTTCCTCGGTTCTCTCTCTCTCTCTCTCTCTCTCTCTCTCTGTTCTCTCCTTTTCTCTCTCTCTCTATCTCTCTCCCTCTCTCTCTCTCTCTCTCTCTCTCTCTCTCTCTCTCTCACGAATAGACGCATGACAGTAACATTATGACAAGAGTTTCGAGGGTTTGCTGTGTTATTACACTACACTTGACTGTTCACTACCTTACCATTTTCTCTTTGGAACGGGATTACTACAATTCTCTTCATTATTTTCACTATACAAGAAATGTACTATACGACAAATATTTTCAAAGTGAACTACAGCTCTACAAAAATAGATGGTTACATTGCACGCTGAAGAAAGAAATGTCAGTAAACAACTAGAACAGGAATCACAAACATGTTTTCTATAATTTACAGCGACAAAAGTGAAACAAAAAAGGGTAGTTACCAAAAGTAATATGTTATTATTTGTGAGTTAGCTTATTAGCACGTTATATGGTTTATTATATATGAATCTTACTTTCCAGAATAGACGAACCTGTAATGAAACAGAGACGACAATTTTCTGCATTGATTAGAAGAGAAAAGGTGAAGTGGCGTGTTTATGCTTCCTGCTAAAGCGACGTACTGGCAGGAACGTTAAGAGATTTGAGGGTCCCAGGGATAAACTATTGCATTAGCCATTTTTTACTCTATGAGTTTCTGGCGGAATTCTGGAACGGGGGTTCCACAGTTTTCTTTAAATAACAAATATTTTATTATTGACGTTGTTTTATTCAACGTATAATCAACGAATTCACGCCGATATTGCACATTTAGTTTCTCCTCTGCAGGATCCAGATAAGTGTTCTTAAAATGGTTTCAGGCGCGCCTTTAATTTTCACGTGTGCTGTATGTTCAATGAATGATTGAAGACCGTTAGAAAGCCTCTACATCTTATTTCAGCAACGGTCAATAGTGCACACTGAGCTTGTAGTAAGTGTTGTCTAGTTGTCCCAAAATTCGTCTAGCGTTGTCATCTAAATAATTTGATTTTTAGACTGATTATAAAAAAGTGATACGTATTTCTTCCGTTTCCACCTCTTACAGGTATCCGGTTTCTCATGTGTGAACACTGACTTAAATCTTCAGACATAGATCCAAATGTCTGAGAGACAAGTGGCAACAGCAACGTAAAAGGCTTGCAGAGTCAAAACTGCTTGACAGTAGACCACATTGAAATCAAACAAAGATGCATTAAAGTATGTCATGTGTATAAATAATTAAGAGGAATTTATGAGAAAGCTGTAATTATGTGGGACGTTCAAGTGTATGTTTTCATATAGAAATGTCTTGCAAATTTTTCTTCAGGGTATGGGACCTCAGAAAAATACAAATAATAATTTGTGAGTTTCTTGGGACGTAAAACTCTGCTACATGTTTTTCACACATTAGTCACATTCAGCCTTTTTGGTTGTACAGTGATTCGAATAGAGCTTTTCAAAATATTTTAGTCAATCTGTACCCTGTAAATACAAGATAATAATGAAATTTTAAAATTATGCATATTTTCGTTCCTGCTCAAACAATTAACAGAATGAACTCTAAGGTCGCAAACTCTAACCGAAAGGAAACGAAGCTTAACCTTTCCCACTGTTAATTCTGCTATAATTCCTGAAATCGTAGTGGGGACTTTTTGGAATTGAGGTAACTAACTATTTTCACAGTTACCAATGATCAAATAGAATCATGATTCACCCTTGCTGAAAAAGTAGCAGCCGGCAGTTAATGTCGTTTTACTTGCTTGATGTAAATTACGTAACTATTCCTCATTCCTAACAATTACTGGTCTCCTACCTCCTATCTGCCCCTTGCACAAACTCCCTCCTCTTCTCTCACTTCATTAAATTTGCTGGCCTTTGCATTGCTTCCCTATACCATAGCGGTCTGCACCAGTGCTAAAAACGTTGGTGAACTGTTTAGCCCTTTATATTGACATACTTTTAATATCTGAGTATTATGTAGTAAAACTTTTACTGGTACTTACTTGCTTTATGTATATTTCAATATTAATTTGCATATAGTTAAGACACTGTAGCTGATATCTGTATAACGTATGCAGTTCAGTAAGCTTAGGTCTGTCAGACATCGAGTTCACGGATCTATACTCGTGTCTTTAGAGTCTAAAACATTCAATATATCTTTTCTTTTTATGAATCGCCATTAAACTGAAGCCATTTTCTTTCAGAGGGTGGATGATTCGGAAAGAGCAGGGAAATTTTCAGTCTGATTTGCATTATCGGAAAGGACCATTTGAGCAAAATTAGGAGTGACAGTTTGGTTGCTGATAATTCGTAAGTAAAGATCCTTCTTATAAAATACACTCCTGGAAACTGAAATAAGAACACCGTGAATTCATTGTCCCAGGAAGGGGAAACTTTATTGACACATTCCTGGGGTCAGATATATCACATGATCACACTGACAGAACCACAGGCACATAGACACAGGCAACAGAGCATGCACAATGTCGGCACTACTACAGTGTATATCCATCTTTCGCAGCAATGCAGGCTGCTATTCTCCCATGGAGACGATCGTAGAGATGCTGGATGTAGTCCTGTGGAATGGCTTGCCATGCCATTTCCACCTGGCGCCTCAGTTGGACCAGCGTTCGTGCTGGACGTGCAGACCGCGTGAGACGACGCTTCATCCAGTCCCAAACATGCTCAATGGGGGACAGATCCGGAGATCTTGCTGGCCAGGGTAGTTGACTTACACCTTCTGGAGCACGTTGGGTGGCACGGGATACATGCGGACGTGCATTGTCCTGTTGGAACAGCAAGTTCCCTTGCCGGTCTAGGAATGGTACAACGATGGGTTCGATGACGGTTTGGATGTACCGTGCACTATTCAGTGTCCCCTCGACGATCACCAGTGGTGTACGGCCAGTGTAGGAGATCGCTCCCCACACCATGATGCCGGGTGTTGGCCCTGTGTGCCTCGGTCGTATGCAGTCCTGATTGTGGCGCTCACCTGCACGGCGCCAAACACGCATACGACCATCATTGGCACCAAGGCAGAAGCGACTCTCATCGCTGAAGACGACACGTCTCCATTCGTCCCTCCATTCACGCCTGTCGCGACACCACTGGAGGCGGGCTGCACGATGTTGGGGCGTGAGCGGAAGACGGCCTAACGGTGTGCGGGACCGTAGCCCAGCTTCATGGAGACGGTTGCGAATGGTCCTCGCCGATACCCCAGGAGCAACAGTGTCCCTAATTTGCTGGGAAGTGGCGGTGCGGTCCCCTACGGCACTGTGTAGGATCCTACGGTCTTGGCGTGCATCCGTGCGTCGCTGCGGTCCGGTCCCAGGTCGACGGGCACGTGCACCTTCCGCCGACCACTGGCGACAACATCGATGTACTGTGGAGACCTCACGCCCCACGTGTTGAGCAATTCGGCGGTACGTCCACCCGGCCTCCCGCATGCCCACTATACGCTCTCGCTCAAAGTCCGTCAACTGCACATACGGTTCACGTCCTCGCTGTCGCGGCATGCTACCAGTGTTAAAGACTGCGATGGAGCTCCGTATGCCACGGCAAACTGGCTGACACTGACGGCGGCGGTGCACAAATGCTGCGCAGCTAGCGCCATTCGACGGCCAACACCGCGGTTCCTGGTGTGTCCGCTGTGCCGTGCGTGTGATCATTGCTTGTACAGGCCTCTCGCAGTGTCCGGAGCAAGTATGGTGGGTCTGAGACACCGGTGTCAATGTGTTCTTTTTTCCATTTCCAGGAGTGTAGGTAACACATGATAGTACTTTGACTTTATAAAAAGCAAAACCACGGAGGAACTACCACGAAATTTTTGCTCCTCTTTTCGAATCGTAGGTGTAATCTGTTGATACTGACCTGACAATGTTGGAGACAACGACAAAAATTGTAGCCAAAGTCCAGAGTTCATTAAAAAAGGTGGATTTGGCCCTGAAGTGTGCGTTAAATTCTTCTTGTAATTTTAATTGCTTCAATTCACACGGTATTGTCGACATTTCTCCACCGTATTGGAATGAAGACGGCGATCTGCGACAATCTTGACATCTTGTAGTCTATACTTGTGTGGCCAGAATTCCGAAGTATTGTTTGTTGTTAATATATATCTGCAGTATTTCCAGTAATGCAGCTTACATTGTGGACTTGATCTAGAGTTGCGCTGATCTTAGTTGATATGCGAAAGTGTATATAAGAAGAGCAGCGTTCTTAGAGTAACTTGGGAATTTCAAGATAAAACACACAATTGCTTTCCAAGAGAGCTGAATAACGGAAAGTTGTCACAGTCTGAGTCTATGTGAGCAAATGTAACCAGTGACATGTGCGCTTTAAAAATTCGACGCATTAATGAGGGTAGTCAAAGCAGTGTCTCACTAGAAAATATCTGTAGTTCACTTTACCTAGTTGTATTCAAATCACAGCGAAGTAGCAGAATTAATTAAGAATTTATCCACTGTAGTTGTTTGTGTCATATTTAGCACGGTGGAGAAAATGTAGGTGACATAGGTAATTGATCAAAGAGCTTCCTAAATATTTCTTATTAACTGTCTTGAAGCTTGCTTTACCCCAGTGTAGCAAGATATCTTTTCTTGCCAGATGTAATTACTGATTCTCCTGCTAAATGCCTCTGGTAAATCCTGTATTGGAAAGCTAAGAAATTGTCATCTATTCGTTTGTTAGACCGCTCGTTTATAAACCTATAGTAGTGTCCAAATTATTTTCTTTTTTCATCTGTGTAGTGCCCTAAAATTATTTTGATTTTTAAGACCTTACTCGACTTAGGGAAATCAAAATTGAAATCGTAGGACGGGGGCTTGAATTTCCCAATACAACTCCAGACTACAATGGCACCAAGTCGTGTGCACACATTTGATTTTGGTGTACTATAGTTTAAAAAAATTTTCCCAGCCTGTCTGAAAAGGAAACTTCACGAAAGTGATTATTACAGGGCTTTGACTGCAGCAAAACAGATAAAATTCTTAGGTGACCCAGCAAGCAATGAAGATGTGTATGATGGGGAGAGATGTAAACAAAAAAGTTGTTCCAAAGTCTGCAGTGGGAAAGGAAGATACGGTTATAAAGAAAGTGAAACAGGGTCGGAGGAATATGTATCTTGGCGATTTGATAATAGGTGGACCAAGGAATATGTTAAATTCCAAACTACAAGGGAAGAGGTTCAAATGGTTCGAATGGCTCTGAGCACTATGGGACTTAACATCTGCGGTAATAAGTCCCCTAGAACTTAGAACTACTTAAACCTAACTAACCTAAGGACATCACACACATCCATGCCCGAGGCAGGATTCGAACCTGCGACCGTAGCGGTCACGCGGTTCCAGACTGAAGCGCCTAGAACCGCACGGCCACTCCGGCCAGCCAAGGGAAGAGGGAGAGGACGAATTAAGGGAATAGGATAACATTGGAGAAAACGAGAAGAGCAAGTCGGATGCATATATCTGAAGAATATAACGTACTGACATATACAAACGAAACATTTATCTAGCATTTGAAGTCAAATGACATGATGATGATGATGATGATGATGATATGAAATGGAAAGTGATATTTCATAGTACTATGGAATAATTTGTTGAGATGTGCTTGTCAGATTTTTTTTATCGACCTTTCATTTTGTCAAAATTAATGAAAATGTGTTCTTTCAGGCCCGGTGGACGTGAAGACAACTACAGACGAGTAAATGGTGAGTACGAGTTTAGGCATAAAAGAAATGAGGCTGCTGATGCAGTTTGTGTAATTAGCAAACATATTCAGTTTTAAGAGGTTCACGTAAGACCACGTATGTCTGCAGTCCTTCTTTTTCACTGTTCAAAACTTTTCTACACGTAGATTTCCGTGAGGCGGCCAACGAGTTCGCCGATTTGGACTTACTGTTGAGCGCAAGGACATATCTACCATAAGTTGTTTTTTCACTGCCACTGAACTGATAGCATGCGATATTACTTAGACACAGAGCACTAGTATCGCCTGTGATCAAAATTCGACCAATTGTTTTTCTAAAGTAACGAAACTCTAATTTTCTTAATATGACAAACTGGAATTTATTTGTATGCAGATTCTTAGTTTTGGACACTATGCAATTTTTAAGTCTTACCTGAACACTATGAGGAAAGGAATAAGAAAGGGCGAAGAGGAAGCGTAAGAAAATGAAAGACACTAATGTGTGACAAATAATTGAATTATTCTTCAATTTAACAATACAAAATGCCAGTATAATTTTTTTCATCATTCGCTAAGGGTTTTTACGCGCTATTTTCACAATTATAAAATTTCGAGCCATCGAATGACCGAACTCATACAGCTGATCACGTGTAAAAACTGGCTGTCTTAATAAAATATCAGTGTTTCCACATTTTTGTCTTTGTGACTTATTAATGTTAACAGCAAATGCAGGAATAATTGGGAATTGTATTTCTTGAAACTGAAAACATAGAACAGTACCTCATTAAGTCATGTGTACACTCAGAACAAAATTTGCTTATTTTCGATGATTCAGTTTAAAACTTGGTAATCAATGTCACTATTATTTGAACATTTCACATGCGTTCTTGTTCATTAAGTACCGGTAACAGGCAATAGTAGGCAATCATGGTCTTTGAAAGAGAAATGATAGAGGTGAACGGTTAATTGTTAATTGACGTCTGCAGGGAAAGGTAACTGATAGGGGCAAATGCATGGTTCAAAAGCCACAAGAGGAAGCTCTACACTTGGAAATCAGCGGGGGATGAATACAGAAACCAAATTGATTTTATACTGGTAGAAGATAGGTACAGGAATGGAATCAAGAAAATGCACACATTACCGGGTGCAGATATGAATAGCGACCATAACTTACTTATGGCAGAAATAGAAAACAGTGAAAAAAACTGACGAAGGCGACCATGGTGAAGAAGTGGGATCTAGAGAAGATAGGATCCAACAAAGAACAAATTACAGAAATGCTTAGTATCTGAATACATTACGAAATAAAGAACCACCTCTTAATGTCAACGAGTATTGCAATATGCTGAAAGAAGCAATCATTAAAGCAAAAAAACCAAAATATAGGAGATGTAAAAGAAAAAAGAGCAAAAAAGTGATGGTTCACACAAGAAATGATTTCCAGGGTGGAGGAGAGAAGAAAATTTAAAAACAAGAATACTGAAGATCCAAGAAAGATGTGCCGAAGGTTAAATAATAAACTGCTAAGAGAAACTAAGCAGGCTAGGAAAAAAGCGGCTAAAAGAGGAATGTGATGCAACTGAGGATCTGGATAGGAAGGGAAGATACGACTTAGTATACAACAGACTAAAGACTATGAGATGGGATGAAAACAGAGCAGGAAGTGCTACTACGGAAATTTTGAGTAAAGACGAAGAGGTAGTGTACAAACATCGTGACGATGTCCTCCAGAGATGGGAAGAATATGTAAAAGAGCTGTAAGTCACTGATCGCAAACCAGAAACTGTGGCACTTGAATCACTCATCAGTGTAAGTGATGACGATAAAGGACCAACCATCATAATAGAAGAAGTAAAGTCTGCCATAGCTGCAATGAAAATAGGCAAAGCAGTAGGTACTCGATACGATTCTAGGCGAAATACTAAAATGCCTGAACTAAGATGGAATAAGAGAAATATCGAGGTTATGTAATAAAATATATGACAGTGGTGAAGGGCCTGAAGACTTTCTGACAACATTCATGATTCCATCGCCGAAAAGACAAGGAACCAAGAAATGCAGTGAGCACGGAACAATTAGCCTCATTTCACATGCAGCCAAAGTGATGTTAAGAATAATTAATAAGAGACTTGAAAAAGTAATTGAGGAGAACCTAGGCGAGGAGCAGTTTGGCTTTAGATGGAATACGGGCACCAGAGATGCAACAGGGCTCCTACTATTCTTGGTCAAAGCAGTAGTTACTCGATACGATTCTGGGCGAAATACTAAAATGCATGAACTAAGAAAGGTTTATTGAAAAAGGAAGAGACCTCTATATTTGCTTCATCGATATAGAAAAGGCATTTGACAATGTGGCTTCGGACAAGCTGGCGACTATAATGAGGGAAAAGAGAGTGGACTGGAAAACCAGAAGACATGAAAACTCATTTAATCTGAATCAAAAAGCCGCAGTTAAAGTGAGAGGAGAAATTACAAACTGGATCGGAATAGGAAAAGGAGTAAGACAACGATACTGTCTATCACCTACCCTTTTCAACCTCTACTTAGAAAATGTGATTGACCAATGCTCATTAGCTAACAAAGGAATAGAAATTGGAGAAAGAAGAGTAGGGTTTTTGAGATTTTCTGTTGACATGGTCCTTCTAGCCATAGCGGAAAGAGGATTACAGAATTTAGTGGACACCATTGAAGTTAACAGAAAAAATAATGGAATGAAAATTAACACAAAGAAAAGCATTGGCAAGAGGAAATAAAGAAATAAAAATTATGCTGAATGGAGAAATATTAGATCAGGTGCAAAATTTTATGTATCTTGAAATCAGGGTAGACACTGACTGGAAGTGCAGCACAGAAATTAAAACAAGGACAGCAATGGCAAAACAGGCATTTTATAAGAAAAGATAATTTTCAGCACCAGTCTGGACAGAGTACTGAGGAAAAAACTCATAAAATGTTTTGTATGGAGTTTCCTTCTGTATGGCGCTGAAACATGGACTTTCAGTAAAAAAGACAAAGAAAGGCTGGTGGCTTTTGAGATATGGGGCATGTAGGACGGAAAGAGTAAGTTGAATGGACAGAGTAAAGAATGAAGAGGTACAGAGAAGAGTGGGAGAGAAAAGACAGTTACTAAATGTAATAAAAAGAAGAAAAAGAAATTGGATTGGGCACATGTTTAGAAAGAATGACGGAATGTGAAAAACAGCTTTAGAATGCTATGTAGAAGGGAAAACGAAGAGAGGAAGTAAGAGAGTGCAGATACTGGATGGACGGTACAACATACAGCAGCTTTAAGAAAGAAGCAGTGGATCCCAGAAAATGGAGAAGCTTAGGACCTGCTAATATAGCGGGAAACATGATGATGATGATGATGATGATGATGATGATGATGATGATGAAGATGAAGGATCCTTCTTTCGAATTTATGTTTCGAGTAAGGAACAAATGACCTAAAATTTTACCTGCAATTGACGTGGAGATAAACCTCTTCTAAAGCGTGAGTTCATAATCTCTACTAGATAGTAATGATTAATTCTGTATTCATTATCAGAAATTATTTTATGATAGCTCTCACAAATTTTTGCTTCACCTGGTATAGCATTGAGGATATCGTTATTTATTATGGCGCAGTCGTCATTTTTGGTGCTAGAATAACTGTATTGAACATTGATTGTGATAAAATGTTTTCTACAATAATGTCATAAATATCATCAATGTTATTATTTTGATCACCAACTTACGGTTGTGGTATCTCAATAATATTGTCATCATATAGTGAGGATTTCCTTGATTGGTCGTTACCAATTTATTTCAAAAAGAGCAGAAGTCTACAAACTCTACTTCATGCGGCGGAGCTCTCATTCTTAAAGTAATTTGAGAAAATTTATGAAACTCGTCCCAACATGTAATGCAATTAACGAATAAAATTGCACGTTATTCATTTCGAACAACCGGTAAAATTGTCGGAAATTCCCGCATGAAACAACAGTTTAAACTCCAAAAGTATTAAGTTTTTCACATTCATCTGTACAGAAATCTCTAAATAACCTCTCTATAACTTTCAGTACTTGAAGTCCAAACGTGTAAACTTTATCAGTAAGAATAAATTAACATCTTCTTAGCATTTCGATGACAATCATTTGTCGGCAACGTACACTGCTTTTTGGCTTCCTGATGCCATATCCTACTGCGTCACGATGCACGAGGGAATGGTAGAGACCCGGCAATGAAGGAAGCACCACATGCACACGAAACATCTTGGTTTTCGCAGAGTCCCCATTTAAACATGTGAGTTTGGTTTCAGCCAATGGTCATGTTAAGACGATAAAGTGATCTGAATGTTGGCCATGACAGTGGGCGGTAGCTCCTATTTTGGTGGTGTCGAATCACTTTTTGCTCTTTCCTGTCAGCATTGAAGCTTCTCTTCCGCCTTTGACTTGACTAAGGGGGAGGTTCTTGAGATAAGCTTCTCCTGCTGCGAAGACGTCGAGCAACAGATTCACGCCCATAAGATGGGTGTCTGTGACCGGTGTTGACTTTGCTCCTGTCAGATTTCGCTGTTAATATTCTTCTGATATCAGGTGGATCTATTCCGCCTGAACATCAATCTTCTCGACTGGCGGTGGATCAATGAACATGACAATAGTTACTGATTTATGTTATAATGGGCACCGAATTTTCCAAAATTGGGGTGGGACGATAGTCACATTGTGCAAGATTGTGCCACCCATCGGAAGAGATGAAGCTACGCTCCCAAAGACTGATGAAATGTAACGAATTTAGTTTCGTTATTGTTGGTGTACTATCTTGAGATTGCTGCAATTTAATGAATAAGTATTACAACAGAAGCACTTCTATTTTATTTATAAATCATTTTCCGTGGTTATTCTGTAAATTGGCTACAAACGGTTGCGCATTTTTTGTTGTTTTAGGTTTAAAAAAGTGTTTTGTTTGTAAAGTTCGTGTAAAAGTTACTTAGGGTATTTATACACATTTTCTCTAAATCAGTGCTCCTTCCCTGCTGGTAGCGGTTGACTATTCACATATGCACTTCGCAGTTTTCCATTCTGCAATACTTCTTGCACTACATTATTTACACTTAACTTTCCTAAGTTGCAGAATGGCAAAAACTGCCAAGTGCATATGTGAATGGAAGTTCTTCGACGTCAACCACTGCCAGAAAGGAGGGAAGAAGCAGTGGTTTGGACAATATGTAAGGAAACATCGTAAGTATCTTGCACACCAACTTTATAAACAAAACGCTTGTTTTAATCTAAAAAAACAAAAACGTACAAACGTATGTATTCAATTTGCAGAGTAACCACGGAAGATGCTTTATTGAAAAAAGCGAAACGCCTTTCATGCAATTCTCCTGAATTAAACTGCAATAAGCTCAAGACATAAAACCAATAATAACTGATTTTAATAGCTGCTGCGGAAGATGACCACGTAAACAAACGTATAGTTGACGAATTTAATTTCTGAATAATTGCGTTTGGTGTGAATGTCTTATCACAACCTGCACGTGCAGTTAAGCAAACCACATTTGAGTCATTGTCACGGTACTGAACTTCACAAATAACACAACCAATTACAGTATTTTATCCACTGTTAGCTCTTTCGTGAAGTTCATTAAATTGTAACTCTACCTGGATTCGATACAAAACATCTAATTCTGGAAATTCTGAGATTAATATTGTAACAGGTAATCCAAGTAATCGACATGTCAAATTACGACCATTTAAAATTTCATCAATTTCTAACAGTGCCCAGTTGTAAGAAATTTCATCACCTTATTCCCTTAAGAAATCTTCAGAAAGAAATAGTCTAAATTCGAGCCACAGTGCTAAAGCATCTGATGGTACGTTCATTGAACAAATCATGCCATATGAGTGACGCATCTCCTTTGGTGGATTCAATGTGCTTGTTACATTTAATCATTCAAACCTTTCATTACCGTCTGAAAGAATAACATAGCGTGAGAGTCTGCAGCAAATTTATTGTAAACAATTCCATTTAAGTTACAACATTTTCAGATTATTTAAGGCCAAAAACGTGGAATAATAGCAAATGTAAATAAAAAATTCTATCTCCCTCCGAGACACTACATACATACGTGTAATAAGTTTTTACCATCACCATGTACTCTCTTCTTCCATTTTATTTTTTCTGCATCTACCTGAGTATAGAGCAAAGGATTGTCAGAATAATGATAACATTCACCAACGGATCGGTTTGATTTAATGGGATGAATGACAATAATATGATTCTTTTCTCATGCTTTCAATGACATCCTTTTCTAGTCCTGCGCAAAACTAAACATTTTGTCTCCGTGGTAAATGAATATCAAACTTAATGATAGTGTGCTTCTGAAAATGCATTGAAAATTCACAAATATACCATACCCACTCAGCTAATCTGACATAACGGCCATTCACAAAATCGCTCACTTCATCAAACTGAACTTCTTAATTCCCACGTGTTCTTTCATTGCCTACTTCTATAGTTACACTATCGTGTCTTTTATATATATGTATATGTGAATTTAACACTTTTAACTATAGTGCAAACGTCGTCATTCACATGACAGTGAAATTTAGTAAATAAATGGGGATTGTATGGTACAATGTAATGACTGTGAAGTGATTGTCCTCGGACAGTAAGGCTAACGTCATCATCATGCCATGTGTGCAATGAAAATCCAATAATTGATTGTCATGTGATCTCACAGAAATCGTAAAAAAAATTTTTGTGCACTTGCTATCTCTCATACACACCAAATGTCCATGCATCCTGCATTTCACAACATAGTTGTACTTTTTATGATGTGTTCGAATATCTGAAATTTCAGCGCAAAAGCCATTACCAATATCACAACAGTCTATCATTTTATCGATTTAATACAAAGTAATTAAAATTTAGGCATGTGGCAATCCTCTTTTTTGAAATTCATTAGTGTAAGTGATTACCTGAGCTTCACCAAAAATATGTTTCGTTGCTACTGCATCAATTAATTCCTTTAGTTAAGCCTAGAATATTCGCACAATGTTCTTGGACGGAAATTAGCGGGTTCATATCAAACAATGTTGTTACTAATTTCTCGCGAACTAGGACGCCAAGCCACTGTAACAAATGATAAAGGTTTCCGATATGTTGAGCAATGGACGCTACATCCCAATTATTCTGATACGTATTTCTGGCGTCACATGAAATGAAGAAGGCAAAATAGCTCTTCTTCCAATATTTACATTATCATTTAGTTTTAACTGTAAATGATCACAGCTGTTATAAATTTCTAATCTTAGGAAAAGACTGATTTTGGCTTATGAAGTGAAGTGTCATACCTTCAAAACATAGAAACGTATCAACAATGCACTGGAAAAATAATTTTTGTGATTGATGTAACTGAAAGGCGATAGCATGCATATTGCAACATAGAAACGTTGTCTCTAGGCTGTCTCATAGTCGACGTATTTGGGGTATTATGGGACAAATCAGCATGCCACCCTGTCATTAATATCTGTAATAACCACATAAATTTACCAATTTTTATTTCCCACTCTTGCACAATAGTCTTTCATCACAATGAAAAAGTAAAAAAATAAAAAAAGGATTAGTGGATTTTAATTCAGTAACAATTTCATTACATTATTTTCAATATTGCACTAGTGATTTAGTTGTTCAGTCCGTCTATAGCGAACAGCAGCGTCGTTGTCATGAAAATATAATTGCGCATAACGTGGCGAACGACCATATGTAGAAGTCATCGGGCATGGCCTGTGATAAAAAAATGTCATTTATCTTATAACGATACGCTCCACGTAACATTGTGTCCGAAGTTTTGGCCTGATAACTGACCACAGCAAATGCTACATTGTAGCTACAAATATTATTGAAATAATTGGTTGATGCCTCTTGAATTCTTGGATCGTTTAAAGCGCGTCCTTGATAAAGAGTATTTAAAAATAAATTTTGTGTTAACTCTGTCAAATTAACTTTTTTCTTATGACGACACATGGTGAATGCCATTGTATCAAGTACAGTAACCCCCAATATGCATTTATTTACATTACAAAATTTGCACTGTATGTTCATGAAATCGTAGTTGTAAACGTGAAAATAATTTGGAATTACTTTCAGTGCACATTTAAGTGTACAATTCAGTTAAAACATTGTGTTATCATTATCAATGTCCACACTACTATTTCTTTCTTCACCCAAAACCTGGTCTGTCTGGCTCTGCATCTTTGGCTGATAGCGTTCTCCCTCTGTGCATATTCTAACACAAATATAGTTTCCATTCAGTAAGGGAAGCGGTAGTTGTTCAAAATGAAGAAATTAAAAATTAAGAACTTACTTAAAATGTTCTAATAACAGCGGCAAATGGCCAGAAAGACACTCTTATAGAAAAGTAAACAATACGACGACATCAGTATGTTTACAAACTTCTTTAGTACAATGTGTTTATTTCCATTGCTGGGATCATCGGTACCTAGCAGTTGTGGCAACGTAGATGCCCACCACTCCTGTTACTGCAAATGAACCATGTAAACATGAAAGTTCCTAGAATGCAATTTTATTAAACGTTCATTGTCGCGTATCATTTCTACTATAGCGTCTGATAGGTACGTAGTGAACTTCAATTTTCGATGTTCGTGTATTGTAAATTAAAGCGTGATAGAGAAGTTATCCTCAGAGCTACGAATTGAAAGCAACTACTTTCCTTAACGACTTTTAACGGCTATGTACACACATAAGTTTTTTCTTTGTGTACACATTTGGTAAAATACCTTTCTTACTGACTTCTTTGTATATTTAATATCAAAAATCGTTCACGTTTTAAGATAACCTCGACAACGAAATTACATCTTCCCTTTCAGCAGTGTATGAACACCCACGCTGTCATCACCCTCTGAGGGGTATAATGTACGTCTGTACGTCCACACAGGAGTGTGCGCTTGAGTGATGTCTCTATGTACACTCCTTAGTATGTCACGCCTGTATGGATATAAATACATCCGGACGAGGGAGGAATGTATGTTATTTGCCGATTTCGAGAACTATCAGAGTATATTAACAAGTTTAGAGCAAAAATTTGCGTCGACATAGGGAATGTAATAGTAATCAACGGAATATGCAGTATCGCCCAGAGTGAAAATTTTTTACCGCGTTCACTGGGATAATACCTGTAAATTCTCTCCTGAATTTATTGTGGTTTGCTCAAAGTGTGCTCAGCTCCCACAATGTTCAAGCAAATGTACATTTGAATATGATATGAGGAACGGACCGTTAGTATTCACAGCGCCCACAATCTGTCGCGGACAACGGTTATAACGCTGGCAATTTGACGTCGGCGACCGCGATTGTGGGTTTCCTGTCGCCAGCGTAACGAGATGTGCCGCAGCTGGCGTAGCTCTCTTTTTTTCCAGTCCTTTTTTCATTTTTTTTTTATTTTTAGGCTGCGCTTTTAATCCTCTCGAGCGCACGATAATCTCCCGTGCTGGCCGCACGCGACGCCGCAGCGTCAACGTCGTAATTGTAGCAGCCTGGGAGACCGCGGCTCGTTTTTCAGCCGGCGCCGGTATGCGTCCTTTCTTTGTGCTTTTGTTGCTTAGCCACATACGAAAGACAGGCGAGCGGCGGCGCTAACGTCTGATTTATCGTCTGGCGAGCGCCGCCCCTGAATGTTAACGCGTCGGTCGGCGACGCAGGGCTAGCGCTCCGAAGCCCTCGGTCGGGAGGAACGTTGTGGTTGCGACACGGTCCGTAGCGCTACAGAACGTTGTGTGGCTCTGGCATTTTGTAAACAGCTTTACTCGAAACACTGGAGTGTAAATGTTTCTAATCATTCTGCATCTACAACTTCATATGCAGTTTAACTCAGCTGCCGCTACCGATAGGTTATATGCAAACCGAAACGCCTTCAAAAAACACACACAATATTTTCATTTTCTCCCTCTCGCTATGCGCAGATTGTTAGCCTTTTACGAAAAATGAAAATTATCTTTTTATACGAAATTTAATCTACGAGGGTCACTCCAAAAGAAATGCACACTATTTTTGTAAAAATACAGTTTTCATTCTGCATGGGTGAAAGTTTTACAGTGTGTAGATACATCTTTCCCGCTTGTTTTCAAACTTAATTAAACCGGTTCCCGTGAGTGGTGCCGTCACAGCATGTCTTCAAGATGGCTACTACACTTGATGTTCGTCAGAAGCAACGTGCTGTCATAGAATTCCTGAGCTGTGAAAACGAAACATTGGGAAACATCCACAACAGTTTGAAAAGGGTGTATAGAGATGGTGTTGTCGATCTCAGTACAGTTAGTCGGTGGGCAAGCAGGTAACGTGATGAAAGCGGGCACGGCAATATTGATAATTGTCCTCGCAGCGGCAGGCCTCGTACTGCACACACTCCAGACAATGTGCAGGGAGTTAACGAATTGGTGACTGCTGACAGACGCATCACAGTGAACGAATTGTCATGCTACGTTGGGATAGGGGAAGGATGTGTTTGCAGAATACTAAAGTGTTGGCGTTAAAAAAGGTATGTACCAGGTGGGTTCCCAGGATGTTGACAGTGGCTCACAAAGAAACAAGAAAAACGGTATGCACCGAACTTTTGGAACAGTACGAGAATGGTGGAGATGAATTTCTTGGAAGAATTGTGACAGGTGATCAAACATGGCTCCATCATTTTTCACCAGACACGAAGAGGCAAACAATGGAGTGGCATCATGCAAATTCACCCAAGAAAAAAAATTTCAAAACCACACCTTCTGCTGGAAAATTTATGGCTACGGTGTTTTTCATTCCGAAGGACTCTTCGTTCTGGACATTATGCCAAGTGGAACCATCATATATTTTGATGCATATGTGACGACACTGAAGAAACTTCAAATCGTGTTCCGCCGGCAGGAGTGGACGAGCGGTTCTAGGCGCTACAGTCTGGAACAGCGCGACCGCTACGTCGCAGGTTCGAATCCTGCCTCGGGCATGGATGTGTGTGATGTCCTTAGGTTAGTTAGGTTTAAGTAGTTCTAAGTTCTAGGGGACTGATGACCACAGAAGTTAAGTCCGATAGTGCTCAGAGCCATTTGAACCATTTTTACACCCCCATTCCCAGGCTCAGTGCTTACCGGTCAGGGTTCCTAGTACGTTGTTCGTACCACTCGCTCCTATCACTGTACAACGTTTTTGGGCCTCAGTGTCTGGTGTTCTTACGCCGCCGGCTTTGTCGAGCGCTTATAAATTGTGGAACTGACGTTTGTGTAAATTTTACCTAATAATTTTGCGAATTTTAATAGCATAAAATAAACAATACATCGTTGTATTGGCCAGGCCATCTGATTTTGAAACTACCGTGCTTCTAATGGTTAAGTTTGGATCGAACTGTCAGCGTAATTTGTCTTAGCGTAACTTTTACAAAAGTCATTTTTCATTCATTATCTTTATGGACTCATTTAAATTAATAATGTTAACGAAATGGGATATGGTGGTTGCGTAATAGCCCATTCAACGGAGATCAGAAAAGATCGAACATCAGGAACAGTTCGCGTAGTTGGAAATTTTTCTACAGCTGTAAGATGGAGTGTCACGAACAACGTAATAGCATTCCTGACTTGGGAGGCCTGTCTGTTGGGTGGAGGTGCGTTTGAAGGTCATGTTTTCTTGAATAGCACGAAAATCCACGGCCTCCAGCGAAAACGTATCGCAGTACAGAATGTAAATACATTCAGTTTCATACAAAAAAGTCCTGCTCATTATTTTGGAAGACTAATAATTTGCGTGTAGCAACCGAGAGACTATGGCTCTGAGCACTATGGGACTTAACTTCTGGGGTCATAAGCCCCTACAACTTAGAACTACTTAAACCTAACTAACCTACGGACATCACACACATCCATGCCCAAGGCAGGATTCGAACCTGCGACCGTAGCGGTCGCGCGGTTCCAGACTAAAGCGCCTAGAACCGCTCGGCTACTCCGGCCGGCGAGAGAATGTGAAAACTCCGTGCAGGTTATGTAAACCAACAGTGGTAGGGGCAGCTCAGTCAGGGACTTAGCGTCCCATCCACATCGAGGTCATCACAGGCAGCTAAATGACCCTATGTACATTGCAATGCTTCGTATGTGTTTGACAAGGGACACTAATTTGTTTCCACCTTCCAGTCGCGTGTGGAGCCTTTCTTTTCCTGTAATTATACTTTCATGGTTTTTTCCCCGAGATATACGTAGTTTAACTTGGTTAACCGTTTGAAATATATTAGGAATGAATTAATTTAGAAATAATTGACACAGCGTGGAGATTATTGAGCGCAAAAGATGTACCGCGTTCCAGTAAGTCAGTGACGAAATCAGTAACGCTATAGGTAAAACTGACGTACATAACTTTGAACGTGAGATGAACTGGTGGTGGGTAAGCTGATTGTACCGTTGATCAGAACGCATGAGGTTCGCTCAGCGACCGTAATATCAGTATGGTAAACAAGAAAATTGCCGGTATTTGTTCGTTAGCTGCAATATTCCTCTCTATTGGCGCCATATTGAAGTTTTACTATGTGCTTTCTTAGGTGAGTTTCTAAGACCATCGAGCGAAGTGGTGTAGTGGTTAGTATACTGGACTCGAATTTAGAAAGACGACGGTTCAATCACGCACCCAGCCATCCTGATTTAGGTTTCCCGTGATTTCCCTAAATCGCTTCAGGCAAATGCTTGTATGGTTCCTTTGACAGTGCACGGCCGACTTCCTTCCCAGCCTTCTCTAATCCGATGAGACAGATGACCTAGCTGTTTGATCTCTTCCCCCCCAAACCAACCCAACCCTCTTCAAGATTCTAATATTTGGAATGAAGATAGTCACACTGACTGAATTCGATTTGTTGTAATAAATTATTTCGAACCTCTTACAACCGATACTGCCAATTTTTTGTTTAAAATTTACAAAAAAGCATTTTATTATTATTATTATTATTCTTTCTTTTCTCAGACGTTATGTCTGGTCAAAAATGGAAAGTGACGCGGACCTTGATCAAGCGTGACTTCCTTTTAACTGTATGGTATATGTTACATTGCATTTAGGAACTTTCGGGTAATTGAACATGTATCAATAATTACAGATTTCTGTAGTTGTATATATAAGTTTGGATGTAGCTGTATTGCGTTGATGTACTGGTGGATATTGTGTTGTATGACTCCTATAGTTGATAGTATAATTGGTATAATGTCAACTTTATCCTGATGCCACATGTCCTTGACTTCCTCAGCCAGTTGGATGTATTTTTCAATTTTTTCTCCTGTTTTCTTTTGTATATTTGTTGTATTGGTTATGGATATTTCGATTAGTTGTGTTAATTTCTTCTTTTTATTGGTGAGTATGATGTCAGGTTTGTCATGTGGTGTTGTTTTATCTGTTAAAATGGTTCTGTTCCAGTATAATTTGTATTCACCATTCTCCAGTACATTTTGTGCTGCATACTTGTATGTGGATACGTGTTGTTTTATAAGTTTATGTTGTAAGGCAAGCTGTTGATGTATTATTTTTGCTACATTGTCATGTCTTCTGGGGTATTCTGTATTTGCGAGTATTGTACATCCGCTTGTGATGTGATCTACTGTTACTATTTGTTGTTTGCAAAGTCTGCATTTATCTGTTGTGGTATTGAGATCTTTAATAATATGCTTGCTGTAATATCTGGTGTTTATTGTTTGATCCTGTATTGCAATCATGAATCCTTCCGTTTCACAGTATATATTGCCTTTTCTGAGCCATGTGTTGGATGCATCTTGATTGATGTGTCGCTGTGTTAGATGATACGGGTGCTTGCCATGTAGTGTTTTCTTTTTCCAATTTACTTTCTTCGTATCTGTTGATGGTATGTGATCTAAAGGGTTGTAGAAGTGGTTATGAAATTGCAGTGGTGTAGCAGACGTATTTATATGAGTGATTGCTTTGTGTATTTTGCTAGTTTCTGCTCGTTCTAGAAAGAATTTTCTTAAATTGTCTACCTGTCCATAAAGTAGGTTTTTTTATGTCGATAAATCCCCTTCCTCCTTCCTTTCTGCTTAATGTGAATCTTTCTGTTGCTGAATGTATGTGATGTATTCTATATTTGTGGCATTGTGATCGTGTAAGTGTATTGAGTGCTTCTAGGTCTGTGTTACTCCATTTCACTACCCCAAGTGAGTAGGTCAATACTGGTATAGCATAGGTATTTATAGCTTTTGTCTTGTTTCTTGCTGTCAATTCTGTTTTCAGTATTTTTGTTAGTCTTTGTCTGTATTTTTCTTTTAGTTCTTCTTTAATATTTGTATTATCTAATCCTATTTTTGTCTGTATCCTAGATATTTATAGGCATCTGTTTTTTCCATTGCTTCTATGCAGTCGCTGTGGTTATCCAATATGTAATCTTCTTGTTTAGTGTGTTTTCCCTTGATTATGCTATTTTTCATACATTTGTCTGTTCCAAAAGCCTTATTTATATCATTCCTGAATACTTCTGTTATCTTTAGTAATTGGTTGAGTTGTTGATTTGTTGCTGCCAGTAGTTTTAGATCATCCATGTATAGCAAATGTGTGATTTTGTCTGGGTATGTTCCAGTAATATTGTATCCATAATTTGTATTATTTAGCATGTTGGATAGTGGGTTCAGAGCAAGGCAGAACCAGAAAAGACTTAATGAGTGTCCTTGGTATATTTCACACTTAATCTGTATTGGCTGTGATATGATATTATTTGAATTTGTTTGGATGTTAAGTGTGGTTTTCCAACTTGTCATTACTATGCTTAGGAACTGTATCAATTTAGGATCTACTTTGTATATTTCCAATATTTGTAGTAACCATGAGTGGGGTTCACTATCAAAAGCTTTTTGGTAATGAATGTATGCATAGTGTAGTGACCTTTGTTTAGTTTTTGCTTGGTATGTCACCTCTGCATCTATTATCAGTTGCTCTCTACATCCTCGTGCTCCTTTGCAGCAGCCTTTTTGTTCTTCATTTATAATTTTGTTCTGTGTTGTATGTGTCATTAATTTCTGTGTAATGACTGAAGTTAATATTTTGTATATTGTTGGTAGGCATGTTATGGGGCGATATTTAGCTGGGTTTGCTGTGTCTTTTTGATCTTTAGGTTTCAGATAAGTTATTCCATGTGTAAGTGTATCAGGGAATGTGTATGGGTCTGCAATGTAACTGTTAAATAATTTATTAGATGTGAATGTGTTGAGGTGAACTGCTTTAGCCAGAAATTTGCTATTTTATCTTTTCCAGGGGCTTTCCAATTGTGAGTAGAATTAATTGCTTGGGTGACATCATGTATGTTGCAAAATTATCACTTCAGGCATTTGTGGTATCATCTTGTATGTGTCTGTTTCTGCTTGTATCCACCGTGCATGCCTGTTATGTTGTACCGGGTTTGACCATATGTTGCTCCAGAAGTGTTCCATGTCTGTTATGTTTGGTGGATTGTCTATTTTAATGTATGTGTTATCTATTGTCTGGTAAAATTTCCTTTGGTTTGTGTTGAATGTTTGGTTTTGTTTCCCTCTATTTTCACTTCTTTTGTATCTTCTAAGTCGTTTGGCCAATGCTTGTAACTTCTGCTTCTTTTCATCTAACTGCTCTAACGCTTCTTGTTGTGAGATTTTACCTAACCTTTTTCGTTTTTTGTCTGATATTTCATTTCTTATAAATTGTGTTAGCTGTCCAATGTCTTTTCTCAGTTTTTCTGTTCTGATCTGTAGCCTGTGTTGCCATGCTGGTTTTGTGGGTTTCTTCTGTGTGTTGGTTGGTTCTGATCTCTGCCTAGTGCGTATATTTAGTGTAGTGAGTGCTCCTACATAAACCAGTACTTGTAACTCTTCCATAGTTGTATTTTCACTTATTTTGTTGTGTATGATTGTGTTGATAGTTGTTATTGTTGTTTCGACTTGTGGGTTATTTGGTGGCCTATGCAAGAGTGGTCTAATGTCTGTATTTGTGTCTTTGTATTCTATATATGTCAACTGAAATTTTTCTTCTATATCTAACATGTGTGTCACTTCGTGTTCTATTCGTGCTTGTTCTGGTGGCTGTCTTAAGATTTCGTTTTCCTCTGATTGTTTAATTGATGTGTGTTGTTCTTTTTTTGTTTGCTCTGGGATGTTTGAGTCCGTTACTGTATTTTCTTCTTCCTCTGATTGCACATTATTTTGTTCCAGTATTTGTTGTACTTGTTGTTTGATGTTTTCTAATTCTGACTGGGGTATCCTGTTATTTTTGATTATTACACGGATCTGATCAGCTAGTCGTTGTTCTGTTAAAACTTTTAATTCTGGGTATCTGGTAATAAATGATGTGTATACTTGTGATCTGTATCCAGTTGTGTTTGTTCCTAAGTTTGTTGCTTGGTAATAACAGAACATGAGGTGTTGGTTAAGTTCATCTGACCATCTCATCCTCTGCCTTTGTTTTCCTTCTAGAGTGGTTCCAGGAAGCATATCCTGCAAAACACCTCTATTTGGATTTAAATCTTTTTCCGTGTGGCTAGCAGTGTCGTTACCATTGTGGACAGGCATAGGGTTCAAGCGTTGTCCCTGACCATGACAGCGCTTGTCCGAGGCTTCATTAGTTCTGTCCTGAACCAACTAATCACACTAAAAGGGGTGTTAGCCCTATTAGTGGTTTGTTCTTTTCGTCACCTTTTACGACTGGCAGAACATACCGGAGGCCTATTCTTTTCCTGGGCCTCCACGGGGGTTATTATTATTATTATTATTATTATTATTATTATCTTTCTTCTTTTTCTTATTATTATTATTCTCAACATATTAACTGCCGGTGGAACATAGTGCTGTGTGTAGTGACAGTTTTCAGCTAATGGTCCACAATACTTTGTCGCCGTAAAAACAATGAATTTTTTTTATGCCAGTAGTAGAATGTCGCGTTTTAGACCATAGACTGACAAAGATATCTTTTCACATTCATTCACAAATACTTGAAGCAAACAAAAATATATATAATGGATAATAAGGAATTTCCTAGTTACAATATTCGTTCTTACAAAACTTAAGAATTCTCACTAGCATGATTGTGTCTATATTTTTACAATAGTTTTTTATACTTAATAATCACAAATTCATCCGTCATAAAATGCCTCTTACGTCTTAGCTAGCCCGAGAAGAAAGAAGCATAGAGACAATATACTGTAACTACATTCTTGTAACATGAACCTAATGGAATGAGAGAAAATGATGTAGTGATTCTTTTATGCTTGGTGGCGCTTAACATCTTAACCAGTGCTTAAATATATTCTCTGATGCTTTCACGGCAAAATAAGATTAGTAAGTATTATACAGCCAGACATGGCAAATTACTGACATGGTATAATACAGTACACATGGAAAATAATGGGACACTCTGAAGATAATGCATTTTACACCGTTTTCACAAAAACTGTCCGAAACAATAAGTAAGATTAAACCACGGTGGCTCTGCCTTATTCCTATTTATAAAAGAAGTATAACAATGAATATTAAATTGTACATCATTGGATGATTAAGTTTTTCACGTTGTTAACATGCTCGTCTTCTTTAATTGTTTTTCATGGAGAAACTATACAATATTTTGTATCATAGCGGTGGAAGCAGGAGGAGGGGAAACGTCCCACCTATGCACGAACTTATGGCAGTTGTCCCAGTTGACTAAAAATGCTGTACACCAGTAGTGCGATGCCGAATCAATACGACAGAAAATAACAGGTCGAAAGTTATACTGAGCCGAAATACAATTTAATAAAATCGACAAGCGATCGTCAAAGTTACAGTATAATGAAATAAAGGGCATCAAATAAAACAAATGATAGACGCAGCTGGGTGATAAACTAGTGTCAGAATAGCATGCGTTCTCCAAGCAAAATTAAAATTCCTCTCCTTTTCGTCAGATACACTAGCGCGTTTGTTCACCGTGCAAAGGATACCCGTTAGACGCAGAAGAATCGTCATACGTTTCATCTTCCAGTACCGTAAAGCGGCCGGAAAGTCTCTCCCTCTCAAGACAATCTGCTGCCGGAGATGAAGGACGGACCGGAGTCCTTTTCGTTTCGCTACGAGCTCTGCTGGACGGCCGGCTACGTTTCAGAAGGCGCCGCGTGGAGCAGTGCAGTCACGGTGCGTGTCGCACGTCAATCAGTAAGGGGAGGGGAGGGGGCGGGTGCGATCGCGAGGAAGGAGAGTGTGCAGCGAGGGAGAGGGAAAGAGAAAGAGAAAGACAATAGACAGAGTAGAAAGGGGAGAGGCAGAAAGAGACAAGCAGACGCGGTGCGGACGGGCGGCCCGCTCGTGGAGATCAAAGCCGGGCCTAACGGTTCACACACATTTGCGGCCCCAGCGGCGCGCGCGAGCTGGCGGACGGGCACGGCGCAGTCGAGGAACGAGTCGCCCTTCTTTGTCAGTCGGTCGCTGCTGCATTGGGCTTTCGAACACTTGCCAGTTGGCCGGCTTTCGCCATTTCAGTAATTACAAATCCCCACAAGGCGGCGACGTAGTCTGTTTTCTCGTTTACCTCCGCAACTGTCCAAGATAATTGCTCACCGTCTTTTCAGGATATCTCGGGGAAAGAAGAGTTTTATTCTACGTTTGGTTTCGTTTTGCTCTAATTTCAGCAAAGAAAGAACACTCGAGATGAAAGTGTTACAGTGAGATGGAGCAACTCTCTGTGTCAGAACGAAATACAGTCTGTGGGGCAGAGTCCTTAATGTGAATTGATTGGAACGCTGTCAAAAGAATGAAGCGAGAACTGAGTGACTCTCAAATATTGAGTTAGATCAAGAGAGACGTGCTATGGTATCATAGTTGTGAGAATCTAACAGAGACATTCTGTAAATGACATTTATTCAACTGTTTGAACTAAACAGAGCAGTCGAGACCTGGAAGCTCTTACATTACTTTTTGTGTTCTTCTGATCACAAAATAGACAGAAGTGCACATTATCAAGTATGCATAGGTTTGTAGCTGGATGAGCAAACGGTTTATTCTTCTCACGATCCATGAACTAGTTATACCAGGGATTCCCAACCTTTTCAGCTGGCGGACCCCTTCTACAGCCGAAAAGCCTTGGCGGACCCCTAGTCAGTCAAGAGCACAGTAACTTTAAATTTCAGAGCGAAACCCATGGGAACTAAAGCTTCTTAATGCAAGTGCCATGTTCCCAATGACCCTCCCCCCCCCCCCCCGAAGTATCAATAGTCTTTGGAGCTCCTTGTGATTGTTCTTCCTTTGGTCGTCCTCCCTTATCATTCATTTCAAGTGGAAACTTCCCTTGTTGCGAAGGCGATGGAGAAACCGCACCCTTCTTCAATGATCCTGGCTTCAGCCACGGATCCATGTTAGAAGTAATAAACTGGTCAAATATAGATTTATGAAATAGGTAGTGCACTGACAAAGCAAGTTTAACATTTAACGATGCCTGGGGCTGCATACGTGCCAGCGACTGCTGTGACTGGTCGACAAAGCTCGCTCCGCGCATGAGTAAGAGGTTTCAGCGCATCTAGCGCCGTGAGCCGGCGTACAAACGACTCCCCTATTGTTGCGAAACAATCGATCAGTGAGGCCGCAATCTTCGGCACTAAACTGTGTATGCGTTCTCACTTAGAAACCGCAAAGGCTGCTTCGGAATAGGACCTGAAGCAAAAGTACACATGTTTTTCACGCGAAAAAAAGAGATGAATTTTATTTTCACATTTTTATTCAATAATTTTACTCTTTATTTTACACGATTTGGTAAAAGGTGGTTACGGACCCCCTAGAAAGAGCCGGCGGACCCATAAGGGGTCCGCGGACCACACGTTTGAAAGCCCTGAATTATACGAATAATTCTGGAATAAAATACAATATTAAATACCGCTTTTAGAACAGTTCCTAGAGAATATAATTTCAAAGCGACAGCTGAAATATTATTTAAGACAGGAATTTGTGGATTAATAACTTTCCGTGTAGTCTGTCACAATGGAGTGTTCAAAGATTTTAATGACGCTAGCCGCAGTTGGGCATTGAAATGAATCAGTGGTAAGTGGTGTAAATTTGTGCTGGACCGCGACTCGAAACCGGATCTCCTTCTTAACGCGAGCTGTCGCCTTAATCGCCTCAGCCATCCAAGCACGCTGCCCAGCAGACTCAAATTCCCAACCCGACTGTTACGCAGTACTGACGTGCCGTCACCTTTCCATGGACCGCTTACTAGCAACTCCTGATATGTAAGAGCGAAAAAATGCCGTTAATCGACATTAATTGTGGAGTATGTGGACCGTAAACACATCTCCAAGACCACTCACATGGACTACCTCACCAAACTTGTGTTGCAAAAGTTATTTCTAGCCTGAGACACAAGAGAAAAATACGAGAAAATTTAACATAGCAACTACGTGTAGCTACTACATAAATTGTCTATTATACACATATAAATAATCATGTATAACACGGTACTGTAGATGCTTCAGAGACAAAAGAAACGAAATGCGTATGGGAAAAACAAACTCCATTTTATTTAGGTGCAAGAACGATACTTACCCCTGTGAACTTTAAAGCAACTAGGGAACTGTTGAAAAAGGAAAAAATGACGATTTCGAAGTACTAGACGCTTCATCTCGAACCCATCCTCTGAATCCGTAGAACAACAGATTTCTACGTGCACCGTCATTTCAAAATTTCGTTTGAAACTTCTCGTTTTGGTGGAAAATGGTGCTATAACTGCGGAAATTATTACGATGAAGCTTTTTTTTCTTATTTTAGTGGAGATATTTACTTTCATGTCAGATCGCATTTTTTTGCACAATATCCTGCTTACGGTTTGAAGACAAAGCCTTCCTTCACATACAGGCGTACTTCTACTTCGGTTTGTATATAAAAATTATCTTTTTTTAGATAAAAATTATGGCAAGTGGAAACAGTTACCTTTCATATCTGTCAAGCTTTTGTTCACTCAGTGTTTTACAGATAATACCAATACTTCGTGGTTAATTCGTTTTTGCATCTCGGGCGCTTAATGTTATCGATTGCTACCTTTTTCCCGTATTTTTATGCATTTGTCATTAAGAGCAAGACAACACAGCCACGCAGATTACTAAAAACTGTTATTTTTAATACTTCTAAAACCTTCACATGCCTATACAAACTCTTTCTGAAATTCAGTTGTACATATGATCGTCTAGTATTTTACGCTTCTATACGTTTTCTAAGCAATTGGATACTGAACCTTTGACCTTTACAGTCTGGAAGTCGGCCACATCCACATAAGAGTTAACTGTTTGTAACTGAAGCTTATGAAGCTTAAAAATTAGCGTTAACATTAATTTTTACTCTTAAAAAATATCTTCGTCTTCCCAGGAAATATTTGAGATATCTGTCATAGCCATTCCGATTACATGCTGTACATAGTAACTGCGACTGAATTTTAATGCTGAGATATCTATAGAAAATCTGTTGAACTCACTAGTCGTCGGAAGGTCTTTGACTGTACGTATATATTTCTATTTTCTTTTACTAGTTAGTGTTTTATGTTTTAAGTGATTTGTGATCTCGATTGTGGGGTTTCCCTTCATAAGCCGTTCGTTTTGAAAGTTGACCTGCTTTCTCGTTACCCTGAATGTTGATATGAGCCTTCACTAATGTGAACGCTAAAATCTACCCTACAATTTCTTGTTTCCTTGACAATCATATAATATTCCACATATAGGGGTACTTTATTTTAACAACTGTTCGAAGGGTGGTGCAGGGTGTTTGAGATTCGGTCGAGTAGGGAGTCTTGGTCGTTTCCAGTGAATTACCAGAGAATGGAGCTGCTATTGGGAAGGAACCAACTGTTGTGGCGTTTGTCTTATAACCAAGGGAAACTTACCGAGACCCATTGTCGAAACTGGAACTATTTTGAAACAAGTACTGGGATAATATTGTCCATAGGCATGCCCAAAATTGAAAAGAAGTGTGTGTTGCGTGCGTGCGGTCGTGTGTCCTGACGCGCAAACAAGAGTATTAGCTCAGTTGTCAATACTGTCGATGGCAGTACAAGTTAATATAGTCAAAAATTCATTGTTTTTCAGTCTCTGTGTTTCCGCTATCGTGACGCAAGACACAATCGTGATCCTTCACTGTATAGGAATAACACTGTTCCACATTAAATCTCAAGCTCATTCATGATGCTTGCTTAGTCAATTGACGCTCCTTGTGGTGGGTTCATCATAGTTTTAAATTTCACACGCCTTAACAACAAAAACAGTGTGATAACACTGCTTATTAACATAGCGACAGTTATCCCGAGGCGTTAAATATCAATATATTGTTGGATATTTATTAAGTCCCTTGTGTAATAAGCGACAAGCCCTCAGTTATGGTATAGAGAGAATGTGAATTATTTCATTGTGACAAATATTAATAAACTGTACACATTTTATCTCGTGAGATCGATGTGCACTTTGCTGTTCTGGCCTCACGATTGGCCATATGTCAATGGAGCTGTGAGACGAAATAATGTGGTGTTGGAGGTGTCTCTAATGGCAGCCGACTTTGCACTTGTTGCTCTGATTGCTGTTGGGATTATCGATAGATATGGTTTCACTATTCATGGCCTACACCTAAACAGCACTGGGAGGGCTAGATTGAAACGGTTGATTCATTAAAGTATAGGAAGTGGGTCGAGCCACACAACGTCAAATACCTGTGGTAATGGGTAGGAAAATTAGTAATTTTGTGGGGTAAATCTGGGAAAAAGGTTCCCCAAACTAAAGAGTACCTGAAGCAGTTTAAAGAATTATGAAATAATCAGTCACAAAATAAATTCGAACACACCAAAAACTACATGTCAAAGAGAAAGAAAGCATTTGGAAAATGTAACACGGGACGTCATACAAACTTAATCGTCCTTCACCAAAACATGCAATTAATAAACAATATAAAACAACAGTTTGACTTTGAGCTCCAATCTTTGAAATGCAAAGTAGTTTCTATCACTGAGCACTTGTGTAGAGACACGAATTCCAACATGTAGCGTCATTGTTATATGAAAGGATCGACTCTTACAATAGGACTACTTCAAAGGGTAGAGATCATGCCTTTATATTAGAAAAGGAACACAGTTCAAATCAAGACATGACCTTAGTAAAGTAAGTGGAGACAAACACTTTGAAAATCAACTGTTGAATTAACAGGGCTTGATATTACGAAGTAATTACACATCTTTCAATGGTAGTGTGGACACTTTTTCAATAAATTAACAGTATTTCTAGATAACGTCACAGCTAGAAAAGTCAACATAACTTTCTGTGGGGACATGAACATAACCAAATGATAATAATGAAACTAGTAGTACACATAAGTATCCTTCAGAGTTTTGGTAGGTCTCTGTTGGTCAATTGTGCCACTATGGTTACTAAAATGACTGCTTAGGGAATTGACCATATGACCACAAATATGGACAGGAAAAATATGTGATGTAACTGTAACAGACCTTGGACTATCTGACCATTTCAGCCAAATAATAACAGTAGAGTCAGGTATGGAAAAATTCCTGGAACTACAGGCTTAAAGAAGACATTCATGAGTCATCAAAATATAATTTTTTTCCAAAAAACTACTAGGTCTGAAACTTTGCTTCCGCCGTTTTCACTCGAAGTTCGGGGCTTTATTGTGAAAAACGTACAAAAACATTATGATTCATAGTATTGCACATCGCTGACCACTAACTTGTCCCATCTTTCGGATAGCATACGAATCCCGTGGCGGAAGAAATGGGCATCTTTTGTGGGGATCCATGAATCGATTCAATTTTGCACTTGTTCATATGATCGGAAATGCTGGTCAGCCAGACTGTGTGCCACTGATCGAAAAAGGTGGTAGTCAGAAAGAGCAACGTATGCAGAATACGGCGGGAGGGATAGGACTTCTCATTTCAACGTTTACATGTGTATTTTGACGGGTTTTGCGACATGGGGTCGAACACTGACTTGCTGCAAAAGTACCTTCCCGTGTCTATGGCTGTATTGTGGCCGTTCGTGTTTCAGTGCTGGGCTCGAACTCATCAATTGCTTTCGATAATGATGTCCTGCGACTGTCTTCGTCTGTTTCAGTAGCTTTGAAATCTTTCTGTCTTCCACCACCATGCCGATCTTCGACATCAAAAATCACCGTTCTTATGACGTTGAAAACATTTTCTGTACGTTCTTCAACTAATAGTTCCCTCCGCATTTTAAGAGCCACAGCCGCAGATACAGTAATAACAATGTATCGATTAGAATAAAGTAAAAAATGATTCACATCACCTAGAAAACTAAGTGATTAAACAGTTTTAAGTATTACAGAGGATTTATCACCAAATTTCCCAAACATGAATAAAAGACTGTAAATAATTATGCACTGAGTGCAATGATGCTACTACCAACCACAGCATATGATGTAAAACTGTACAATACATTAAAAATGTCAATAGGCTTAGATGGAGTACTCATTTGTGTACTGAAACAATGCATAGAGAACATACAAGCTCCCTTAACAAAAGTAATACGTGAATCACTTGCATCAGGAAAACTTCCAGGGTATTTAAAACAGGCATGAATTCTACTTCTGCTGGTGAAAAGTATTGCAGAAAACATAGAAAATTACCAGCCCATTTCCTTGCTGTCATTATTCTCCAAAATATTATTATTATTACTATTATTATTCTATTAGAATCAATTGTGAAAGAGAGATTAATGAATTATTAGAATAAATACAACCTTTTGAGTACATCGCAATTTGATTTCCAAAGCAGTAGAAGTATGGAATTGGCCATAGTACAATCCATAGTAGTGATCTCAGAATCACTTCTGAAAGAGAGATTAGTGAATTATTAGAATAAATACAACCTTTTGAGTGAATCAAAATTTGTTTTTCAAAGCAGTAGTGATACTACGTACTCTTGAAAAAGGTAATGGTACGACAAGCAAAATTTTTAAGACATTTCAAAGGCTTTTGATGCTGTTGACTATAAAATTCAACTGAATGAGCTAGCAGCATTACAACTGAGAGGGGTAGTTAATGACTGGTCCGAAACATAGATAGCAGATATGACTTCTTCAGTACTGTTAGTTATGCATAAAAAATTCACTCTGTTAATGACAAAAGTGTTACAGTTACCAAGAAAACAAGAGAATTCCTAGCAGAGGAAGCCAATGAAATCCTGCAAGTTGTTCACAATAAGTCTGTAAGCAATAAACTGATATATTACTGACGTAGTCTCAGTGTGACGGCGACCTGCAATAGTGTGGACTCTAAAGAAACTTTAAAAGGCCAGATCGATAGTAAATCATTTATAAGATTTATATAGCCAGTTTCAGCAAAATTATGTTGCCATCTACGGACCTTAGGCTCTATAACAGTGCATCTTCTTTTCCCCAAGCTATGTGTTACACCACATACAGTAGGTAACGCAGTACTGTGTTACACCACTTGCAGTACTGAAGGAAAGGATGATTTTATGTTATAAAGCCTTGTCAAAATCGGTTACCTAAATATAATAAATGGTTTACTAGCGATCTTGGCATTTGGAAGTTTCCTCAGAGACCACAGTAAAGAGACACTGATCATTCAGAAAATTAATGGCTTGAATTTGTGGGAAAATGACACTATTAAATTAAATGTAGGTGGCATCTCTGTAGACTGTATAACAAAATAAATTCATTTTCAGTTGAAGTGGTGTGAACACGCAAAGACACTTGCAAACAAAGTGTCATCAGTATGTTATGCCCTTGTAATCATGTAACTGGCATGTAACAGCCAGTGTCTTTTAGTTACATGCTATTCGTATGCACACTCAGTTCTTACCTACAGGATTAATGTCTGGCAACAGCTGCACAAAATGCAAACACAATTTTCAAATTGCAGAAAAGGATCATAAGGATAATACACAAAAATAACAGTCGAGCTCATTGTAAAGAATTGTTCAAACCACTGGGAATCTTAAATTGCCATGGGATAAACTCCAGACTGAACTTGCATTTACCATAAAGGAATGAACATAAAACTCAAAAGAGCATTCTGTACCAATGAATAATGTACAGTAAATTACCAAAGATGATTAAAGAAATTGCTAAAAAAATTATTTCAGAGACAGTTAACAAGTACCTGTCCAGTTATATGTTCAATACATTGAATGATTACGTAGATAAAACAGAGTAGCATATTGGTAACCAATATAACACAAACAAATAATAATGCCTGTAGTAAAACATTTGTCATTCCACATAACACGTTCACCCTGTATCTTTCCTTCTTTTTCCTCTTCTGGAAAAAATAATTCCCAAAGCAATGTAATGTATTATACCAACACCTTATCCTCTTCCCGAGCACTATATCTCACTCATTATAGTGGGATGTTGACTCAGTTTTTTCAGGCTAAGGAATGGGAAGTTGCGATATATAATATGGGCCTCACATCAGCTGATGATGTATGTATTATGTCTAGCAATGGCCCTGACTTTCCAAAATATTTATGGGTGCATATCAATGGCAGAATGTAGTATATGTAGTACATGTTTTCTGGGGAGTCTGAATATTTTTTTAAATAATTAACTTCCATTTATAATCTTTTATGAACACTGTCTGTGTCATAAAGATCTGTGCTGTGATAAAGCAAAATATAGCGGTGCTATCAGCATATGTTGGGGCTTATTTAGTTCAGTCGGTAACACAGCTGACTTAAAAGCAACAGAAGTGAGATCAAACTCGGATTCAAAACGTCTTTAGGCGAACCCACATACCCAGAGGATTAACATAAAATGTATAACCTATCATCAACTAAGTAACTTTCATTACAGCCGGTAGAAATAGAAATGTAATAGAGTGTGTTGTAAAATCTCATGAAACATAAATAAAGAGATCAGTCGTTTACTATATTCGAAGTATTAAACAAAAATTATTAATATCTATGAATGTCATTAAAAATTAAACACTTTATTGTGATTGACAGTCGATATCAAAAAGTATAATACTGTAGTTCTATCTGTTGTTTGACTGATTAGTACTTATAAAACCTCACTACACTCACCTTAACATCTAGTGAAAGAGTACCATGCACCATACTTACTGTGATGGAAGGTATTGATTATTTTACTGGCATTAATAGATCACAATGGATACTGTATAGGCTGAGTTCACTAACTTTGTCTTGGATCATAGAATTCCACAGGTAGTTCTTTACAAGCATGAACTTCAAAAATAAGTGTTCAGCCGAAGAAACAGCAACAGTAATAATTAAAAACAGGTACAATTTTGTACATTAAGCTGGAAAGCTGCAGCTGCGATTGAATTCTCTGGCACTAACAGTTTCGTTAATCAACTATGCAGGGTTAAGTAGGCTGTTTCTTTCTTCAGAGCGTTTTTGTTCTGGGAATTTACTGGATAAATCATAATATTCATTTTGAAGAATTACTACTGCATTGTGAATCTTTTCATCGGAAGCATAATTTATAAATCTTAGGGAAATAATTTGGAAGAAATGGCTAACATCAAGCAAACCCTCAAATTTGCTCTTTAACGTAGCTACAGTGATGTCCAACCAGCCACTAAAGTTTTCCATTTCTTTGTCAAAGATGTAGCCAATGACATTGCTACTTAAAAAGTGTTTTGATAGCAAGATAAAGTTTCAGTTGCATCTGAACAAGAGAACAAGCTTTGACAAGCTCTACATTATCCGACTGCATAATTTGAGATGCTAAATTGCAAAGCATTGATTGCACCGCTAACTGGAAAATGAATTCACATTTCTCTTCTTGGTTTTTCGAATTAACAGAATATTCTCTTTGTTTCTTTTACTTAGACGTCAGTATTATTTTTTATGGAACATTAAGTAGCGTAATAGAAATAAGCGTAACGACGGGCTATTACGGTATGGTATCTCGAAGGCGAACGTGTTGGGCCAAGCTTGTTTAAGGTACAAGGTACCAGAAGATCAAATATTTTAACTCTGACTGACGAAAAGATACAGCACTTCTACAACGTCTAAAACGACCTGACGTCTTGAATTCCACTTGTACAATCGTTAAATGCTAGACTTGAAGTGTCGACTGCAAAATGCATGACACACGCCAAAAAAAGTTTTGCGTGACCCCAGTTCCCAGAACTCCTGAAGATAGACGTTGACTATGGATATAGTATTAGAGTCACAGTCCCTTTGACTCTTCAGAGATGTTACTAAACCCGCCCAAAGATGGAAACAACCGTACAGGAGCAGTGCCCATTAGACGGAGGGGGTCCGACAGCCGGTCAGTTCTAGCCATTCCACCAGAAAGGAGGCGCACGGCTCATGTTGTCTGTAGTTAAGCCATGTCTAGACGGTCAGTACCGCGGTTCGATCGCGTCCGCATTGTTACTTTTTTCCAGGAAGGGCTCTCAATAAGGGAAGTGTCCAGGCGTTTCGGAGTGAACCAAAGCGATGTTGTTCGGACATGGAGGAGATACAGAGAGACAGGAACTGTCGATGACATGCCTCGCTCAGGCCGTCCAAGGGCTACTACTGCAATAGATGACCGCTACCAGTGGACTATGGCTCGGAAGAGCCCTGACAGCAACGCCACCATGTTGAATATGCTTTTCGTGCCGGCACAGGACGTCGTGTTATGGCTCAATCTGTGGGCAATAGGCGGCATGATGCGTAATTTCACTCCCTACGTCCATGGCGAAGTCCATCTTTGCAACCACCACACCATGTAGCGCGGTACAGATGGGCCCAACAACATGCCGAATAGACCGCTCAGGATGAGCATCACAGTCTGTTCACCGATGATTGTCGCATATGCCTTCAACCAGACAATCGTCGGAGACGTGTTTGGGGGCAACCTGGCCAGGCTGAAGGCCTTAGACACACTGTCTATCGAATGCGGCAAGGTGGAGGTCCCTGCTGTTTTTGGGGTGGGATTATGTGGCGCCGACGTACGCCGCTGGTGGTCCTGGAAGACACCGTAACTGCTGTAAGATACGTGAATGCAATCATATCGGCAGCATATTGGCGAGGCATTCATCTTCGTGGACGACAATTCACGCCCCCATGGTGGACATCTTGTGAATGACTTCCTTCAGGATAACGACATCGCTCGACTAGAGTAGTCAGCATTTTCTCCAGACATGGACCCTATCGAACATGCCTCAGGACAGGTTGAAAATGGCTGTTTATGGACGACGTGACCCACCAACCACTCTGAGGGATCCACGCTGAATCGCCGTCGAGGAGCAGAACAATCTGGAGCAACAGTGCCTTCATACACTGGTGGATAGTATGCCACGACTAATAGAGGCATGCAACAAGGCTAGAGGGTGTTCTACTTGGTATCAGAGGTACCGGTGCGTACAGCAATCTGGACCACCACCACCTCTGAAAGTCTCGCTATATGGTGGTACACATGCAAAGTGTGGTTTTCATGAGCAATAAAGAGGGCGGAAATGATGTTTATGTTGATCTCTAGTCCAATTTTCTGTAACGGTTCTGGAACTCTCCGAACCGAGGTGATGTAAACCTTTTTTTTTTTTTTTTTTTTTTTTTTGCTATGCGTGGATTTTGTAGTCTTTTGTCTTTGTTGAATTCTCGATCTGATAGCTTTTTGTATGCCTGACATATTGGCGCAACCGTCACAATCCTAAACACAGCACATAGTTACGAAGTCCCATTTCATCTACTGTGTTTAGTATTTCCTTTTTTGTTCTTAATGCGCTTAGTTGTTTTGTTTCACGAAAACTTAAAAACCTTTCATTTACCTTCACGTCACACTGCCTTCCACTGGAACATATCCAAATAATTGAGTTAACTGATCTCGTTTTGTAATGTCCTACGTTGCATGTGTAACAACAGAAAATAATGAGGCAGCGTTAACGTCATTAATTTCTTTTTCAGCTGCCTGGGATAGGACATTTTGCACTGAAGGGCTAAAATATTCTTGCGTATAGGCCTATTTTGTTTTGTTAGATCGTGTTGTACTATGCGAGAAGTTTGATCTTTGCTAAAAAGTTTGTGCTGTTTCATTTTCCTATTTTCTCGCTACGTCTCCGAAAAGCTGTTTTATCGGATTCCAGTATTATCGTCATATTCACAAGCTGAAGTACCTATTTTCAAACGTTCTCACTTTTCCTTAGTTATGAATACATACCGGCGTCAACTGTGTTTTTCTTACACCACGAACTGAATACAACGCATGCCTTGAGACGCGCATATAATTTCGTATCACAGTGTACTTTTGGTTAGCCACCTCCAATTTCGAACCACTTCCCTCCTGACTGAAGGATTTGTCAAACAAAGGACTTTTTAGTTTTATCATTTACACGCAACTGATAATCTGTGCGATCGTTTGAATAGGTTGCGATATTAACATGCCTCGTTACATTTGTGGTGATTTTGCTGTCATATTTTATTTCCCCTTGATAATTGCTGTTATAACATTTCACTTCTGATTAGCGCACACTTGTGACACTGCAACCTTCTATAAGAGTTGTGCTAAGCTGAGCAGACTGCCCTCTATTAAATTATTACTTCTCACTGGATAATTGACAGTGCTGCCGAATAAAAATGTGACAAAACTTAAATTTTCAGAAAATGTGCGTTATACAGCCTCGGGTACACTAAACGTTAAGAATGGATAATTTATACCTAAATGTGATATTTTGGTATACATTTTCATTGTTATTGTTTTGTGATAATTAATATACGCCACACTTTTATAAGGTCCGAGGAACATGCTGGAATCAAAATGGTACGAGAGACAGCAGGGATAAGCATTGTTTAAATTCTCTATGGTAAACTCAATTTAGCGTTGACTGATTCTACGAAATTGTGGTGATTTCATTATTTCTATGCATTTGGCTGTACAGTTTATCATATACATATTTCTGTGTTTGTATTTGTGAATATTTTTTGTAACTTTAATTCTTAATCAAATAACAATAAACCTTTATTTCTGCGGCTCACTAAAGTACCAGGTCGCCCCGCGTTACACCCCAGCACACCTGCACAGGCCTTGTGTTTCCGAGATGTGTTCAGTCTGAAATGAGTAAAGGGGGCAGCCTAACTGACCATGTGTTCGCACATACAAACGCCTCTGTGACAGGCCCTGGCACACAAGGGCTGTTGCGCTAGTGTGTTTAGATTATAAGGTTAAGTTACTGTAACGAATATTCTCAAAATATGTAATCGTAACGTTACTCGATTATCCCTTAATCAAATTAGTTGTCTTTTTTCAACTTTTAATTCACTAACAAAATGCCAGTTAGCTCTGTATCAGGTATTGTATACTTTAAACAACTCACATGCACAGTGATCGCAAAAGATAACGATGTTATCACCATGTTAATAAAAGAAAATAACATATTTATTCAAATTAAAATGAAAAAAACTTCATAAGTCAAGTAGTTATAATTTATTGGAGAAAGAAGTATACAGAGATCTATTTGTGAACAGAATTACAAAAGAGCTCAATTTACGTACCAAATAATAATCATGACATATTAGATTTTAGTATAGAACACGTTCGTTCTTAGGTAATTTGCACATATGAATTTGTTTCCAATTTTGGTACTATCAATATTTTTGGTCATTTCCTTATGAACACGCAAAACTACCAAATCATTCAATCTTCTTTGTGTCATTATTGACCACAAAAATGGTTTCATTCTTATAAGTGTTGAAAACGATCACTCAGCGGTAGAAAAGTTAACAGGTCTAGTTAAAATCACCCGAATAAACTTCACAAATCCTGAGAACATCTCACGTAAGGGACCAGTGTTTCCTCTACACAAAATATTTGTGATGTCTGATAGGCTGGCCACTTCCTCTTTTATCGTTCTGCACAAATCTAGAAACATGTCCCTATGCAATATCTGCTCCATAGAACTGCAGGATTCGTTCAGCACCAATCTGATCGACAGCAAGAACGTCAAGTTGTGAAATAAGTTCTACAATTTTTGAGTCAAATCTACGATTTAGCGAACTCACATCCACATCAATAATTTCAAAAAATATTTTACCTGGGCATTTCCTCCGGCTTCTGATACATACGAGGATCATCACGTTCGTAGTAGCGTTTTTACGTCTTCCTGTTTCTAGGCAAAACTGGTTCATCAATGTTAAGTTCCTCCGCTTTTGTAATGGTTTCATTCCATAACTCAAAAAATATAGCCCTTGTTGAAACTAAACTTGCAGACAAAGTTTCTACCAATGTTTTGATTTATTGGTATGACAAAGATTTCTTCTGAAAAGAAGAATGAAGTTGCTCAGTTCTGCAGCAGACTAAAATTAACGTTTTCAGATAAATAAGAAATCTGAATTGGTACAGGTTTGAAAAATATGCACTAGTTATTCCACCGACTTCACTTTTTTTCTCTGACAGATCCTCCAATAATTTCAAGAAAACATCATAATTATTTTCCAACGATTTTCGTGATTGTTCCCCGATACACAAACTCGTAGGACAGAATAGTCGCAAGGTCAGTCTGTGTACGTTTTTTACAACAAAACCTTCGCTCTCTCTTTGTAGAGATTGAAACACCGCTAGCGTCTTCGGCAAATGTCTAACAAATGATTTTACTTCACGAAGAATCATCACAGAGCCTCGCACATTACTAATGTCTTGCATCGTGTCGTACTATCAAATTCAAATTATGCGCCGAGCAATGAGCAGATATAGCTCTCTGCTCCGACTAAGTGATGCTACTCTGTAATGCTGTTAAATATCCACTGACATTGCTCGCACATCATAACATTGACCAGGACAGTACTTCATGTCGAAGGATATATGTCTTATGACATCGTGGACAACAAACAACGTCCTAGAACTTGTTGAAGCTACTTAATAGAAGCGCATGATAACTTCTTCAACTTGAAGGTTTTTGTCGACATATCTGAAACATATGGATAGTTGTTCCTTCACTGATGTCGAAAGTCTCATTTACAATAAGAGAAAAATATAGTGCATCCTTAATAGCTTTCGCAATGTTTTGCTGTGGGCCTCTGAATAATCTCTAGACAATTTCATTCAGTATATCATGAGAAACCTACTTGTATGAAGCTCGCTGCTCCCCAGATTTGAAGTCAGGAGCATATTCTGGTCCAAGCAGCAGCAACTGATGAGTATTTGATGCTTCATCGGTGTGACCGCGAATTGCTATTCCTTACCCACTGAAAAACTGGAGGGAGGATATTGTCGTTACAATCGCCTTGCGTGAAGTTTTCATATCTTCTGATTTATATGTTTAGATGATACATTAGTACCTTGTTTCGTACTTGCCCTAGCAGTTACGGACGGACGATGAAGTGTACATTTTTCATGAACTCTGAAACTTTCAGCTGGCATTTCGAACAAATGCAGAAGCAGCAGTTGCCGACGGAATCCCTCTACTGCAATCAAAAGCTTTTTTACACACACTACAGAACACTTTGTCCAGCTCTTTATCGTAATAAATACAAGGACATGTATTTCCTCATCCTTCATGGCATGACCATTCTGATGGTTTCTTGGCACTTCTTGATAATGTACCACAGGAAATGACAGAAGACACATTCAGGTGTCCCTAAGTTTTGAATGAACTCATGCTTTTCACTATTGTCAGTGCTAGTAATATCCACCTGTGATGATGACGACAAATGTGTGACGAATTTATCCATAGCGACTAGGTACCTTTTCGAATTCAGAAGCATATATAGAAGTAACACTCAATATTGTTTCCTCTTTCCGCACGCGTCCAATAATCGCACAAGATTTGAAAACTGCGAAAAGTTTTGCCCGGCGAAGAGCTTTTGCTCTATGCATCCCATCAGTAGACACTCTTCTTTTTATTAGCTATTAATTCGGTAACCCCTTCAGTCTACAATGTAAGATCCCGCGTCCTTCAAAACCATTGTTTCAACAAACAAAACGATAGCAATCCAGATAACGTGAAAAACGTTTCGCTGAAATCTTAAACCAAACAGCTGTTGTTTTAAAAAAATGCTATTGAGGTGGTCTGTAGCAATAGGCTTCCTTATATCTCGAATTATTCTTTATTATTGCTCAATACTGGCAAGCGGATATTCACGAATGGAGTGGGTTTTATATTATTAAATAACTTATTTGTAATACATTATTGAATACTAGGGATAAACCGAATGCGTCAGCATGGTTTTAAGTGGAGTGACCTTTTATTCGGGAGCGTGGAGGCTCCATTCTTCATCAATCCATCGTAAACTTCTTCAGAGAAATCCCACCATTGCTACAATCATAAGACCACGCCCGACTATCTGATCTATCTTTGTCATACTAAAAATGTAAGTGTGTAAAATTCTATATATGTTAGGTATATTATTATTGTTGTTCTAAATCGTAGAGGCGAGACATGTCTCAAATTGTACCGTCAGCTTTGATGTCGTCATCTGAAACGTTTACGCAAGCCTCATTTTCATCGTTTCAGTACATTATAGGGCTTTACGCACAATTTTACAAATTTCTGCGGCAAGTCGCCTTCGTTTGTCGCTATGTTGACGTCCGTCAGCAATACTCTGCAGGTACTATGCTGCCCTTTGTTGCTGAATAGCGTTGTGAACCTCTCATGATGGACTTCGGTGCTACGTGGTTTGTTCCCGAGAGAGACAATGTATCACTAGGAAATGTACATACGGAAAGGGTGCCAGTCCTTTTGAGTGACTTTTCATTAAAATGAAATAAAGTTATAATGCCTTTGTAACAACTCTTAAATAAAAAAGTATCCAGTTTTATAGCCCTAATATACTTAATACTATTTCGTAATATTAGGTGATATTCGAACTTTGGTCTGTTGTGAGTGATGAAAAAAAGATGATGGATTGAGGCCCCCAAAATTGAGACTGTGGTCCTTGAGAAGGGACAGATTTGTTTACGAAGTTGCAGGAAATGCATAATATTTTGAGTCTGACAAATAATAGGGCGTGGATAGCCCCATATCATTGCGAAATTCTAGAAAACATTTCGAAACTTCAAGTGTCGTCACCTGACAACAAGGCAGGTGACAAAAGTTTGTAGGAATAGTGTTTTCAGTGTCTTAAGCGGAAAGTGTCCTATACGTAAGTGGAAAATTTTGTCACAAGCCGTAGTAGGCGTGTTGGAAAATAAGAAAACTGAAGCAGAGAAATTATCTGATATGAGAAAAACATGATTCTCTAAATTTGTTTTGGCATTAAGCAACGAGACTAAAAGGTTCAAGATAACTCCTTTAGTGACTGATATGTAATTGATTATTATGATATTTAGACAACCTCCAAGGAAAAAATAATTAGCTCAATATGCAGTTGACCTTGTTACAGCGACGAGACTTGGTGTGAGATATATAATTCGAGAAAATTTCGATTGCAGAAAAACTATGCCTGAGCCATTAAGAAATATATATACACCAGGTGAAGTGCGTAGGAGAATGATAGGTTTATCGATGACAAACAAACACCAGTCGGTTCTCTAAAGATAATTTGCCACACTGAGAACGAAGATTATTCCATGCAAAATTTTACTTGTGTTTTATAGGAGAAAATACTGGTGAAGAATACCATTCATGGAGGAAACCAAGAAGCTACGAGCCATCGCTGAAGAGCATTTGTATCACAGATACTTTCCACAGACCTTTAGGTTGAAGTTTCCGTAGCGGTATAGCCCAGGCCCTATAGAAAGAGAGTAAAATAAAATCATAACTGCTGCTCCAATCACAGATTTGAACTGCTTGTAAAGTTACGAGCTCAATGCCATTAGGCACGTGTCTGCACGCCCTTATATTAAAAAGACAATTTAATTCGCTTAGCTATGCATTAGAAGTAATTTTTTCAGGTCATCTGTAATCACAGATAACTTGTCTCAGCACAGGACTATGAAATTTAGGCGACGGAGAAATTTCTGTGTTCGGTTATCAGTGAACTAATTGTCTCAAAATGGCGTAAACTGAAGGAGTTTTCTAGTGGGCATTGCTTTTGAAAATCCACGCCAAGACGATGGTGGCGCGGAGGTTACGCCGGCATCTCCGACTGCCAGACGCCTGTTGTCAACCGCAGTATAGCTACTTAGCCGAAAGCCTAGGCGACCGAAGGCTTATGTTGACAGCCCTCCAAGGAAGCATACAGTACGCGAGGACCAGAATTTAAAACAGTTCTGAGGGACGCCCTCTCAGTCTCAGTTCGTTCCAGTGCTTATTTAGCTCAGTTCGTGGCAGTAGTTGATAGTTTTTACTTCGTGACAAGTCGTTCTGTAGTCAAGTATAGTTACGCTCAGTTTTTATCAAGTCATTCGCGGGAGAGTGCTCGTACCATAGCCGGTCGTGTGTCATATGCAAATATTTGGTTTTCGCCGCGAGAGATCAGCTCACGGTTTTTGTAAACGTTAAAAGGTTAGTATTTGTCCTTCTCCCCTTCTTCGTAAGCTCGCAACGATTTTTTGCTCGTGGCACTTGACCTTAATTTGTGGTGTGAATGCTGTAATTCGTCTTTATTTAGCTACATCAGAACTCTCTCTATGGACTGGGACAGTTACGGGTTGTTGCTACACACTAGTGAAATCAAGGACACAGTAAAACTTCTGCTCACACACACCTTTATTCTCACACGTCCATTTTACAGTTATCGTAGAAATATATCCGCTGCAGAGGGCAGCACAATGTACAGACTTAACAGAACACCAACAGATGGCGTAGGAGTCTTCATTCCCCGACATCCTCCCCACCCTGGTCCATCTCGAGGGGGATGACCAGCTGGACCGGTCGACAGATCTTCATACCATCTGGCTGGCGGAGGATGATGCACCGTATTTTACTGTCTCTGCCATGCCGCACTTCTTCTACCACAGCCCTCTTCCACAAGTGCCGTGGTTTGCTGTCTTCTTGGAGCAGAACAACCTCTCCAATTCTCGGTTTCCTTTGCGAAGGGAATTCCTTCACCTCATGATATTGTCTTAGCAGCAGGAGGTATTCTGTCTTCCACCTGCGCCAGATGTCGTCATTGACCTTTTGTCTGAGTCGGAACTCCTTGGCAAGATCCTTTCTAGTTGCTGGCTCTGGCCCATATGGAATTGTTACTAATTTCCCACCATTCAGAAAGTGAGCTGGCGTCAATGCAGTGTCGCTCTCTCCTTGACTGATGGGTCGTGAGTTTATTGCGGCTTCTATACTGATCAAGGTGGTGTTTAAGCTCTCTTCATCCACCTGGGAGCGACCAAGAACTTTCCTCAGGCAGCGCTTGACTGAGCCTATCATGCGTTCCCACCAGCCTCCCCACCAAGCCGCACGTGGTGGTATGAATTTCCAAGTGATTCCATGGTGGGCACAGTAGAGCTGTACGTCAGTATGCTGCATGGTTTTGAAAAGCTCTGTCAGTTCTGAGTTGGCTGCATGGAATGTTGTAGCATTGTCTGAGTAGACAGTGACTGGTAGGCTCCTACGTCCTGCAAATCGTTGCATGGCCATCAAAAATCTGTCAGTGGACATGTCAGTTGCAAGTTCAATATGAATGGCCCGTGTTGTTGCACATGTGAATAGGACCATGTAGGACCCTTTTGTTTGATGTCCAGATTTGACATATAATGGTCCGGCAAAATTGATGCCTGTTACTGCAAATGGTCTTGAAGGCTGAACTCTGTCCAGTGGTAGTGGGGCCTCCATCTCTTCATACCGGCGACTGTGTATTATCTTGCATGGTAGGCAAGAGTGAAGAACTCTCTGAACAGCTTGTCGTCCTCGCAGAATCCAAAATTCTTCCCGCAGTTCCCCTAACACAATCCGCACACCGAGATGATGCAGTCTTACATGTGTGTGTCTGATGAGAAGCTCAGTGAAATGGTGGCGTCCATCCAATATAACTGGATGCTTCTCTGAGTGTGACAGTGCAGCACATTGCAGCCTACCACCAAGACGAAGGATGCCATCCGATATAAAGGGATTGTATCGAGCAATCTTTGATTCCATGGGCAATTGTTCTCCCTTACGCAATGCAGACAGTTCACTAGTGAATAGTTCCTCTTGAACTCTTCTGATCCAGTAGGTCTGGGCATTTTGTAATTCCAAAGCACTAAAACTGCCGGAGATTCTATTTTTGTTTCTTGTTGTGCTGATAAATCGAAATACAAAGGCAGTTATATGCAGTACTCGCCAATATGAACTAAACCTTGCAATGTCCAGTAGTGGTTCAGTGAGGGTGATCAGAGTGACATTTGCTCTCGTTTTGGCTTCTGGCATTGATGGAGGTGGGGCTGAGATTTCCAGTGGCCAGAACTGCTTGTCTTCTGAAAGCCATGGTGGGCCACCCCACCAGATATCAAGAGTGGCTAGCAGATTTGCTTCTAGTCCCCGCGTGAGATGATCTGCAGGATTTTGGCTTCCCGGACAATGCCTCCATTGGCTGGGTGTGGTGTGTGTCAATATCTCTGTCACGCGATTACAGATAAATGTTTTCCATTTGTTTGGATCACTCCGTACCCATTCCAAAGTGACTGTTGAGTCGCTCCACAAGGTAGCTCTGTTGGCATCAAACCCTGTTTCCTGGCAAAAGTAATGAAGGAGTCGTGATCCGACCAATGCAGCAAGTAACTCCAACCTGGGTAGAGTTACCTTCTTGATAGGAGCCAGTCTGTTCTTGCTACAGACAAGGTGCACAGTGTATCCAGTTTCAGTAGATGTCCTTATGTACAAAACAGCGCCGTAGGCTCTTTCAGATGCATCACAGAATACATGCACCTCTGCAGAGCCACCTGTGCCCAGCGCCCCTATCCATCTAGGAATATGTAGTGATGACAAATGATGAAGCTTTGAGACCCATGAGTGCCAACGACATGCAAGATCTGTGGGCAAAACTTCCTCCCATGTAAGACCCCTCAGCCATGTGTCTTGGAAAATTATCTTTGAAACGATCCCAACAGGAGTGAACACACCCAGGGGGTCATAAAACTGAGCAGCTGCTCGAAGAACATTTCTCTTGGTAGCCAGTTTGTCCATTAGATTTTCAGCTATCTTCTCGTAGTCACTACAGATAGAGTCATCTTCTGTGTTCCAATTAATTCCTAAAACTTGGGTTGTGGTCTTTGTTTCAAGGCCTTTGACATCCCATATTGCCTTCAGGTCATTCGAATTAGTCGCCCATTTGGGCAATGGAAGACTTATCTGCTGGAAAAGTTCTGTCAGTTCATGGTAAACAGTTGCAGCGGTGTCGCTGTCTCTAACACTGGCTACGAAATCGTCCATGAACACTGACTTGTTTACAAGTCCTGAGGATAGTGGATATTTTTCGCTATTTAGTGCTGCTAGCTCCCTTATGGCAGCTGACAACAGGAATGGGCTTGGTGCAAGTCCAAATGGCAAACGTTTGAAGCGATATGTAATCACATCATTTGTGGTCATGTAGGCACCACTTCCAGCTTGCTCAACACGATACCAAAGGAACCTCGTGAGGTCTCTGTCTTCTTCTTTCAACGTTAACTGCAGGAAACCTTGGTCCACATCACACACTAATCCCACTGGAAGTGTGCGGAATCGTAGTAAGATTGCTAGAATATCCGGAGGTAAATTTGGTCCCTTTTCGAGGGCATCATTCAGCGATAGAGACTCTGGCTCATGTGAGGATGCATCGAAGACTATTCTATACTTCACACTTCCACTGATGCATTTCTTCACAATGTGGTGTGGCAGGTAGAATGTGTTTCCAGCAGTACAGTCCTCAGGTGCTACCTCTACCTGGTTCTTCTCAATATATTTCGACATGGTCTCGTGGTAAATGACCTTCAGCTCTTCATTCCCTCGCAGCTTGTTTTGTAAGGAGCGAAGACGCGCTTCAGCAGTTGTTCGGTTGCAGGAGAGAGGCATATCCTTCTTTCGAGGCAGAGATACAACTCTGCGGCCAGATTCCACACAGTATGATTCTCGGAATTCCTGATAAATGGGGTGGTCCATGGGTTTTAATGCTCGCTCTTGATGTTCTGTTATCCCGATTGTCTCCAGGTCCCAAAATCGGCGCACTGACTCATCAGATATATCACTGCAGATGCCCTGAATAAAGTTGACAGTTGCTCTGTTGACGGTGGTGCTAGATCTGTTTCCACTGAGAACATATCCAAAGATTGTTGGGAGAAGAACCAATGATGGTGATACCTTGATTGGTTGTTCCAAAGTCACGATTCTCCAGTAATAATCAGCTCCAATCAGGATCTCAATAGGTAGATCTTCAGTGTCTCCTTTAGGATCTGCGAGTGGTGTACCACCCCTCAAGGCCATATCTCCTACATCTTGTGGCACTGTTGGTTGCTGTGAAAAATTATTTGTGCTTTCAAAGGCTGTTACTGATATGTGGGAATTAGTGGAGCACCCCATCATATTAAACTACACCTTCTTCCGCGAGAGTGATGAACTGTAACTGGATTCGAAAGTAGTTATCTCGAGAGTAGTGCTTCCAATGACACTTAGTTGGAGAGATTCGATCAGTGAATGGTGAATGAAACTTGATTGACTCCCTGTGTCCAGGATGGCACGTGTCTGTTTGTTCTTACCAGTGGGTCCTGTGATACTCACACGAGCAGTCTGCAGGTATGTGAAGTTAGAAGTCATAGTTTCAATTTTATTTACTGTTGTGATATGGCTACTGCAGACAGAAATGTGATGCTCCCCCTTACATTTCGCACAGGACGCCTTTCCCCGTTTGAAACACTGATTTCTGTTGTGGCCACGTCTCAGGCATAGAAAGCAACGGTTCATTGTCTTGAGGGCGTCGATTCTTGCCTGCAAGCTTGCAATCTTTTGGCAGTCTTGGCCCCAGTGCCCTCTTTCGCCGCAATACACACAGAAGGGCTCTGAATTCTGTTGTTTCTTCTTGTCCCTCTTCGTTTTAACCTTTACGTGGAAGGCAGATGCTGTTGGTACGTAATTTTCGTGTGGTACAGTATCTCCACAAATGTTGCGTGTGTTGATAGCTCCTTCCACCTCTTCATTTAAGAACTCCATAAGGTGGGTGAGGTTCCCTTCTTCAATCTTTTGCCTTCGGGCATGAACAAGCCAATTTTTGCAAATTTCTTCAGGAAAGGCTCGAAGAAGTTTGGGTGCAAGCACTCTCCCATAAGAATCGACATTTTCTCCTAGTGCTCGTAGTGCTTGGATGCGCTTATGGCACTCAATGTAGGTGGAATTGAGAGCCTCTGGACTGCCTAAGTCGAAGTGTTAAGATTCTCCAAGAAATCCAGGTGACTTTGGATAATTCTGTTCTTATCCCCATATTTGGATTTCAAAATTTGCTTAGTCTGCTCATATGTATCAGCTGTAACAGCAATGCCATCGACCAAGTCCTTAGGTTCCCCATCAAGGTAACCACGGAGGAATACATGCTTGTTCATTGTTGACACCATCGGATTCTCGTCTATGGAAGCTGTGAATTGTTCCCAAAATCGAGGCCAAGCTTCTATATTCCCTGAGAATGCGTGCAGTTTGATAGTAGGCAATTTTATGTCCATACAGGCGTGTTGTTGAGCCGCTGACGTCACGTTTCCGTCTCCTGAGCGCGCTCCTCCTAGAAGGCTTTTCGCCTTTCGGAGGGCGCGTTTGCATTTATCAGTATATTCCTCACAAGCTTCCGTGTCGGCTTCGTATTCAGAGTCATCCAGCAAGTCCTGTATTGTATCGTTGAGTCTGGTCAACTCTTCTAATGTTTCTTGTAGGCGTTCCTGGAAGTGTTCTACTTCTTATGCAGCTGTAGAACCATCGAAGGCGTTTATTTGGCTGACGAAACGCGTCGCATTCGATCGCAAGGTCGTCCGCTTCCGGCGCAGCCTCCCCAAGTTCGTAGCTACTGCTTCTGCCATGGTGAGTTGGTGGTTTTGCTTTCTGTCGCGAGAGTGCGTTCAAGGTCAAGACACCCCGTCAGTTGGATGCTATCGCTAAGGGATGGCGCTGTCCTGGAGTGTGAACCGTTAGCAGCCCCTAGTGATGGTTGTAGTTCTCAAGAGATGGCGCGGCCGTGCAGTTTTCAACCTCCGCGACCTTTAGTAGTGGTCGCTGTTGCTAACAGATGGCGCTGCAGTCTACCAATACTTCAGCAAGTCCCCAATTGTGCTTTGCAAATAATACGCCAACTGCCCTCTATTGCTCTGCCACCAACAAACATGCACCAAGTAACATCACATACAAATCAATCGCCCCGCAGTGTCCTTTGCTACAGTTTCAGAGCAATGCCGCAACTTATCTGTGTGAGCTGAACGTGGCGTGACGTGACCGGATTTTGAGATTGAAGTCGCTCAAAACCTTCTCCGCCGGCGTCGAGTCCTCTTTAATGTGTAGTAGCACTCTATCTCTTCGTGTTCTCCCGGGTTTCGGCACCAAAATGTTGCTACACACTAGTGAAATCGAGGACACAGTAAAACTTCTGCTCACACACACCTTTATTCTCACACGTCCATTTTACAGTTATCGTAGAAATATATCCGCTGCAGAGGGCAGCACAATGTACAGACTTAACAGAACACCAACAGATGGCGTAGGAGTCTTCATTCCCCGACACGGGTATTTATGTTCGTATTTTATGTCATTTCTCGCATTTGCAGTTTGGCCTACAGCAAGTCTATGGATCGCCTGTGTAGGCCGATATTTTGGCCTGGCTGGCTGCCGTCTATTTGTGTCAAGACTATCCTCACTCCAATGGTTTTAGGGTTTCGTAACTCAGTCGGTAAAAACTGAACTTTCAAGAGATCACTTTGTTGTCTGTCTGCCCGACTCTGAGAATCCCTTCTTCTCAGTAACGGGCAGACGCATCAAATTGAAATACATGTCACATAGGGAGGTGTACGGCCCCTTGGCTGTGTAAAAAAATGTTGAAGCTTGTAAATCAATGCAGCGAAAAGATATGTCCATATAAGTCACATATTTTTATACTCGCAAACACACTCGTCAAAACCTACATGTTACTTCACGCTGTCGTCATAAAATTTAGGAAGAAGCAACGTCTCACAGAACAACTAAAGGAAAAATTTTGAAAATTGGTAATTTGTAATTATGTCACATGAAAAATTATTTCTTTTGTCATTTGTTAGCTGACTTCAAACTGTCAATCGAAACATTCCCCGAAGTTAAAATTCCTGCGACCAATACCTTATCAGTATCAATCGATAACAGACAAATAGCGTTGATATTCTCGATTTCCGGGATGAATGAACACTCTGCATACATACACTATGTGATCAAAAGTATCCGGACACCTGGCTGAAAATGACTTACAAATTCGAGGCGCCGTCCACGGTAACGCTGGAATTCAATATGCTGTTGGCCCACCCACAGCCTTGATGACAGCTTACACTCTCTCAGGCATACGTTCTATCAGGTGCTGGAAGGTTTCTTGGTGGATGACAGCCCATTCTTCACCGAGTGCTGCACTGAGGAGAGGTATCGATGTCAGTCGGTGAGGCCTGGCAAAAACTCGGCGTTCCAAAATATCTGAAAGGTGCTCTATAGGATTCAGGTCAGGACTCTGTAAAGGACAGTCCATTACAGGGATCTTATTGTCGTGTAACCACTCCGCCACAGACCGTACATTGTTAACACGTGCTCGATGGTGTTGAAAGATGCAATTGCCATCTCCGAATTGCTCTTCAACAGCGGGAAGCAAGAAGGTGTTTAAAACATCGATGTAGGCCTATGCTGTGACAGTGCGACGAAAAACAACAAGTTCCCTCCATGAAAAACACCACACCACACCATACCACCACCGCCTCCGAATTTTACTGTTGGCACTACTCACGCTGGCAGATGATGGTCACCGGACATTCGCCATACTCACACCCTGTCATCGGATCGCCACGTTGTGTACCGTGATTCGTCACTCCACGCAACGTTTTTCCACTGTTCAGTGGACCAATGTTTACATTCCTTACACCAGGCGAGACGTCGTTTGGCATTTACCGGCGTGATGTCTGGCTTATGAACAGCTGCTCGACCCTGAAATCCATGTTTTCTCACCTCCCGCCTAACTGTCATAGTACTAGCAGTGGATCCTGATGCGGTATGGAACTCCTGTGTGATGGTCTGGATAGATGCCTCGTATTACACATTACGACCCTCTTCAACTGTCGGCAATCTCTGTCAAACAACGGACTAGGTCGGCCTGTACACTTTTGTGCTGTACGTGTCCCTTCACGTTTCCACTTCACTATCAAATCGGAAACAGTGGACCTAGGTATGTTTATAAGTGTGGAAATCTGGCGTTCATACGTATGACATAGGTGACACCCGATCACCTGACTACGTTCGAAGTCGGTGAGTTCCGTAGAGCGCCCCTTACCTCTGTCTCACGATATCCAATGACTACTGAGGTCGCTGATATGATGTACCTGGCAGTAGGTGGCAGTAAAATGCACCTAATATGAAAAACGTATGGTTTTGGAGTGTCCAGATACTTTTGATCACATAGTGTAATTAATTTTGTATGGAACCTTCATAGCGCGTGTCCTAATCGCACCTCTCCAACATTTTACAAGAATGTACCTGTTTTTCTTGTAACTGTCTGTTACTGGTCTGTAATCTGCATCTTTTCTCTTCAATAACCAATTGATTTGAGTCACCAATCGAAATCTCTGCAGTACTAGAAGAAGAATCCGACGCCATCACGTTCCGGGGAGCAGCAGATCATCATACAAGGTCCTTCTAATCTTATGATTATGGTGACAGACAGAACTCAATTAATTCGTTCATTTCAGTCCCTCTGAAGCCAAAAGAAACAATCAAGCAGCAAGTTTTTCAAAAATATATCTCAATTGTAACAGACCAGATTCTGTATCGCACAATGATTTATTTAATGCCCAGAAGCAAAAATGCCGTGCAGTGTGTTCACCGCTAAATGTATACAAAGGAATTAACAAGATTCTCAAGTGCTCTGTGTCACGCAAAGAAAACCTATCAAAGTAGAATACGATTTATAAGGCAAGTGACACTTTATAGGTGCTGCACACCTATCTGAAAAATGTTTTTCAAATTGTTTAGCGAAATTCAAGTCCGCGCGCAAAGAGCTCTTCATCCTCATGTCTGCAGAACCACTGCTCAGTGGCGAAAGCATAAAAGCAGTGAGGTGTCAGACAGCAGACAAAGCGATTAACTGGAGTTTCTGTAATTTATCATTCTGTATCACCAAACGTATTCTAGCTAATCGTTGTCATTTCGTAGTTCGATTTTTGATATAATCGTTTTGACATAGAGCTGCTGCTATATTGAGTATTCGTAAGAAATGTCGCATTTTACCCTTCCCCAAAAACAATATTTCTTGATGTTTACTTGCAACACACGTGAATCGCCACAGTTATTTCTTGAAGAAGAAGAAGAAGAAGAAGACAACTATTATTGTCATTATTATCGTTATTCAGAACCTTTCCTGCTCCGTAAATGGATTTCTCCACCAACCTCATTTCTGATAGGTATGCAATAGCAACAGGAAATAGAAACCTCCATAAAATTAGAAGTTGAGAGATTCAAAACCGATTCTTCGTTGATGCTTAGGACGTAAAATCTAAGTTATTTATCTAGAATATATTCAAATAACGATATTTCAAAATGTTATTCTCCTGTAAGTATTGTTTCACATCTGTCTGCACTAAATGTTACGAGTAGTATTTTTTGTAACTTTTATTGATTTTTAAATTCTCTTTCATTTCTTTGAGTACATCACTCTCGTGTTTTTATAATAAATTTGTTTCAGTATGCGTAAAATACCCACCGGTTGCTATAAAACTGTTCATGGAGAAGGAGGTAAACGAGTGGCTCCAACTAATACGTTTCTAATATGAAATGTATTCTAGAAACACTCACTCAAAAACTTACTTTCCTCCTGTTCAAAATTTCACGTTTCCAATTTTAAAACTAAATGTAAAATCATATGACGGTAATAAAACTACGGAACACACGCTATAAAGAGATGAGACATAGTAAAAGTAAAGAGTACAATATATGTGCTAGTGGCTACAAGAGAGAGATAACACTCAAATCAAGGTTTTTAGTTGTAAACATAGGATTAGGTAATGCATTAGAACGTAATATCTACCATGTTTCTGTTGCCTGAAATAATTGAGTTTTTGCTACTTGTGATGTGACTATTTGTTCCTATTTCTAACAACCCACAGTACTGTCCATGTTTCCTGTTCTGCATGGGTGAAAAGAAGTTATTCTTTATCCATTGATAGTCTATACCCATCACCTATTTGATCTGGCAAATTTTCATTTCGTGCTTTATTTATTCAATAAATCTCCGCACAAGGTAATCTTTTCATGACATGTACCTTGCTTTGACAATTGTCTATAATCTATGTGCCTACAATGCAGAAATATTTCACTTCATCTAATGCGTATCTTTCTTATGTTTATCATTACACTAATCTCCTTTACACTACCCTTCACTATATGATTCTTAGTTGTATTTATCAGTAACAAGCATTTTTCTTTTAGTTCTTAACATTTAGCCCCTTGTACAACACAGGCAGTCAAACTTCAACAATTCTACTTCGATTCATACCGAAATTCGATTCACTTAATTGCTTCTCTGAAATTGAAATTAGAGAACTGTGGCAACAATATCCAGTACTGTCTTACATTCTTTTTACAAGTACCCTTTTTTATTGGTTTGGGTTTCTGGTAGTACTCCACATTTATTAACTGGAGTAGTCGTATTAGTGCGTTTACAGAACACTTTCAATTTCGAGAGACAAAATCATTTCACAATGTGCACAATTTTCAAAGGGCCTGATTCAGAACAATCGTTTCTTCTTCAAGTCAGGAAAAAGACGACTCTGCTCCATTTGGTTGTGGTCTGATATGAAGCAGACATATTGCGCTATCAGACGTAAACTGACTGCCAGGCGGCCTGATGAAAAGAGCTTGCCCAGTTAGTGGGCGAGATAAATATTGACAGGTCATCGAGATTTCATGTTATTATTCTACCCAGTGTGGACTAAGACCCTAATTGCAAGGAGCCACTGATTTGAACGGATACGGGGGGAAATGGTAGTAGAAATCGCAAAACAAATAAGATTTAGAAACTAACACAAAGCGGTGTGTTCTGAAAGTATCACAGAACAACGTACTCTTAATCGAGGGCAGCCTCCACAGACATTGGACCATTCACAGAACGACATACAGAAATATCACTCACCTATGACTGCAGAAGTTTAACTGAGAACGATTCGTAGAGAGAATACTGAATCATGAGATTTAGGTTTCGACAACAAAAGGTGTGGTGGCAGTGTTCTGGGCCTTTACCGCATAGCTGGCATTGGTGTTCCTCGTAGCATAGCGAAATACTCGCGATCTCCAAACAACCTATACGGCGATCTAAACCGAGCATCAGTACTAGACTGTGCCCAAAGCAACGAGCCGAAGCTTTCCGTAGCATGGCGGTGCGTACCTCTCGAAAATAGGCGGTCGCGGGCGAGACGGAGGCTGGTGGACATCCCAAGAAGTTGCAGAACGGCTGGAGTGGCGATGGTTCAAATGGCTCTGAGCACTGTGCGACTTCTTAGGTCATCAGCCGCCTAGAACTTAGAACTAATTAAACCCATCTAACCTAAGGACATCACACACATCCATGCCCGAGGCAGGATTCGAACTTGCGACAGTAGCGGTCGCTTGCCTCCAGATTGTAGCGCCTAGAACCGCACGGCCACTCCGGCCGGCTGGAGTGGCGATGCTCAGTGATTTTGCTAGCTGGTCAGCTCCTCATACTAGTGCGCCTACGGCTGAAAACAGTAGTTCTGGAGCCAACCTGCTGGATGGTCAATCGGCTAGCTGTCACCTGCTGGGCCCCAGAACGCGCCGCTTCCTTTTAGTGCTAGAAGTTTCCTAACCTGGGGCAACCTCGGCCCGTGAGACGGCGGGCTTTTCTGTGTTCGTATGCTCCTCAACGCCAAGAAGAGGCTCCGTTGAAGCTTGAATCTTTTTAACGTCCGCCGCCATACTGAGAAATTTATTAACCCCCCGCAAAACGACGGCAGCCGGAATCTGTCTACAGATTTCAGTTCCTCTTGTGTATGGGGGAATTATTATTAAAAGTTTTTTTTTTACATTTCTGGAAATTATTTAGGTGCTTTAATTCGCGATTTAACCTTCAGATACTTAAAGAAATAAAGTTAATATGAAAATTATGGATAGAGCAGCTGTGTGTTTTTTACTAAAAGGTCCCGAATCTGTCACCTGATTCAATACTAAGTAATAGCTTCTCGATTCATCCTTTGCTTCCAGCCTTGCGCGCTCGTCACCAAACGTGGATTTCTTGAGAGGGTTTGTAACACGATATGTTATAAGCACATGTCTGTCATACGTTGTGTACGTCCTCTGATGTATGTTCTGTGATGAGATCTGCACACCAGCTCAACACTGATAAACTACTACCACAAGGAGGATAAAATAAGTGATGGACAGATAATCCAAGTGAATCCAGCTAGCAAAATCCAAGTGAAGATGTCTTGCAGAGCAGTTACCAGAAGACGTATTGGACAGAAACACATTGTGAATGTTGATCTAAAAGGCGAACGCCGCGAGAGATCGACAGCGATAGGAAGGAGAATAATAACAATAATGAATAGTAGTTATTGACTACATGCATGTAATTTTAACCGTCAAGTGTGTAACACAGTGAGCGAAGATGTTGCATTTGCATCCACTTCTTTTTATGACAGCTGTAATTCATTTCGGAGGTTGTTATTAAGCATCCCATTACTAAGAAGAACAAATTAGTTTTACTTGTCTCCTATACACTTCTTTTTCATTCAGACTCAAAGCTCTTCAATATCTCGCGGAATAGAAGCACGAAATGCTCTTTAGCCAAGTCCCTCTACGTGATGATTATGTTCAATATTATGATGATAATTTTCACTGTAGTGTGTACAACAGCATGGTCATCAGCGCACTGACGAAAAGTTAGTATGTCATTCTCGGTGTGTGTGTGTGTGTGTGTGTGTGTGTGTGTGTGTGTGTGTGTGTGTGTGTGTGTGTGTGGGAGGGAGGGAGGGAGGGGGTGGGGACGACCAGTTCTGTCCTCGCACGTGAAATAGTCTTTTACAAGATAATAAAGTCACCGTCTCCTCCCCAGTACTTCAGTCCGACAGTACACATAATTTCAGAACTCGTATACCACTGGTTTCTCTGTTTACGAGGATAGCTGGCAGATCTCCAGCCACACCGAGGGTTGCCTTAGTGTCAGTATATAAGATATACGTAGCCAAAGTACGCTGAACGGAAGGGGCACACTACAAACTTCACAGAGTGTCGGATCCCTCTGTTTTGGGAGGAAACCAAGCTCTAAATGTCCATGTCATATGCGGTAGAGTGAGCAGCACTTCTTTCCATCGATGTGGTTAGCATGAAGACCGTCATGCTTACGTGGTCGATTTTAGTGACCGCAGTTCTTCCGTCACTTCCAACCATTCAGTTTTCCACTGACACATATTCGTGTGTGCGGTAATGAGATGATGGCGGGTAAGGGGACACACATCAACGTACAGCACCATCCAGCCATACTACTTCGGCTGCTTTGTCGGCTAGGTTTTTTCCCTGCATCCAGATGTGTCCAAGTATGCAGCAAAAGACCATCTTCTTAGAATGGCGTTGGAGCCGCCGAAAGGTGACTTGAAGAGCTGAACTACCCGGCCGCTGTGGCCGAGCGTTTCTAGGCGCTTCAGTTTTAAACCACGCTGCTGCTACGGTCGCAGGTTCGAATCCTACCTTGGGCATGAATGTGTGTGATGTCCTTAGGTTAGTTAGGTTTAAGTAGTTCTAATTCTAAGGGACTGATGAACTCAGATGTTAAGTCCATAGTGCTTAGAGCCACTTGAACCATTTGTTAGACCACTTGGAGCCAACTAAGCGAGTCAGAACAGACGAGAGCCTCGTACTACGATGCCTGTGAATTCCAACAACGCCGTCATAATGAAATACAACTCAGCATCATAATTCGTAAATTGTTCTGGAAGACACATTTTGCAAACCATGTCAGGGGAACCATATGAGCATTTGATTGCATTCGCTCGCCAAATCCACCCGTATAAACAGCGATAAAACTATGGTATGTACTAATAAATGAAGAAATTAGAGTTGTAAAAATGTAATCTGGAGTACTCGTACTGCGTAAAGCTTACACTCACTTTGAGATTCTGGTGACACTGTGGCGACAGCTTTTCCAGCCACGGCTGTGGATTCAGAGCTCTGATATATCCAAATCCTTGAGACCATCAGTAACGCGTATCCCGAATGGCTTCGTCGCATGTGACCGATTCCAGAACAGCCGCTCAAGGTTGGGTGGACCGCGGCGCTGAATGCCGACGACTGGCTCAACGTTGAGATTTTCAGGGCCAGAAGGAGGAGCCGCCGAATTCAGGGTGGTGGTTCACCAGCCTCTGCACACAGACTCTGAGCTAAGCTTGTTCAATAGGCTCCGGTCGATATCCGAATACTCTCATTGTAGACAGCGCCTAATACCTTGAAGTAGAAAATAAGAGCTGATCCACAATCTACACTGTTGTAACCTAACCGTGGTCTGATAAATGCCCTGCAAAATTGCCGAAGGCCGGACTGATCTGTCACCTCTTCGCGCCTTTCCTCTGAGGCATCGCCCTTTGTCCTCAAATGTTTCAGGTGCGGTAGTTTTGTTAATTCAGGGTCAAACAATAGGCTCAAAAAGAACACTATGTCCTTAAAATGTAAAATATTTTCCCGCATTGTGAGTTCTGGTTGGTTAAAACTTCGACGAACACAATTAAAACCGACACACCTTGGCCCAGTCTTCCAGTCTTCAGATGGTCAGCTGTAGTTGCCTTGTAAGATGGGAGGAAGAGCAGGAGACTGCAAAGTCATCCACAAACAGCGAGCATTTAACATGGCTCCTGAATGTGGAGGAAATGCCATTAACGGCGACTGCAAACAGAATGTGACACCGAATACACTGCCTTGGGCGACCCTACTCTCCTCAAAACAGGAGTCAGACAAGACATCATCAACGGGATATCGGAAGCACCGGTCCTCGAGAAAGGATTAAGAAGCGGCAGACGTCCATGTAGTCCCCATTCATGACTTGATCACGGATGTTGTACATTCAGGTGCTGTCGCACGCATATCAAAGTCAAAAAACACACCAACCAAATGGTTTCAGAGTAAGAATGAATCTTGCCAGCGTCTCCAGTAGAACTGAGTTGTCAATGGGAGAACGGTATTGCCTGAAACCGCGCCGGGAGTGGCACGGGGGACCTCTGGATTATCGGGGCCAGACGAGGCGGCGGTTGACCGCGCGTTCGAGAGTCTTACCCATACCCCATACAACCGCAAGGGCTACACTTCATCGGTACGATCCTTGCCCGGTTTCCATAATGGAGTTTATCTCGCCTCCTTTCACGTCTTGGAGTACTGTCCATTAAACCAAATCAGTTTGAAACAACATAGGAGCTTGCCTTTGGCACAGATGACGGAGCACGACGTAATGAATCTGATCATGTCCTGAAGCGGTGGGTCTGGCACCAGAGAGAGCTGATTCCAGTTCCCACATGGTGAATGGAAGTTTGTAAACCACCTCATTAGATGGAAAGAAGCGATGTCTCCTTATATCCACAGTCCTACGGAACACTTTGAACCCAGGAGGAAGGAAAAAAAGAATGATGAGCGAAAACCTAAGCCATACCCTTCGGTACGTCCACCAAGACTCCATTTCTCAACAAGTCCATAAGGAGAGGTGTACTGGACCTTGCCTGGAACACACGTTATTGAGTCCAAAACTTGCGTGGTGGGAGAGGACCGATTAACGTAAGGCGAGAATTCTTCCAGGAGTTCTCCTTCCGTTCTTTCATCACTTGCCTCGCTTGTGCTGCGTTAGTCGGACGGTGTTTGAATTTCCGCAAAGCTGCGTGCCTGGCTCTCATTCCCGAGCGGCATTCGTCATTTCCTCAAGGGGCAGGCCATTATCTGAGGTGGTAACTAGACTGAGGCTTGAACTTACAGCAGCTCGTTGGATATCACAGGTGATACTGTCCGCCATAACCTGAGCACAATCTTGTTGTTGGGAACGTCCTAGACGGTGCCCTGACTATAGTGTTGCAGAACACTTTCACAAACAGTACAAGCTATGAGACGGCTCTGGGCGACTACATCTAGGCATTTGCAAGTCGATATTCCAGAACTACCGCCCAGTACATGGTCAGCAGTGAACAAATAGTTCCTGTTTTACCCAAATCTAAATGCAGGTCCAAAGCCCTTGACAAAAGAAAGACCTTCATTTATCCACCATGGTCTGTAAAATGCAAGCGTCCCCAGTTTTCCATCATCCACAACCAGTTACGTTTCTTATTAATATTTATGCCATCATATTACTGTAGCAAGAGATGACGGTAAGATCAAGATTCATGATGGGACGAAACTGAAGCAGCTACGAAATACAATTTCTGAGCAATAGAGGACAGTTCGTTATTATAGTTGTTAATTGAGATTTCATCTAAATCCAAACCAATAATAAATCTGTGAAACTGCCGTGTCTGTCTGTTTGAAAACTCTGCCTCTGAACTACTAGAAGAATTTTCCTGAGGTATTCAAGGAACACTTGAACATAGCTAGGGGCCTTATGTAGGCTTTATTTCGTCAAAATCGGATAACGGAAAAAGAAGACACCGTACCTGAAAATTTTATCTATACTAACACTATACCAGCCGGTGTGGCCGAGCGGTTCTAGGCGCTTCAGTCTCGAACCGCGCGACCGATAAGGTCGTAGTGTGGGGTGGCGGGTGGAATTGATTGTTATAAAAATGTTCCTATTATTTATTTAATGCTGTTGTTTGCCTTTCTCAACACTGGCTCTCTAACTACAGTATTGGCAACCAGAAAGTGAATTCCTAGTGCCCACTTCATCTGAGAAATACATTTATAGCTACAGCTTATAGCTCTGAGAAATTAGGAGATTGTCTGGGATTCATAATCAAAAACGATTCTCTCTAAAATGTTCACTACATTCTGAAAGTCACAGACCAAAAAGAATCCACACAATCCAACTACCAGAGCAGTTCAGAGTCTAATGCGCTGATGCAACTATAACTGTTCAAATTAAATGTTTAAGTGAATGCTCGACATAATTTGATGATAATGTTCATCAAACACCACGCTAAATAATGGTAGAATGTCTGTCCCGCGGCGGCACGTGAAAATACTACATACGCAAACTGAAGATAGATCATTAAAGTCATCCCAGAATTAACACTTCACTCGAAAACGATTTCATGGTTACGCGTATCCCGAGTAACTTATTACGGCATCCGAGGCTGTTTATAGCAATGATATCAACGTGACGCGACTTCCGGCACAGGTGGTGCGCTAATCAGCATCTGGAGAGAACTGGGGCCTTCTTCTCTTGAGCTGCGTTCTTATATATAAAGCCACGGTGCGGACAGCTAAGGGAACGCCTGATCAAATCCGCTCTCCCGACTAGCCTAGCCACTGGGCTAGTAATGCACCACTTTAAGTTATCGAATAAATCATTGCTTCCTTTGCTGATGGCCGATGAAGCTCTCAATTTAAATGTGCAATCAGCACACAGGTAAGTAATCATAAGAAAAGTCTGACGTGGCTAAGTCAAATATTTTGGGCGAGAGAATTAATTTAATTACACAACATGCAGTAGTCGAGCTCTGAACTTGCCCTTTGGAGATACGCTATCGCTATAGTTATTCAGTTGAAACTTCTCATATCTTTATGATTATTGCGGATCTCCCTTCTACTTAAATTTAAACATCCTAGCTTTATTTATTCACCTACTTAATCGAATCTTGCTTCCTTAATTTTTAAGACAAAACCCAGAAAATCATGAATTTCAACTAAAATTTTAATTTATGAGATCCAGAATACTGTTTCTACTAAATTATTATGCAAAAGGAATATAAATATAAATTTTTAAGTTTCTAGCTCTTTTCTGTTGCGCCAATGATTTTTACAGAAAAATGTCCAAATTTCTAAAATGGTTAAAGTTATTGAACTGTAATTCAACACATATTGATTTAGTATTACTCCTGACGTGCTAGAAACGTTTCAGGTTATTTACTTCATTTTTTAAAGTATTGCGCAACATTTATGACGTCAGAGCTAGTTACAGAGGACTAGGCTGGCACACAATGGAAAGACTGATGAGAATTTTATACGGCGTGAGTATGGTGCTTCCCTACAGCAGGTTCGAATCCTGCCTCAGGTATGGATGTGTGTGTTGTCCTTAGGTCAGTTAGGTTTAAGTAGTTCTAAGTTCTAGGGGACTGATGACCTCAGAAGTTAAGTCCCATAGTGCTCAGAGCCATTTGAACAATTTTGAACTAGTATTATAACCACGAAAGTAACTATCTGTTACGTTTTCACGACTAACCCGCTAAACCGATTTCCGTGAAATTTTGAGTGGGAATAGCATGAATTCCTTGGAAGAACATTGGCTACTTTAGAAAGTATGTAGCGCAATTGTTTACTGATTTGAAGAATATTATGCAAATTGTGCATAAATATTTAGTCTTTGAAAAAGCTAGTTACTCTTTGACTTCTGATTCTATCATGTTGTAGGGAAGCAGCCTACTCACGCTGTAGTAAATTCACATCAGTTTCCATTGTGTGCCAGCCAGTCTGCTGTAACTAGCTCTGACGTCATAAATGTTGCGCAATACCTTAAAAACCAAGCAAATGACCTAAAACTTTTCTAGCATGTCAGGAATAATACTAAATTAATATGTGTTAAATATCAGTTCGATAACTTCAGCCATTTTCGAAATTTGGACGTTTTTCTGAAAAAATCATTGGCGCAACAGAAAAGAGCTAGAGACTTCAAAATTTATATTTAGATTCATCTTTCATAATGATTTAATAAAAACAGTACTTTGGATTTCACAAATTAAGACTTTAGTGGAAATTCATGATTTTCTGGTTTTCGTCTCAAAACTGAAGGAAGCAAGATAGATTAAGTAGGCTAATAAATAAGGCTAGGATGTTTAGATTTAAACAGGTTGGAGGTCCGCTATGACTATGAAGATGTGAAAAGTTTCTTTTGAATACCTATAAAATTATAGCGATAGCGGATCTCAAAAGGGCCAGTTCAGAGCTCATCTACTGCGTGCAGTGTAATTAAATTAATTCTCTCGCCCGAAATATTTAACTTAGCCACGTCAAAATTTTATTATCAATACTTACCTGCGTGCTGAATGCACGTTTAAATTAAGAGCTTCATCGGCCATCAGCAAAAGAAGCTATAAATTATTATGTAACTTGAAGTGGTGCGTTACTAGCCCAGCGGCTAGTCAGGAGAGCCGATTTGATCAGGCGTTCCCTTAGCCGTCCGCACCGCGGGTTTATATATAAGAACGCTGCGCGAGGAAGCATGGCCCCAGTTCTCTCCAGACGCTGAATAACACGCCATCTGTGTCGGGAGTCGCGTCGCATCGGTATCACTGCTACAAACAGCCTCGGGTGCCGTATTAAGTTACTAGAGATACGCGGAACCATGAAATCATTTCAAGTGAAGTGTTAATTCTGGGATGATTTTCATTAACTAGTTTCAGTTTGCGTATTGTCGTATTTTCACGTGCCATCGCGGGACAGACATTCTACCAATTATTTAGCGTGGCGTTTGATGAAATACTCTCATCAAATTATGGCGAGCATTCATTTCAACATTTAATTCGGACATTTATAGTTGCATCAGCGCATTAGACTCTGAACTGCTCTGTTAGTTAGGTTGAAAGGATACTTGTGTTTTTTATCAGTGAACTTCAGAATATACTCAACTGTTTTGGAAAATCGTTTTCGATTAGAAATCCCGGACAATCTCCTAATTCCTCAGAGCTATAAGCTGCAGCTATAATGGTATTCTCAGATAAAGTGGGCACTAGGAACTCTAATTACAGGCTTCACGTTTTGTTAAATCACTTTCTGGGTGCTAAAAATTAAATAGAGAGCCAGTGTTGAGAACGGCGAAAGACAGCATTAACAACATTCTAAAAGCCTGAAACTGATTCAACATGCAAGCATTTATACAGCAATTTATTTTTACAACTTAACCGCCGCCCCACAATGTATTTGTGAAAGTTCTTGTATTGATTGATATGTGCTTCGTGATACGATTCAAAGCAATGAATACAATGCTTATAAAATCTTAAGCATGGTTAGTTAATTTCTTCCACCCGATTTGTTGAATAATGTACACGTTACACGAGGTCTATCCAGAAAGTAACAGACGTTTCGGTGTATCGTAGCGTTGGCCGTCCCCGTCTTCACGATGAGAAGCGCAGTGTTAAGCCTAGCCTTGCGACTGACGAACTGGTGAAAAAATCTACGAAAAAATTTGCCAAAATAGTCGTTTCGCGGTTACACTTCTTCCACAGCATTTCCCCAGATTTCAAAGAGTTTGTTGCATGAAACTGTGGCGGAAAAGATTGGTTACCACAACTTTGGTGTTAAATGTGTTCCCAAAATCCTAATGGAAGACCACAAGAAACAGAGACTGGCTAAAGCACTGACTTCCCCCGAAGATTACTTCAAAAATGGTAGAAAACTTATCGATCGTATCGTAGCTACGGACGAGACTAGACTGAACCTTGTCAAATGTGAAACAAAAAAGGCAGCCGATGGAATGGGGAGACACAAATTCTCCCAAGAAACCAAGGAAGTTTTTGCAAACGCTGTCGCCAAGAAAAATTATGGCAGCTGTATTTCGGGAGAGATGTTGTCAAACATTGACAACGTTAAGGCGGGTGATGTAAAACGAACATCAAGGGAAACTTAGTGCAAAATTTTCGATTTTACGCATGGCCACAGCCGAGAGCTCCTACGGTGATTTGGATGGGAGGTGTTTGATCATGAGCGACTACCACATCTGGAATGAAGACATGGCTCGCTACACAAAGCTTTGATACTTACGCTGCATGCCGGTTTAAACAAGTGGTTGCAGTCGCAGCAGTGGTCAAAAATGGTTCAAATGGCTCTGAGCACTATGGGAGCTTAACATCTGAGGTCATCAGTCCTCTAGAACTTAGAACTACTTAAACCTAACTAACCTAAGGACATCACACACATCCATGTCCGAGGCAGGATTCGAACCTGCGACCGTAGCGGTCGCGTGGTTCCAGACTGAAGCGCCTAGAACCGCTCGGCCACACCGGCCGGCGGCGGTAGACACCTGCAGAGATGCAAATGTAAAATTTTTGGCATAGTAGAATATGTGCCAAAATTTTAATGACGATTATGCAGAAAAATAGCTTCAAAGTGTACGTTTTAAACGTATATAAGAAAATTTGATTTTTCTATATCATTAAATTTTTATTTCGAAACATCTGTTACTTTCTGAATAGCCCTCGTATAATGTATAGCTGTTTCATTAGCACGACGCACAGATGCGCGTTCTTGCCCGTACACCTCTGCACGCACTGATCAAAGCAACGCTTTGCATGCCGACGCATTGTGTGTTGGAACAGCTTGGGAGGGGGAGAGCGAGGTGTACATCAAGAGCTATGACTACCCGAACAGGCAGACATGTTAGGGCAGCTGATGTTAATCACGTACGATAGTTTACTTTCTCATCATCAATCATTACAGAACTACTGATACGAGCGCAGCCACAGATAACAGCTAGTTACTTAATAGTTTGCTTCAAATGACATCTGCCACAGTTTCGTGAATCACCAATAACGGCTAGATTCTCAATTTGCAATCTGGATTATAGAAGCGCTATGCACAACTAGTGTTTTTAACACATTTAATGGAAAGTAAGTTTGATTCCTGAAACGAACTGGGTGTGACATGGACGGGTGAATGATTGGTTGCATACTGCAATAGGTCACTCCTCGGATATGGAGCAATACAGACCCGTTGGACACACTAAGAGGTGTGGTGTGAGGTAGCGAGGATAGGAACGTAAATGTATTACGTTCTACAAAGACGAACGACATCTGTCTTCTAGTGTGACACCATTCACTGGTCAGGTATTACCCGTTATTTTTCACCCTCCTTTGGATTACACTATTAATCTGGCATAAATGGTTCAATACCTCCTTGGAAATAGCCTCATAGTCATTATTATCAGAGCTTTATGAGCAACTGAAGCTGTCATATCAGCTCTTCATAAGAATTTCGTCGCTGTACCCTTAGAAAGAATTATTGCGTTAGTCTCTTTATAAACCATAACATCTTTAATTGCACATATCCTAGAGGAACGTACATGTTTTATCGCTGACCGTAATGCAGAATTTTGACAGGAATGTGTTGGCATTTAACAGTCAGTATTTTTGTAACTACAGTGATGGACCTTAAACCTAAAAAAGGTTTGAGTTACCTACACATTACACCAAGTAACTATTTACCTTCTGTTCTTCTCGGTAGCCAGCTGTGAAACCAAAATTCCGCTATTCGAAAAGGATACAACTTCCCACCAGCACAGGCAACACACTACATGAGTAACTGTGCTCCTGCAATTTAGAATTCAAATTAATTCCGTAAACTCCTGCTACAATGTTCCAGGATCTCAAGCACATATTTTCCGTGTCAGCGATTTTTCAGTTGTATTCCGACCACGAAAATGACACTGTCGTCCACCCAGATGAGGTCAGCGATACTCATAAACAAACAATACACAAGTTTCTTGTTAACAAATACCTGCTCTGAAACTTTCACTGTTAGTACTCACCAGCAATGGATAAAGAGGATGGCAACAAGTGAAGCTATTTGATGTAGACAGAAAATGGTATGTGATGTGCGGAAGTAGCGTACGTACTTTTATCGAAAGTGGTGGTCGGATGAAACTTTCAAGAATTTTATCCCAATAGGCGTCACAGTAAACGAAAACAACGGCGCAAGAATACAGTACACTCAAGTTAGCCCTATCGGAAGCTGAAACGGGAAAACTGAAGACGTTTGCTACTGCCAAATAGAAACAGTGATGATATGGCATAGGAAAATGGATATCTTAAAACTAGAGATGTGATGATTAAAAATATCTGGAAACCTTCATACGTTCAGTGTTATGACTACAAGATATTCGAAATGGTTCAAATGGCTCTAAGCACTATGGGACTTAACATCTGACGTCATCAGTCCCCTAGACTTAGACCAACGTAAATCTGCCCGAGGCAGGATTCGAACCTACGACCGTAGCAGCCATGTGGTTCCAGACTTAAGCGCCTAGAACCGCTCGGCCACAGCGGCCGGCAAGATATTCAAGAATTACTAATATACACCGACGGATGCTACAAACGTACCGAACTAGGGGCGACCTACACCGAAAAATATCTCCAGAAACGAGTTGTTTCCACGGAATAACGAAAATTAATTCGACTCAAATGCTCAACTTTCGAACTAAGTGTAGCCTGAGAAAACTATTTCGACATCTCTTTGGGATTGTGAAGTTAAAGTGAGATCGTGCACCTAGTATTTAATAACAGTTTTATTTTCCACATCGTCCGTTCGTAGAATTATGTTCACAGTTTCTAAACCCTTCATGGTCCTTAGAAACTCAAAAGGTGCACAGTTTACAACTGAATCTTTGTTTACCCGCAAGTCTTAGATTTCTGTGTAAACCTCGGTGGTGGATCTGTTCTTACTTCCGCATCTCTTCTGCCGTTACGCAAATGTAGACCACTCACTATTCCTTTTTTCACATTCTATTTACAGCGGATATAGACTTTTAAGTTCTTCACATGTTTCCAGTTATCCAAGTCTGAATATCACATATGTTTCTAATGTTATCAATAATGTCTGCTGGTTGCTTCATAGTACAACTTATTCCATCTACTGTTTTCCTGAACACGTGGTCGATGTAGTGTACCACTAGCTGGCATTCCTTTGTAACGATGGCATATCACAAATTTCGTTCTTCCCCTATTCTTTCCAGTATGTGTGCTTCTCTACTAACATAATGATTTTAAACCATTCTCCATTTCTTTCGGGCCGATTTCTTTTCGCTAGAAGCCCGTTTCTTCACCACCTATGTGTGTATGAAATCACAGACGTTTTTATACCATTGTTAACCAATACACATTGCAGAGCAACAAAAAGCGTGAAATGGTTCGAAATAAATATCCACGCAGTTAGAGCTCCGAGATAACGTCCACTACTACACAGACAAACAGTCATTCGATTTATTGCATCAAGTGATCAAGATTTATTTTACTTCTCCTCTTAAATCAAGTGCATTGATTATTTTCATCTCTAGCAATACGATATAATGTATGAAACTATAATTAGCTTATTGTCTGCACATTGTTCTTCAACATTTGTTTCACCTGGAAGTTGAAAGCAGCTAGTTCATTCATTAGTTCCTCTCTATGTTCCTACTTTATTTGACAGCAAAACCTGCTGTACATTTTTCAGGACAAGATACAGAGTTGTCATTCATGGCTATCCATCACTGGAAAGTAATTCCAGATGAAACAGTGTGATGTCGAGTGGTTATAATTAAAGTGCAGCTACTCACTTAGGTGCAGCGTGAGCTGTAATTATAGTGTGGAAGAGAAGCCTGGTTGATAGTCTATTGCTTTAATGCGGAACCTATTTACGCTAGAAAAAAAATAGTTCCGATTTTGGCCATCAGGTTCAAATTTGGTGTTGCGAATGCACGACAGACGTTTACAAAAGTTTCCATATGTAATGGATCAGGAACGGGATGTGGACAAGGTCAAACAAGTGAGAAACCCATAATGTTGATTTTATATCTAAGCACGGCTTACACAGTTTTTCAATATGAGCACCAGAAACGTCGACGAGGTGCTGCATCCGTAGAACGACATGGTCAACAGTCGCTCACAGCAGTTCCGATGAAATCTGAACAACATGTTCCTGTAGACTAGCCTTCAGATACGGTAGAGACTGAACGTGTCCGGGGTGAACGTGCCCTTTAGGTATCCCCAGAACCAAACGTCACATGGATTCAGATCACATAATCTTACAGGAGATGTATTTGGAAAACCTTTGGAGGTAACATGTTCGTGGAAGGTCGCATTAAGGAGATCTCTCACTGGGCAAGCAACTAATCCGTTGCCATATCTTGCATGAAAAATGGGGTTTCTACACACAGTTGCACTCTTCTAAAGCAGGAATCACATGCTGTACAAGAAGGTCTCGATAACATGGAGACGTCACCGTTCACGCGATTGGCCCTCTGGGTGCATTCTCTTCAAAGAAGAACGGACCGACAGTAACAGTGCTTGTGAACCCACACCAAACAGTCACATACGGCGAGTGAAATGGCTGTTCTAGGTATTCACTGCACCCTGTAGAGTAAAATGTGCCTCGTAACTACAAAGAATACTTCCCGGCCACATCTTGTCAACTTCGATCCGTGCCAGAACCGAACAGTGAATTCAGAACGTTGCTGCGACAAAGTCTGGATCTTGTACAGGTACCATTGTAAAACAGCACGCTAAACTATCTGAACTTGTGTCACTGATCAATTCTCGTGACCCTGCACGAGAACTATCAATAATCAGGGCATGTTCAGTTACAGCCACAGCAACCTCGTCAGTGATTTTTCATCGGTATAGGACTGCTCCCTCTTTCAGGTGCCTCACTAAGCTCATCCGTGTTTCTAATTGCGTTACCATTTTCTTTAACCATTTACTGACATCAGCCCTCTCCTTACACCTTTCAGTCAGCGATATGCCACCGCATGGAGCATGGCGGAGGGTACCTTGTACAATTCATTTCCATTCCTGTTCCATTCGCAAAGAGAACGAGGGAAGAACGATTGTTTGTGTGTCTCCATAAGAGATCTGATTTCCTTAACCATTGTGCTCCTTACGCGAAATGTACCTTGGCAGCAGTAGATTCTTTCTGCAGTCACATTCAAAAGCCGATTCTCTAAAATTTCTCAGCCGTATCCCTCGAAAAGAACATTGTCTTCCCTCCGGGGATTCCCATTTGAGTTACCCAGCGATCTTCGCGGCAATCGGGTGTTGACAGGGCCTTCCAGCAACAAATCTAGCAGCCTACCTCTGAATTAATTTGATCTGCTCCTTGAATCTGACCTGATGGAGATCCGAAACACTCGAGCAGTATTCAACAATGGGTCACACTAATGTTATATATGAGGTCTCGTATAGAGGTTACCCACACTTCTCTGAAATTCTGCCAATAGACCGAAGTGGACCATTCACCGTCCCCACTACAATCTTTACACGCTCGCTCCGTTTCATATCGCTTTTGGGGTATTTAATCGACGAGACTGTGCCAAGCAGGATATTATACGTAACATTGTATTGGAATATTAAGGGATTGTTTTTCCTACTGATCTGCTTTAAGATAACTTTATTCTTCATTTACAGCTAGCTGCCATTCATCACACTAACTAGAAATTTTGACTAAGGAATTTTGTATCCTCCTACATCCCACAATGACACGTTCCGAGACACCACAGAATCGGCAGTAAAAGTCGCAGACTGCTGCTCATCCTGTCCGCCAGATCTTTTATATATGCAGAGAATAAGAGCGGCCCTTTCACACTTGTCTGGAGCGTTACCGATGATTAACTGTCTCTCTGATGAATACTTGCTGTCGAGGACAACGTACTGTGGTCAATTACTTTAGGAGTATTCAAGCCACTCACATATCTGTGAACCTACTCCGTATGCCCCTACCTTGGTTAACAGATTGCAGTGGGAAATTACGTGGGTGGAGCATCATGCATTTATATCAGAAAAGGAACACAGTTCAAATCAAGACACGACCTCATTACCATAAGTGAAGACAAACACTGTGAAATATCAGCTATTGAATTAACAGGGCTTGATATCACCAAGAAATTAATCTTTCTGTGTGTTTTTAGATCTCCCAGTGGTAGTGTGGACATACTTTTCATTAAGTTAATAGAAGATCTACATAAAGTCTCAAGTACAAAAGTCTACATAATTCTGTGTAGGGACATTAACATCCACACTAGCATCATAAATGAATCCAGAAGCACCTTCATAAACATCCTACAAAGTTTTATCATGTCCCTATTGGTCAATAATGCAGCAAGGGCTACCACAAGGACTTCATCAGTAATTGACCATGTGGCCACAAATATGGAAAGGGAAAACTGTGATGTAGCTGTAAAAGATCTCGGACTATAAAACCACCTCTGTCAAATAACAACAGTAAAGTCAGGCATCGAATCATTCCCTAAACTGCAAGCTTACAAATGACATCTATCAGATATCAAAATAAAAGATTTTTCAAAAGAACTAGGAAAACTAGAACAACTAGAAAAACTAGAAGAATTAGAAAAACAAAGCTAGGATGAAGTGTATAAGGAAATCAATGTGAGTATGAAGTTCTCTAAATTCTCCACAGTGTTTAAAGTGAACTTCGAAAAGGCATTTCCAAAAGTATGCATGTCTGTATCAACATCTCACAAAAACAGATGGATAACAGCTGGCATTAAGAAGTCCTCCCAAACACTGAAACACCTCAGTTCCATGAAAAAGATTCACAATGATCCGGAATTCTTAAATTTCTATCATAGATACAAAAATATGTATAGGAAGGTGCTGATTGTGTCAAAAAAGTCATTTAATGACAATATAATATGTAATGCAGAGAATAAAAAAAGCAATCTGGGATGTTATAAAAAAAGGAAACGGGGAGAGGCAAAAAAAAAACGCAAATAACATACTGCTAAGTGAGGGGTATAAAGTAATAAATGATTCACAGCACTTAGCAAACTATGTAAACGAGCATTTTTCAACTATGCAGGGAAGTTACAGCAAAAAATCCCCCAAACAAATATAACTCCTATAAATAATGTTGCACTAAATACAATGATGCTATTTCCAACCACAGAGAATGAAGTCGGTAAAACAATTCAAAAACTAAAAAACAGTCATTATGCTTAGATGAAGTACCAATGTGTGTACTGAAACAATGCATAGGGATTATACAAGGCCCCTTAACAAATATAATAAATGAATCCTTCACATCAGGGACATTTCCAGAGCAGTTAAGACAGGCAAGAGTTGTACCTTTTCTTAAGAAAGGTAATGCAGAAGACATAGAAAATTACTGGCCCATTTCCCTACTGTCAGCATTCTCAAAAATAATACAAGCAATTATGAAAGACAGATTAAATTATTACCTGAATAAATACAATATTTTAAGCGAATCACAGTTTGGTTTCCGAAGTAGCAAAAATATGGAATCAGCCATAGTAGATTTCACAAAAGTTGTACTTCATGTTCTTGATAAAGATGAGTGTCACTGGCATATTTTTGGATCTTTCTAAGGCGTTTGATACAGTCGACCACAAGGTTCTCTTAAGAAAATTAAAAGCATTAGGAATAAAAGGGGTAGCTAATGACTGGATTCGATCATGCCTAACAGATAGGGTACAAAGAGTAGAGATAACACATACTTCACACAGATCTAAACATTTAGTAAAACACTTATCAGAACCAAAATACATTAATACAGAGGTTCCGCAAGGTAGCATATTAGGACGAATACTGTTCCTGATATACATCAATGACATTCCAAGTAGTGTTACTCATGGTGAAAAAATCCTCTTCGCTGATGACAGCAGTATTATAGTGACCGAGAAAACAAGAGAACTCCTTGCCGAGAAAGCAAATGTAACTCTCAAGGAAGTTTACGATTGGTCAATAAGTAATAAATTGAAAATAAAGAAACCTAATGCCATGAATTTCAGTTTGAAGAGGAAAAATGACAATGTTAAATTAAATGTAGATGCCACCTCTATAGACTGTGCAACAAACGCAGAATTTCTAGGAATGAATATTGATTCTCAGTTGAAGTGGTGTGTACACACAAAGGTACTTGCAAACAGAATGTCATCAGCATGTTATGCCCCGAGAATCCTATCATCAGTGTGTAACATGCAGTGTCTTTTAGTTACATATTATTCATATGTACACTCAGTTCTATTCTATTTTTGGGGAACAAATGCACAAAATATGAACACAGTTTTCAGACTCCAGAAAAGAGCCATAAGAATAATAACCAAAAATACTATTCGAGCTCATTGTAAAGATCTGTCAAGAGCATTGGGGATTTTAACTGCTACATGCGAATACATTTACCAGTCAGTTGTACACACCAAAAATAACATTGATAATTACTGTACAGACAGCTCTGTCCATGACCATGCAACAAGAGATATACTCAACTGACATTTACCAAGAAAAAATAAACATAAAACTCAATACAACATTTTCTACCAGGGAATAAAACTGTACAATAAATTACGCAAAGAGAATAAAGAAATTGTAAAATCACACTTATTTAAAAAAGCAGCTAAAAAGTACCTGTTATGCAATACATTTTATACATTGAAGGATTACTTAGCTAAAACAGAGTACATATTTGATAAAAAGTGTTATACAAGTAAATAATAATAATAATAATGATTTTAAAATAGCCAATATTCCGCATAACACCTTCACTTTGTTTTTTCCCTTCTTCTTTTCCTTTCTAGAAATACTTAGCCCCAAACTATGCATGCCATAATACTAACACCTCTTCCTCTTTCTGAGCTCAATATTTCACTCATTATGGAGAGATGCTGACTCAGTTCTTCAGGATAACAAGGTGAAGTTGCGGTACAGGAAATAATGGCCCAGGAATCACCAGTGTGTGTGTGTGTGTGTGTGTGTGTGTGTGTGTGTGTGTGTGTGTGTGTGTGTGTGCGTGTGCGTGTGCGTGTGTGTGTGGTGAGTGAAGTGTTATGAAACAATGTGTGTGTAGGGTGTGCAGCGACTGATAGTGAGAGATGAGTGAACAATGTGGCATTACATTATTTAATAAGTTATTTGTAAAAAAGTATTGTATACCAGGAGTAAATCTAGCGATTGTCTCTAGCTAGATGTCTGTAAATATATGTGTAAAAGAATTAGCTTATTTTAAATTGATCGAAATTTTTAAATACTTTGACATGTCCTACCTACATCCTTGTAAGAAGAGATCTACGGATGAATAAAGCTACTACTACTACTACGCCAAACGCTTTTCGGAAAGCTAGGGATACAGACTCTGCCTGTTACCCTTCATCCATCAAGGAAAGGAAATTCCTACCAATGTGGTGTGTTTATATGTTTACTGCTTTTTTTGGTAAAGCAAAACTTCAGTTCCCATATTTCAAACAACTTTCGGGAATTCAGCCAGGTAATACGAGTATTTACAGCGACCGCAGATATTTCGGCATGAGCGCACCCCGCCAGTTTCAAAGTACACAAGGTCTCACAAGACAAGCTGATAGGCCGTCGTCGATGTATAAAACTTCCTCCTAATGTTTCCTCTGCGACTGCGAGAGACGTCTTCAGAGGTAAAACTGCGAACTGCAACCGGAGCTCGAGGGAGCGCCGAATACATGGGCAGTGTAAAGGGCACCACAGTCCATCATGTGACGTCAGCTACGAGGTAATCTCTGGTAGTACCAACGCTCTAGATTTGAAAGTAGTCGATTTTCGTCTTTACGCTGCAATATTCTCATCAAAATTTTATCTAATTGACCATCTTCCCCTTTATGTTAAAATTAGTACTTTGTTAGCAAATCACAATAGCCTGTCTATACATTCGGGCAGGATAATGCGATGTTTTCGATATGACACTCGTCCCGGAGAATTTTATTTATTTCATTCTTTAAGCACTATTGAGAGAATTCAGAGAACCGGAATTCGAAGCTGACTTCAGAACGATTCTGCTCCCGCCAGAATACATTGTGCGTAAGGACAAAGAAGATGAGGTACGAGAAATTAGGGCTCATACGTAGGCATACAGACAATCGTTTTTCCCTCGCTCTATTTGCGAGTGGAAAGGATAGGAAATGACAATTAGTTGTACGGGGTACCATCCGCCACGCACCGTAACGTGGCTTTCTGAGTAGCTATAGATGAAGATGCAGATGTAGATGTAGATCGCCCTCTTGGTGTAGATGTTCCGCAACGGCCGATTTATCCGTATTTCTAGGCGGCAGTTCCTCTTGTGTTCAACCATACGGATTTTAACCACCCAATAGAAGAGGAGTCATGGACGGTACTCCTTTTCTTTGGAATAGTGATATTTTTTGTAGTTTTGTCTTCACACATTACTCATGTATTTCCTATAACAGTTCGTGTCACTTTCTCCATCAGTTAATGATTGGAAAATAACATAAATATCACAAAATTATCGCTCATTTGAGTTCGATTTTTCATACAGTACTACCTTTGTATGCATTCCTCTAATCGTATCTAATTAATCCATAATTTTTAAACGAGATAATTATCGAAACAGAGTAACTGCAACACCGTCGAAGTACATAAACACGCTTCATCGCCTGCACATCTCAGTATATTTGAACTAGTTGTTTAAAATATCGATGAAAGTGTGCTTAACTGCACAAGCGTGCACACACGCCAATAATGAAACTCATATCACAATATGTACCTTAGCCTGTCATAAATATAAACTAACAAACAAGAAATAAGGAAAAAACTAGATACTGTTGCTGTAAAACATTCAATTTAGAAGCTATGCAGCAAAAACCGTCTCATAATTTTGCAATTACTCCGGTCATCCCTTCACAGCACCACATACTGTGTCAGTTTTGTTTCATTTACATACTACCGTCGAGTACTACAATTTCAAAGATTTTGTCGTGTAAGGTTGATCACTTTCTTTAGTAATTGAATGTATTGACAAAAATATGTCACTGAATCAAAGACTGCCGGATAGTGCGAAATATGTATGTATTGTGTTCAGAAATTAATCTACCATCATGAGTAGTTAAACAAAGCTTTGATTTATCTAGCTATTATCTGTTGTATGACTGTTCATAACCAAATATTCAATTTGTAAACGAAGCCTGACTAAAAGTAAGTAACAGGCTCTGTCACAGTAACACATAATTACGTGAAACTGATCAGCCGAAAATGAATAAACATAGCTTATGTGACCGAACAACAAACAGTAGGTAACCACTCATCAAATCCTACCAAAATTATATAGTACGGAAAAGTTCAGCTTATAGCCAAACAATATGCAATGACTATGGTTCCTTTCGATCGTAACTAAGAAACGTGGATTCGAAAATAACCTATCAATAAAATATGTCATCAGAGGTATTGAATCATATCATAGTTCACAGACGATATTGCATGTACTATTGAAAAACGTGGTAATCCTCATTACTCTATACTTGTCAAAATATCTCGACGTTCTATGAATATACACACTGAAAAGTCAGCCACAGCAGTGCTGGGGAACTGTACATGTTTGGCTATTCGCATACTGATTAATCGTAGAAGAGACGAAGGGACATCTAGGCAACAGGTGACGATAAGATGGCGTCATACAAAGCGTGCATCTAATCTTACGTACGAGAATAAATACATGGCTTGGGACAGCAAACGTAAGTTGGTTGAAAAATGTGAGGAATTAGTTGTGGGACATTGTGAAATATTCCAGTTTCAGCCTCCATACTTTCATAAAGTTCCGATTAGCGGCGGCGCTCTACGTAGCCTTCAAAATGGCATCTATAACGGACGTACGTCTCAAGCAGATAGCTATCATTGAGTTTCTTTTGGCGGAAAACCATAGCATCACAGATATTCATGGGCGCTTGCAGAATGTCTACGGAGATCTGGCAGTGAATAAAAGCATGGTGAGTCGTTGGGTGAGGCGACTGTCATTATCGCAACAATGTGGTACAAACCTGTCTGATTTCCAGTGTGCCTTCCGGCCGCACACAACTTGACTTCTCCAATATTGGAACGTGCGGACACTCTCATTCGAGGTGATCGACAGATGCAAACGATCTTCTTCTTCTCCATGACAAGGCAAGGCATAACACAAGTCTTTGAACGCGGGAGAAGCTCACAAAACTTCATTTGGCTGTTCTTCCTCATTCACCTCGGAGCCTGAACCTCGCACCTTCCGTCTTCCATCTCTTTGCCCCAATGGAAGATGCACTCTGTAGAAAGCAGTACATGGATGATAGAGAGGTTATTGATGTAGCAAGACTTTGGCTCTGACGTCGACCAGTAGAGTAGCAACATGCCGGTAGACAGGCCCTCCTAGTAAGGCGGCGAATGGCTGTCTCACTGATCGGAGATTATGTTGAAAAATAGGATTTTGTAACCAAAAGAGTAGGGAATAATAAGATGTACTGGCATCCTGAATAAAAACAAGCTGCTTTCAGAAAATAAGTGTTGTGTTACTTTAAATTGATCAGATAAATAATACAAACCACTTGGTCTTCTCAGCACACGTGATATGACTCGAAGTTCTCGCGAAGCCGAGAACCACATGTTTTCTGTATTTGTCTTCCGACTTACTTTAAGTGCACGAGAAGATGATAAGATTGAGTGCATACTCCATCGGATTGAGTAAACACGACCTGACCACGTAATTAGCTTCAAGATTACGAGACACTAGCTATCTCTGAGCCTTTGTAACGTGTCGTGCGCTTAGTGTGGATGTTGATGACTACGTTTCTTCTACTGTTCACAGTAGCGCTATACTTTTCTGTGGGATTGAGGTCAGGTTATTTATCTGGCCAGTCGTGGTCCGAAATGGTACCCGAGGGTTCGTCAATTCGGGAGCGTAAGGGAGCAGTCCTTTGAACTTGGCTATCTTCTTAGAAAGAAAGGAGTGTCAATAGAGACGGGTCGTCACCGAGAATATTGACATAAACATCCTAGTTCACGTCCACTGTAAACTGAATAAGTGATCCCAAGTCATGGTATGAAAAACATCCCGAAACGTTACAAAACCACAACGGGCCTGTACAACATCCTCCGCAGACTGCACGTTGAACTGCTCATTGGGCCGTGGGTGCTTGCGACGCCTTGAATCATTTGAAAAGTGGCAGAACTGTCACTTGTCGGACCACTTCGCACGCGTTCAGTCAGCTACCGTCCAACATTTGTATTGTTTGGCCCATTACTGACACGGAGCTTTATGTGCTACTGTAATTAACTGTGTTTTGCGAGGTATCCGGCTCAAGATGCCCCTGCATGCAGTTCGCTCGACTATGTTCGCTCGGAAGCTGTTTCATATTCACCTGCGTTCATTGACTGTAGCAATTCCTATCGCATTTCAAATCTTGAACCTCTTTTGGAAGCGAGTTTCATCAGCATTACTTTTGTGATTCAGTTCCCAAATCAGTAAAACGATCCCTTATAGGATCACTTTCTGTCTGTCTGTTCAACTGTTAGAAACACTCTTCCTCGGTAATGAGTGGACGTATGATGTTTTTATTTCATGTACTAAGGTGTACAGTTCCCTTAGTGGAGTAAAAAAGTTAAGGATCTAAGTCAATGTAGTCAAAAGATACGGCCATTTCTGTGAGGGAGGGTCACTGGAGGGAGTTGGTGCCACATTTGCAAGTGCAAGTCACCTAATTACCGTAAATTCCGGGGAGGGGGCAATGAGCACTGACGCCACGTTGAATCTCATCCCAGATGTATTCGATCGGATTCAGATCTGGTGATTTGAGGATCCGGTACATCAACTGGAAGTCGCCACTTCTTTCCTCGAGTGCTCCATCACACTCGTAGCCTTGTGGCATGAGGCATTATCTTGTTGAAAAATGGTCATCATGAAGGAGTTCACGAGGTCTACAACCAGTGTACGATACTGCTTGGCCGTCATGGTGCCTTGCATGAGCGCCACTGGACACATGGACGCCCACGTGAATATTCACCAGAACATAATGGAGCCGCTGCCAGCATGTATCTGTCCCGCGATGCAGGTGTCAAGGAGGTGACGACAGATTAGCGCCTTTCCATCAGCGAGAAGAAAACGGTATCGGAATTCATCAGACTATGCAACGCACGGCCACTGCACCTATGTCCAGCGCATATGGTCACGTGCCCACTTCAGTCGCAGTTGCCGATGGCGTGGTGTTAACATTGGTACCCGCATAGGTCGCTGTTATGACGGGTGGCCGCACAACACGACGACGTCTGGACGTGGTTTCACCTTAGTTTCGATACATGGTGAAGACGGTAACCGCAGCACTCCTCGAACACCCGACAAGTCGTGAAGTTTCAGAAATGCTCGTTCCGAGCCTCCAGGCTATCACAATCTGTCCTCTGTCAGATAGATCACGAGCCTTCCCCATTCTACACACAGATAGCACGCTCACTGGTACTACATGCACCGTGCGTGTGTCTGACAGTAGTCATTCCTTGCCAGATGACACGGCTATCACCTGGACTGGTTAATATCTATAGTAGGTCGGCGGTCATAGTGTTCTGGTTTATCAGTGTATTTTGATGCTCGAAAACACAGAAACTTCCTAGCAGAACAAAACTTCCTGAAGGTTTCGCAAGAGAGCTTTTTTGAAGTTTGGAAGGTAGGAGTCAAGGTACAGACAGGATTGAAGCTATGAGGACGGATTGTGAGTTGCGCTTGGGTAGCTCAGCCGCACTTGCGCGTGAAAAGCAAAGGTCCAGAGTTCGAGTCTCGGTCAGGCAGTCAATTTTAATGCGCGAGGACGTTTCAAATAACGGTACCTTCTGAGGGCGGGAGCGGTCCAGACGTGTACGAACCGCTCAGTAGATGGTGGAAACTCTCGTACTGGTTTGTGAACATACTGTCCGATCTTGAATTTTTTGGTATGTGATGCACATTTTTGCCCATCTACGGTAATCTTTCGTATTGCTAGGGGACACAAAACGATGAGTCAGCACTTTTACAATACTTTCTGCACTGAGGTGAGCCAGCCTGTGATGCTATCGAATGTCGTATGCCGCAGCTTTTGAGGAACAAAATGTCGAGTTTTGTCACCCCAAATGCTAACCTTCGTCTCCGCCGGCCTCACTTGCTGTAACGTCCTGCCTGTACTCTCGTAGTTGGGGACCTGTGGCCTGTCAGCTGCAAATGCTCATAATCAGATCTCTGCATGATGGGATTGACACTTGATCAGAAAGCTTACACTACTTTTCTGCTCCCTTTATATAACGAAAATCAGTCGTGGACTGGTCAATGAACTCTAGTTTTCGGGCTTGTCGTGGAGAGTAGTTGTCATTAGATTTATTGAATGCAAATGTAATAGGACTGTGGTCCGCATAAATAGTGAATGCTCTTGTCTCGATATACAGACGAAAATACTTTACGGTTTCGTACATTACCAGAAGTTCTCTGTCATCTGACGATGAGACCTGAGTTGTTGTGATTGGCAAGAAATCCAGAGGCTGCCTGTTGTCTTGCATCTACCACTAAAGTCAGCAATGCATGCAGTAACATTTGGTCCAAGAGAATCGCTTTCTTGAGATCTGAGATCTGCTTTCACTTTGTGAAACGCCTTTTGCATGTCTTGGGTCCACATCAGGGGTCGCTTGCCAGTAGTTTTTTTTTTTTTTTTTTTTCTTTTTTTTTTTTGCAGACTGTGCCGCTGTCGGTGGTGTCTGACCGTCGGCTGCCCGTGGCACGAGTCGACGGTAGAAAGTTACTGCTCACAAAAGTCTTTTAAGTTCTCGTCGAGGTATTTCTTCGACAATGGGTATTTTCCCGGGCAGGAGGCATATTCTGTCTGCCGACACTGTGTGACCCAAGAAATGTCACCTGCTACTGTTGGTAGGTACATATCTTCTCGTCGATAACTATTCCATATTGCTTAATTCTTTCGATAACGGACCTGAGATATTATTCATGCAACGCTTTTCTCTCAGTACGCCAATATATCATCTAGGTACGCGAAACAACACTTGAAACCCCGCAGTACGTCATCTACAAACCTCTGCCGCGTCTGTGTCACGTTTCTAAGGCCGAAAGGCATTCGAACGTACTCGGACAACCCGGAAGGTGTTGCAAATGCCTTCATCGGTATATCCACCTCCGCGACTGCTATCTGATAATATGCCTTGTTACAGTCAATCATGACACAAACTTTCGATTCTCGGAGGACGTTAGTAAAATACTTGAAACTCGGTACAAAATAACGGCCTGGAACTGTATGGACGTTTAACCACAAGGTTTCTAAGTACCATCCTCTTTCACTCAGTGTAACGGAGATGCCAAGAGCTACCGGAACTAAGTAGCACACCTCCTTTTAACAAACCATCGAATTCGGCCTTTGCTGCTATTAAACGATCTAGGGCTACCCCTCTTGGTCGTGGTGATACTGGCTGATCGGGCGTGCTTCTAATGTGGTGCACTGTGTGATGTCACACCGTTGGCTGAGGTGTCCTTGTGCTGCTTCTTTCGCCCCGTGCCACCTCTGTGTGCATGCAGCCTACGGTGCGACGTATGTCTCGTCCAATCGTACCTATGACGACTTCATCATCTGTAGCAAATGTGTATCTCGATTCTCGTATTACACAGGAAGTCGGCGCCTAATGTGGCTTCTGACACTTGTGCTAGCAAAAACGTTCCAGTGGCAACTCTGTCTAAATCTAAATCCACCTCCATTTCGTATTTGCCATAAGTAGTTAGAGGTGACACATTTGCCTTAATGAGGTGCGCCTGTGAGGTTGTGGTGGTTTTCTGATGATTCTTGAACGGCAGTGCACTGACATCTGGCTCCTAGTCAGTCAGACAGTAACGACACGACATCACGTCTTTAACATACAACATCTGTGAAGAGGTGGATAATGTTGACAAGTTGCTCACCATCCTGGATCCCTCGCCGTGCTCACCTCCCTGCTGAAGGCGGTGCCGTTAGTTCTCGGGGCCAGCATCAAGTACTGACGGCCGCTGTCGCCATTTGGGTATGCACACGGTCTAGTATATCTCGTCGCCTTGTCGCCGAACCGCCGGTGGCACTAACAAATCTTCTCCTTCTGGTTGCCGCCGTTAGTACTGTGGTTATCTTTCTTTTGGCCAGGTGAGCTCTTCCTGTATGTAACAACTGTGACATTTGTCATTGTAACACCTCAACGTGACTCGTAAATTCATACAGCTGTCAGGCCCAAATCCCCAAGTTGGCTCTTGGATAAAGCTGTGGTTTCCTGCTACGCATAGCCTTCCGCAACCAGTGTCATACACGCAGGATGAGTATTGTCCACAGTCGCGTAAACTTTGTCTGCTGCTATCTTTATCAATGTCTGGATATCGTCTTTGGCTCAGGTAACTACCGCCGCCTTGACTGCACAGGGCATCTGTGCCAGCCAAATGTACCACAGTGTCAGTTCTAGTAAATCTTGTTCTCTGACGATGCCCAGTAGGTGTCTTCAGTATTCAGAGGGGTGCTGTCTTCCATCTTTTCATTTTTCAACATCTGTTGTATGCGTTGTTAAAGTCTTTCAGACATTCTGTCGATCAATAACGTTTTTAAAAATGTATACTGTCATTCCGTCGTTGGCAGAAGTATTATGCCCGCGGCTGTAGTACACACATCAGAAAAAGTTTTGCATCACTCCGGTTCCCAGAACTCCTGAAGATAGACGTTCACTGTCGATATCGTATCACAGACACAGTTCCTTTGACTGTTCAGATATGTCACTAAATCCGTCCAAAGATGTAAACAACCATGCACGAGCAGCTCCTATTAGACGAAGGGGGTCCGACAGCCTATCAGTCCCAGTCGTCCCACCAGGAAGGTGGTAAACTGCTTGTGTTGTCTGTAGTTCAACCATGCCTAAACGGACAATACCGCGGTTCTATCGCGTCCGCATTATTACTGTGTTCCAGGAACGGCCCTCAACAAGGGAAGTGTCCAGGCGTCTCGGAGTGAATCAAAGCGAGGAGATACAGAGAGACAGGAACTGTGGATGGCATGACTCGCTCAGGGAGCCCGAGATCTGCTACAGCATTGGATGGCCGCTACCTACTGATTATGCCTCGCAGGAACCCCGACAGCAACCCCACCACATCGAATAATGCCTTACGTGCAGCCACAGGACATCGTGTTACGACTCAAGCTGTGCGCAATAGCCTTCGTGTTGTGCAACTTCACTCCGACGTCCACGACGAGGGCCATCTTTGCAACCACGACACCATGCAGTGCGGTACAGATGGGCCCAACAACATGCCAAATGCACAGCTCAGGATTGGAAGCACGTTATCTTCACCGATGAGTGTCGCATATGCCTACAACCAGACAATCGTTAGAGACGTGTTTGCAGGCAACCCGGTCAGGCTAAACGCCTTAGACACACTGTGCAGCGAGTGCAGTAAGGTGGAGGTTCTCTGGTATTTTGAGGTGGCATGATGTGGGGCCGACGTACGCCGCTAGTTTTCATGGAAGGCGCCGTAACGGCTGTACGATACGTGAATGCCACCCACCGACCGAGAGTCCAGCCATATTGCCAGCATATTGGCGAGGCATTCGTCTTCATGGACGACAATTCGCGCCCGCATTGTACACGTCGTGTGAATTAATTCCTTCAGGATAACGACACTTCTCGACTAGAGTGGCCAGCGTGTTCTCCAGACGTGAACACTATCTAACATGCCTGGGATAGGTTAAAAAGGGTTGTTTATGGACGACGTGACCTACCAATCACTCTGAGGGATCTACGCCGAATCGCTGTTGAGGAGTGGGAAAATCTGGACCAACAGTGCCGTGAAGAACTTGTGGATAGTATGCCACGACGATTACAGGCATGCATCAATGCAAGAGGATGTGCTACTGGGTATTAGAGGTACCGGTGCGTACAATAATCTGGACCACCACCTCTGAAGGTGTCGCCGTATGGTGGTACATCATGTAGTGTGTGGTTTTCATGAGCAAGGAAAAGGGCGGTAATGATTATGTTGATCCCTATTCCAATATTCTGTACAGGTTCCGGAACTCGTGGAACCGAAGTGATGCAAAAATTTTTTGTGTGTGCAGCAGCTTTGGCGTCTAATACGTTTACGGCGATCACAAACCCCGAGTGTCTATCAGTTATTTCATTTTGCTCCAAGGTTCTGGTTTTTCTGGCAGGAACTGCGGTGTTCGTACTTTCATCTGTGACTGGCTAGTTTCTGCACATGTGCCACTAATTGCCGTCCGTGGACTCATAGCTGGACTATTTGGCTCTTCTCTTGCTGGTGGCAGCTGCCTTGTTTGTCTTTGTAGCACGTCTTGAATGCCTACAAACTGTTCTTGCCTATAAATTTACGTTGTACTCGGATCCGACGATATCGATCGACTCTGTGTTTTCCTATGCGTATTTCCACTTGCTTGCGGGGCCACCACTTCATAGCGCTGCTCAATATACACTCCTGGAAATTGAAATAAGAACACCGTGAATTCATTGTCCCAGGAAGGGGAAACTTTATTGACACATTCCTGGGGTCAGATACATCACATGATCACACTGACAGAACCACAGGCACATAGACACAGGCAACAGAGCATGCACAATGTCGGCACTAGTACAGTGTATATCCACCTTTCGCAGCAATGCAGGCTGCTATTCTCCTATGGAGACGATCGTAGAGATGCTGGATGTAGTCCTGTGGAACGGCTTGCCATGCCATTTCCACCTGGCGCCTCAGTTGGACCAGCGTTCGTGCTGGACGTGCAGACCGCGTGAGACGACGCTTCATCCAGTCCCAAACATGCTCAATGGGGGACAGATCCGGAGATCTTGCTGGCCAGGGTAGTTGACTTACACCTTCTAGAGCACGTTGGGTGGCATGGGATACATGCGGACGTGCATTGTCCTGTTGGAACAGCAAGTTCCCTTGCCGGTCTAGGAATGGTAGAACGATGGGTTCGATGACGGTTTGGATGTACCGTGCACTATTCAGTGTCCCCTCGACGATCACCAGTGGTGTACGGCCAGTGTAGGAGATCGCTCCCCACACCATGATGCCGGGTGTTGGCTCTGTGTGCCTCGGTCGTATGCAGTCCTGATTGTGGCGCTCACCTGCACGGCGCCAAACACGCATACGACCATCATTGGCACCAAGGCAGAAGCGACTCTCATCGCTGAAGACGACACGTCTCCATTCGTCCCTCCATTCACGCCTGTCGCGACACCACTGGAGGCGGGCTGCACGATGTTGGGGCGTGAGCGGAAGACGGCCTAACGGTGTGCGGGACCGTAGCCCAGCTTCATGGAGACGGTTGCGAATAGTCCTCGCCGATACCCCAGGAGCAACAGTGTCCCTAATTTGCTGGGAAGTGGCGGTGCGGTCCCCTACGGCACTGCGTAGGATCCTACGGTCTTGGCGTGCATCCGTCCGTCGCTGCGGTCCGGTCCCAGGTCGACGGGCACGTGCACCTTCCGCCGACCACTGGCGACAACATCGATGTACTGTGGAGACCTCACGCCCCACGTGTTGAGCAATTCGGCGGTACGTCCACCCGGCCTCCCGCATGCCCACTATACGCCCTCGCTCAAAGTCCCTCAGCTGCACATACGGTTCACGTCCACGCTGTCGCGGCATGCTACCAGTGTTAAAGACTGCGATGGAGCTCCGTATGCCACGGCAAACTGGCTGACACTGACGGTGGCGGTGCACAAATGCTGCGCAGCTAGCGCCATTCGACGGCCAACACCGCGGTTCCTGGTGTGTCCGCTGTGCCGTGCGTGTGATCATTGCTTGTACAGCCCTCTCGCAGTGTCCGGAGCAAGTATGGTGGGTCTGACACACCGGTGTCAATGTGTTCTTTTTTCCATTTCCAGGAGTGTATATATAATTAATTTCGAAAAAATACTGTTTCAGAGAAACTGTAACTTTATTCGCAAAGGTTAAATGGGTTCCATTCAGCGAGCGAAGGATTAAGAAAAAAAAAGAAAAGAAAAGAAAAAAAACGAAAATATCAAAAAATTAACAGTAATCTGTTTTCTCTCACGGAATAAACAATGCGCACTGTGTGCTCAGTCTAGCGACGGAGATTTCCGCAAGTTTCTTCTTCCCCGGTTCTGCTTCACTTTATACATCTTTTACCAAATACATCAAAACGGCAAAGATCTGTTGTAAAGTCTCTTGTCGAGTTGTGAGAGTGTTACCTAAGTTTTCTAAATTGGTCCGCTGAGCGCAGTAATTATCATCTTTGCCAAAATATCATGGAACATATCTGTGATCTTGTTTGAACTTTTTGAACCAACTAGGCTCTCTTGATATAGAATATAATGATCTCTTGTTCTGATAATCGTTACGAAAGATACAGTAATCGCATGTTGTGATAAACATTATATTACGTGATTTCTGCTTTCATACGAGTATATCGTGAGAGCTTCCTCAGATCCCGTGAGAACGAGTAAGTTAGTTACGAAACGTAGCAATTTTCAGTACTGTATGAATGAGATACGGAATTAAATATCTCTCTCTGGTTAATAATTATTAAAGTAGGTACTGGTCATTATCTTGTCTGGTGTGAATTTTAGCAATAAACTCCAGATTTCACAATAATTAGCGACATAGTTAGAACCTCCACTTCGAATTTTCTTCTGATTTTTAGTCCGATATCCGTGGTCATAGTATTACTCAACACAGAGACACCTATTCGATTACTTTCAACGCTAGACAACACGTACAATAAGCAGAGGGTTACTTTATTAGATCACGTCCAATTCTATACACATTTGGGAGCAACAATTGCTCACAATCGAAAACCATGGTTTTCTTGATGAATCACAGTATGGAGGAAAAGTACACAAGAGTGATCAAATCCATTACTAGAGCCATAGTATACACAGAGACTGACTCGATATTTAGAATCGCAGAGCTGTTACACACGGTTCTCATTACATCTGACTTCAAGGCTACTATGTCGTTATTCCATTGTGCCTTATATCGATGCACAGAAGAGAAATTCTCATCCGAAAGAAACATTAATCTGGATTCCAATCACCATGAAACTAGAACGTATAGCTACACTTTTGCTGACTTTTGATCTGGTTTAGATGGATATAGTTACACTCCTGGAAATGGAAAAAAGAACACATTGACACCGGTGTGTCAGACCCACCATACTTGCTCCGGACACTGCGAGAGGGCTGTACAAGCAATGATCACACGCACGGCACAGCGGACACACCAGGAACCGCGGTGTTGGCCGTCGAATGGCGCTAGCTGCGCAGCATTTGTGCACCGCCGCCGTCAGTGTCAGCCAGTTTGCCGTGGCATACGGAGCTCCATCGCAGTCTTTGACACTGGTAGCATGCCGCGACAGCGTGAACGTGAACCGTATGTGCAGTTGACGGACTTTGAGCGAGGGCGTATAGTGGGCATGCGGGAGGCCGGGTGGACGTACCGCCGAATTGCTCAACCGTGGGGCGTGAGGTCTCCACAGTACATCGATGTTGTCGCCAGTGGTCGGCGGAAGGTGCACGTGCCCGTCGACCTGGGACCGGACCGCAGCGACGCACGGATGCACGCCAAGACCGTAGGATCCTACGCAGTGCCGTAGGGGACCGCACCGCCACTTCCCAGCAAATTAGGGACACTGTTGCTCCTGGGGTATCGGCGAGGACCATTCTCCATGAAGCTGGGCTACGGTCCCGCACACCGTTAGGCCGTCTTCCGCTCACGCCCCAACATCGTGCAGCCCGCCTCCAGTGGTGTCGCGACAGGCGTGAATGGAGGGACGAATGGAGATGTGTCGTCTTCAGCGATGAGAGTCGCTTCTGCCTTGGTGCCAATGATGGTCGTATGCGTGTTTGGCGCCGTGCAGGTGAGCGCTACAATCAGGACTGCATACGACCGAGGCACACAGGGCCAACACCCGGCATCATGGTGTGGGGAGCGATCTCCTACACTGGCCGTACACCACTGGTGATCGTCGAGGGGACACTGAATAGTGCACGGTACATCCAAACCGTCATCGAACCCATCGTTCTACCATTCCTAGACCGGCAAGGGAACTTGCTGTTCCAACAGGACAATGCACGTCCGCATGTATCCCGTGCCACCCAACGTGCTCTAGAAGGTGTAAGTCAACTACCCTGGCCAGCAAGATCTCCGGATCTGTCCCCCATTGAGCATATCTGGGACTGGATGAAGCGTCGTCTCACGCGGTCTGCACGTCCAGCACGAACGCTGGTCCAACTGAGGCGCCAGGTGGAAATGGCATGGCAAGCCGTTCCACAGGACTACATCCAGCATCTCTACGATCGTCTCCATGGGAGAATAGCAGCCTGCATTGCTGCGAAAGGTGGATATACACTGTACTAGTGCCGACATTGTGCATGCTCTGTTGCCTGTGTCTATGTGCCTGTGGTTCTGTCAGTGTGATCATGTGATGTATCTGACCCCAGGAATGTGTCAATAAAGTTTCCCCTTCCTGGGACAATGAATTCACGGTGTTCTTATTTCAATTTCCAGGAGTGTATTAGAAGTCCGTAAGGCACATACTAGGAGATGCGTTAGTGTCTGAGTCATGTACTGGAAACAACAAAGGTGAACTACGCACACCGGAAATTAATTCAGCCGAGAGTGAGACTTTTAAAAATGTCGTTATCTAGTTTGAATGCGACCTTCCGACCTTCCCAATAAACCGAAAAATGTCAACAGTGATCGGACAAAATAGAACGCACATGATATATACAAGGAAATAACGTGAATTACACAAGCAGTACAGAACGAGTACGTTGAAAGGGAAGAATTAAACGAAACGTGTTACTGATATTCATGACAATGTGCGAGCTATGAGGAGACGGTGATGATGGGGTTAGCTGACTATCTTTGCGTTTAATAACGTTCATACTCCAAAATCAAACTGAATATAATACTCTCCTTATGTACAAACTTCTACATCGTTAAGAAATTCTATTCTTATTAGAACACACTTTTTATTAACATAGCCTTCCGGATAACGTACGTGTAACGTAGCATGTGGAGCAGGTACTTCACATGTCAGCCCAACTGCAGTCAGGCTGTATTTTATTCGATGTTGCGACATCACAGGCTAAAGTTTCTTCTCTTTTGGGCTATGCAGAAAAGGACTAATAACTTTGTTAGCCGAGAATATTCTACGCAAGGAAGTGTAATCTTCCGTCTCTTGCAGAAGATTTTGCTCTGTTTTGCATCGTGCCGCAGTAAATAAGTAAAGAACAGATCTCCTGTAGTGTCGTCTCGTTGGGAGGAAATTCCAGAGAGAAGCAATTCCAGAATATCTGTCAAGGTTTCGGAACTTCCTTCAAACTTTTTACCAGCGAGTACACTCGTAAAATCGGCAACAATTGTATTTCCTACAAAGAAATGTTATCCGACCGTTGCTTCAGTGCTTCAGCAAAAATTTGTTCGGCTGTAGACTAACTTCTACGCATAGTACTGTGGGAGAATATAAAAGGAAAAAGTTCATTTTGTAGCACGAATATTTTGACGAGGAAGACGAGTTAAGGATGAATTTTCAAATATGACTAAGCTAGTATTCTCGCTTTTCATTTCATCTCTCTATGGCTCTGATTTAGGCTTTCTGATTTTGTAGAATAATAATAATATCAGGAAAAAATGCACACAGGGACTCATTAATTCTAATCACTTAAATCAAAATTCTGTTACATCTGTTCTATCAAATTATTGGAAGTGTATTCGCAGTCTAACGTATGAACGACAGTATGTTAAATGACGGTACTAATATGATAATTAAACAACAACTTCCGAAAAACCTCAGTATAAAATGCGATATTCTCGTTACTACAAAACTAACGTCATTATCGACTTCTTGTTTTATAATAATTTCAAAAAGAATTTCACTGTCTGGTATCTTTAGAGCATTTTAAGTATTGTTGTAGTTGTTAGCGCTACGAATTCTTTGAGTATGGTTACAGGATACTTCAGAGGAAGTTTTCCGAAGACAGTAGTATTGCTGTTTAAATTTTAAAAATTTGTTTCCCTCTGTCTTTTCTCATCTTCTGTAGAAGGAAATGTACTTCCTTTTTCACCTCAGAGTGTCGCAATTCAGATTTACGAATTCTCGTAGATCTTTCACTATAAGACAGGGGACGCGTGAATTGTTCAGTGTTATGAGATCTTGGCAAACTACCGCGTTATGTATTGGTGTAACGTTTCAATCTTGACCTGTCAAACTGTTAACGAACTACCTTTTTGTAAGCTAAGAAGCAGATGGAGCACTGGATGAAAACGGGCTACAGTATTCAGTGTGTCACCCAGCCTTAGGTGCTCTCTTACCCATTTACAAGGGTACATAGAAGCGTCAGTTACCCTGCTCGCTAAGTGCCGTATTATCTGCCGTGCATAGAAGTGCAGTCTGTTCTGTTTATCGTGTACTCATACGGCCCACGAAGAGAGGCAGCCGCCTTCCATTCAGTAAATGTAGCTGTATCGTCTATATCAAGTGTACCATCCAGTGAGAACCGAAACACTAGAACTCGCTGGGGCCACGGGATGGCATTACTGCTCTAGTACAGACCACTGGCACGTTGAATCAATAACGGGCGACACCTGGCTGTAGATATCAACTCCGCATTTTTTCTTTCCTATTCATTGGAGTGGTGTTGCTACATACTCGACACCCTTCGATTTGGACACGCGAAGTGGACAAACACGGTGACCTTTCTTTCTATCCACTGCCATCGGGGACCGGGTAGCATGAAGCTGTAGCTGCATCTAACATTGATCCTGATACCGAACTTTCTGCAACTACTGTGACAGCACAGAATCGTTGCCCCGGCGCTGTCGTCTTTGATGGCAATACGGATGATACCCACGTCTACTGAGGTCGATAGTAAACTTCCCCGTGAGTGGCTCTTCAGGTACCTCTTAAAACATCCGCTTTAACATAAAGCTGATCTGACAGCCTTGAACTTTCTCAACGGTGTCTGCAAACAGTTTGGTCTCGCTGTTCGACGTAGATCCTTTCTGTAAGTAGAAAAGTGGAGACAAACCACTCGTCAGATGTCTGCTGTCTATGCATTATTGAACAACAATTCCATCAATAGCCCTCCTCGTGAGACTAACTAAAGACGTTAACATAAGTCTGGTTGATTTTGAGTAATATGTTGTTCACTATATCTGTTGGCCATTGTGTCACTTTAGATGCCTAGATATATAGAATCTTTAATTTTTAAATTGTTCGTCATATAATCGGCTATCTACGACGCAATGCATCGTCAGCTGGTTGCCACAATACGAGAAATAAAACGTAAAGGACAGCATGATATTAAGTGTCCTAACACGACACCACAATAGTTCAACTTCATATACCAATTAGCTCCGCAGATGAGGAAGATGCAAAATAATGTGTGATGAGATAAAGGAAGCTATTGAGATAGTGAAGGGAGATGTAAATTTAATTCTAGTACAGGACTGGAATTCGATAGTAGGGAAAGGAATAAGAGGAAAAATAAAACATGGCACGAGGAAAACACCAAAGAGGAAGTCGCTTCATTGAATTTTGATCAAAGCATAAATTAATCATAGTTAAAGATTGGCTTACTCTTGTTGTTACATATGGGTCAAAATGAAACGAAAACGAAATTCTCCTTCTATAATGTATTTCTATTTACACGATAGCGCTCGAAACTTAATGACTATTCTTCTACACAGTCTACATAGATTTAGGCTCAAATAAAAAAGGATTTTCCCCCATGTTACACCTTCATTTGTTGCCTTGTATCCCTTGGGTCTTTATGACTTGGGTCTTTAAGAAATCACAATATGTACAAATATCAGCAGCAAAATTTTATTTCTACATGTCTGAGATACAAGCGTAATTGTTTTTTTACAACAGTGCAAGTATTTGCTTGCTAATTGTTCAATTTTCGAAAGCATTGTCGTACTATTCAGTGGCTGCGTTACGCGTCGGCCTCTCAGGAAAGTTGCTCAAGTTGTTAAAATTTTAGTTATTTACATATCGGTATCTATTTCCGTAGTAGTATTTATGCACGATCTTCTGGCAGCATTGTGAGAGTGAAGCCCATATTACACGATGCGCCTGAGGTGTACACTTAACGCAGCAGCGCCCCAAGCGTACATGTTTAGGACTGCAGACTGGTTCAGGTAGACCGGTTATGCGATACACGCGAGATATACCCGTCGCGAATTGACTAATGCGCACTTTGCAACAATAAAGCACGGAGCCCAGAGAGTCAGAGAGTACATGTGCAAAACTTCTGCCAACGTTTGTTTATTAAGTGAAAAATCGGCATTTGTTTATTGTAGGTAAATGGTTACTTATATTTTGATACTTTTATAATACTGTTGTGTTTTATTTCATATTTGTTAAGTCAGTAGCCATTTATTTGTCTGTACAACGTTATTTATTTTCAGTCATGAATTTTTGATAAGAATTTCGTAAATAATCTTTACATTTTTTATTCTGCCATCATACAAGGCAGAATAAAAAATATTTTGCCATTTATAATGATCTCACATTATATTCTCTTTCTACTACAACACTTAGAACTTAAAGTGCTGTATTTCTCAGCCTACTTAACAAATAGTATTTTTTATATCATCATGTCTGGAGGATCCTCAAGAGACAGAGACTTAGGGAGGAAATAGGAATCCAGTGTATTAACAAGACGAAGAAAGACTGAGACAGTTATATCCAATCGAGCTACGGGTTTCAGTATGATGGAATTTCTTAAGAAGCCTTCTTCAGGTGTAACTACTCCAAGGCCTATGATGAATCTCTTCTCCAAGTTTCTTTAGTTTGTGAAACATAACTAGCTTAAGGGTCTCATGAATCTGTTACCCTTTCTGATACAGCATCAGAGTAGGGTGAAATTGCTGTGATCTAAGAGCCTGAACCGAGTAAAGAGTTAAAAAGTAAAAAGATCTGTCTCAGAAAATCACGAGAAAACTGCTCACATAAAAAAGTCATTTATAGAAATAGGTCCGGGGAAATGGGTATTTCCAGTAATAGATTCATTGTGTATTGAAAACGATCCCCAACAGAACCTAAAGAAATCTGATGAAAGTTGCCCGAAAGACGCAAATGAAAGACACTTTACTCAATTTTCTAGTAGAATTAAATTTAGTAGCCCGCATCTCCTGGTCGTGCGGTAGCGTTCTCGCTTCCCACGCCCGGGTTCCCGGGTTCGATTCCCGGCGGGGTCAGGGATTTTCTCTGCCTCGTGATGGCTGGGTGTTGTGTGATGTCCTTAGGTTAGTTAGGTTTAAGTAGTTCTAAGTTCTGGGGGACTGATGACCATAGATGTTAAGTCCCATAGTGCTCAGAGCCATTTGATCCATTTTTAAATTTAGTAACGGCGAAAAGCAACATCGCACATGTTCTATTACTATATACCTCAAGATAAATCTCTTGTGTTCAAAGTAAACTTTTTTCACCTTTGCAGATGGAAAGATCTGAATAGGATATTCCAAAGACGTGATCAAAGGACACATGTAGTGTATGAGTAAATGGATGGAAATCTTCAAATGAATCAAATATGGAGAAACAATAGATAAAGAATAGGAGAGACTGATTAGGGAATCACAAAAGTATTGGTACTACTTGTTTGGAAGATTGATCGATATTATCAAATACTTACCCTCATACAAACTGAAATTTAGAGGTCACCGAGAATCCCTTAACTTGAACGATAGCGGACACAATAGAAATTTTATAGATCTATTTCAACTGTTATCCAGATATGATCTAAAACTAAAATAGCTCATGTAACGTATTAATGAAAAGCAACTTTGTCAACATTATCTAGCCATGACATCCAAAATAAATTAATGACTTTAATATCCAAATATGTTATTATTGATATTATAAACAAACAAGCAAGATATTGTGCCGTCATTCTCTATTGTACCGGGGATGTGAGCCTTGTGGAACAATAGTCAATAAGAAACTTCCTGGCAGATTAAAACTGTGTGCCCGACCGAGACTCGAACTCGGGACCTTTGCCTTTCGCGGGCAAGTGCTCTACCAACTGAGCTACCGAAGCACGACTCACGCCCGGTACTCACAGCTTTACTTCTGCCTTCGGTAGCTCAGTTGGTAGAGCACTTGCCCGCGAAAGGCAAAGGTCCCGAGTTCGAGTCTCGGTCCGGCACACAGTTTTAATCTGGCAGGAAGTTTCATATCAGCGCACACTCCGCTGCAGAGTGAAAATCTCATTCTGGAAACATCCCCCAGGCTGTGGCTAAGCCATGTCTCCGCAATATCCTTTCTTTCAGGAGTGCTAGTTCTGCAAGGTTCGCACGAGAGTTTCTGTAAAGTTTGGAAGGTGGGAGACGAGATACTGGCAGAAGTAAAGCTGTGAGACCGGGCATGAGTCGTGCTTCGGTAGCTCAAATGGTAGAGCACTTGCCCGCGAAAGGCAAAGGTCCCTAGTTCGAGTCTCGGTCGGCCACACAGTTTTAATCTGCCAGGAAGTTTCATATCAGCGCACACTCCGCTGCAGAGTGAAAATCTCATTCGGGAATAGCCAATAACATTAAGATTTTGCAGTTTCACAACTGGAGAGGTAGAGAAACATTGCGTTTGGTTTAGTGCTGTCGCAGAAACAACGGGAGACGATTTCACAAATGCCATTTTAAAGGAACTACAAAATAATGGCCTAGATATCCAACACTGTCGAGGACAGGTATTTGATAATGGGCCAATACGACTGGCATCAATAAAGATTTCAGAACAAGAATACTCAATGTTAATCTGTGGACATTCTTCAGGCCATGCAAATGCCATTATTGGAATTTGCTTTTGATATATACAGCCGAAACTTTCTAGCAGCTAAAACGTTTTTCGGCACGATCAATCAAGTTTATGTGCTCTTTAAAAAATCAAGCAAGCGTTGGGGTCTTGTAAGAACTAAATTTAAATTTAAATTTAAATTAGAACCTCTGTTTGAAATATGTTAGGAAAATGGAATCGGTGCGATAAAAGAGACGTGTTTGGAATTTAACCTTATCGAAAGATAAAAGAAAAGACAAAAGAAAAATAAAACTGATGATTGTGAAACTTTCAGCGATTGTTAAACAGTCTTGAACGATACGTTAACTTTTGAGTTTATGTTTGAAATGAGTTCACTGTTGCAATGCACGTATGATACGAGATTTTACTACGTTGAACGATATAAGTGAGCTACGACAATGTTTTCAAGTGAACTTGAATGTTGCTATTGACACTTACGCTCATTTCGTGACTGGATTCAATAAATCTGTAGTACAGGATTTGCAGCAAGCTTATTTAACACAATAACAGATACTATTATAGTCTTCTCTGAATGTCGATTCAAAATGCTCAACAAATATTTTGAACGATTTGGTTTTATTCCCGTTCCAGTTGATAGTGCTGACAACTCAGGTAGCCTCTTGGCTCAAGTGCTTCGCAAGTAGGTCTTAATCGAATTTAACTTTGGAAATCTTCTGTCTGCCGAAAATACACTGACCTGAACTGTGAGAATGATTGTGATTGTTATGTAAATATTTGGATGCGATTCTTCCACATAATTTTCTAAAATTTACTGACTAAGTTGTTATGCATCATTGACTGAGTACAGTGGATAGGATTTTAAAAGCTGGAGTTCGTCATGAAGTTATAAAGGTTGTATATCGCTATATGTTCACCTTTGCAATTTTTAATAAACAAAAACCACTGAGGATAGCACAGAGGTGCCGAAACATGTTTGGGTAACAAGGAAGAAAACCACGTTCTTCCACAAACGACTTTTCACTTCGCAAAACAACATAGTGCTCACCGCGTTTTGCGAAGTGAAAAGGCGTTCGTAGAACCGAAGTTACGCAAAAGTACATTAATTTGCACATGCAGTACCCTCAGAACGAAAAAGGAGAAGGATGAGTCACAACAAAACGTGAGTAATGAAAAACATACATGCAAAATTTTCGCCAAACCAAAATCACGTTCTTCAAATATTAAAGGTTTTGTTAACTCGCTATAAAATTTACATTCAAAGCATTTGGTTTGCAAATGACAAGCTATCAATGCAGGACGCCACACACATGGTTCTGCAATACCAAATAGTGTAAAATCACGGTAAGAACAAAAATTGTCTATTGACCTCACTTTGTTAGATCAGTTACAACCTAAAATATGTTCACTTTTTAGATGATGGCACAGATGTACCGAAATATGCTTGGGTTGCTAGAGAAAAACAGTGTTTTTGCATAAAAGGCGGAAGCTATAGTCAATAATTAGTAAGCTACGCTTGCAAAATTCAGACACAACTTATTTACAGATGAATGCGAAAATTAGTAGAAGAAGACTTTGCGGAAGATAAGTCTGAGTTCTGGAGAAATTAAGTACACACGAGGCAATACTGACCCTATGACTTATAAGATAAGTTACAGAGAGGCCAAATAAGTTCATAGAATTTGTAGAGTTGGAGAGAGCTTTTTACGATGTTGACTGCAACACACACCTTGAAATTCCTGAAGATAGCAGAGAAAAAACACAGGAATTGAAAGTTATGTGCAGCCTGTATAGAAACCAGACTGCAGTAAAAGTGAATTGTAGGGAAGCAGTACATGAGACAGGTTTGTATTCTGTCCCAGAAATTATTCAATCTGTACATTGAGTAAACAATAAAGAAAATCAAGGAGAAATTCGAAGAGGGAATTAAGATTCGGGGAGAACATAAACAGTTTGAGGTTTTGTCGACGACAAGGTAATTTCTTCAGAGACACCAAAGGGACAGTAAATGAAATGGATAAGATCTTGAAAAGACTATACAAGAATCTCACGAAGTCCGCAGCTCGTGGTCGTGCGGTAGCGTTCTTGCTTCCCGCGCCCGGGTTCCCGGGTTCGATTCCCGGCGGGGTCAGGGATTTTCTCTGCCTCGTGATGAATGGGTGTTGTGTGATGTCCTTATGTTAGTTAGGTTTAAGTACTTGTAAGTTTAGGGGACCTTAGATGTTAAGTCCCATAGTGTTCAGAGCCATTTGAACCATCTGAACCAATCTCACGAAAATTAAAACAAATATATTGGAACGTAGTCGAATTAAATCTGGTAATGCTGAAGGAATTACAATAGGAAATAACACAATGAAAGTGACATATGAGTTTTGCTATTTGGGTAGCAAAACAAGTGATAATGGTCTAAGTACATGGTATGTAATATGTAGACTGACTGTAACACGAAAAGGATTTCTGGAAAAAGAGGAGTTTCTTAACATCTATTAGGTCTACAGCTTCAATTTCATAGTTTTTTTCTCGAAGTTCGAGGTTTTGTTGTGAAAAACTCATCAAAAATTTACGATTCTAAGCGTTGGCCATCACTGGATACTACTTTCTCCCATCTTTCGAGCAGCGTACAGATCCTGGGCGTCCTTCGAGGATATCCATGAATCGATCGCATTTTGCACTTGTTCATGTGATCGGAAGTACTGGCGAGGCAGGATGTCTGCTATTGATCGAAAAGGTGGTAGAGGCAGAACTGTCTGGAGAATACGGCGGGAGGGGTAGGACTTCCCATTTCAACGTTTCCATCAATTGCTGTCGATAACGATCTCCTGTGATTGTTTCCGTCGGTATCGGTAGCATCGAAAACCTTCTGTCTTCCACTACCATGCCGTTGTTTGACCTCAAACGCACCGTTCTTGAAGCATTGAAAGCATTCTGTACACGTTCTCTCACTAAAAGATGGTTCACCACAGGTCTTACCCAGTTTTTATGAGCCTCAGCCGCAGACTTCTTCATGTTAAAGCAGAAAATTAAGTTGACTTATTCAGACAAGAATATGTCTGATACGGTCACGAACCGAATAATATTTTGAAGACATTATGACTGCAAATGATGCTAACTGTATGATACTTAGGACCTACCACCAGCACCAATATTTAGCGCTACTACCATCTATCGCAAAGTGGCGAAGCAAAGTTGTAGACGTTAGAGTATAAATTTAGGTTTAAGGAAGTATTTTCTGAAGAACTTTGTATAGAACTTAGCCTTGTACGCAAGTGGAACGTGAAAGATAAGCAATTAAGACAGGAAGAATATAGAAGCTTCTGAAATGTGAACATTAGATAGGTATTTGGAACAACTAATGAAGATTTGCTGAGTCGAACTGTCGAACTATAGAAGCCGAAGTACAACCAAACTAAAGGAAAGTATCTGTTCTTATGACATTTCGGCTTCGCTGCCTCCTCAATACAATAATGAATGGTAATTTGGGGAAGGGGTTAAAAACTGTACTGGAACACCAAATAAGCAGGACCAAGTGGATGCAGGTTACAGTAGTTATGCAGAGATGATGAGGCTGACACAGAGTAGACCAGTGCAGAGAGGGGCGTCAAATTCTTTTTCGGACTGAAGATCGCGAAACCACAATTGTCAATATTATAATACGTTCTCATATATAATGTGACTAGGAAAACTGGTTATAAGTCTGCAGCTTACCTAGTTAAATTATTACAAAAAGTTCATGGATGACACAGCTGCCAAAATGAATTAAAAGCGCTTAGAGATTATTGAGTAAAACAATCTGGATATAGACATATCATTCGTAGTTAGTTAGTTGGTTTGTTAGTTAGTTAGTTAGTTAGTTAGTTGGTTACTTTGCCAGCCAGTTACATGTTTCATAGATCATTTCGACGATATGCTCTATATTACATATAGATCTATAGCCTGCTCTACGTAAGATACAAGATCTTCACGGAATCGATCAACAACCGCAAAGAAAAAATAACATGCTATATAAATCCACCGCAGGTAGGAGCTGGTTTTGTTAGTGAAAATAACATAATAGACAGTTTTCAAGCTGTGATGGGAATTATAGAACAGAACAATGCATAAAACAATTTCAACTTCGTTTGGTATTCACCGATTTTCGCAAAACTTTAGATCCACATTTTACGACATCTGTGTGAGAGCATACACGCCACAAACTAGCTCTATGTTAGTGTACCGAATACTATGTGCTACAGCAATAATACTGCTTCCTTTAGATATCATCAGGGTGATCAAACAAGATAATTCCATAGCAGCGAAAATATCCTCACCTACCTTAGAGAAACGATGCAAATTTTGAAACCGGGTGAACGAAGGGCTAACAGTTAATGGAACGAGTCGGAATCTCGGAACAACAGCAGGTTTTCACGATTTAGTAAATAGTATACAGCCTTTCTTTGCATACAAAAACTTGTTAAACGACCGATTCTGGATGTGAAGCATCAGTTTGCAAGCTTCGTGCATCAGGAAAAAGTACAAATATAGTGACATCAGTGTAAAAACACCGAAATCCCGCCGGAGGTTCGAGTCCTCACTCGGGAATGGGTGCGTATGTTCTTCTTAGCATAGGTTAAAGTTAGTGTGTAAGTCTAGGGACCCTTAGGAATTAACACACGTTTGAACATTTACAAACGCCACAAAAAATATGTTTACACATGATGATTCACCTGAACTTAAAACGACCCTACACCACCTTTCCTATTTGTAATTATAGTGTTACCCGATCATCTCTTATTGCGAGTGTCTGGTGACGTCTGTTAAGCTGCGTAACCCTGCTAGAACCTTGGCTGTTTATCTTAACGTATAGGTCCGAACTCGCTACTAAAAGCAATAATATTAACACTTTGAACACTATTTTAGGATAAACTGAACTCTATTTGAAATGTTGACATCATTAGTATCTGTAAGAATATTAGTTGGGCTGTCGTATTCGTTCGAGAGGTTTTGTTGGATAAACCAGTGGTCGTGGTACCCAAACAAAGTACACGTTCGCTATTATCTGTAATTATCGTTCTGATAATTAATATTTCCTACTGAGGTACAACGACAGTATTTACCACTAGGTGAGGAACTAATAATAACTCACCCCGAGATCCTTCCTCCTAAAAGTCAGTGATTCTACCTCCATGATTGTACTTGCTTGGACTGATGGCCACGATCTGAAGGGACGAATATAGAAAGTAAGGCTGCTTATTCTACTTACAGTAGATAATGATCTTATAATTCTAGAAATGTAGTTATAGTCTTATTTTACCAAAATGAAACTAATATGGTCTTAAATGTCTTTCTTTTGAAACATTATTTTTCCATCTATACTAGACTGAAGTTACTTTAGTCTTGGAATTTTTAGTTGCTGCATTTAAACCAAGGGAATATAATCAAATACTGTAACAAAGCGATCTGTCAAAGTTGTCTCTCCCCATTCTTATTTTAATAAACCATACATAGCATTCACTGTCGCCAATTTAATATGTTGAACCAAAAGCACTCTATATAACGTATTCTGATGACACAAGTCTGAGTTTCCACACATGATAAAGGAAATAAATTGTCTGGAGGCTGCCTTGTGAGAAGCTGTGCACTTGAACATTTGGTACAAAAGTACTGCCGCGTATTCTACAAGTATCGACGAGCACACCAACACGTCACCTCACTTAACCACTGCTCAATGGCTTTCTCTTAACAGTTCAGAGTGTCCGCAGTATACTTCGTTCTACACAAAAGGCGTTCGCAAATACGGAAACGACAAGACACACCTGCCAACCCTATCTCGATGGTGTCCACTAGTTCAACCTACTGCGCATTTTCCCTTGTACAAAAGACGTTCACAAGACGGCCCGACAAAGGGAAACGCTTGGCCATCCTTCAGGCTAATGGCTTCCTCATTTGGTGGAAAATTAGTCTCTCCGTAATAATAAAATACACCATCCTCATAAGGAGATCAAACTTTACAGATACGATTGTTTTAAATCCTTAAGTACATAATACTAAAATTTAAGTGCACTTACTAATCACAATTTTCCTTTGCAGTGGTTTGATAACATATCTTCCCCATTATTATCATTAAATAATCATTACTAAACTATCTTAAATATCGGCACTCTATGTAAATGTAAAAAAATAATTGCTCCGTGCAAGCTGTTCACCTTAAATATTTCCAGAATCATTTAAAATACGTAATTTTGTTCTCAGTTAAAAGAAATTCCTGCTGATGCTATCATATTATGTGTGACAAGTCAACAGTATTCAGTCTTTACAATCCGATCAGTAGTCTCTGAAAACTTGCAATACCTGGAACTTAGGATTTACCTATTTAGAATTTGAAACCGACTGCTGTCTTCTGCGGAAGACCGCACTTTTTTTTTTTTTTTTTTTAAGGGACTGTTATGTCACGCTGACTGGACATTCCAGTTTGGCACGATTAAGAAATACTACTTACAAAATCAAAACATTGGAGGAAAGGTTCATTTGTGACTGATGTAATGGCAACTGGCTTTATGGATTGCACTGACACACCAACTGCAAATCATAGGACGTGCTGCTAAGGATGAATCACGAATAAACTATAGTAACAGTTGGGCTCTTGTTTCTGTTAGACTGTTTGTCCCCTTGTTCTTCTTCTGCCGATATCGGCGCAGACTCGGCAGGGTTTAAGGGTGGCCCGATGTCCTTTCAGTCGCCACTCTGTATCCCCAATTCCAACTGCTAGCGTGTAGTATTATGCATTAGAAAGTTTTCAATAAATGTTTGAGAATTCTGTAACAACTGGGGCTTCAGTACCAGACCAATATTCACCTAATGGAATACGGAAAACCGCCAAAAAACCACAGTTCAGCCTGGCCGCTACAGCGACACTCGCCCTTAACCCGGAACCCGCGCATCTCTCCGCCCCGGAAACAGCGCTTTAACACGCACAGCTGTCTGTGAGGGATGTGTTTTACACTATTCATGAAAATACCTAACTCCGTCAATAAATATTTAATATTTTTTCACTGGTTATAAATACAGAACAATAACTATTTTCTCTCACTTTTAGTGCAGTGACCGTAAATTGCATAATTTGAACGTTGGAACATTTATAACATAGGAAATAATAGATTCCTTAATTGCAAGGTTACAGGCAAACATGCAGCGATATAACACAAGGAGATATTTGAATAATACGTACATCAGTCGCGAAATTGTCCTGTCTGCTTATTTCTTCATTAGGTCATTTCCATGCCCCTTATTTAGTTGACAGTCCCTGCAGAAGAAATAAACGCTGTTCCATGAAGTGTGTTTACAAATGACGTAAACTGCAAGGGGCTTGGATACAGCTGCGATAAAGGTCAAATGCTTCCTTAATTGATAGTGTGCAAGCATGTTTAATTTAGTCAAGAAGAAATTTTAAAATAGTTGTATATATGACCCTTTAGAACTACGAGTAATTTCATTTTATATCTATGGACAAGAGGTTGTTGAGAGTTTCAGAGGAACCATTAGGCAACGGTTGACAAGAAAGGGGAAATGAATACATCAGAAGACGAATGGATAGCTTTAAAAGATAAAATAGTGAAGGCTGCAGAGGATCAAACAGACCTCGTAGAAGTTCTCGGAAAACGAAGGAGATATCTAATTTAATTGCTGAAAGGAGAAAATATAAAAAATGGTTCAAATGGCTCTCAGCACTATGTGACTTAACATCTGAGGTTATCAGTCCCCTAGAAATTAAAACTACTTAAACCTAATTAACCTAAGGACATCACACACATCCATGCCCGAGGCAGGATTCAAACCTGCGACCGTAGCGGTCGCTCGGTTCCAGATCAGAACCGCTCGGCCACATTGGCCGGCGAGAAAATATAAAATGCAGAAAAGGAAGCGGGAGAACTAAAACAAACGTCTAAAAATGATATTCGCAGCAAGTGCAAAATGGCTAAAGACGAGTGGGTCGAGAACAAATGTAAGGGTTTAGAAGCATGAGGAAAGATACATACCACCTACAGGAAAATTAAAGAGGCCTATGGAGAAAAGAGATTCAGAGATGCAACTGTATGAAAACTAGTCCTAAGCAAAGAAATAAAAGCTGAAAAGTGGAAGGAGGTTCAAATGGCTCTGAGCACTATGGGACTTAACATCTGAGGTCATCAGTCCCCTAGAACTTAGAACTACTTAAACCTAACTAACCTAAGGACATCACACACATCCATGCCCGAGGCAGGATTCGAACCTGCGACCGTAGCAGTCAGTGGAAGGAGGGCAAAGGGGGTCTACACTAGGTGTATGAACTTGCAAGCAATATTATAGACATTGAAGAGAACGTAGACGAAAATGAGATGGGAGATATGATACTGTGAGAAGAATTTGACAGAATACTGAAAGACCTAAGTCAAAACAAGGCCCCGAGAGTAGACGACATTCTGTCAGAACTACTGACAGCTTTGCGAAAGCCAGCCATGAGAAAAACCGTCCATATGATGTGCGAGATATATGATACAGGCGAAATAAACTCGGACTTCTTGAAGAGTGTAATAATTCTAATTCCAAAGACAGCACTTGCTGACATGCGAAAAAATTACCGAAGTATCAATTTAATATGTCATGCTTGCAGAATGGTAACATGAATTCTTTACAGAAGAGTGAAGAAACTGGTAGGAACCGACGTTGGGGAAGATCAGTTTACATTTTGGCGAAATGTAGGGACACGCGAGGCAGTACTTGACCCTACGACTTACCGTAGAAAATAGGTTAAGGAAAGGGAAACTTACGTTAATAGCATTTGTGGATCTATAGAAAGCTTTTGACAATGTTGACTGCAATACTCTCTTTGAAATTGTAAGGGTAGCAGGGCTGAAATACAGGGAGCGAAAGACTATTTACTGCTTGTACAGAAACCAGACGACAGTTACAGTAGTCGAGAGTCTAACAACCCTACCAGAACAAGGTCAAAATTTAATAATGATTGTCGTGTTTCTCACGCTGCTAAATACTGCATTTTCGGGCAACAACAAAGTTATTAGGTGACAGGTGTCGTTAGAGCACAGTTAATAAAGTCATATCATGTAATAATGAATAAACTAGGCACTCATCTTTTCGTGTTTCCCACGCTGGTCTCGTTGTAAAATAATGGCTCAATCGTCGAAAATCTAGGTGGTGATGATTCCAAGCTCGGATGCAAAGAGGCCTAGGTTTTATTCTCCTATATTCAAACGTTTTGTAGATGCGCTTCACAAACCATTCTTGAAGATTAAACCTTTCAAAGTTAGCACAATGGTGATGTAAAAAATAATCAGCACTCCGAATTTAAGTTACACTTCCTTTTTATTACTTTTGCTGCAATATCACGTAACACACAAAACATCACTTCACAATACAAAACATACTTGAAAACATCTTCCTCACTGTTAAAGTTCACATTTTATAAACTGGCTACAATATGCGTCTTTCCAACATGACGTCCAAAACTTGACTTTTCCAAGGTCCGACACTCTAACTCTCTAATAATCGCTTACGCGCCCAAAAATCAGAGTTGCAAGTACATCAAAGATCATATTGACAAAAGAAAGAATAAACATAAGAATAATATCATTGCAACATAAACATATCGATGTATCAAAGAACCTCTACATTAATGAAATCAAATCTGAATGTTGTCTCAGAAATATGTTAACTACTTTACAGAAATACAGTAGAATATTGCTGGTATTGAGAGGTTCAGGTGAGCTGCCGTAATGGTTACGTAATTCAAGTACCATTACAAGGGGCATGAAAGGGAAGCAGTGGCTGGGGAGGGATTGGGACAGGTCCGATGCTATTCAATCTCTACGTTGAACGAGAAGCAAAGGAAATTAAAGAAAAATTGTTAGTAGGAATTAAAGCTTAGTGAGAAGAAATAAAACCATTGAGGTTTGCAGGTGACATTGTAATTCTTTCACAGAAAGCAAAGTATTTGGAAGAGCAGCTGAACGGAATAGACAGAGTATTGAAAAAAGTATACAAGATGAACATCAACAAAAACATGGTTCAAATGGCTCTGAGCACTATGGAACTTAACATCTTATGTCATCAATCCCCTCGAATTTAGAACTACTTAAACCTAACTATTCTAAGGACATCACACACATCTAAGCCCGAGGCAGGATTCGAACCTGCGATCGTAGCAGTCCCGCGGTTCCGGACTGCAGCGCCTAGAACCGCGCGGCCACTGAACATCAACAAAATCAAAACAAGGATAATGGCGTGTATTTGAATTAAAACAGGTAGTGGGGAGAAAATTAGATTAGGAAACGAGATACTAAAAGCAGTAGGTGAGTTTTGCTATTTGGGGGCAAAAGAAATGATGACGGCGAAGTAGAGAGGATCTAAAATTTATACCGGCAAAGTTAAGAAATGCGTTGCCGAAGACAGTAAGTTTAACATCAGATATAGACTTAAGTGTTAGCAAGTCTTATCTGAAGGTATTTGTCTGGAGTGCAGCCATGTAATGAAGAGAAACATGGACGATAAACAATTTACAGAAGAAGAAAATAGAAGATTTTGAAATGTGAGGCTACAGAATATTGAAGAATATTAGATGGGCAGATCACGTAACTAATGAGGAGGTACTGCATAAAACAGGGGAGAAAATAAATTCGTGGCATGACCCGATTAAAAGAAGGGATCAGTTGATAGGATACATTCTGAGGCATCGGTTTAATATTGGAGGGAATTGTGGAGGGTAAAAATAGTGTAGAGGTAACTACAGGAAATAGATTCAAAAGGATGTGCGTTGCAGTAATTTTTCGGAGATGAAGGAGCTTGCATAGGGTAGAGTAGCATGGAGACCTGCACCAAACCAGTCTTCGGACAGGAGACTACAGCAACAACATCTCTCAACGCTTCTTCCTAGATGAACGGTTTACAGTTTCTCAGTACATGTGAACTGATTTTAGACGGTACATAAAGGGTTCTGTCACAACATGGAAAACCTTGAGGCGGTGCGAGAGGTTTTGACATGTGCTAGGATATGATGTGTTGTTCGGAAATTGCCGTTACAAATTTCCAGGACTTGTAGAGGGGAGCGGGTACATAATATTTTGAATAGGAGCCCATGTCCGGCAACTTACCGTTTTCGCGCTACAGTCGTGTGAACACATGTTTGCTAGATAGATTTTGAATAGGGTAGTAGTGGTGTGGAGTGTTTACGTCGGACTGGCTGATGGCATTCGGATTGGCTGATGTCATTTGACGTCTGTCCTGTGTCTCTCACCTGGTTCGAGCCTCATTCATGTGCCTGTGAGTTTTGGTGTGTTGGATGTGGCCATCCTCATCATAACAGTTGGTCCTGTGTGCAAAATCCATCGCACGCGCAATTGTTCGTGTACACGTTGGCGTATCCTCTTCGAGATGATGCAGTATGGCCTCTTCCAATTCGGGTGTGCGGCATCTCCTTGGAGCACCATACACATGCCTGCTAATGGTGAAAGTAGCCCTTCCTCGAAGACACTGAGTAATTATGGCGAAACGGTATGTGATGGAGTCGGATGGTACCCATAACGATCTCGTTAAGGGCGACAAGCAGTTCTTCCGTTATCGTGAGCTTCACCATACAGAAGGATCATGCGGTTGTATTCTGAAAACGTGTACGCAGCTACGTTCCTCTAACACTCACAGACACGTGAATGAGGCTCAAATTAGGTCAGAGAGGTAGGACAGACGTCACATGACATCAGCACCTCCCACCATAAGTGCCCTGTCGCAAACCTACCTAGCACACACGTTCTCGAATGGCTATTGAAAATATTATGTACACATAAGTCCTAGAAGTTTGAAACGGGAATTTCTGAATGCCCTGTGTACGTAGTTCACTATTTGTGTATGATTTTGCCAGTGCATGCTCTTGTTTTTCCTTTCTCACGGGCTGATAATTTTGGGCTTTAGTTGGCGTTAATTCGGACCACTTTGAAGTTACGAACCACTCGAGCTGTGGGCCTGTGACGGGTTCCAGAGCTCCGCTGGTTGCGCTGTTTCACTAATGACGTCACTTAGCACAGTGGCTTGATGTGGCCCGCAGTGACTGCTGTTATGAAAGGATAATAATTCATGCGCCGGTACACACGGCGGGAATTCACTGCGTGCAGCTCGTGACAACAGCAGACCGTGAGTGGGGTGTGAGTCAAATATCCCTTAATTAGCAGCTGTAAATCTTGACGTGTGGCAGAATCACATGTTGGGAATAACAGGCCAGTTATTTTCAGTTGTATCCAGCAGAGATCAAGTTGTAATTGCAATAATTAATCGCACCTGTTGCGATATCTGTAGTTCTTTTAGTGCCGCTTGAAGGAAATTATCAATTTCCCTCGCAATAACAAATGTCACTGTTCCGGAGTCCTTACATAACTACTGTCTTCAATCCACTCTATGTACACTAAACATATTATATGTTCTAACGCATTCGTGCCATATTAATGTAGGTGTTTTACTACGGTTCAGAGAGCGCTAAAACTAGTGGAAAATTCTGGTTGATATGGAAAAAAACTGTCAACAATTAATGACTGTTGACATGTTACATAGCGGTGCAAACACTGCCAAATTTGTCAATGGAATGACTGTATTGATCATTTTACTCTTTGCAGCTGGTAAGGCGTGTACTGCACAAATGAAACTTGCCATCGTAACGACAGAAACACTTTGTTACCGTGTCTGTTAGTTCTTACTGATAATTTTGTTGGTAGTGGGAAGATAATCCTGGTTCCTTTCTGTGTACGTTGAGAGATTCCGTTTGTGGAGAATCGGGATCTTTCATTGAACGAACTGACCGACATGTCTTAAAGTCAATCCAGCTGCCCAATTCTTTAATTCGAAACATGTGCCCCCAATTACATATCGCTGCCTGTTTATAGGCGATCTCCATCTGTGAACCGTTTTCTTTTGCCTGTTTCCATACTATATAAACAGTTTTTCTGCTCTCCTTACTATGTTGCACTATGGATGCAGTAGTTTCCAATAATTCAGTCACCAAAAAAAGTCGTGAATTGAAATTTCCTGGTAGATGGAAACTGTGTATCGGATCAGGACTCGAATCTGAAACTTTTGTCTTTCACAGAGAAGTTCTCAACCTGTCTTTTTTCTATCCGTTTCTTCATTGATTTTATTCCGAATTTCTGTGTGAATGTCTTATAATGCCACTCAAAGTCAATCGCCGAAATTTTCACCAAAATTTCTACCACCGAGGTGACCAGTCCCCTGACCGAACACACTGAACTTCAGCCAACCTTGGAATAAACGACTCCCGACCGGCCCTCACATCTTCACTTCCTCCAATACCTCATCTTCTACCTTCCAGACTTCACTTAAGATCTCCTCGATATCTTGCGGTTAGTTCTCCTGGAAGAAAGGATATGTGCTTATCCACAACGTAAGGGACTGCTTTCAGAGTGAAATTTCGCTTTGCAGCGCTGATCTGAAACTTCTTAGCACATAAAAACTGCGTGCCGGGCAGGGATCCGTCCCCGGGACCTTTGCCTTTCGCGGGAAAGTGCCCTACCGACCGAGCTACTCAAGCACGATTCCAGGCATCTGCTCACAGCTTGATTTCCGCTGGTACTTCATCTCCTACCTCCCAAACCTCACAGAAGCTCATCTGATTAATTTGCACAACTATCACTTTTAGAATAAAAGATATTTCGTAAAAATGGCTTGCCCAAATTGCAATCTATCAGGAAGTTTCATATTAGCACACATTCCGCGGCAGAGTGAACATTCATTCTGGAAACAATCCTGCAAGCTGTATCTAAGTCACGTCTCTACGGCATCCTTTCTTCCAGGAATGCTATCCCTGCAATGTCTGAAGGGGAATTCTTTTGAAGAGTGGATGGTAAGAGATGACATACTGGTGGAAGTAGAGCTGTAAAGCTGTTGAGTGTGCGTCTGTAGAGGGGGGGGGGGGGGGGGAGATGGTTGGGTGCAGCGTGCGGGGGAAGGGCGTTGTGACTTGTGTTCAGGTATTTCAGTCGGTAGAGTACTGCCTGTAAAACAGAAAGGACACTGACCCGATTCCCACTCTGGCACACAGTTTTAATCAGCCAGGAAGTTTCGAATCAGCGCACAGTCCTCTTCACTCTGGGAGTCCAGAATTACTTCACAAATTTTAATTTGCCTCTTTTCCTTAAGCGTTCCCTTTCTTCGTTCAGTCATATTTAAATCCAACCCTTTCTGTTTACCAGAGCATGATGCGTAGATTTATATCGCCTCTGACGAGATCTACAATGCCACTTTGCCGTATCCATCACCTAAATTTATAGTGTGACATTTTACAATCCATACGTTTCCGTTTGGTGTCGTTTACAAGCAATCATTAGATTTTGAAGATTTGCACAAAGTCATGAGTGACTGGAAAAAAGTGAAGGTGTCAACTGCGTATGTTGTTGTTGTGGTCTTCAGTCCTGAGACTGGTTTGATGCAGCTCTCCATGCTAATCTATCCTGTGCAAGCTCCTTCATCTCCCAGTACCTACTGCAACCTACATCCTTCTGAATCTGCTTAGTGTATTCATCTCTTGGTCTCCATCTACGATTTTTACCCCCCACACTGCCCTCGAATGCTAAATTGGTGATCCCTTGATGCCTCAACATATGTCATACCAACCGATCCCTTCTTCTAGTCAAGTTGTGCCACAAACTTCTCTTAAAAAAAAAAAAAAAAAAAAAAAAAAAAAAAAATGTTCAAATGTGTGTGAAATCTTATGGGACTTAACTGCTAAGGTCATCTGTCCCTAAGCTTACACACTACTTAATCTAAATTATCCTAAGGACAAACACACACACCCATGCCCGAGGGAGGACTCGCACCTCCGCCGAGACCAGCCGCACAGTCCATGACTGCAGTGCCGAGACCGCACGGCTAATCCCGCGCGGCACTTCTCTTCTCCCCAATCCCATTCAATACCTCCTCATTAGTTAAGTGATCTACCCATCTAATCTTCAGCATTCTTCTGTAGCACCACATTTCGAAAGCTTCTATTCTCTTCTTGTCCAAACTATTTATTGTCCATGTTTCACTTCCATACATGGCCACACTCCATACAAATACTTTCAGAAACGACTTCCTGACACTTAAATCAATATTCGATGTTAACAAATTTCTCTTCTTCAGAAACGCTTTCCTTGCCATTGCCAGTCTACATTTTATATCCTCTCTACTTCGACCATCATCAGTTATTTTGCTCCCCAAATAGCAAAACTCCTTTACTACTTTAAGTGTCTCATTTCCTAATCTAATTCCCTCAGCATCACCCGACTTAATTCGACTACGTTCCATTATCCTCGTTTTGCTTTTTTGATGTTCATCTTATATCTTCATTTCAAGACACTGTCCATTCCGTTCAACTGCTCTTCCAAGTCCTTTGCTGTCTCTGACAGAATTACAATGTCATCGGCGAACCTCAAAGTACACCTGTGTATAAAAAGGGCAACCGAACGAACCCGATAATTGCAGACCGTTATCCCTAACGTCGGTTTCTTCCAGAATCCTTAAATATATATTCAGTTAAAGAATAATACGTTTTTTGAGACCAGGAAAGCGTGTTTCATCTGAAAAAGAAACCAGATATTTGACGATAGTCAGCTGCGGATACATATGGGTGGTGGGCGGCACGCCTACCGCTAATCCCATCCGCTCTTGTGGTGCCGCCCGCATTGCCACCCGCGCCGCCCCCGCCAGTCAGCCTGCACGCTATGCGTTCGTATATTTCGTCTGTCGACTCGACTGAAGCGAGTTATCGAGTAGTTGTATCTTCCTATGTAGCAAGCGCGTCCTCGTCATCGTATTTTATAAGTTTCTGTCTGGCACATGCCAGGAAGAATACGCGCATAGAATTCATTATTTAAGGAAGAGAAGATGGCATTGTCTTGTGTATGTGTATAATCAGTTTAAATGAAACTTTCTTAAACTTTGCATGTGACTTGATTATTTTTTATTACGGTATTAGTAAAGGTAGCTCAAGATATCTTTAGCACCCGCTCTTTGAGGTTTTTCAGCATCCGCCACTGGTCACTATTAGGTTCGAACAACACAAAAGTGTTTCGGAGATCCTTCGCGAATTCAAATGGAAATCCCTGGAAGGAAAGCGATGCTGTTTTCGAGTAACGCTATTGAGAAAATTTAGAGAACCAATATCTGAAGCTGACTGGCAAACGATTTATACATCCTCTGCTGCTAGAACTGCCACCTGTCGTCTCTGATGCATGATTGTTGCACGTTGGCGTGCATTGGTCACGTATGCGACTGGATCATGTGTAACGCTAGCAGCGATTGCTGATCAGATATACAGCTTGTCAGATTGCTCCCATTCGTCGCCGAGCCAGCTGCTGCTGACGTTCGTTTTACAACAGAACGGGAAGCGACGTGTGGTCACGGCCAGGTAGCGAACTGGTGGTGGCATTTGTTGTGATAAATGATTAATAGGAGTCGTTCTGTAGGTGGGAGCTTCTGCAGGTGGTTTTACAAGCGGTTTCTGAAAACTAAGAGCGGGGTAAGAGTATCATGCGGCTGTCATGTGACCACCTTCCGTTTATTGGCGTGCGCGGACTAAAATATACTTTAACAAGCTGCTACATTGTCACGAATAAAACAGTGACCCGTATTTACAATAAGTTTAATTTACGTCTATGATCACAAACTTTTTGTTAACAGATTAGCGGTTCTGTTCTATTTTTTATAAAACAGATATGATGATGGTCATTATAGACCGAAATCGTTAATCTGTTAACAAAAAGTTTGTGATCATAGATGTAAATTAAAGGAAACCTATTAAAATATACTTTTGATATACAGGGTCTCGAATCTATACATTAAAGCTGCAGCACAGTCTTTGTACCGGTGAGACAAATTAACTGCAGCATTGACTTCATCCATATGACCAAAATTGTGGAAACTGGGTGATGTTTTGTGGATCTCGAAGTTTTAATTAACACAGAATCAATTAATCGAGTCTGCCAGCCGGTGTGGCTGAGCGGTTCTTGGCGCTTCAGTCTGGAACCGCGCGACCGCTACGATCGGAGGTTCGAATCCAGCCTCGGGCGTGGATGTGTGTGATGTCCTTAGGTTAGTTAGGTTTAAGTAGTTCTAAGTTCTAGGCGACTGATGACGACCTCAGATGTTAAGAACCATAGTGCTCAGAGCCATTTGAACTATTTTGAATTAATCGAGTCTAACACACACATTCTGTTCAAATGGTTCAAATGGCTCTGAGCACTATGGGACTTAACTGCTGTGGTCATCAGTCCCCTAGAACTTAGAACTACTTAAACCTAACTAACCTAAGGACATCACACCCATCCATGCCCGAGGCAGGATTCGAACCTGCGACCGTAGCGGTCACGCGGTTCCAGACTGAAGCGCCTTTAACCGCACGGCCACACCGGCCGGCACACACATTCTGTGACAAACATGTATTACGTAAGAGGTATGCAGTGACCAATATCTAATCTTTATCCTCACGTAACCAAATGGCTGCAGTAGGTTATCATTAGTATCGAAATTGGTAGTTAGTTATTTAACCAGTATTAAAATTAAAATTCGGTACGAATTTGCATAAATGTGATGGTACGTGCGGCTGCAGTTGAAACAGATGCCAGATTTAAAATATCTAACGTTGAGGAAATAATTTTATTTAACTTGATTAATTGTTATTTTGTGTCTTTTGCTGTGTTTTGAGTGCGTTTATTGAATATTGCGTATTTTGTTTTGCTTTAAAAGGTCGTCAGGGACCACCGGCAAAGACGCATCTTTCGAGGTGTATCAGTTATATGTTTTGTTTTTGCTCCATTCAAATTGTGTTGAAGAATATTAATTGCGCAACACTGGAGAGGAAGTTGGTACATATTGTCATTTTGCTCGGGAGCGTTCAGTGGTAGACTGTCTGTGACACGCGTAACTGATGAATGGCACAAGGCCGCACTGTTTGGACTGACAGTAATTTTTGTGTGTTTCGGACCTTACCACATTCTCAAGCGAGTTAGACGGCACAAAATATTTGATTACATTTTCGACTTGTTTGTCCCGCTTAGAGCCAGCACAACTGAACGTTTCGACGTTTGCATGTTTCACTACTTCTTTCGGTGATACAGATTTCGTTTGTCCTTACGACTACCTATGGACGTCTATATGCAGTGCTCCAGGCTGTGTCTAAGCCATTTCTTAGCAATGTCCTTTCTTCCAGGAGTACTAGTGCCATAAGATATGTAAAATTACTTCTATGAAGTCTGGAATGTCGAAGAGAGCTGCTGCTAGAAATAAAACTGCGAGGGGTTGGAGTCGTGAGTCGCGCCTGTATAGCTCAGTCAGCAGAACACTCTCCCATGGAAGGTAAACGTTATAGGTTCGAATCCTGGTCCGGCACACAGTTCTAAACTCCCAAGAAGATTCAGTCATATTGTCGTTCGAAAATAGAATATTTCCAACTGTTTGGAAACTGGTGTTTTCTTGAAATTTGGTTACGTTGGTGCAGGATTTGTACTTATTTAGCGAAAATTCATAACATTTACTTTGCTAAATTTTGAGCATAGAATGTTCTTGCATATAGGCCTATCGTGGTGACAGGATAGTGTGTCTCCATGTTTGCTGTAATATTAAACCTGACTGCACGGTGATTCAACTGATATTTTCTAACTGGCACCGTTATTCATTTCTGATTACCTATCATTTACTGTATTTCTACAATTTCTTTTAAAAAGCTAGACGCAATTACTACGTTTCCCAAACTGCATCTTGAGAAATTATCTGATTTTATTAAAACGTAGCAGAGCTCAGTGTAACATTGTGAGATTATCCTCTCAGATAGTGAATATTAGCCATGTTTTCGCAGAAGAGGTGACACATGTACCCGATTCGTTGTGCAGAGGAATACTTTCTCGACAATTTCCTGTTAGTTTACGAAACGCACAGGAATCGTAGAACATACAGCCGTGGATACACGTGTAGCTACAAACACGTTCTGCTCTCTCATCACCATTTGTTATCAGACATTAAACAACATCAAGGCAACTTTCTTCCCGAATATGAGGCAGTTTAAGTCATTGCTATGGCTATGCTCATTGTGAAACGCTTCTTATTGTTTTTTTTTTTCAGTGTATTTGCCTTGTTCCAGCATTGTTGCATGAATAGATTTAGGCATTTTGTATTACATATTTTGCTTTTTATTTTTTAAACTACGTTAACAACGTATATTGTGCAAGTAAATTTTCCAAGACTGAGACACTAATAAACTTCTTTCAAAATAATATTATTTTTATGCTTGTTCGCTACTTTACCATGTTCTTTATTACAATTACGCATTAGTATTGAACACCTTTCTAGTTTCATTAATTCTGGCTTCTAAATATGCCCAGTGCCTACTGAGATGATAAAACATGGTACTGAGTGTAATAAAATAACGAGACTGCAAAGGGAAACAACGGCGAGACGGTCTATTTCGCTGAGTAATTTAAAAGTATTTCACGCCAGGAAACATAATTTAATCTCGGTTTTCATTAAGAGAATGCAGCGCAGTTGAATGAGGTTAGCCTTTGCAGCAGGTGAAGGTCTCTCTCTCTCTCTCTCTCTCTCTCTCTCTCTCTCTCTCTCTCTGTGTGTGTGTGTGTGTGTGTGTGTGTGTGTGTGTGTGTGTGTGTGTGTGTGTGTGTGTGTGTATCTCTCTCTCTCTCTCTCTGTTCCTCTGCCTCTGTCTCTGTTACTGCTACTACACCCACAGAAATTAGTCCTGGACATTCCAGCGGGGTGCCACATAGCCTACGGACGACAGTCTAGGTCGTTGGGCCCAATGCGTAAAATTAGTAGTGGAGCGCTCAGCCCGCAGTGGCGTAAAGCTATTGTCACGTGCGTCGCTTGATACCGACCACCACGTAGATGGCCTTCACAGCACAGTGGAATTCTGTCGAGATATCAACATTAAACTGTTCACGTTCTCCACTGGGAAACGCTCGCAGAAGCACGTTGGTTTAACATCACATGCCACATGGAGATCACAAGGTAAAAGGGGGGTAAGTGCACATTTTGTCAAAGTATACATCTATATACATACTGCGCAAGCCGTCCTATGGCGTGTGGGGGAGTTATTTGTGTATCTCAGTCAGTTATCTCCTTTCCTATCCCAGTCGCGAATGCTGTGTGTGATGCATAACTGAGGACTGGACATGAAAGACGCCAAAATTCTGCAATGTCAGATTCCGAATTCATATTTCATCTGAACGTGCTAATGAACTGAATGTGTATGAACCAGTCCATCAGATAGCATATGCAGAATATTTCATGCACTAAATTCTCTCTACTGACATGCATTTTCTTTGTAAGCGATGGCTTCATAATCATTGTTCTAATTTTCTTTGACTTGCTTGCGATTGATCTGACGATCACTTGAAACTGTACATTCACTTCTAATACACTACCATTGTACTTTCTCATAATTACGTATAAACTGTTCGATATCCCTCTTTTAGTGAGTGTATCACATTATCTGTAAGCAAGTAAGTTGGAAAAAATAATGACGAGGTTTGTTACTTTGCTGTGCAGAGGTTCTAATGAGATGCAAGGCAATGTGACCATCTGTCAAAAGCGTAAACAACGACCCTTTCAGCGAGGAGCGCCGGAAGAGTGTCACTGTGGTTCTGGTAGAACCTACAGGGTTCAACTGGCTCTGAGCACTATGCGACTTAACTGTTGAGGTCATCAGTCGCCTAGAACTTAGAACTAATTAAACCTAACTAACCCAAGGACATCACACACATCCACGCCCGACGCAGGATTCGAACCTGTAACCGTAGCGGTCGCTCGGCTCCAGACTGTAGCGCCTAGAACCGCACGGCCACTCCTGCCGGCAACCTACAGGGATGTGGAGCCATGCCGAATAAAGTGCCGAGCCCGGCTGCACTAGGTTTCTCGGTTAATGATACATGGTCCAGACAACTTGATCGAGGTGCTTCTAGAGATTCTCGTCCAGGTTTACTTCTGGGGAGTTTAGCGGCCAGGGAAGTAAAAAGTCATCCTGGTGCTCTTAGAACCACGTACGTACACTGCAAGCTGTGTGACATGTTGAATTATCTTGCTGATAGATTCCATTGAAAGCTCAATTTTAAGGAGTCTCTAAAATTTCCCTTTTTCTCTTAAGTGGTTAACACATCTCTTCAGAATTGGACAGTTGTAAATCTTTCTCAAGCGCTTTGGTAGTTTATGCTACGCTTTTTTAATTTAAATCCTTCAAAATATGTTACTATGTTTCTTAAAACACCGGAAAAGTTTTTGATGTGTCGACAGATGTGCCGACACAGTGTTATTTTGAGGGGGCCGATAGGCACGCTATCTAACGCAGACGGGCGTGAATTCTGGAACAGGATAACTATTGAATGGTAGCAAGAAAAGTACGTAGCTGCTTTATACTTAACTTTATTCGTTGATGAATACAGCGTTCTTCTGGAGACATTTATACTATAACTCTCAAACTATGTAAGGCTAATGGCGCCTTGCTAGGTCGTAGCCATGGACTTAGCAGAAGGTTATTCTAACTGTCTCTCGGCAAATGAGAGGAAGGCTTCGTCCGTATTGTCGCTAGCAATGTCGTCGTACAACTGGGGCGAGTGCTCGTCCGTATCTCGAGACCTGCCTTGTGGTGGCGCTCGGTCTGCGATCATACAGTGGCGACACGCGGGTCCGACATGTACTAAATGGACCGCGGCCGATTTAAGCTACCACCTAGCAAGTGTGGTGTCTGGCGGTGACACCACATTCCTCCCCCGCAAATCGGCGAACGGTCGTGAGATAAGGCTTCCGCCCGCCGTGGGGAGGACCCCATGTTGACGTATGCGATGAGGTGGGGAGCCTAACAACAGGCGAGGCTGTGCCACCCGCACCCGGCCATTCGGTCCGAGGGGAGCTAGGAAACGCCTGAAAACCTAGTCCAGGGTGCACGTCAACATGCGGCGTATGCGCCCGGAAAGAGACAGGAGGGGCCGAAGGGTCGACCTCCATTGCGTCGGGGTATCCGACGCGCGATGACATCATGTGGTCCGGAGCGGGCAAGAGTTCCATGGCGGAGGACAGCTGGTCACGGGAAGCGATCGGCGGCGCGGGACCCAGGGAGGCGCTTGGCGGCTGCAGCGAAGCGTCGAATGCGGGCGGTGCCGGCGGGAGAACAGGTGGCGGCGGCGGCGGCGGCGGCGGCTGCTGCGGCGCCGCGTCGCCATGGGGCAAAATGGAAGGCATCGTCGGTAACACCTGGGGATGAGGCGAGCCAGTAGATGGGTCCCCAGGGCGCTGACCGGACGGCACCGTCGCTGAAAGCAGACGGGGAGCGGCAGAACCCGTGCGACGACAGAGGCGCAGCTGATTGAGATGCCGACGCACCTCACCAGAGGCCCCCAAAACCAAATACATCGCGCGGCCGAGGCAGCGAAGAATGCGCCCTGCGAGCCAACGCCGTGAACCTCGATAGTTGCGATAAAATACAACGTCGCCTGGAGCAAAAGCAGGAGTCTGCCGCTGCACAGGAACCTGATGCGGCGGATGCAGCAAAGACATCAAGGTTCGATGAGGACGACCATGGAGCAACTCAGCCGGCGAGCGACCATCTCGGGGCTGAGAGCGATACGAGGACAAAAAGAGCAACAACGCGTCCTCCCGAGAATGCGACTCTTTCAACTTTAACATCTGTGACTTGAAAGTCCGGACCAATCGTTCAGCGGCACCGTTTGACTGAGGCGAAAACGGCGCGGATGTCAGATGTTGAATACCATTGGCCTGGCAGAATGACTGAAATTCTGCGGACATGAATTGTGGGCCATTGTCGGAAACAATAGTCTGCGGAAGACCTTCAATGCAAAAGATAGCAGACAACGCTTGGATGGTGGCGGAGGACGTCGTGGAAGACATCCGGACGACAAAAGGAAATTTACTGAAGGCGTCGCCCAGAACCAACCATCGAGCATTCCAGAATGGACCAGCAAAATCAATGTGCAAGCGTTGCCAAGGGGAAGTGGCTTTTGGCCATGCAAAGACTTTCCGCGGCGGCGCGGATTGTTGTTCGGCACACGCCATGCAAGAAGAACACATATTCGTAATCGCAGCATCGATTCCGAACCAAGTACAGTGCTGACGAGCAAGTTGTTTCGTTCGCACTATACCCCAATGTCCTTGGTGAAGAAGCCGTAAAACAGAGGACTGTAACGAACGTGGGACCACTACTCTGGACTGATCATTATCAGAACGCAACAACAAAACACCACGTCGAACAAAAAGTCTCTCCTTGTGAGCAAAAAAATCGGCGAACCAACGGATCCTCGATCCGAGACTTTGACAAAGGCCATTGCGTAGCAACAAAACGCAAAACAGTAGCAAGGACAGGGTCAGCAGCTGTGGCGGTAGCTACACGACGAAAATCAATCGGAAACGATTCGACCACTTCATCCGTTTCCGAATCAATGAACATGCAAGCAAGTTCGGAAGAATCGAATGCTTTATCCTCAGCAACAGGCAAACGGGACAACGCATCGGCGTTTCCGTGCTTAGCAGTGGACCGATACAAGATATCGTAGCGGTACGGCGAGAGGAAAATAGACCAGCGAATGAATTTCTGCGCTGTACGTGGAGGTACAGGCTTGTTCGGATGAAAAAGCGATGTCAAAGGTTTGTGGTCTGTGATGATGGTAAAGTAACGACCATACAAGAAATCATGGAACTTAGTAACACCAAACACGAGAGCCAAAGCTTCTTTCTCTATCTGTGAATAATTTCTTTGTGCAGACGAGAGCAATTTGGACGCAAAGGCAATAGGGCGATCATGCGATCCAACTTCGTGCGCAAGCACAGCACCGATCCCGAATCCCGACGCATCAACCATCAACAATAGGGGTTTCTGGGGATCGAATGGCGTAAGGCAAGTATTAGAAAGCAACGCCGATTTTAACTGGCGAAAAGCGCGTTCGCATTCCGTCGTCCAGAGAAACTGAACACCTGTACGGCGCAAGCGATGGAGCGGAGCTGAAATCGAAAAGGCATTGCGCACATTCACTCACACCTTGTGATGCTAAATCGTGTAATGTTCTTGCGATATCATCACGCAATGCGTGAGGAACATTGCGCGCTCTAAAAAATTTCGGTTGCGCGTTTACTTTCAGTTCCAAATGTGCTTCATAGTTTTTAGCGCAACCTAAGCCCGGTGCAAAAATGTCTGCAAATTCGTCAGATAAGCGAGAAACACTGTCTGAAAGCACAGTTTGATTCACTGATAGGACCTGATTTACAATAGACATGTTAAACAACTGAAATAAATCTAAACCAAACAAGTTCACTGCAGAAGAAGAACGAAGAACGTAAAATGACACAAGTTTTGTATGTCCCTTGTATGTGGCAAGAAGGCTGCACTGTCCTAACACAGGTATATTCTGTCCGGAATATGTAGTTAGCTTAACATTTGCGGCACGCAACGGAGGTGCGCCCAGTTGTTTCTACGTGTCGTGATTGAGCAATGAAACTGCAGCTCCGGTATCGAGCTGGAATGGTATGACCTTGCCATTAAAGTCCAAATCTATAAAAAGTTTGTTGTCCTGCGGACGACAAGAGCGACTGTTTTGTGCAATTGGAACAGACACTTGTACAGCATCACTTGCTAATTGACGTGATGTCCGGCGACGTCGACGCACAGTTTTTGTGGGACGAACACAGTCACTGTTAGAGAACGTGGCACTGGACGAATCGGAATTAACTACATGAACGGCCATGGGCGAAGGTCCACGATCCTGAGTGTCCTTGGTTCGATTCCGGCGCGAAGCAAAGGGCCTGGAATGATTGTGATTGTCTGATCGGAGCTTTTTCTGGCAAACACTTTGAACATGTCCCTCCCTATTAGTTTGACCGGCCGTACGTTTTGTACGAAAAAACGTATACCGTTTTGCAACCACATTAACTGTTTCTTTGAAATAGGCATCTAAAGCAGACAAAATTTCCTCGTAGGACAGAGTTGCTACGTCGCGTCCGGGAAACAATTTCACTATCACACGGTAGGTGGACACACCGACACAAGAAAGCAAAAACGGCTGCCGCTCATTACCTTGAATTCTGTAGGCGGCTAGATGGAAGCCGAACTGTCGGGACCATTCTGGCCACGACTCGTGCGCCGCATTAAAACTGCGAAACGGCGGTGCAACTGCATGTTGTGGCTGCGGTACCGGTGAAGCGGCGGCTGCCGCATCGGTTTGAATGGCACGTTGACCCTGGACGAGCTGTCCAAGGGCATCCAATAACGCCTGCGTCTGCTGATTCTGCAAGCGATAAAATTCGGACAGTACATCTGGAGATTGTGGCGAAGCCATGACACAAATAAATCAGAGCAAAGCAAGGAGTAAGAACACGATCCTTTAAGCCTCGTCGCCAAATGATGTGTCGACAGAAGTGCCGACACAGTGTTATTTTGAGGGGGCCGATAGGCACGCTATCTAACGCAGACGGGCGTGAATTCTGGAACAGGATAACTATTGAATGGTAGCAAGAAAAGTACGTAGCTGCTTTATACTTAACTTTATTCGTTGATGAATACAGCGTTCTTCTGGAGACATTTATACTATAACTCTCAAACTATGTAAGGCTAATGGCGCCTTGCTAGGTCGTAGCCATGGACTTAGCAGAAGGCTATTCTAACTGTCTCTCGGCAAATGAGAGGAAGGCTTCGTCCGTATTGTCGCTAGCAATGTCGTCGTACAACTGGGGCGAGTGCTCGTCCGTATCTCGAGACCTGCCTTGTGGTGGCGCTCGGTCTGCGATCACACAGTGGCGACACGCGGGTCCGACATGTACTAAATGGACCGCGGCCGATTTAAGCTACCACCTAGCAAGTGTGGTGTCTGGCGGTGACACCACAGTTTTCTTACTAAACAACTTTGGATCTGGTTTAAATTAAGTGTATAAACTAAAGAGTTAAAAATGTTTTTCCCTGAACCTTGTCTAGCAATTCCATGTTCCATCGGCCTCGTTTCTAAAATGGTTATTACGTTTTGGTTGGCGATGTCAGTACGAATAACTCTTAAGGCCCCCAACAATAATAAAATAGGAACTTGCATTATGGAAATGAAGACGATCATGCCCATCTTTTATAATTATCTCGCTCAGGCATTAATAGAATTAGCTAGTACATAAATATCAAGATATCGTTGCTGGTCAATATTACATTACATGTTAGAGACACTTATCCAAACATGGTCTTGTTATAAATTTTGATGGGTGTAGAAGTAGTGTCCTACAGCGGCTGAGATGTTCTGAATAAGGACTAAACGAGATGTGTTCAATGTTCATTCCTGCAACTGCATTGGAAGGAGTAGCTAGATTTGGTAGATAACCATTATCTATTTACACCTTAGTCTGGTCTTATTAGGGGAGCCTTGTACCCGCCACACTATACAGTGCACGATTTCCTCGCGGTCACAATACGAAGGATGTAGTGTGAGGACCGCATCTCTGGTAAAATTTACAAGCCGTGGTTCCAAGACAAGGTTAACGGTGTACGGATGACAGAAGTCGTCGACTGCTCATGGCAGCAAACCATATGCCACAGAAAGCTATGGCGACATCAGACCGTAACACCAGATATGTATGATAAAGGTTAAGTTGTAAATCTTTCCCACCACCTAATTACCACGCCCTACCCTATACGAATAATTCTGTCTGCGCACACATAACGGAGAGGTTGACCCTGTAGTTGACAAAAGGTTTTCTCCAGCAAAGGAATGAGGAACGTGTTCTCTTTGTGAACAGCAAAGAATCAACCTGTTGAATTTATTACGTATTTTTAAATCTGCCATACGGTATGGGGTGACATATGTTCACCATAGCAATTAATCAGGAAAAAATTCTAATTATTTACCAGTGTGACTTATTACCTTAAAATATGCAGAGAAACATCGCACCCGGTCGCTCAAAGAATACATGAAGGATATCTGCAGTTATGAGTCCTCACTGCAGTTGTGTGCGGAATGCGTCGAGAAAGATTCTTCAGTAGGCTAGAGTCAAATCCGATAGTGAATTTCCATGGGGCTTGATTATATATTATGAAACGGAAGTCATAATACCTGTTACAATTCCTTGTAAACTGACGGCACACAAACCTTTTATGAGCCGTCTTTCATTCGCCAATGTTAACAGATGGTGACCTACCCAGATAACCAAATCACTCCAGAATTGCTTCTGAATTCTTTGGCTAACACTACAGACATGAATACACGTGGTAAAAGAAACTAGCAGTATGCTGCCGTGAGTAAAAATAAACCGCTGGACGCAACACTGATTATTCAGCTATCTTCGATCGGCATAACTACCTATTTCATTCCTGTGTATAGTTTAGTCAGTTAGATGAAGGTGACGGTACAGGTAACCAAATCAGATGCTCAATATTTGTAAAAATTATGTTCGTTTTTTCCATGTGTTACTGGTGGGAAAAGTGTCCAATCGTTATTCACTCATCTGGTACCGAATAACCACAGTGACAAACATGTATTGGTTGTACCTAAGGTGGATGTACGTGTCACAATTGCACTCTCGCTGATGCACAGATAAATAGCCACGGCCTCCGTATCGAAAGCAGTGTGGGATGTCTGTCAATAAAAGAGCAATAATATTTTTCTGTTCCATTATTTAAAGCTGTCGGACGGGCATCACAGTTTGCCGTTGCACATTATGTGTGCGACGATAACTGATGGGCACAGCGCGAATGATTAATAGCAGCGCAGCTTTGTGAGAACAATTCAAATGATTTGCGGGTGGGAACATTGTGGGTTCACAACGAATTGCATGGGACTACTACGAGTCTGCAGTCAATCCAAGGGTGTCGAATAAATTCAATGCATTGAAGCACAGTGTAGTATTTTTTTCGGATGTAAGGCATGTTTTGATGGACATGAGACTAACACGAGTTTATAATCAACTGAAAAGCAAACGAATACATATCATACATTGACCTACACGAGACCCTGATGAAAAGTAATGCCTCCCAATTTTTTATGTCAGTTAACGTAAGGCTTTAAAAGTAAAACTAACGTCTTTAATATTCTACATTTATAATCTTCGTGTCTACGTATTTGTTTCTCAAAATATTCACCCTGAAAACGAACACATTTCTCTGAACGAGACACCAGTTTGTTGATATCCGTCTCTGTAGAATTTTGACTTGTTGTCACAGCCACAATCTTACCTCAGCCTGCACTGCTTCATCACTATGAAAGTGAAGCCCCGAAGGTGTTCCTTAAGGTCTGGAAACAGACGAAAATTGGATGGGGCCAAGTCAAAATTGTATGGATATAGATTGATGACAGTGAAACCAAGGCGTGGAACTGATGCAGATGTCGTAGCGTCCGTGTGTGGTCTGGTATTGCCATATTGAAGAGGAGGATGCTCCACGTGGCCGGCCGAAGTGGCCGTGCGGTTAAAGGCGCTGCAGTCTGGAACCGCAAGACCGCTACGGTCGCAGGTTCGAATCCTGCCTAGAGCATGGATGTTTGTGATGTCCTTAGGTTAGTTAGGTTTAACTAGTTCTAAGTTCTAGGGAACTAATGACCTCAGCAGTTGAGTCCCATAGTGCCCAGAGCCATTTGAACCATTTTTGATGCTCCACGTGTGGACGAACTCTTCGAATTCGAAACTCGATTACAGCACCATGTTTCTAACTAAACTTAGTTACATTACACACCGCAGTGTAGCAAGCTACAATTAGCATGTCTTTAGCGACATAGGGCTGAAAACACGTAGAGAGTAAGAATAAAGACGTAGAATGTTAATAACGTTTGTTTTATTTAAAAAAGTTGTAAGAGTTTTAACGTACGAGGGTTATTCCAAAAGTAAGGTCCGATTGATTGCCAAATTGAAACCACAGTGAACATCAGACATGTTTTACTTGTAACAATTAGCTACACCTTTCAGCTACTTCTCTACGTAGTCGCCGTTCTGACTTAGACTTTTGTCATAGCGTTGTACCAACTTTTCAATAGCCTCATCATAGAAGGCAGCCGCCAGTGCTTTCCGCCAATTCTCCACGCTGGCCTACACCTCGTTGTCTGTGTCAAAATGTTGTCTTCAAAGACAGCGGTTCATGTGACCAGAGATGAAACTCAGGGGGAGACAATTGCGGACTGTATTGTGGGTAATCTAACATTTCCATTTGAAAACGATGCAGGAGCATCTTCATTGCCCCTGCAGAATGCGGCTGAGAATTGTCGTGAAGACGAAACAGCACGACAGTTATGTAATGTTGGCTGCATAGCTTCAGGCGAAATTTCTCACCAGGCCCTCGTACTTGGCGGCAGACACTATTTTCTAGACATCTTTACGCACTCACTGCGAGCTCAGAAATGAGAAGAGCGACGTGGTGCTAACTGGGATTATACTAGAGACACTACCCAACACATCTGTGCAAAGCTTTATCGGATTTTCATAGTCGTTTCCATTTCGCGACCGATCGGACCTTACTTTTGGAATAACCCTCGTAAATATTGTAAGTAACCTGACTATAAGCTATAAACTGTGTTCATATCGCTGACAGCGCTCTGCGCCTTCGACAAGTGTTTCTGTGATGGAAAGACTAGTAGTTAGTGAGTGGAGAGGCAAGTGTATGGACATGATATTCTTAGTGCTGGTAGGACATGCATTCTAAAGTGAGATGAAATGATGTGTGTATAAGAAAACACGCAAGGAAATGTATGATGATGGATGTTTGTTCGATAGTGTTTAAGCAGTGGAATTATTGACAGCTATATAATGTTTGGACATCGATGTCACACGAATGAGGTAAAATTTTCTAAATACGAGTACATTGTTTGCTCTTCAATAAAATCTTTCTTTCACTGACCATATGCCTCATAGGAGTTAGAGTCTATGGTAGCTACAATATTTTTATTTAGCTGGCTGTAGTTGCTACTTGCTGTAGTTGCTGTAGTTCGTGTTATGAAGATTTTCTCTGAGGTAAGTGATTTATGAACACGAATGAGGTGTGCACTGTTGGGATTCGTGATTCGAATGAGTTTAGGCAATTAACAGAGATGGAGGCAGTTTCATATTTCTTTAATTTCATATTTTTTGCATGTGTATTATTGTTAGGATTTCTTTGCAATTCAGGACCATTCTTTTGTGTTAATTATTGAAAGTCATGTTGTCAATGTATGGCAGTCAGATTGCGTTGGGCTTGTATCTTGTAGGATAATAAATGAATAGGTTACGTTTGAGTTGTCTTTGTCAGGGAAAACTCTGTGTGTCAGTCTTAAATAAAAAGTACACTACTGGCCATTAAAATTGCTACACCACAAAGATGACGTGCTACAGACGCGAAATTTAACCGAGCGGAAAAAGATGGTGTCATATGCAAATGATTAGCTTTTCAGAGCATTCACACAAGGTTGGCGCCGATGGCGACACATACAACGTGCTGACATAAGGAAAGTTTCCAACCGATTTCTCATACACAAACAGCAGTTGGCCGGCGTTGCCTGGTGAAACATTGTTGTGATGCCTCGTGCAAGGAGGAGAAATGTGTACCATCACGTTTCCGTCTTTGATAAAGGTCGGATTGTAGCCTCTAGTGATTGCGGTTTATCGTATCGCGACACTGCTGCTCGCGTTGGTCGAGTTCCAATGACTGTTAGCAGAATATGGAATCGGTAGGTTTAGGAGGGTAATACGGAAGGCCGTTCTGGGTCCCAACGGCCTCGTATCACTAGCAGTCGAGATGACAGGCATCTTATGCGCATGGCTGTAACGTATCGTGCAGCCACGTCTCGATCCCTGAGTCAACACATGGGGACGTTTGCAAGACAACAACCTTCTGCACGAACAGTTCGACGACGTTTGCAGCAGCATGGACTATCAGTTCGGAGACCATGGCTGCGGTTACCCTTGACGCTGCATCACAGGCAGGAGCGCCTGCGATGGTGTACTCAACGACGAACCTGGGTGCACGAATTGCAAAACATCATTTTCTCGGATGAATCCAGGTTCTGTTTACAGCATCATATGGTCGCATCCGTGTTTGGCGACATCCCGGTGAACGCACATTGGAAGCGTGTATTCGTCATTGCCATACAGGCGTATCCCCCGGCGTGATGGTATGGGGTGCCATTGGTTACACGTCTCGGTCCCCTCTTGTTCGCGTTGACGGCACTTTGAACAGTGGATGTTATATTTCAGATGTGTTACGATCCGTGGCTATACCCTTCACTCGATCCCTGCGAAACCCTACGTTTCAGCAGGATAATGCACGACCGCATGGTGCAGGTCCTGTACGGGCCTTTCTGGATACATAAAATGTTCGACTGCTGCCCTGGCCAGCACATTCTCCAGATATCTCACCAATTGAAAACGTCTGGTCAATTATGGCCGAGCAACTGGCTGGTCACGGTACGCCAGTCACTACTCTTGATGAACTGTGGTATCGTGTTGAAGCTGCATGGGCAGCTGTACCTGTACACGCCATCCAAGCTATGTTTGACTCAATGCCCAGGTGTATCAAGACCGTTATTACGGCCAGAGGTGGTTGTTCTGGGTACTGATTTCTCAGGATCTACGCACCCAAATTGCGTGAAAGTGTCCTCAGCTGTCAGTTCTAGCATAATATGTTTGTCCAATGAATACCCGTTTAGCATCTGCATTTCATCGTGGTGTAGCAATTTCAATTGCCAGTAATGTAATTAACGAAATAGTTTCAACATTCGAAAGCAGTACTTCTCAGCACGCCCTCGTATTATTTTGCACAGTAATGCAGTATTTTGACGGTATACAGGGTGAACATAAACAAAGCCAGCAAAATGCAGGGATTGTTTGCTAACTGGAAATGATGGAAAAGAGGTTCTATGAACATGTATCCGGAAACGCATCGTTGCCACGGCAGAAGGCGCTGACGAATGAAAGTTTCTCTGACCAACTGCCGTGTGTTCCTTGTGTTTTGCAGGCTGTACGATCGACGCAACCTACTGTAAGAAGCGAAATGATCCGGTCTTCATTTCGGGAACAAACCGAGATGGTGCTTGTGTACTGCCAAGGAGATGGAAACTGTCGCGGCGCAGCACGGCTATACCAAAACAAATACCCGCAGAGACACCAACCACATCACACATCATTTCAAGCCCTTTTTGGTGGTTTGTGTGGTCATGGGTCCGTTCAGATAGAAGAACGTAGAGGGAGACGGCGGTCACTGCGTACACAAGTTCCGGAACACCGGCTTTACAATATCCTGCAGAAACGGTCCTCCTAATATGGCGTACACACAGTCCGCCGCCTCCTTGCACATTCGTGTCCGCGAAAGGACCCGTGCTTACAAAAACGCCCAAAAAGGACTTGAAACGTTGTCTTATGCGCTTGGTGTCTGTGAGCGTACTTGTTTTGGTACGGTCGTGATGCCTCTCGACCGTTTCCATCTCCTAGGCCCTACACAAGCACCATCTCGGCTTCTTCGCTACATGAATACCCTACCATTCTGCTGCTTATAGTACGTTGCGTCGATCACACAGCCTGCAACGCGTAAAGAACACACAACACTTGGTCAGAGCCGGCCGGAGAGGGCGTGTGGTTCTAAGCGCTACAGTCTGGAACCGAGAGACCGGGCATGGATGTGTGTGAAGTCCTTAGGTTAGTTAGGTTTAATTAGTTCTAAGTTCTAGGCGACTGATGACCTCAGAAGTTAAGTCGCATAGTGCTCAGAGCCATTTGAACCAACTTGGTCAGAGAAACTATCATTCGTCAGCGCCATCTACCGTGGCAACGGTGCATATACGGACACATGTTCCTAAGACTTTTCTTTCCTAAATATCCAGTCAGGAATTTGTCCCTGCAGTTTGTCGGTTTTATTAACGTTCATCCGACATAAGAAAAATTTCGTTCAAAAAATGGTGGCGACCATTAAAACTACAGAATGGTGAAGGCAACTGCAACAGACGTCAAACTGACATGGAGAGTATAACATACTTGGATATGGAGCCCAACCACATAAAACTGGTACGAGCAACGCCATCTACTTTCTGTGTATAAGGAAAGATTACACAACAGATTTCGAATTCGGAGATCGCATTTTAACGCTGGCCGTTTGTCCGAGAATCGTGTTAGGACTCCTGTAAGGACCACAAGCCTTATACCGACAAGTGTGTTATTTCCACGATGGCAGGTAGATCCTCGTTCACCATACTCATTGCTGCCTTTTTTGGGATCTCACGACTTTCATGCGAATGTTGGATCTAGGGATGGAGCAGGGACATAAAGCCACGCAATGACCAAATTTATTGTTCGATAGGTCGTGCAGGTTCGCACTGCCACGTCACTTTGAGCCGGGAAGGGCTTGTTTGCGATGAGGTAAGTACTTACACGGACAATAAGAGGTCGTCCGGAGCACCGCGGACTGTCAACACGGCGACCACAGTTTTTACGGCTTGTCTTGGCGCGACAGCAGAGCAGCGCCCAGTGGCGTGGGAGAGGCGCCGAGTAATCTTCTCGGACGACTCTCGATTATGCGTCCAGCATCACAAAGGACGTAATTGTGCGCGGAATTTACGATGAGAGCGAACGTTGCCAGACTGCACTCGTCACCGTTATGAGCCCTCTGCCTCATGTGAGGTTTTATCCTCAAATGTTACCCGATGCTAGAGTACTCCATGTTAAAAACTCAACAAATCTCTTATGGGCAACATAGTAATAAGCATCCCTAGCGTTGAGAAACAACTGAAGGAGTTGAAAACAAATAAGTCACCAAGTCCAGATGGAATCCCAGTTCGGCTTTTCAAACAGTACTCTACGGCGTTAGCCCTTTACTTACCTTGCATTTAGCTCGAATATTTCGCCCAGCAAAAATGTCCCAAGGGACTGGAAAAAAATCGCAGGTGACTCCTGTGTATAGGAAGGGCAAAACAACGGATCCGCAAAATTACGGATCAATATACCTAACATATGTTTGCTGCAGAATCATTGAACTCGAATTTAAAAAAAAAAAAAAAAAGAATTCTTCAGAGCGAGAAGCTTATGTCCAACATGGTTTTAGAAACTCAGCTTGCTGTTTTCTCACATAACATGCCGGGAACTATGAATGAAGGGCAACGAGCACATTCCATATTTCTACATTTTCGGAAACCGTTTCACACGATGCCTCACTGCAAGCTGTTAAGAAAGGTACGAGCATATGGAACAAGTTCGCAGATACGTGAGTGGCTCGTGCCTTCTCAAGTTACAGAATCCAGTAAAAAATGGTTCAAATGGCTCTGAGCGCTATGGGACTTAACTTCTAAGGTCATCAGTCCCCTAGAACTTAGAACTACTTAAACCTAACTAACCTAAGGACATCACACACATCCATGCCCGAGGCAGGGAATCCAGTATGTTGCCGTCATCAGAGGTAAGGGTATCGTCAGGTGTGCCCCGTGAAGTATGACAGGACCGCTTTTTTTTCTCTACATACATAAATAATTTGGAGGACAGGATGGTCAGCAGTCTACTGTTGTACGCTGATGATGGTATACTGTACTGTAAGGCGTCGAAGTTGAGTAACTGTAGGAAGATACAAGATGACTTAGAAAAAATTTCTAGTTGGTGTGATGAACGGCAGCTACCTCTAAATGTTGAAAAATTATGTTAATGCGGATGAATAGGGATAACGAACTAGTGATGTTCATATATAGCATTAGGAGTGTCCTGCTTGATACAGTCCCGTCGTACAAGCATCTGGCATTAACGTGGCAAAGCGATATGAAACAGAACTAACATCTGCGGACTGTGGCAAGAAATGCGAATTCTTGACTGCAGTTTATTGGGAGAATACTAGGAAAATGTGATTCATCTGTAAATAAGGCCGTCAGCGCGACATATTCTTCAGTACTGTTCGAGTTTTTGGAATCCTTACCAGGTGGGATTAAAGGAAGATATCGAAGCAATTCAGAGGCAGACTGCTAAATTTTGTTACTGGTAGATTCGAAAACATGTAAGTGTTACGGATATGCTTCGGGAACATAAATGGGAATCCCTGGCGGGAAGGACGTTCTTTTCGAGGGACAATACAGAGAACATTTAGAGAACAGACAGTTGTAGCTGACTGCAGAACGATTCTGTTGCCTCCAACTTATATTTCTCTTAAGGAGCACGATGATAAGAAACGAGAAATTAGGGCTCATACGGGGGCATATAAGGGTGTTACAAAAAGGTACGGCCAAAATTTCAGGAAACATTCCTCACGTGTCCGGAATCGCTTACTTTCCATGTTAGAGCTCATTTTATTACTTCTCTTCAAATCACATTAATCATGGAATGGAAACACAGAGCAACAGAACGTACCAGCGTGACTTCAAACAATTTGTTATAGGAAATGTTCAAAATGTCCTCCGTTAGCGAGGATACATGCATCCACCCTCCGTCGCTTGGAATCCCTGATGCGCTGTTGAAGCCCTGGAGAATGGCGTATTGTATCACAGCCGTCCACAAAACGAGCACGAAGAGTCTCTACATTTGGTACCGGGGTTGCGTAGACAAGAGCTTTCAAATGCCCTCATAAATGAAAGTCAAGAGGGTTGAGGTAAGGAGAGCGTGAAGGTCATGGAATTGGTCCGTCTCTATCAATCCATCGGTCACCGAATCTGTTGTTGAGAAGCGTACGAACACTTGGACTGAAATGTGCAGGAGCTCCATCGTGCATGAACCACATGTTTACAAAAAGGCACATGTTCTAGCAGCACAGATAGAGTATCCCGTATGAAATCATGATAACGTGCTCCATTGAGCATAAGTGGACAAAACTAAAATGAGCTCTAACATGGAAACTAAGCGTTTCCGGACACATGTCCACAAAACATCTTTTCTTTATTTGTGTGTGAGGAATGTTTCCTGAAAGTTTGGCCGTACGTTTTTGTAACACCCTGTAGATAGTGGTTTTTTCCTCCTTCTATTTGCGAGTTGAACAGGAAAGGAAATGACTGGTAGTGGTACGGGGTAACCTCCGTCAAGCGCCGTAATGTGTATTTCAGAATATCGTGGCAGATGTAGATGTAAGAATTCAGAATTAAAGTATTTTGTTTTTCCGTTGCAGATGTAGATGTGAGAGTTCAGAATTAAAGCATGTTGTTTTTCACGATACAAGTCAACTAATTATATTTTAGAAGCCATTACTTTATTACCTTTCATTTGCACGCTTTGGACGTATTTTCTTTGCAGATATGAATTTTTTGCATGAGTTTCAGAACGTTTTACTATTACTGCCCTTGCTTTGGGTAGAGAATTAGTGTTCCCTTGGGTAGACAGTTGCTACTGTATAGTACTGTAAATATGGTGGAATTTCGGGATTGTTTGGTTTCATGGTTCCCACTATCCTCAGAGGGATCGTTGGGCAATTTACTTTCCACTGGCTCAGAGGTGAACCTGTCATTAAAAATGCAGTTTCTATTTATGGAATATGTTAGTTTGGTCATGTCCGTAGAATAATATTGAGAAATATGAGGTAATTTCCAGAGGAGTTGAATCTTTACTTGTACAAACTTCTGCAGTTAACACACAAAATGCCTTAGCATTACACATCGCTGGTGTCAGTCCTGTAGTGACTGCACCCTCAGCAATAATACCCTGGTGTGTTGCAGTACTCCACTACGTTGTAATATCACTTCTCTACCGACGTTTCTCATCTCGTAAAATTAGTAACTTCTAAGCGAAGCAGAAAGGTATGGGGAAGTACAGTTCAGTGCTGTCAACTCACTTAAACAAGCTGGGAAACATCCAGAGTACGAGGTGTTGTAGTAAGTCGAGCAGGGTTTAAGGTTTAAGAGAATCGTTCGGAAGAATTAGTGTGGAAGGAAGTGGGGAATTGAAGTACTGGATAAGTATGTGACGCTTTCCAAGTCCGTTACACGTATGAATACTGTGCTAAGAAACAATACAGTAGGCAGTTTAGCTGAACAGTAGTGGACATCTCTAAAAAGATAAATAACAGTACTTGGAAAGACTTCACTAGGTATTAGGAAGGTAACTGCGAAGAAACCTTGGGTAACAGAAGAAATAGTACGTCAACTGATCGAAGGCGAAATGACTGGCAGAAATATGTGAAAATACTGAAAAGAAACTATCGTCGGAAGAAATGACTCAGCATATGAAAGTCAAAACAGTCTTCGGTGAAATTAAAACCGAGGATGGCAACATTAACAGCGCAACGGAATTCGACTGTTAAACGCAGAGGAGAGAGCGGATTGGGGGAAAGAGTACGTAGCAAGAATTTATGAGGGGAACTTGTCTGATGACGTGATAGAAGAAGAAATTGGAGTCAATATGGAAGATGTGGCTTCGACGGAGAATAATCATGATAGGTTTCTAGAACGTTCAAATCACTGATACTAAAGGACTCGTAGAAACTTGCACATGATTTTCACTCTCCGTCGCTTGCAGTGGAGGGAAAGCAACGAAGTGGCTCGAATACCTTCTTCTCTATCGCTGTATTACATTTTGATGGGTCATTAATCGAGATTTAAAATGGTAAAGATAATTTTTTCCAGCAGTGGTAATTCATTCAGCTCTCCTAAGGAATTTCTAAGTTCTATGCAACTCACAGAAGCACTCTGCGGTACAGTAACTTAACTGTCACCACCTACTGAGAGTTTCAAGAACTGTTGCATGTTTTTGAAACAATTTTCACAGGACATACAAAGAGAATTTAATTCTGAATTTAGATATATACTCGTTAATATGGACTGAACTGGAAAAATCCCAAATGTTTACCAACGGCGGTTTATCATTTCTGTTGTGTTACCCGTAAGCCTTTTACTAATATACTGCTACGTTTTATCGTGCATTTCATTTTCGTAAAGTTTACTCGTTTCCATATACTCCGATTGTAAATCTTCTTTTATGTCGAATCATGCCTTCGTGAATCCTGCGTACGACTTAAAATAATGTCTAGATCTACATCTACATGGGTATTCCGCAAATCACATTTAAGTGCCTGGCAGAGGGTTCATCTAAACACCTTCACAATTCTCTATTATTCCAATCTCGTAGAGCTCGCGGAAAAAGCTAATACCGACATTTTTCCATGTGACCTCTGATTTCCCTTGTTTTATTATGGCAATCATTTCTCCCTATGTAGGTCGGCGTCAACAAAATACGTATTTTCGTATTCTGAAGAGAAAGTTGGTGACTGAAATTTCCTGAGAAGATTCCGCGGCAGCGAACAACGCTTTGTTTTAATGATGTCCACCCCTAATCCTGTATCGTTTTAGTGACGCTCTATCCCCTACTTCGCGATAATACAATACATGCTGCCCTTCTTTGAACTTTCTCGGTGTATCCCGTCAATTATAACTGGTAGGGATCCCACATCCCGCAGCAGTATTCTAAAAGAGGACGGACAAGCGTAGTGTAGTTTCTTTACTACATCTGCTACATTTTCTGAGTGTCCTGACAATGAAACACAGTCTTTGGTTAGCCTTCCCCACAACATTTTCTGTTTTCTTTCCAATTTAAGTTGTTGGTCACTGTAATTCCTGGCTATTTAGTTGAATTTACGGCCTTTAGATTTGACTAATTTATCGTGTAACCGAAGTTTAACGGATTCCTTTTAGCATTCCTGTGGATGACCTCACAAATTTCAATTTAGTGTCAATTGCCAATTATCGCACCATGCAAGTACCTTTTCTATATCGTTTTGCTGATGTTTTGATCTCCGGACGACTTTACTAATCGGTAAACGACAGCGTCATCTGCTAACAACCTAAGCTGGCTGCTCAGATTGCGTCCCAAACCGATTACATAGATAAGGAACAGCAAAGGGCCTATAATACTACTTTGGGGAACGCCAGAAATCATTTCTGTTTTACTCGATGGCTTCTCGTCAGTTACTACGAACTGTGACCTCTCTGACAGGAATAACTGAGACGATATTCCATAAGCACGCAATTTCACTACAAGCCGCTTGTGTGGTAGATCGCCAAAAGCGTTCCGGAAACCCGGAAATACGGCATCAATCTGAAATCCCTTGTCAATAACGTTCAACACTTCCTGCGAATAAAGAGCCGGTTGTGTTTTACAAGCACGATGTCTTCCAAATCCATGTTGACTATGAGTCAATAGATCATTTTCTTCGAGGTAATTCATAATATTCGAACAAAATATATGTTCCAAAACCCTGCTGCGTATCGACCTAATGACATGGGCCTTTCGTCGAGCAAACGGTTGAATACGATGTTAAGTATGAAGCTATTGTATCAACATACTCTGAAAGGAATCTAACTGGTATGCAGTCTGGACCGGAAGATTTGCTTTTGTTAAGTGATTTAAGTTGCTCCACTACTCCGAGGCTACCTACTTCTACGTTACTCACGTTGGCAACTGTTCTTGATTCGAATTCTGGAATTCTTCTTTGGTGAAGGAATTTCAGAAGACTGAGTTCAGTAACTCTGCTTTGACAGCACTGCCTTCGATAGTATCTCCGTTGCTATCGCGCAGAGAATGTATTGATTGTTTCTTGCCGCTAACATACTTCACACACGACCAGAATGTCTTTGGATTTTCTGCTAGATTTGGAGAAACAGTTTCGTTGTGGAAACTATTATAGCCATCAGTTTCGTTGTGGAAACTATTATAGCCATCTCGCATTGAAGTCCGCGCTAAATTTCGAGCTTCTGGAAAAGATCGCCAATCTTGGAGACTTTGCGTCCGTTTAAATTTAGCATGCTTTTTTGTTTTGTTTTGTTGCTTTTGTCTACCTTGTTTATCATGTCTACCATGAATTGACAAAAGAAACTGTAATATAAGGTTTGCTGTGTTGAAGTGGGTATATTGGCACATTCCGAAAGTCGCTAAATTAAAAAAAATAAAAAAAAATATTGTGGTGTGCGTACTGTAAGACCTTCAGTACACACACCATCAGATTCTTTGACTTGTCGCTCTAACGAAGTAGGTGAGTGTCAGCAACATGTCTCGTGGTCTTATAGCGGCGTGTTTATCTTCTGCCGTTAGGTCAGACGATAGAAATGCCACTTGCACGCATAGAGTGGCAGATTGACAGTGATCAACTTTAAAGAGAACTTCATTAATTTTCATACACATTTATTAAAATAATAACAAGCATAAAAATTACTTAACTAGGTTCTGGATGCTATTTACAATTGACAATCTGAAGTTCCTTTGGTATTGGTACGTTAATCTTATTCTCACATATATCTCTGATACTTGACAAAAGTGTCTATAAATTTATATTCATGGCTATGTACAGGAATATGGTAATCTTATTAGGGGCAGACTGAAACTTGACTATAGACTGGTACAGACAAATGTAGAACTCGTACAGACTGGAACAGACTAATGCAGACTGGTATAGACTGGTGCAGACAAATGCAAACTGACTAATCGGAGGTCTGTACACTCGTTATAATACCTCGCGTGTTCATGTATCACTGCGAGAGTGTGATCCGCGAGGAGAAAAGGTTCTACGTTAGCAGCAATCTCATTGGCTGCGTTACATATTAATACGCGGATCGGCGGAAGCAGAATTTGGTCCGTCTCTATGGCAGCGCACAAAGGACGAGCGCTGCGCCTGCGCTGTTGTGCTTAGCGGGGCGTCCTCTAGTGGGAAAGTTGTGTAAGCGCTGACTACGTGGAACTATGTACACAACAAATACATAAATAACAAAACCGTTATATTAAATAAGGCCACGAAACTTTCAGTTTCTGGGAAGTTCCTTGCTTCCTAATGGCGTTTCTTTCATGAGGTCCATTATTTGCAAACCGCTTTTCGTTTCTTGAGGTATAATTGACTATTTTGCGACGTGTTTTGTGATGTAATTGAACGGATACAAAAATCGATATGTTTCTGTGGCACTGGTTTATTTGGCCATATTCGTAACGGAATCACAGCCTTACGCAGTACGAAAAACACCAGCCGTGACTGCTCCAGATTATCGCATTTTATTTTCCATTTTATGAATGTCTTCAGTTACAATGCCAGACGCTTTCAAACAAAACCTATGTACCAGGGAATAAAGCCAGAGAATTTACAGCTGTTGCCACGACAAATAACGCCTGTCAGTCGGCATCCGATTCCGGGCCTCACCGCAGAGAGAAGTGGCTGGAGTTGGGGGGGGGGGGGGGGGGGGATTGGCGCCGCTGTGGATTCAGGCAATTTCAGCTGGCAGGGACTGCGGCTAACGACCTGGCGCATGACGCGCGGTTTCCAGCAAAAGTCAACAGCGCGGCCGGCGAGCGGGAATGCGACAGCGGCGCATTGCTGTGGCGGCAGCGACCCGAGCGCGGCGGTGCGCTGGCTGGCTCGCAGAAGGAATTAGCACCGGCAGGGCTGTTCCACCCAAAGCGCACGGCGTCTCTTGAATAAACAATACAATTAAATCGTGTTCGTTGGACTGAAAGGCACTGAAATTATAAACTGACACTCAGCCTTTGGCCTCTGTTAATTTTTTTAGTGTATACTAGCGTAATTTGTTAATTAAACAATAGAGATAGAATATCATTCATTAATCGAGTTTACTATGAAAACATGAATCATGCATGGATGTTTTGACATGTAAATACAGGGCGATCAATCGTTAACGCACCCGCTTTCGCGGTGTGCGGCCGGTCGGTGAGGTCGGCTACTTCCCGCGCGATGCAGGTGGCAGGAGGTCCGCAGTAAATACACACACATCAAAAAAATGTTTAGCATCACCTCGGTTCCGGAAACTGTACAGAAAATTGGAATAGCGATCAACATAAGCACCATTTCACCCTTTTTACTGCTCATGAAAACCACACATTGCATGTTGTAGACCATACAGCGAGACCTTCAGAGGTGGCGGTCCCGATTGCTGTACACACCGGTACCTCTAATACCCAGTAGCACGTCCTCTTGCGTTGGTGCATGCCTGTATTCGTCGTGGCATACTATCTACAAGTTCCTTAAGGCACTGTTCGTCCAGATTGTACCACTCCTCAACGGTGATTCGTCGTTAATCTCTCAGAGAGGTTGGTGGGTCACGTCGTCTGTAAACAGCCCTTTTGCAACATCTCCCAGGCATATTCGATAGGGTTCATGTCTGGATAACATGCTGGCCACTATAGTTGAGAGATGTCGTTATCCTGAAGGAAGTCATTCATAAGATATGCACGATGGGAGTGCGAATTGTCGTCCATGAAGACGAATACCTCGCCAATATGCTGCCGATATGGTTGCACTGTCGGTCGGAGGATGGCATTCACGTATCGTACGGCCGTTACGGTGCCTCCCATGACCCCCAGCGGCGTACATCGGTCCCACATAATGCCACTCCAAAACAGCAGGGAGCCTTCACCTTGCTGCACTCGCTGGTCAGTGTATCTAAGGCGTTCAGCCTGACCGGGTTGCCTCTAAACGCGTCTGTGACGATTGTCTGGTTGAAGGCATATGCGACACTCATCGGTGAAGAGAACGTGATGTCAATCCCGAGTAGTCCATTTGGCATGTTGTTGGGCCCATCTACCGCGCTGCTTGGTGTCATGGTTGTAAAGATGGACCTCGCCATGGACGTCAGGACTGAAGTTGCGCATCATGCAGCCTATTGCGCACCCTTTGAATCGTAACACGACGTCCTGTGGCTGCACAAAAAGCATTATTCAACAAGTTGGCATTGCTGTTAGAGTTCCCCCGAGCCATAATCCTTTCGTGGTGGTCATCCACTGCAGTAGAAGCCCTTGGGCGGCCTGAGCGAGGCATGCCATCGACAGTTCCTGTCTCTCTGTATGTCCTCCATGTCAAAACAACGTCGCTTTGGTTCACTCCGAGGCGCCTTGACACTTCCTTCTTGAGAGCCCTTGCTGACACAAAGTAACAATGCGGACGCTGTATTGTCCTTCAAGGCATGGCGGAACTACAGACAACACGAGCCGTGTACCTCCTTCCTGATGGAATGGCTGGAAATGATCGGTTGTCGGACCCCCTCCGTCCAATAGACACTGCTCGTCCTTGGTTGTTTACATCTTTGGGCGGGTTTTGTGACACCTCTGAATAGTCAAAGGGACTGTGTCTGTGATACAATATCCACAGTGAACGTCTATCTTCCCGAGTTCTGGGAACCGGGGTGACGCAAACCCTTTTTTTGATGTGTGTACTATGGTTTGTCACGTTAGTAATATGCAACGTAACAACTTATAAGAGGAAAGTAAATTACCTTCGTACAGGGTGATTCAAAACGAAAGTACAGATTTCAACTGTTTATTATAAAGTTTGAAAGACAGAAACACTTTGCGCATATCACTGGACTGCGGAAGGTTCGAAGTTTTATGTCTGGAAAGACACTATATCATACACTCAACGTGAGCACACCGCGTTGCTCGAGAAACATGGAATTGGAACTCTATTTCATTCCACAACCGAATCGACAGGTCCCTATTTGTTGAATCGACGGCTTCAACAATTCGATTTCTCAGTTCCTGAAGACTAGCTGCCGTAGGTGGCTTTTATGTCTTTTATGTGCCCCATAGAAAAAGAAATCCCAAAATGTGAGGTCTGGGGACATGGGAGGGCAAAAGCTGTTAACATCGTCTTCTTCTCCATCTCTTCGAATTCGACGCTGTGGGATGGTGTTGTTAAGATAACGCTGCATCTCAAGGTAAAAATGAGGCGGAGTGCCGTCATGCATAAACATGAAATCATTGTAATCTTCGTGAAGTTGTGGAAACAAAATTATCTTGCACCATCTCCAAATATGAAATTCATGTCACAGCTTCCTCCGCGAAAACAAAAGGTCCGTAAGCTTTGTGAATAGAAACGGCACAAAAGACGTTCAGTTTCGGTGAGTCTCTTTCATGTTCAATGACGAAACTAGGATTCTGTGACCCCCAAATTCTTACATTATGGCGGTCTACCTTACCCGGTAGATGAGTCTTCGATTCGTCCGAGGAAGTTACTCATACTGATAAAGTGTTCTCTGGGATATCGTGGAGAATTCAAATGCTAATTCGTGTCTCCTACCATGGTCACCGGGACGCAATTGCTGCTGTAACTGCAACTTCTAAGGCTTTGTATGCAGGCGGCGTTCCAGAACACGCCACACCGCTTTTTGAATAAGCTGAAGTTCCGGGTCTGCCAGTCTTGTGGATTTCCGATGGCTCTGTGTAAACACATCCCGGATACGCTCGACATTTGCATCAGTGCTCTTCCCTTTGCATATTGTGCCGTCCCAGCGACATAAAAAAAACCTTGGAAGGGGAAGTGTGTCTCGTAACGAAACAAATGTACACGAACCTTATATGTTACACTGACCGCATACGTGGCGTAAAATTTTCCTGTTTTATAGTAAATATTAAATTTAATGTTAATATCATAGTGTAAACGCCTTAAATGTAATAACCTCTATGCTATTAATAAGGGTTTACAAACGCTCCTACATTGTTCTTCTCTTCCTCTCTCTTCGCTGGATTCCAGTAAAAGGAAGCAGACATATTGTACCACGAAAATAATGTAAGCATTTTTACTGTTAACCTTGTTTATACAGCACGTTAAAATTTGTATGGAGTTATTTCGATGTACAGTGAGTCATCAGTCATGTTCCTTGCATTGAATTAATTTTTCTTAAGACATTTGCAACTTCACAATTTTAGCTGCCGTTACTTTAACGGACTCCATTACGCGTCGACCCATAAAGCGAAACATAGCGGAAGCGCAGAAATCGCCCGCTCTAGCATTTAACGAACATTGTTTTCACAGAAATGAGCCGCAGCGGAGAGCCACATTGGTTTTAAGGTTTTACTTTTCATCTCACGCCGAGAGCCAGGATTCGACTACCACAGCCTGAATATGACGGTAACAGGAGTATTCTTCGAGTGTCTGTGGGTCCACAGTAACTTCAGTATTTGAGTCCATGCTCTTAAAGCACAAATACGCCGAGGCTAATTATAATACTGTTATATTTTCATTTTCAATTAACATTCTTGGAAGTAAGGCAGCCAATTACGTTTGATGCCCTCCGCCACACAACGCTTGGTAGCCAGCGGAGTATATTTGTGGATATGTAGATGTAGATGATTTTACTGTTCAGTTGCGAGTAACATAAATGTAGAGCCAATTTAGAAATAATTTTCTGAAATAGTTAAACAACTCAACGGGCAAAAATCAAAGTGTATGTTTAAATCTCTTTGAATGATAGATTTCAAGTAAAAATCCTTTAGCCGACCGAAGTGACCTAACGGTTCTAGGCGCTATAGTCTGGAACCGCGTGACCGCTACGGTCACAGGTTCGAATCCTGCCTCGCGCATGGGTGTGTGTGATGTCCTCAGGTTGGTTAGGTTTAAGTAGTTCTAAGTTCTAGGGGACTGATGACCTCAGAAGTTAAGTCCCATAGGGCACAGAGCCAAAAATCATTTAACAGTTTTTACGTATTGGACCACACAATTACACTCACGCTTTATTTTAAAAATACCGAACAAATGAGAAAAATATAAATAAATTTACTCCTCCCGAAGAGCCACTTCAATACGCATCCAACTCCCAAGAATATTGTATACCAGTCCTACATCTGCTTGTGCAGAGGTGGGTGGCTTCTTGCTGAATTGACAGTGGAATGCACATTGCACTCGAACAATGATCGCTCTTGTGGTGTAGTTGCCACTTTGATGCAAACAACAGTGCGGCTGTGTCGAAACAATGTACCTTCCTCTGTCCAGTGATATACGCAATGTTTGTCCATCTTTTATAGTTTTTCTGTAATAAACAATTATAATCTATTATTTCCTTTTGAATCAAGCAGAATATTAAGGAAGGAGATATTGGAACTGCTTCCCTTCTTTGTTCAAGCGTTTATGACAGCGGCTTGGGAAATTCCTCATTACTCTCTGCAGTTGTCTCTGAGAACTGCAATCAATTTCTTGACGAATGCTAGTTTTAAATTGATCTCAGGTGTGTTTATTTGACTTTCTCTTTTGATGCCTCCCCCCCCCCCCTCGCACCCCTCCCCCCCCCCCCCCCCCGCCACACACACACACTCAGATATAAAAATCGCTGGGATTTAAATTGAGGAGCATGAAGAGGCCAGATGTTATCAGTGACGACTCGGTCTTGAAACATATAGTGAATTTCATGTAGTGACAAGTTGGCTGTATATGCCGTCACAGAGTCGTGCTGAAAGATCACGAAAGCGCTTTCTCTCTCAGTTAATTGGCGAAAATAGGCCTCAAATATTTTTCCACTTATTTCTCAGTGTCAATTGTTTCTTGAAAAAACGTGTATTCTCTCTCTCCTAATAGCGCACCACACTCCTACTTTATGACCATGTAGTGGTGCATCATGTATTACGTTAGACTTTTCAGGTCTCCAATAACTTATTTTGTGAGTTAATGTATTCATGAGGTGAGGGTCAGTTTCTCCATAATCCACCCTATTCAAAATTCACTCACTAAACCACAATCTTTTTGCAAGGTCACTAAGTTTACGTTTCTGTACCTCAGCTATTTTGTAGGGCTGTATCCGCAGTAACCTTTTAGGCATTTGAATAGAGGAGTAAGAGAAAGACGTCGAGCTGATTTTCTAAAAGACCTTTCCAGAGCCATTCCAGTGACATGCAGAATTTCGTTTGTGAGTGGTATATTTCCTGTCAAGCACAGATTACCGATTCAGGAAATTTATTTATCGATTGCAGAAGCGTACTCCGATTAGGAACATGAACATCGAGATAATTCTCTCAAAATAATATCCATACTGCAGTAGCTGATTCTGTACGTATATATGACTAATACGTGAATAATCTTTGGCGAATAGAATATTTGTATTTCGCCACTTCACTTGAAATACATCCATTCAATACACTGTAAGCCTCCCCTAACATCACGTGCTACCTGCGCAAGATTTCTTCACAAAGAATCTTCAGCAGAGGATAAATATGCTCCACGCCAGCGCCGCGGCCGGCTGCCGGCAGATGGGAAGAAAATCTCCGCAAGGCGGTTACTTTAAGGACTGATCACCTTTACTAACGCACTCATCCACTGAGTATTTTTGTTCTAATTTTCCTTACATTTCATATAACTGTGATTCAGTAACATAATTATCTCTCTCTCTGCATTATTCTAAACTTCTTAAAATGCCGTGATATTAAAATAATCCATCCAACAGCCCATGGAACAGAGTAATAATCAGTAGGCTGCAGTTATGTTTAACTTCCAAGGAGATTTGATTAATCTGCAGCTGGTGTATGCAATGAAAGACAATTTCTCTTTTCTGCAGCATTATTCTCTTTTATCACCCCCATTTTATGCAACAGTAGCTTTATCACAAAGAGCAGAACTTCACCAAAAATACGACTTTAACGCTTGATGCACCAGCACGTTAGACTGAAATACACATGTTGGAGACCGAGTACCCAGATCAAATATTATTTTATTTTATTTTTCTTAGTTTTGAACAAAACAGTCTTGATTGTTTTATGGAGTGGGAGTAGTTTTAGGTTTTAGGAGATATGCCACCAATTTCCCTGCTGTTCCAATTTCTTATGTTGATTTTTCGATACACAGGGTCAACAACAGAGGAGATAGTGAAAACTGGCCTTACAGCATTCTTAACCCAAGGACTTGTCATTGTCTTTCATTGTTTGTTCAATCTTGATTTTTGTCCGTATTACATGACACTCGTCTTCCCACTGTGGGGTCTATCAATCTTTCTAACAATTTCAATCTGAAGGGTCTCTGCATAAGCCTCTTCATGATTTTGCTTAATATTTGACATAATGTCCCCACTTCTGGCACATCAATTGTGGGCACAAACTGTTCAAATATTTCAAATGGCTCTGAGCACTATGGGACTTATCATGTGAGGTCGTCAGTCCCCTATAACCTAGAACTACTTAAACCTAACTAACCTAAGGACAGCACACACATCCATGCCCGAGGCAGCATTCGAACCTGCGACCGTAGCGGTCGTACGGTTCCAGACTGAAGCGCCTAGAACTGCTCGGTCACACTGGCTGGCAGGGCACAAACAGTAAACTACAAAAAAAGAAAGACTGAGCACCTGACTGTATCTATAGCGGCCACAATGTATATTATCTTCATTCCACTTCACATTTCACTAAGAATTCTAGTAATTATCCCAATATGTCAGTATCTACATCCTTTCCTCCTCTCACCACGTGAATGAAAGTCATGAATGATAGCGTACATGATAAATCTCAGTATGTACAGGGTGGTTGTGATGAAACTTTCTCTATACAACACGCTGTAACACGGATACTAATTCCCGTACTAGTACCAGACTTACAAGCATTAATGTCCAGAGTATGGGGGTGCATGATTTCCATGTGTCGCAGCCGCACCTGTCCAGTTCCAACTATGGCCACCAGGTGCCGTGATCAGTCATCGTGATTCATAGTCTCACCCGCCTGACCAGTCGCAGTGCACTTGTTGAGGTGTCAGTATGAGTCTGGACAAATCATTGGTGCAGCTCAATTATTAAAGCAACAGTAATGGTGCAGCTGCACTTCGAGAGTATCCCCGGCTTAAATGATTAAGGAAGGGTGCTCCATCTCCACCTGCTGTGCGGAGCATAATGAAGAAGTTCGAATCAAGTGGAGAACTTGGCCTCGCGCCTGTTAAGAGGCCGATGACCGGTTGCACCACATGAAGTTGATGAAATCGCTGTTGCTGTGTCAGACAACGCTGCGTGCAATTCACGACCGTCAGGCATTGCGCGTGCTGTGTCACGACCGTTGAATATCCCGTGGCTCACTCTACGGAAGGTCTTACGAACCATTCTCAAATGGTACCCGAACAAGATCCATATTGTACAGCAGCTCGCACCACAGTACGCACAACGACGTGTTGAATTCGCTCTCCATTTTCTCGCAAGGATTGAAGTTAACGAGGGCTGTCTTATGGACAGACGAAGCTCTTTTTTTTCTGACGGGCGAGGTGAACGAACAGAACTGTCAAATGTGGGGATCTTCACCTCAAGCCTTTGTGCATGAAGTTCCTCTGTAATGTGAACGTGACACCGTATGGTATGGCTTTACGATTACGTTCATCAGTGGCCCGTTCTTTTTTCGAACAGGTTGGCGCTCAAGGACCAAAGACGTGCAGTGTGATTGGACAGCGTTGCTGCGACATGCTTCGACAGCATGTCATATCCGACATACGGGAGAGGGACGCGTTGAACTCAACCGTTTTCATGCAAGATTGGGCCCCATCGTACATCGCTCGTGAAATCCATCTGCTGCCCTGAAACACATTTGGAAACCATCAAGTTATCATCCAATCGTTTCCAAACACTTGGCCAGCACGATTACCTGATGTCACTCTCTGTGATTTCTGGATGTGGGGCCACCTGAAGGACATGGTTTACCAGGGGAACATTCACACATGTGCTGATCTGTAGCGAAGCATATCAAGAGGGGTAGCCAGCGTACCTGTACGGACATGGTTCGTTCTGTTGTGCAGAATGCAGTCCTGCATTTTCAGACTCTTTTGGACACTGATGGGCGTCGTATTGAGACCCTTTCGTAGCAGTAATGGTACCGGTATGTAGTGGTACGATGTACGGTAGCAGCACGTTAAAAGTGTTTCCGTTAATTTATCTTGCATTATGGTATTTCTCTCCCTCATTTTCTTGGCGTTAATGCTACCAAGTTTGGTACACGTCAGTAGTTAATTTCCGTGTTACAACGTGTTACATGGGGAAAGTTTAATTATAACCACCCGGCAAATCTGTGGGAGTAAAAGCAATCTGCTACTGTGCCTGAATAGCCAACTCTATGAAACACGTACCAGGTAACAGGGCGGTTTCTGTTCGCATTAGACGAAACTCTTGTATAGGTTGACATCACACAATAGGGAGCACAGGGCACTTTCGGAGATACGGGACGCGTGGGTTCCAAAACATTTCGCTCGGCGGTAGAGTGGGCTAAACTGCGATTTTCCGATATAAGTGATTTATGTAAATGCAAGTTCTCGGTAACTGTGATTCTTAACTGCGGTATCATTTGTTACACGATATACGAAAGATACTCTTGCCTTATCAGAAATATTAGCGATATTAGCAATTGTATAATATGATTTATATTAAGTTTAATAATTCTCGTGATTTTTCCGGTCGCGGTTCCGATTTCGACTACCGGTTGCTCAATGTACCCATCCATATCTAGAAGAGATAACAGTGAAGATTCGAAACGACTCATGAAGAACATAAGTGTTCAAAATGAGTACTGGTACAATGTGTCGTTAAAGTTCTTATGTCATTTGAAAGGGATGATAAATGAATGTGTACTACACTGCGAGCGAATAATGAAAATTCCATTCTAACCTAATTTAAATTATGCCATATCCCAAAATTTTCTACTGTGTTGTTTGTGACAAATACTTATTAGAGTGTGATATTGATCCGCCCATCACCCCCACCATGAAATGTTGGCTGTGATGACAGTCTGATCTGTAGCGTAGCCCAAGGTTTAGGTTGTAGTGTTTTTAGGTTGAGGATGTGTAAGTGAAAACAGTGGAAAGTAGTGATCTTACAGTTAAAAGTTGACGTCGGGAATATTATTAATGCAATATCTGAAAACACGGACTAATGTTTCACTGCTAATTGTAAGATCGGATAAAATATACGTCTTGTGAATACAGTTGTTATACATTTGGCGAAAGTTACGAAGTAGACACCAGATTGCATTTTTAGTAGTTCATGATGTACGGTATATATGTGTAATGCGCATCAAAATACTCATTGAAGCCTTGTCCATTATCTGTTTTCAAAATTTACGATGCAGTGTTAGCTTTTATTATGAAAAATGTGTTTAAATATGTCGCGAAAATTTCAGGCCGCGCTATAGATCTATCTATTAGCACAACATTTATTAGACATTCACATTACTAGTCTCCAATAATTCTCAACCGAGTGTAAAATTTTACTAAGAATACATTAGGTACTTGGTTCATTTCTTCGACCATAAGTATGTAGCATTTCTATATGATGAGACACAGTACAGACGTACGTCAACAGATGGCACAGGGCATCTAACGTTTTACTAAGAATACATTAGGTACTTGGTTCATTTCTTCGACCATAAGTATGTAGCATTTCTATATGATGAGACACAGTACAGACGTACGTCAACAGATGGCACAGGGCATCTAACGTTAACTGCGCTATTTAGTTGCTAATTCCGACTTCTAGTATCGAATTGGCGCACAAATAGCAGTTGGACTCTGTAGCGTGTCGCTGTCGCGAATTTCGGCCATCAGATGGCACACAGTGTTGAATGGTAACTGCTCTTTTTAGTTGCTACTTGCGACTTGTCACTGAAGTCGCAGCTAGACACGGTAACATGACACAAGATTCGCAGAAATAAGTTCGATATTTGGCCAACAGGTGGCACATGTCGTTGAATGTTAAATGATACTTGCGACTCCTAGCTGCGACTGAAATCGCAGCCAGATTCTGTGCAGTTGTTATTGTGATATCTGTGACTTCTCATTCAATGTGGTTTGTAGCAGATACGCGGTTTCCTGCTCTCACCCCTACTCGGCAGTGTTCCTGGAGACGCGAGACGGGCGACACAGACTGTGAGTCTACGTACTCATACATAACCCTCTAAATACCGCGTGCGTCACAGTCTCATGATATACCACGCGTGGACCTCAGTGCTATGTTTCCAAGATGGTACCATCAGTACATTTTTGTAAGTATTATTACTTGTATGTCAGTACAATATAAGGACATTAAACGTCACAGAAAAACAAAATTTATTTTAACTTCGTTACCAATTTAGGGAATAAAGATGCATGAATACGTAACTATGTTTTTTATTATAATAGCAATTCTTTTTTATACTAATGAATAACTATAGTATAAATATTATACATGTATTTCTCGTATTATCTGAAAATATTACAAATTACGAAACGTACAGATATGGAAACATCGAATATCGATCGCTCTGGAATTTCATTTTCCCATCTCCTCTTCAACGACTGTAATCACAAAAAAATATGGCATGTGGAGTGATCCAAATAAAAAATTTACTCATGTTGTTCTTGTGTGGGATCAAATCATAACTGTAGGAATGAATCTCATAAATGCATCCAATTCCGAGGAAATATCTCAGCGGGTCGAAACGCATCCAATTCCGAGGAAATATCCCAGCGGGTCGGGCCTGGCAATACAATTATAATGCTTATTGATTTCGTTTTAGTCGACAGAGATATTGTTGTTGTGGTCTTCAGTCCAGAGATTGGTTTGCTGCAGCTCTCCATGCTACTCTATCCTGTGCAAGCTTCTTCATCTCCCAGTACCTACTGCAACCTACATCCTTCTGAATCTGCATAGTGTATTCATCTCTTGGTCTCCCTCTACGATGTTTACCCTCCACGCTGTCCTCCAATACTAAATTAGTGATCCCTCGATGCCTCAGAACATGTCCTACCAACCGATCCCTTCTTCTAGTCAAGTTATGCCACAAATTTCTCTTCTCTCCAATTCTATTCAATACCTGCCCATTAGTTACGTGATCTACCCATCTAATCTAAAGCACCACATTTCGAAAGCTTCTATTCTCTTCTTGTCCAAACTATTTATCGTCCAGGTTTCTCTTCCATACACGGCCACACTCCATACAAATACTTTCAGAAACGACTTCCTGACATTTAAATCTATATTCGATGTTAACAAATTTCTCTTCTTCAGAAACGTTTTCCTTGCCATTGCCAGTCTATGTTTTATATCCTCTCTACTTCCACCATCATCTGTTATTTTGCTCCCCAAATAGCAAAATTGATTTACTACTTTAAGCGTCTCATTTCCTAATCTAATTCCCGCAGCATCACCCGATTTAATTCGACTGCATTTTGCTTCTGTTGATGTTCATCTTATATCCTCCTTTCAAGACCCTGGCCATTCCGTTCAGCTGTTCTTCCAGGTCCTTTGCTGTCTCTGACAGAATTACAATGTCATCGGCGAACCTCAAAGTTTTTATTTCTTCTCCATTTATTTTAATTCCCAATCCGAATTTTTCTTGCGTTTCCTTTACTGCTTGCTCAATGTACAGATTGAATAACATCGGAGATGGGCTACAAACCTGTCTTACTTCCTTCCCAACCACTGCTTCCCTTTCATGTCCCTCGACTCTTATAACTGCCGTCTGGTTTCTGTACAATTTGTAAATAGCCTTTTGCTCCGTGTATTTTACCCCTGCCACGTTCAGAATTTGAAAGAGTGTTCCAGTCAACAAAGTCAAAAGCTTTCTCTAAGTCTACAGATGCTAGAAACGTAGGTTGCCTTTCCTTAATCTATTTTCTAAGATAAGTCGTAGGGATTGTTTATCCAAAGTGTTTCCCCATATTTTCCGGCATAAAAACGGTAATCATTGCCCCGGATATCATCTAAGCGATTGGAACATTGCCGGCCGGTGTGGCCGAGCGGTTCTAGGCACTTCAGTCTGGAACCGCGCGATCGCTACGGTCGCAGGTTCGAATCCTGTCTCGGGCATGGATGTGAGTGATGTCCTTAGGTTAGTTAGGTTTAAGTAGTTCTAAGATCTACGGGACTGATGACCTTAGATGTTAAGTCCCATAGTGCTCAGAGCCATTCGATTGGAACATTCGTCCTTGAATGTTTCGCTACTGTGGCAATCCACGTTCACACTTCCTTCTTCCCTTTCGCTTTCATCGATGAAATCGCATTGAGACGCACGAAGTATTTGAGGTATAACTTCAACATGTATATTGTTCCTATACCTAGAAGAGCAAAAGAGAGCAAACATGTAATTATGTGTGTTGCACTTATCGCAGTATGCAACGACGGTTAGCACGAACAACGAACGGTAAAAGTAAAGGGAGATACGATAAAGTAAACACGTGCACCGCCGGCCGAAGTGGCCGTGCGGTTAAATGCGCTGCAGTCTCGAACCGCAAGACCGCTACGGTCGCAGATTCGAATCCTGCCTCGGGCATGGATGTTTGTGATGTCCTTAGGTTAGTTAGGTTTAACTAGTTCTAAGTTCTAGGGGACTAATGACCTCAGCAGTTGAGTCCCATAGTGCTCAGAGCCATTTGAACCATTTTTGAAACACGTGCACGATTGATTTCGCGCGGAATGGAGTGGCGCCTGTGCGATGTTTTCATTTCAGTGGTTAGTTTCTCACTGACTGTACAAGAAAACAGAAGGCAGACACGTGCAATACTCGGGGAAAGAGCGAACGTGGGAATTCCTATCAATAGAATGTGAGGCGACTAAGGACTAACACGTACTTCCACGAACAGTCAGGCACTCACTGCCGCCGCGCGGTGTTTAGAGGGTTAATCCAATATCTTATTTTTGTAGAATTCAGTTCCATACAAAATTAACGTTTTTCTCTCATCATTCATTCCTCGTTAAGAAGTATACGAATTTTTCTTGCTTATTTTGGAACATTATATTCATGTACACTTAGCCACACACACAAGCTAGTTTTCTGCTCTACCTTTGGTCAGACATGCGGACGCGTGATGTATCTTATCAGTTCAGTCTGATTTAATTCGTTGGTGATCTCCCGAGTATAGGATAATTGAAAGATTTCTGAAACTTCATTAATTTAGATTTCAGTTCGTAATCTAGTTTCCACATGTCTTTGTCTCAGCACGTGTTAAGTACGAATCTGAGAGCCTAAAGTTGGCAGATCGTATCTCATATTAAGGTAGCCTGTTCAATTTGCTTAGTTCATGGAGAATTTTTGTTTGTGACAACCACGTGTTTCCGGATTGTGAGAATCCTTACATGTGACAGTTACTGATTCTAGGGGTAAAACTTCCAAATTGGTTTCAGAATTTCGTCTATGATGCAATTATTAACCCTTAAAATCTGCAATCCACACAGAAGGAAGGATCATGATTGTGATTTATATTTTGAATGAAATTATACGACTGGAATGAAATTTTCACTCTGCAGGGGAGTGTGCGCTGATATGAAACCTTCTGGCAGATTAAAACTGTGTGCTGGACTGACTTGAACTCTGGAAAATTTTAATCTTCCAGAAAGTTACAAATTATACGACAACTGCTTGGGTGCCTGGAAATGTCTCACAAGACCCGTACCGTAAACACCTTCAGTACACTACAGACGTCGTTAACTAGTATCAGATGAAACCTGAGTGGGACTATTTATGATGCTGTGTTGAAAAGAACGACTTTGGGTCCATATTATTCGAAGTTTGTGCTGTTTTTTAGCAATGTAAAACTAAATACGTTGGCAGTGTTACAGTATGTTGCGATAGTATGTAGCTTCCTTGCCGGTCTTATTCATTAGCACTGCATTAGGCGTCATTTTATTAAGATTGTGTAATATTTTTACAGGACGCCACATACATACGCACTTTTCATTCATTTCATTTCAACAGTAGATCTCTCCTTTCCTCAGGTATTGTGCTCGAGCATTTAAAAGCCTCAAGCAGAACGTTACGTATTCTTGTAAACAAAGCGTCTTATTTTTCTCGTCATTTCTTACCGGTGGTTTTCATGCACGTTGGGATGAGAGTTTTATCCAAATATTGTTATGAACGTACGATAGTGTAAAACTTCATTATTCTGTTTCTCCGTCGCATTATTCCTAAACGTCATAGCCTACTTAAGATAATCATAAAATAGTTGAATGTTGAAACGATTCATATTTCCTTACAAAATTTTGTTTACTTTTCTTGTGTTTAAAGAATAGTCCCTCTGTTAATTCTAGCTTTTGCGTTGAGACACTCTCTGCAATCAACACAGAAGGATGGAATATTATTGTGGTTCATATTTCCGACGGCTTAATGTATATGATCCTCGGATGGATTATATACACGGAAACTTGCGTGTCGTGCTCGCGTGGTACAACAGAGAACAATGGGAGTTGGTCACATTTATATTAGCGCCTATACTGAAACAGAAGAACATTGTGTAATAGCAATGCTTGTTAAACATTTCCTGGGGCTATTCTCAACAAATTGTCTAGAAGATGTCTAATTTAAAAAAAAAAAGAGAATCTTTTCACACAGTAAGGACTGCCAACGATGAACATTGCACCACTCTCCTCAAGCCACTCTTTGATTTTTCTTTTGAAAACCCAGCTGTAAAGTAAGAAAACCAGAACTGTATAGGGTGTGTGGTAGTCACCCTACATATGTTGCGGCACACGCTATCAGACGCATAGAAAAGTGCATGGAAATAAGGTGACTGATTGACATCCGTTGCTTCTTAGTGAATCAGACTCCCGTTCATGCGTTTCTAATCCTCTTTCGCTGGCGCTTCACAGAGTAATAAGAATAATAAAGACGATAGAGATACTGCTTGACACAGAAATTAGACCAATAGTGCGGAAGTTCTGGAGCATGTTAATACAGTACGTTTGTCTCATAGAAAACGTATTTTCAACGTTTCTTTCGAAAGAGACTAGCAGGATTTGAAAAAGGAAAAAAGCGGTTTTAACCAGCCAAATACGGACGTTGGTGATTCGTGGCAGCACTACATGTGCACCCGTGTTCGCCGCTAGATTACCTTTTCAGTCGATTGTCGGTGGTAACTAGTACTGCAGTCTCAGCGTCAGGCGCACTGTGGACATTATGTGAAAATACTTTTTACAAATAACCATGGCGTTGTTCAACAACGTTTGTAGCGAGGGCTGCACGTTATGCGCACTTAGTCTAGCCAGAGGACCAATGTCTTTTTGAATGGGTACAAAACTAATTTTCATAATATTAATAAAATGTGTGTTTGGTTTTATTCTGGGAGAGGCAAGACTAAATTTCACACACGCGTGTTTGTGACTTCGAGAGTTGCCCTATGGAAAAGCGTTGCTTCGACGAACGGTGAACTAATTTTTCGATAATCTGAGAGTATTTATTTACCGCCGACCGAAGTGGCCGTGCGGTTAAAGGCGCTGCAGTCTGGAACCGCAAGACCGCTACGGTCCCAGGTTCGAATCCTGCCTCGAGCATGGATGTGTGTGATGTCCTTAGGTTAGTTAGGTTTAACTAGTTCTAAGTTCTAGGGGACTAATGACCTCAGCAGTTGAGTCCCATACTGCTCAGAGCCATTTGAACCAGCCATTTATTTACCAAAATATGTTTTGTAACTTGAATTTCGCGCTGGAACTATTATGTAGAGTACATTCCGATACTCCGATATAAGGTGGTATGCTATATTTTCTCATCATGTCAATACAAATGCTACAACTTTATCAGAATGCTTTATAGTTAATTTTACAAATGAAACAGGGTATATCCTGTGATTACAGTGATATGACCTTCCTTTTGTGCACATCGCTTAGGGCTGCTTCATATACCGTGCAGTATCTACACCAGTTATCTTAACCATGACGTGATGAGTATTAGTGATTTCTTTTATAGATAATATCAGATAACCGATTACTGTTAAAGAAAGGGTGGTGTGCATCTTGTGATGTACAGAATACTGACAGGTAAAATACGCTCAGTAATTTTTAATAAATTTGGCTTGATTACACTACATAAGTTTTCGAAAAACTCTAGTCTTGATTCTGAAAAGTAACGTCGTAGATTTCTTATCGTTCCGCATCCACCAGTTACATTATGGTTTGATCGTATCTCAAGTGTACAGTCATAACACTTTCCTTTTTACAAGAAAATAACAGTAACCTGTGCTATATGACCCATTCACATGTGTGACTCTGTTTTAGAAATGCGCTAACGGCAAAAATATAGCTTCGATTCTTCTTCTTTCTTTCTTTCTTTCTTTGCTTTATGCTTCAATGCTATGTGGAACTACTATAGTGCAGACTGATGTAATTCTGACTGATTCATATTTAAAAATAGCTAAGTAGTGCTTGCGTTTCCACCAGAAGTGGACTGCTTTAGATAATTTTACAAAGCAATATATCCAAAGGGCTCTAAACAGGGCTGTTAATATATGGCATATTTTTTAAATGAGACAGGCCACGTAAAACAACTGTTGTATTGACAAATATAATAACAACGATTTTCTTACAAAACGGTCCTTTAAAAGTTTTGTAATCTGATTTCAATGAAGGTGAACTACTTTAAACGTAATCTTTTACGAAAGAGCACAATACCGAAATGTTTTTAAGTAGGCTGCCAGTGAGCATTTTCCGCATGGTCAGTGTCTATCCGACGATGGCTGTTCGATTTGAAGACATTCAGGCAATTTTTCATTCTGTAATCAAAACTGTAGAAACTTAGAGATACTGTTAGGAACCAAACGAGTATAGTAGCGTACTCTAGCCTAGTGTAGTACGTGCTCCGCCCTTAACATTGATATGAGTAAGTTATATCTAGTAGCGGCCACAAATATAGGAAGCAAGTTGAGAGATACATACTTAGTTTTTATCATTCCCCGATTTCAACTATTTTGAACTTTCAATTAACTTAACTAACCTAAGGACGTCGCACATATCCATGCCCGAGGCAGGATTCGAACCTGCGACCGTAGCGGTCGCGCGGTTTCAGACTGGAGCACCTAGAACCGCTCGGCCACACCGGCCGGCTACTTCCGTAGTTATAAAGAGTTTTTCTCAACGTTCTTCTGTATTGGAATAACGAAATATAGTTTCAGGATGTCAGTTGATATAATGTATACACTGTCCGTCCAAAAATGTTCCGAGACTGAGTTTATTCCTGGCCTATAAGCGACGTCAGTGCAGTAACTATGGTGGAAGCATGAACTAACAACTGTAAACAAGAGACTAGTTGTGCATGCGACTAGTCAGTTGAGAGCAGGTAGTGTTAAGTAGTGTCTCAACGTTCTTGTGTCACAAATCACAATAGAGCAACATCTTTAAATCAAGTGTTCACGACATTCTACAGAATATACTGCACACATCGAATCCCGAAAAAAAAACCCAAACGTGGACGCCTAGGTGTTATACATACGAACCTACAACAAAACGAAAAAATGCAGAGTTCCCACGAAGGATTTAAGCTTTGAAGAAATGACTGGCATTCAAGCCAATGTGAGGTGCGAGGTACACAAGATACCACATAAAGACCTTCCTGATTGTCTCACATAGTTGTGTGAACGTCCTGTGCGTTGTATTCAAGTGGGGCGAGACTATGTAGAGCACTTGAAACACTAAAACCACCATCCAAGGTTTCTCTTTCTTTATTAATTCAGTCAACAAGTTTTTTGGACTGGCGGGGTGTGCCCTTTTCCATCGCCAAACTATTTCACTGAAATTCTTGATCATACACTATATGATCAAAAATATCCGGACAGCATCAAAGACATACGTTTTTAGTATTGAATGCATTGTGCTGCCACCTACCGTCAGTTACTCCATCTCAGCGACTTCAGTAGTTATTAGACGTTGTCAGAGAGCAGAATAGGACGCCCCGCGGAACTCACGGACTTCGAAGGTGGTCAGGTGATTGCGTGTCACTTGTGTCATAGGTCTGTAAGCGAGATTTCGACAGTCCTAAAAATCCCTAGATCCACTGTTTCCGATGTGATACTGAAATGGAAACATGAAGGTACACGTGCAGCACAAAAGCGTGGAGGCCTACCTCGTCTGTTGACTGACAGAAACCGTCGACCGTTGAAGAGGGTCGTAATGTGTAATGGGCAGACATCTATGCAGACTATCACACAGGAATTCATAACTGCACCAGGATACACTGCAAATATGACAGTTAGGCGGAAGGTGAGAAAACTTGGATTTCATGGTCTAGTGGCTGCTCATAAGCCACACATCACACCAGTAAATACCAAACGAAGCCTTACTTGGTCGTAAGGAGCGTAAATATTGGACGATTGAACAGTGAAAAAATATTGCGTGGAGTAACTGATCACGGTACACATGTGGCAATACGGTGGCAGGGTTTGGGTATGGCGAATGCGTGGTGAACGTCCTGTGCCAGCGTGTACAGTGCCAACAGTAAAATTCGGAGACGGTGAAGTTATTGTGTGGTCCTGTTTTTCATGGAGGGGGCTTGTACCCCTTGTTGTTTTGCATGGCACTATCACAGCACAGGCCTACATTGATGTTTTAAGCATCTTCTTGCTTCCCACTGTTGAAGAGCAATTCAGGGATGGCGATTGCGTCTTTCAACACGATCGCGCACCTGTTCATAACGCACGGCCTACGGCGGAGTGGTTACACGTCAATAACGTCCCTGTAATGGACTGGCCCACACAGAGTCCTGACATAAGTCCTATATAACACCTTTGGGATCTTTTGGAACGTAGATTTCGTGCCAGGCCTCACCGACCGACATCGATACCTCTCCTCAGTGCAGAACACCGTGAAGAATGGGCTGCCATTTCCCAGGAGCCCTTCCAGTACCTGATTGATCGTATTCCTGCGAGAGTGGAAACTATCATCAAGGCTAATGCTGGGCCAATACCATATTGAATTCCAGCATTATCGATGGAGGGCGCCAGGAACTTGTAAGTCATTTTCAGCCAGGTGTCCAGATGCTTTTGATCACATAGTGTATATGCCAATATTTCCTGCACCGTTATTATTTTTGCGTTCCTTAATCGTTGTTTCCATTTGTTGCTGTTTTGTCATCTGTTGATCTCCCTGTTGTGAAGTAGTGTTAAACACAGTGTTGGTGTTTCTGTCTTCAGCAGATTTTGTGAAGTACCACGTTTTTTAATGAGATACACATTTACTCTGCTCTTAATTTTCTTAAAGGAAGTACGTGACTCGTTTCTTCCACAATGCCTCGTGCACTTCTTTCTAATTTTCAATTTATGTTTTTAAATGATACTTTTTATTATTTTATCTGTTATTTTTCTCATTTAATTTTCGGGTCTTCTACTTTCCCCCCTTATGTGACATCTCATTTACTCGATCTTTCCAGACACAACTGTATCTTCACACTTATCAGCCCATCCTCGTGTTTTCTTCACGCTTTACATCAGGGCAGGAGCTCTCGTACTCTATAAATCGAATTTTGCAATGTCTTACACTTGTTTTCAACCGTAAGGTTCCTTACATCATAATTTCTGTGTCTATTAAATACTGCTATGTCACTTAAATTTAGGTTTATCGTCGTATTTATTTGACCTACATTTGTTACCCAACAGCATTTTATATCGGTGACATAAAGACAATATTTTATTTTACTATTTTTACTGATTATTTTATTCATAATTTCTCTGCGAATCTTGTTGTAAGTGCGAGTAGTTACAATATGTACCTGCCTTTCTCCAGTTCTATTACTGAACTGTCCCATGTTGTGTTATAATTGTTGTAGCTTTACAGTTAGTGTTCACGAACCTCAACCTGAATCTGCTGCACAGAACTGTTAGACTGTTTCACTGTCTGCCGTAGCCGGTGCCAAGCAAAATTAAGAACGAAAGAATAATACCTAGGAAGGGTGTACGTCTGGGGTGACAGTGAAGGAAATCAGTGGCTTCCATAGTAAGAGAATGTGAAAATCGCATCGACAGATAAGGCGAAGGAGTCTTCTTTCTGACCTGGCACCGTCATTACACTATCTGTACCACCATACGGTGCAAAGATGGGCGTATAGATGCTGTCTCTGAAACGCAGGGAGGTGGCGTGTATAATTTTAGCCCCTCCGATTCACTACCACAGCTGTAATTCTGCAGTTAAATTATACAGTACTTAGAAAATAATCATGCAGCATACGGTAATCTGTAATTTACCTCGTCGATCTAGGTCAGCGAAAGAAGGCAATAGGATTCTGTTGAGTCTGCATCGTGTGTGAAGGCGTAGTCGGGCCTTCCCAGTACCTCATCCTCCGTAATGAATCTGTCATCAGAGATACCGACAGCAAAAACCTTTAAATTTGAACCATTAAAATACATTTAATTATCGAGGTCTTTTTTTTTCCAAGTCGAAACAGTTAACAGTTCCTCGACTGTATGGACAAATATGAAATTGGCTAACTGGCACAGGAAATATCCACTAAAGAGAACACGACGGAGACAGAAACCTATTATATAGGTATCAAGTGTAAAACACGGTATTTAATGTTAGGCACAGAACCTATGGTAGACAGGCAATATTTGGCTAGAGTTACAGAATAGAAGAACGTGAGCGATAAGAACCGAACAGTTCTTGAAAGTTCTGCATGAAAAAGTAACGGAAGAAGAGGAAGTATAACTGTTGTTGCGTGATATCAGTGAATAAATGGGCATTGAAAAGAGGACTGAAGGTCCTGTAAAGTAATACGGACACACGAGACGATGAAATCGAATAGATAGACGCTAGTATACCTGTGCTGGAGAACGGAGTCATAACAACATAGAGATGGTGACTCGCATACGACTTAACACCCCGTTTAAATGGCTTTGAGCACTATGGGACGTAACATCTATGGTCAGCAGTCCCCTAGAACTTAGAACTACTTAAACCTAACTAACCTAAGGACAGCACACAACACCCAGTCATCACGAGGCAGAGAAAATCCCTGACCCCGCCGGGAATCGAACCCGGAAACCCGTGCACGGGAAGCGAGACCACTACACACCCCGTTTAATTCGTGAATGGTTCCACAAAGGAAAGCGAAATTTTCGGTGAAGCATGTAGCACCTAGAAATACGTAATTTTGTGCATATTTAAGCTTAGTAACTTTTGAGATACTGAAGCAAGCATATTTTTTGAAAATGAAATGTTATATATTTTTTAACAGCAGTCGAAAGCTCTTGAAAAGTGAATTGCTTTGTTAGAACGATTGTTAGTTTTGGCGTTAAGAAACACTTGGAAAAAAATGCAACACAGTTTGCTACAATATGCACTGAAATTTGATACAAGTATGCATAGAAATTTGCTAAAATTGAAAGTCGACTGCGATCGTCAGTTGGGTATATTTACCGCCAACGATGCTGTCCTGCTAGCTAGAAGATGGGCCTACGCTGTAAGATAAACCGCGTTTCGTGATTGCCTACTTTATACGACGCAGACATAGGGTCAGCAACGACATTTATAAAAGGAGCTATAGGTATGATAACCTCTAACGCGCGAGACAGAACTTAAGGAAAGTATTTCAAGTGAGTGTACTTGCTTGTGTTTATATGAACAGCTTTTGTGAAAGCAATTACCAGTCAATACTCTTGACAGAACGACGAGGCCTGAAAAGATAGCCCAACTAACAGACAATTCCGGCCCCCTTTCCTTTCAATTGGAGCAAATTTTCGGATATTTTGCGAAAAGTTTCAACGTTAAAATTAACAAGATTTTTAATACTGGACTCGTGTCTTCAAGAGATTTGAAAGGCCTTTAAAGAAGTAATCATCCTATTAAAAATAAAAGTAAAAATGTTTTATCTTACAATGAATTTATCGCTTCGATACCTTGAATCTTTTACGAACTAATAGGGATGATCAGTCTTAAGCTAATCATCCTATGTACACTTACATGTAATTCTCTTGCTATAGAGAGCTGTACACATCCACACGAACAATATGTTAACAAGCTTTAACAAAAAGCAAAATATTAGCCAAGCTGAGAAAATTAAATATAAAACAGATTTTACTTACTCTTTTCATTTGACACAATGGGTGGACTACGTCTGCTTATTGTAATATGGTTCTTCTCATTACTAACATACCATTCACAGTAAATTAGGGGCACTCACACAACATAATTGTCTTTCCTTTCCTTGTCAATTCCTTAAATAGCTTATTTTGCGTTATTTCAATATATACGTCAGTGTACTGTAAACATAACCAAATTTTGGTGTGGAGACTAATTGTTTACATTTTTATTTTGTCCATGCAACATTGTAACTTTTTCTATCACTTATATTATACGTTATTTTGAAACTTCAGTTTAATGCAGAAAATAGAATGTGTGCTACAAAACAAAGTAAATAATAAAACATTTTTGGAGGAGAACTGCATTAGGTTGTTCAGAGACATGTTTTGTGTTGAAAGCATGGAGATACAACACGGTTTAAAGAGTCGAGCAGTAGCAGTCTGTTGCTAGAAGTGAATGAGTCTGCTCTCGTTACAGGTGTGTTCGTGAGTAGGTTCTGGAGGAAAACGTGTGCCTTCGTATATGTGGAATGGTGATGACGATAAACGGGGGAAGATATTTATGAGATGATGTTTGGTTTGTGGGGCACTCAACTGCGCGGTCATTAGCGGCCATACTATTTCCAAATGTTTACACAGTCCAGTCTAGCCACTGTCACACATGATCATGATGATGATGATACGGACAACACAAACACCTAGTCCCCGGGCAGAGAAAATATCCATCCCGGCTGGGAATCGAAACCGAGACCCAGTGATCCAGAGGCAGCAACCCTAGCCACTAGAACACGAGCTGCGGACGAGAGAGAGAGAGAGAGAGAGAGAGAGAGAGAGAGGGGGGGGGGAGGGAGGGGGGAGGTGAAGGGGAAGGGGAAGGGGAAGGGGAAGGGGAAGGGAGCTGGGGTCGGGAAGGGGTAGTAAGCAATTAGTCAGCCACTCAAGTCATGATACCTACTTGAACAGATAAATCAACAAATAAATTCTGTAATGTGCGACTCTCAATTATTTTGGGAGTTTTTTGAGTTCCATAAGTTAAAAGCTACTTCAAGAAAGATATCTTTCTTAAGCACTTTGATTTCAGTACGTCATAAGACAATATTTATCGCAAGTAATAGAAAACTGACGAAAAAACATAGTTATTCCATAGAAACAGAGAGACAAGTTTGCATCAGCAATGCCGTTTGGCACCACATTTTATTTTATTTTGCTTCACGAATTCTTCCTGGCAGTATTTCATACTTAATTGTTACTGTAATAATGTCACACAATCACACTAGTAGCATAACATATTTTAATGCTGCAATAATCACAAGGTTGTTTTTCTACTGATTAATAGTATAATTCATATTAAAGTGTGCATAAAGGCTTTCCTACTATTGTCAAATTGTTATTATTTAAATGCACTACAGTAGGATACTAAATTATTGATCACTCCTGTGTCAGCCTTCCAGTTACGGCATGAATATACATTTTTCCATTTCAAAACTGTGCACACAAAAGTAAAGCTCTCCTGCATGTATGCTTACATAAGTTTCGTTGTGACACGATGCTGGTTGTCCGATGTGACCACGGTCACTCTTGATTTATGCAGAGTTTTTAAGTTGTAAATCTCGACGGCCACGTTACAAGATGTAAAAGGATCAACAGAGTTAACCGATGGTTCAAATGGCTCTGAGCACTTTGGGACTCAACAGCTGAGGTCATCAGTCCCCTAGAACTTAAAACTACTTAAACCTAACTAGCCAAAGGACATCACACACATCCATGTCCGAGGCAGGATTCGAACCTGCGACCGTAGCGGCCGCGCGGTTCCAGACTGAAGCGCCTAGAACCGCTCGGCCACAGTGGCCGGCAGAGTTAACCGACTCTGATGTGTTGTATCGTATTTATTTACTTATCTTTGTCATCTAGCATACATACCATTTACTCATTAAAATTTAAGAAGCCTGGAAAATATAGCAACGTAACGTTTGACCTTCATCATACATGCATTTTTGGACACTCTTTCGTAAATCCGTCTTCATACCGAAAATGTTACATGTATGATCTTAACCCCAGATTATTAAATCTTCGTAATGTACGATTGCAGTAAGGTATAAAGGAACCTATTCTGTTCTTAATTAGGTATGTAACTTACCATTGGTTTAACAACTGTAATTAACTAATAACCTGTAAATATGGCTTCCTGTGAATAAAATATGGTGTAGTAAACTTTACGATGATTTAGTAGCATTGTAACATCCCTCTCCCCTCACCCACGCCCTCCTTAGTGTTCTAGGGATAACTCTACTGTTTACAGTTGACAGGCAACCACTCGTTTGTATTAAAGGGTTTAGTTCCAATTAGTTGTGTAATCTGGAAATATTCCATGGTATGTATTATCTTAGAAGTTGGCGTGCATTCGCAGTGCAGTGAAGTTTTAATGCGGTGCCGTTAGCGCCACTTTCGGGTAGCATAGTGCGCCCCTCTCAGGTCATGGGCCTCACAGGGATTAATTCACTCTATGCCTGGCAGTTGGAAACCTCCACGTGGCGGTGTAAATCGTTGGACGTGTGAGTACGACCTGTAACAGAGCCGAGGAATTCTGCACGTTTTTACGTCATTTGCAAGCTAACGGTCGAGGTATTCAGTAACTCTCTTGTGTCACAATTAGTAAATTGCTGTACTTTTTCACTGGATGAAATCGCCCGCAGTGGGACGAAATTAAATGAATGTTCGCAACGTCAAAAGGATTAAACTGGGAGCCGCTCAACGGAGATTTAACTAGTTATAAAATATAATGTATCGGCTAATGCAAAAAAGAAATTACGACGTTCAGAGGAGTGAAATCCGACCAGCAGGGATAAATTTTTATGCACGTAACCGGAATTCTGGCAAAACGTTAGTTTCAAACTCTTCCATTGATAATACCATGAAACTGGATTTATGTGGGAATCACAAAACAACGTTAACATTTTACAGATGATTTATTTCTAAATAATTTTGAAAACAAAATAATATTTCATCACAATGTTAATTTCATAGGCAATGATATACATGGTAGACCTATTCTGTGTATCTGTATTGCATGTCCTCTTGAAGGGTGTATTCGTCATGATATAAATTAAATTTTATACTGCATATGTTTGTATGCATTCTATGTGGCTTCAGTTGCGTTTGGATTGTTTTATGCAGAGAATAACAATATATTACAAATTCTTTGACGAAAACAAGTTTTAGTTGAGCAACTTTTGTGATAGCTTGAGAGGCAATATATCAAAGAACTTCTTTCAGACTCTACAACATTTTCTCACTTTATCATAGGACTCTTAAAATTAACATCTGGCTGATACCTCTATTTTCCTAATAAAAGGAAGAACAATATCATTTTAATGGTATTAATTTATGGCCGTCTTTTTGCAACTGCATCATTCACAGGCACTTTCGATGCCCTAATTAACTGAGATGAAATGCGTCTGATAAATGAAATATTGCCTCTATTCGGTTGCAAGCAGACGGGCGTAACCTAAAAATCATTAATGTAATATTAATGGCAGCTGAGGATTATCAGATCAACAGCATTAAAGCGGAAGGTTGGCACTACCGTACGTTTGGACATGTTAAATAATTCCGTTCCTAACTTTTATCCTCCTAGATTTATTACGCTAGTCGTTAAGTACCCGTCTATAGGTTATCACCTTAGCGAAACAGCTGGAATCCACTACACAAAGCTCCAAACACATTAAAATTATATTTTTGCAGTTCAATAGCAGTAGAATTTTGAATTTATATGTTTCCGGATCACGTCCAAAATAAATCATTACATTATTACATTAGCAGGGTTTAACACGGGTATGTCGTTGTTTGCTCCCTGTGCACTCAATACGCGGGTCCACCCGCCATCCGAACCCAACGCATAGGCATGTGTGGTGTAGTTGGTCGGTCCACAGGAAAAATTTATATTCCAAGCACTTATGGCCGCTGAGTGAGCATTCAGATCCGCTGGTAGAGGTAATGGAAATGAACTTTCACAGTTACTATCTTCATAAATGTGCACGTTGTGCGATTCTCTCAAACAGTTCCATGTTACGTTTAGTACAAATGTATTCGACTGGGAGTTCAAGTCCCATCGCAATGTTGCGACGTCTGTGTTGGACTTCGTAACACATAAAACCTGCACTTGTATGTGGCTGACGTTGCTAGGTGCAACCTAATTCCTGCTTTGTGTGTGCCTAGCCAAATATGGTTGGTGTGCCGCAGAATTGAGCAAAGGGAACTGCATGCAGTGGACAATTGGTGTCGGATGCCTCACACAAGGCACTTGTTGAGTGTGGCTCGAGAAGCTTCCTGTCTTCAGTAGATCAGCAGCTGACTGGAGGCTCTCTTACTGTAGAACGAGCCGCGATACACCCTGATTTCAAATGATTCACGGCATCGACTGCACCGATGACCCAACGAGGCTATATATTCCCAGTGTATGGAGGATGTGTTTAAGGTTGGAGGTGGTTGTGAGTTGTTTCACAGATGTTCCTTGTACCGTGAGTAGAGCCCACTCATTCAGGTTAGCGTAAACGTGAACCAAGGCGTTTATTTCAGCTCTCTCTGTGACTAAGTGTTACCCTTTCCTCCACATTTTCATAACGGATTTGCTATAGACACTTTGTTTCCGAGGTGGCAACAAGCGTGTGAGCCATTTTTACCTGATCTTAATCTTTAACCCAAAACATCTTTTAAATGTGTGTATAAAGAAACATGCGGTCTCGGTACACCTTGTAGTATTATTTGTCACGTAACTCCCAATTCGCTAATAACAATTAAGTGAATAGTCAAATTACAAGCAGATGCAATACTGTTGAGTGTTTAAAAAGACTTCATTGATTACGTTATTCAAAAAACACGAAACATCTTGTCTTGTCATTTAATATGACTCTTGAAATCACTGTTAATGTTGTTACTTACGTCACGATATTCCTGAGTACAAATGAAAAGCAGCAGAAAAGATAAACCAAAGTAATAATGAAGTCAACCGAAAACATCAATTCGCATGTTTTGCAGTCAATGTACGTCTTTAAACAGTATTCCAGGCAAATAGGCTGGTGCCCTTTATACTGTTTTCCTTTTCTTTGGCGCAGGATACTTCATAAACGTCTTCCTCTTTCTTATTCTATCCACCAACAAGTCGTTATCAAATAAATTCTCCCATATTTGATAGTTAGTAGGTATTTGCGCTAAAATTCGATTTTTGCTTTTAGTCCAGGGATTCCTCCTTCCAAAATGTTGTGCTGAGGTGCTTTTCTTGATCCAAGAGGCTTTGAATGTTCCTACTTGAAATTATCCTTGCCGTAAAAGGACTGTGTTTTCTGTGTGTAATTATGTCACAATAGTCTTGTCTTTCAATAAAGCATTTTCTTCACTCTGTTTCTTGGTGACCATCAGATACCACAAAATCAGAATCAGCATCAGAAGCATCAAAAATGTCATCGTCCCATTTTTCCTTTGCCACATCTGTCATGTAATTGCCGTTGCACCCAACCTTTCAAGATCTGGATTAACTGCAGACATTTATTCCTATTAGAATGTCACATACAATCAAAAGCTACAAAATAAGAAAACCCGAAAAAGTTATTGAAAACAAAAGATGTAGTAATTTGAATCATGTGATCTAAAGGACTTACCTTCTCATTACACGCAATGAGAAACGTGCGGTCAGACAGGCACTCGGTTACTCACTTCTAAGTAATATTCTTTATCACCAGTCTGTCAAAGTCAAGCTGATTGTTGAATGTTGCTTTACATGCGGAGAGTATTAAACTGAAGTTACTGAAAATAGTGTTTTATTTATATATTTCTGCAGTGTCACCACACTCGCTGTCTAAGTCTGAGAGACCTACGTTTCGGGTTGAAGATCAGTGCTATAGCAATCTCAGAGACTATCTGGAACAGCGGGTGAAGTGCAACAATAAGTACCCCCGTTATTTGATAACTCTATGGAGCCTAACCAACAAGAGCTTCAGTGGGATATGTCGTACACGAAGAAACATGCGGACTCCCTTCTTCCAAGAGTTTAAGCATTTATCAAGAGATGGTGTTTCACTGTATCGGTATGATGTCTCTTTGTTGTGATATACTTATTGTCCTGTTCGCAAGGTGTCAGTAGCGTATTTAGCATTCGGCGAACTAAAGGGACGAAATACATGATACATTCACGCTGCTTGCAATATTCCACTTAACGGATTTGGTAGAAACTGCTAACATCTGATGACACACAGAAGCACTGTAGTATCGATCAACTCCTAATGACATCGCTTGCGAATTAACTCCACTCGACACAGGGGTGACGACGGCGGTCTTCGGAGCAGTCGATCGTCATAAAGGCGCATTAGTGTGCGCATCTGTTCTGCGAAAACCGAGGCAGCCCCTACGGAGCTGTGACGTCAACTGGTGCCTACATAACCTACTGTAGTCACTAACCAGTGAAAGAAACCACGTCCTCAGAACTAACGTTTTACGCAACATCAGAATTCTTTATTCGTGATTCGGAAGTTCTGACCTACATGAGACAAAAATTTGGAAACAGGTACCTCTTGTTGAATGCTGCACTACACTTCAAAGTGACACAGGAACATGACACTATTTTTAAACCGAGCAGAGCGCTCTGCCAATCGTTCAGTTCCTCAAAGATAGAAATCCACTCTTGATCACCGAGCTGTTTGAAAACCACTGTGTGAACGTCTTCAGCGTCGGTAAACGTGCTGTTGCTGCGAATGTCGTTAGAAGACGTCGAATTATTCGTATTTTCATTTTCCAGTAGTAAAGAAACACAAATTATAGAAATTCAATTTGTTCTGAAAAGAGAATGACAATATCACTGCCTTTTTTGTATTCGTTTAATTTCTGATGTATTACTTCAAACCAACCAACCCAAGAATGTCGTTGCTTTTTGTGAAGTATGAGGAGCTCTTAAGGTTGGGCTGAATATATATATATATATATATATATATATATATATATATATATATATATATATATAATTTTCTTCATTACCAGTACAGCTTAGGAGGTAAAATTATTAACAAGTTCCTACAAAGGCCCACAGCACCGTTAGGGAATCATACACTGTCATCAAAAGCATCCGGACACCTGGCTGAAAACGACTTAAAAGTTCGTGACGCCCTCCATCGGTAATGCTGGAATTCAATATGGTGTTGGTCCGCCCTTAGCCTTCATGACAGATTCTACTCTCGCACGCGTATGTTCAGTCAGGTGCTGTAAGGTTTCATGTGGAATGGCAGCCCATTCTTCACAGAATGCTGCACTGAGGAGAGGTATCGATGTCGGTCGGTGAGGCCTGGCACGAAGTCCACGTCCCAGAACATCCCAAATGTGTTCTATAGGGTTCAGATCAGGACTCTGTGCAGTCCAGTCCATTACAGAGATGTTACTGTCGTTTAACCACTTCGCCACAGGCCGTGACTTATGAACAGGTGCTCGATCGTGTTGAAAGATGCAATCTCCATCCCCGATTTGCTCATCAACAGTGGGAAGCAAGAAGATGCTTAAATCATCGATAACGCCGGCCGTTGTGGCCGAACGGTTCTAGGCACTTCATTCTGGAACCGCGTGGTCGCTACGGTCGCAGGTTCGAATCCTGCCTCGGGCATGGATGTGTGTGGTGTCCTTATGTTAGTTAGGTTTAAATAGTTCTAAGTTCTAGGGGACTGATGACATCAGATGTTAAGTCCCGTAGTGCTCAGAGCCATCTGAACCATTTGAATTTGCAAACATCAACATAGGCCTACACCCTGCCATCGCTTCGCCACATTGTGTACCGTGATTCGTCACTCCACACAACATTTTTTTCACTGTTCAATCGTCAAATTTTTACGCTCCTGACACGAAGTCAGGGGTCGTTTGGCATATACCGGCGTAATGTGTGGCTTATGAGCAGCCACTCGACCATGAAATCCAAGTTTTCTCACCTCCCGCCTAACTGTCACAGTACTTGCAGTGGATCCTGATGTAGTTTGTAATTCCTGTGTTATGGACTGGATATATGTCTGCTATTACACATTACGACCCTATTGCACTGTCGGCGGTCTCTGTCAGTCAACAGACGAGGTCGGCCTGTACGCATTTGTGCTGTAGGTGTCCCTTTACGGTTCCACTTCACTATCACATCGAAAACAAAGGACATAGGGATGCTTAGAAGTGTGGAAATCTCGCGTAAAGTCGTATGGCGTAAGTGAAATCCAATCATCTGACGGCGTTCGAAGTCCATGAGTTCCACGGAGAGCTCCATTTTGCTCTCTCACGATGTCTAATGATTAGTGAGGTCGCTGATTTGAGTACCTGGCAGTAGGTGTTTGCACAATGTACGTAATATGAAAAGTATGTTTTTGGGGGTGTCCGGATACCTTTGATCACATAGTGTACGATGCCCTTCTTAACGGGGCGAATGGGCTACTTGACGATGAGGACACAGAGAGGAAGGGGTCAGGAGTGATTTGTGGGCTGGTGCTTAAGAACTGAACAGACCGGGATTTTGCTTAGCTATGTGATCAGAGTCATGTTTATTTTTTTATGTGGTAGTCATTATATTTCACGTCCCACGTTAATCTTTTAAGTTTTCTGTTTGGTGGTGATTTCTCTCGAAACTAATTTTGAGACAAAATGTAAATTAGTTTACACGCTCCTGGCGGTACACCACCGGCACGTTCTGACTCGGTAGCGAGAAACTCGGTCCAAACAGAGCGCACAGGGAAGAACCGTTTCATTTGAAGTACCGGTTATGCCCGGAATTTCTCGTTGTTGCTCGACAATATGCAGAGCCGTTCTGTTTGCCGTCCACGTTGGACACGTCGCCCTACACCGAATATCTTTCCTTTGCTTTGAGCGGCGCGACGCTTGGCGCCACAGAAGACACACATTAGTACGTGGCCATTTCGAAATTTCCAGGTTTCCCGCTACCACCTAGGGGTGTAGTACTGCTAGGTTAGTTTTTCATGCGTCACTAGTCAATGTATGACGCAGTGAATGTTAAGAGGGGCGTTCAGTAGTGCTTTACAATATTAGTTTTTGAGTATTATTTATTCAAATGGGTAAATGTAAATGGGCTCTGTCAATACACTCCCCATCAGCATGAATACACCGCTGACACCTTCCTGGCAACTTATTGTGCCACCCAAACATTATTTGAGGCACTACGCACCCACTCGTGGAAAGTTGCCCGCAGATCTTCTTCGTAGGCGAACCTCATACCTCGCAGCATGTTCTTCATGCTGTCGGATAAAGCGTAATCAGATGCAACGAGTTCCGGTTCATACAATGGGTCTGCAACAACGGTAAACTCCAGTAAAGTCAACACTGCGATCGTGGCTTTGCTGGCGTGGGAGCACTCCTTTCGGTCACTTCAACGTCACCATTGTTACATCCTGCGTCAACATTCTCAAACAGCAACATTGACAACAGACTCTTTACTCTCACAAATATTAGACAAATAATTGATAAGCATGAAAAATATCTTACAGTGAAAATTACAAAATTTTTAATGAAAAATGTAAAGGTCCCTAATATGGATGTCTCATTCAGCAGTGATGCTAACTACTCGCGTCTGCAGTGGCAATAAAAAGAAGCTAGGTTAATTCATCGCTATACTCTCTTCTAATCTCATTACTTTCTAAATCACTATTCAAATTCTTCTCCTCAGTTTCACTGCATTCAAACACAAATCATTGTACTTAAACATAGATGCAATTGCCTTTACGTCTACATTGCCACGAGTCCTCTGTTCGAAATCTGTCTCGTCAGCGAGAGAACTGTTCCGACCAGAGGCTGCGCGCGAATAAGCGATTCAAAATTGTCGCTTAGCAAAAAAATGGCTCTGAGCACTACGGGACTTAACATCTGTGGTCATCAGTCCCCTAGAACTCAGAACTACTTAAACCTAACTAACCTAAAGACGACACACACATTCATGCCCTAGGCAGGATTCGAACCTGCGACCGTAGCAGTCGCGCGGTGCCGCTTAGCATTTGAGATACACAAAGTATATACAATATTGAGAAATGCAGATAGCAAGGCCGGCCGGAGTGGCCGAGCGGTTCTAGGCGCTACAGTCTGAAACCGCGCGACCGCTACGGTTGCAGGTTCGAATCCTGCCTCGGGCATGGATGTGTGTGATGTCCTTAGGTTAGTTAGGTTTAAGTAGTTCTAAGTTCCAGCGGACTGATGACCTCAGAAGTTAAGTCCCATAGTTCTCAGAGCCATTTGAACCTTTTTTGCAGATAACAAACTCCTAATAGATCTGTTTCAACAACAATATTGAGAGCTTTCAATCGATCAATTTGAGGCCATAATTTTAAAGAGTACAGTGGATATACCCCCACAACTTCCTCAGCCATTAAAAAATGCCACTACCCTTCTAAACTTAAGGTAGCCAACTTTCCTTAGGCCAGCCATACAAACGGTTTTTTGAGTCACAACCACAGCGTTTCTTTGTGACAAATAAGATCACCTAGCACTAAAGCGCATGCGAAAACTTACACTAGGATTCACAACAGCGAACTGGCTTCAATTAGCACATTGGATCACTCGATAGTCGACGCCGCCGCTGACAATGCAGAGCCTTAGAAACAAACATGACCATGTATGTAGGGTGTATTGAACCGGGGACCTAAAAACGACAGATAGGCTTCGTTCCGCCGTAGCCCTCAGTGGTTCACAACCTCACAACAGGCCGCAGCAGTCCATCCATCTCACCGCCGCCCCACACCGAACCCAAAGTTATTGTGAGGTCCGGCCCCCAGTGGAATCCCCCTCCCCCCTTCTCTCTCTCTCTCTCTCTCTCTCTCTCTCTCTCTCTCTCTCCAGGAATGGCTCTACCAAACGAGTGTAGCCCGCAATGTTTTTGTGGTAGAGTAATTTAGGCGTATGCGTACGTGGAGACAGTGTTTTCACAGCAGTCGCCGACGTAGTGTAACTGAAGCGGAATAAGGGGAACCAGCCCGCATTCGCCGAGGCGGATGGAAAGCTGCCTTAGAAACCATCCACAGGCTGGCCGGCACATGAGACATTGACACTAATCTGCCGGGCGGATTCGTGCTGGGGACCGGCACGAGTTCCCGCTCGGGAAGCCAGCGCGTTAGACCGCGCGGCTAGCAGGGCCGGCAACATGACCACAACTCCAGCGTGGTGGACTCCGTCGTTGGTCGCTGCAGGTTCCGAGCCGGTGGATTGTCACTCCGCAGCAGACAACAGACAGCTTCGTTTATGTAGGCGCCACTGTCGTTCTGCCCACAGCGCTGACCTACAACGCACATGTCAGAGGCGTGCGCAGGAGTTCAAATGTATCGCAACAGTGGCTACTTGACTGAAACCTAAAATTTAGGATGGAGTTCAACCCATCACTATAGAAAAAGGAACACACCTTTTGAAATGCATTTTAACTACACAATTTCTTCTCAGACACTCGAATTTTTTAGGTGGTGTGTAACATACGAGGGTTATTCCAAAAGTAAGGTCCGATCGGTCGCGAAATGGAAACGACTATGAAAATCCGATAAAGCTTTGCACAGATGTGTTGGGTAGTGTCTCTAGTATAACCCCAGTTAGCATCACGTCGCTCTTCTCATTTCTGAGCTCGCAGTGAGTGCGTAAAGATGTCTAGAAAATAGTGTCTGCCGCCAAGTACGAGGGCCTGGTGAGAAATTTCGCCTGAAGCTATGCAGCCAACATTACATAACTGTCGTGCTGTTTCGTCTTCACGACAATTCTCGGCCGCATTCTGCAGGGGCAATGAAGATGCTCCTGCATCGTTTTCAAATGGAAATGTTAGATTACCCACAATACAGTCCGCAATTGTCTCCCCCTGAGTTTCATCTCTGGTCACATGAACCGCTGTCTTTGAAGACAACATTTTGACACAGACAACGAGGTGAAGGCCAGCGTGGAGAATTGGCGGAAAGCACTGGCGGCTGCCTTCTATGATGAGGCTATTGAAAAGTTGGTACAACGCTATGACAAAAGTCTGTCAGAACGGCGACTACGTAGAGAAGTAGCTGAAAGGTGTAGCTAATTGTTACAAGTAAAACATTTCTGATGTTCACTGTGGTTTCAATTTGGCAATCAATCGGACCTTACTTTTGGAATAACCCTCGTATATACGAAAATACAAGCTCAACCAAAATTCCCGCACTCAGAAACCACAGTACTTTCTGACAGTACAGATATGTCATTGTTAAACTTTCATCTGAAGCATATATCCGGCAGAAAATGGGCATCAAAGAACGGCAGTTTGCTGCCACTGCTGTCACATGCGCGACAATTATCTTCATTTGACAATGCTGCTGAGCAGGTGTAATGGGTGCATAGTTGCGACAGAGTACTAGAAATTGGAAATTCGAGGCCTGGAGAATGCAAAAAATTTTATTTTCTAATTTCGTTCTGCTCAATAATGTGCTGTTATACACAGTTTCTTATTTGATGCACTATCTAGAGCTAGATTTTTTATCTCTGAAGAAGGCAATTATTAGCGAGACATATTAGAGATGTCCATGACGAATAATGATCAATTAAAACTTAATTATCTTACGTAGGAGAAAAATGAGTACAAAGCTTCTTAATGTGGAAATGTTAAGCATACATATAACACTGAGTGAGAGTGTCTAGAAGTAATACATTCTAAAAAAAACAGGTACAGAAATTGGTAGATGTGATGTATGTGTACAGACAAAAAAGAAAAAGATTACAATTTCAGAAAAATTGGAGGTTTATTGAAGAGAAAGAAATTCACAAATTGAGTAAGTCAGTAACGGGTTGGTTCACCTCTGGCCATTATGTAAGCAGCTGTTAGTCTTGGCATTCACTGACAGAGGTGTTGGATGCCCCTACTGTGGGATATCATGCCAAATTTTGTCCAACTGGCGCGTTAGTTTCTCAAAGTGCGTAGCTAGTTGGAGAGCCTGCCCATGATGCTCCGAAAATTGTCAACTGATAGAAGATCTGGCAACCCTCCTGACCTAGATAAGGTTTGGCAAGTACGAAGACAAGCATTAGAAACTCTCGCCATGTGCTGTCGGGGATTATACTGCTGAAGCGTAAGCCCTGGGTGGATTGTCAAGGACGACCAAACGGGGCGTAGACTATCATCGACGAACCCCTGCGCAGTAAGGGTGGCTCGGATGACAACCAATGAGTTCCTGCTTGGAAAATACCTGGCTCGCCAGACTATCGTCCCTGGTTATCGGGCCATATGACGGATGAGCGTGAGGAGGGTATCCCATCACTGTCCACGTGCTCTGCATACACTTCGGCCTGGAATCTCCTTGACTGCAGTAGAACAGTCTTCAGTAATGAGCCCCGTTTCGAAACGAGCCCCGATGACGAGTGAAGACGTGTCCGAAGACGCCTCAGACAGCGGTAGGATACGAACTTGACCATCACGAGCTGTACGGTTCGACAACCAGGACTGACGGTCTGATATGCCATTTCCTTTCATAGCAGGACCTCTTTGGTTGTCATCCGCGGCACTCTTACAGAACAGCAGTACGTCGGCGATGTTCTACGCCCCGCTTTGTTCCTCTTCATGGTAGTCCGTCCTAGGCTTACATTTCAGCAAGATAATGATTGCTTGCATACGGCGAGCGTTTTTACTGCTTGTGTTCCTGCTTGCCAATCCCTTCCTCAGCCAGAAAGGTCGCCAGATTTCTACCCAGTTGCGAACGCTTTGAGCATTATGGGCAGGGGCCTCCAAACAGCTCGGGATTTTGATGATCGAACTCGGCAGTTGGACAGAATTTGCCATGATATGCCTCGGGAGGATGTCTAACAACTCTACCAATCAATGCTTAGACGGACAACTCCTTGTATGAGGGCCAGTGGCGTATCAACGCGTTATTGACTTGCTCTACTTGTGAATCTCTTTGTTTTGAATAATCATAAAATATTTCTGAAACTCTAATCATCTGGTTGTCTGTACATGCACGTCACATCCACCAATTTCCGTACCCTTCAGATAATTTCTTCACGGTGCGACGTAGAATATACTTTAAATATACTACCAGTGACAGCATTCTTGACATTGTACTCTCATTTCTGCATATTAAATAATTTCGTGTATTTTGTATCAAACCTACTGTTATAAGAAGTTATGTACCGTAGACATAAAAATTTAAGAAACCCCACCTAGACCGAGAACAGAACTCTCGAACTAGAATGTTCTGAAATAAATGGGTGGCATTTCTGTACAACACTGAATGAATGAAATTCTCAGACATGCGATCGCAGCGTCGCGAAATCGCCTTTTTGTGATGTTCATTTCCTACCGAAAATATACTCTGCACGAAGTGTTTTTACGGAGTATTTTGCTCCTTTAGTGTGCGAGGAATCGCGCTGTAGAGACCGAGTGCACAAATTTTGGTTCAGTCGGTGTACACAGTGCGTTTGAGTCCTTGCAACAAACGTGTAAGGCTGATACATAATGAGGAGCAACTTTTATCAGAGAGAAAACGTTGACAGTTCCTGACGACTTTAGGCGACTTTTGTTTTATTGAAATCGCCGGTCCTGAGCCGATGAGATTTCACAGAGTTAGCGTGTTCTTATAACCAGGTGTTCGGTATCTGCGTACTATCTACCAAGTAAACTGCTTCACTGATATTCAACAAGAAAGCTTGAGAAAGAATGTCTCTAGGCAGAGAAATATGTTTTAGAGGGGAAACAGGAACTTTAATTTTGCTCGATCTACGTCCTTTCATACGAAACGGATGACTGGATTACAAGCAACACAGACTGTATATCCACGCCACGGAGTGCCTGCGCCCTGCCACCTATCAGGGCCACAACCAATAACACGATATTCAGTGCCCGCGGTGTTAAGAAGAGATGCAGTGTGCCTTCGGACACGCACTGCTGAGACTACAGCCGTTATGAAATGAGTATAATGTATGTCCAAAGAAACAATGCATCTTTCTTCTTAAGAACACGTGCACTGCAATATCGTATTTATCCGCCGATACCAGACAGCGATTTTCCTGTAAGTATCTTACGTAATTTGTGTACGAGTACAGATTGTGACACAAGATGACGGCACATGCAATTTCAATGATCGTGTCTTGATGGCGGAAGCGGTTAACGCGACCACTCATGTAAAGCGAGAAATCCGCGTTCGAGTCCCGGTCCGCTACAAATTTTGATTGTCATTTGCTTATACAGCTGACGGATCGTATTCGCATCTGGGATTAGATTTGATGTAAATAATAAAAGACGCCTAGCGTCAGCGAACATTTTTTCTCTGGTGACAGAAACATCCTTACTTTTTCGTCCCTCATTATTGCGATAAGTTCTGTGCCTGTAACATAGATTGCAATGAGTTCTGTGCATAGTTTTAAATGATTGTGGGGATTACAGCGGAAGAGAAGTGCCTTCACAACAACAAAAAGCTTGCGTGTGATCCATCACTCATTCGAAAACTGTAACACATCTGATCTCCGTTATAGACATGTCTCAAAAATATTTGTTTCTATTGTACATGTAAGTAGTTTTGTGGGAAGAATACGTAAATATATATGAACTTAAACACACCTGGTTTCTGTATGACACCTTAAGTGTATTAGAATGCACAGTGTCAGTTTCGATCCACTGCCTTTCGTCAAACGACCGGCTCTTTCGTCTTCTCATCACCTCCTGTGCTAGCTTGACAGTTGGTTAGAGACTGCAAAGTACTCGGAATTCTGATTTATTCGTCGAGTAGCGAGATCCGGTGGCCATCTCTATCCCAAAACCCTATGCCACTTTACTGAATACAGATGGTTTGTCACATTTATATTATCGATTCTCGCAAATCGACTAGCTTATATAGCGAGGGAGAATTGTCTACATATGTCGGTACCCCATAGCCTAACATCTCTCATTCGTCTCATTATCACGAGCCCCATGCGAGATATACGATGGAGACATTAAAATTGTTGAACACTTTTCCTCAGATACCAAATATCTAAATATAATTAATGATAACAATGTTCCCTTTCTTCCTGATATTGAAATCTCAGTTCCCTGATATTTTCACTACACTTTCGTTTGAGCTGTACTAATTTTAATCCAGCCAACGAAAGATTTAGAAATTTTTGTACAGTGGTGGCAGGGAGAGCCTTCAACAACGAGCGTATAATTCTGACCGGTGGTGTGACAGCTTGGGGGTGGGGAAAGGAACGTTTAAAGACCACTGTTTGGGTTTTCCTTGAATAAGTCGAAAACCGGGCTTCGTAGCGAACATTTTTACCAGCAGAAAATTAAGCGAAATTAAAGTTCTTAAAAAAAATGTTGTGTTTATTTTTGCTCTGCGACTAATATTACCCAGGGGTTGGTAAAATCACTGATTATGAAAAAGTGTTTCAATGGTATAAAATTGATATTAGTTGATAAATGAAGTTGGCTAAGAACAAATATTAAATGTGCGCAGAAGGTGTAAGTGCAGTAAAGCCGTATTAAGGGATAAATTGTGTTCTGGGAGCGTTACAGGATTGAGTGGGATGGAGGTGGTGGTGGTAGGGAAAGCGGGAAGGTAAAAGCGCGACGGGAGGTAGGTCGGCGGATTATGGTCATGCTCTTACCTCCTTCATAGATCTGAAAACAATAGAGGGTGAAGGTGATACCCCACTCCTTCTAATCCACAACGTCGCAAGAGGCAATTACAGGGTGTTTCACAGTGTTATACCAACCCTTCCTCGTGAATCACTGTCGACACAGTGCGCAGACATGAGTGGGAGTATTTATTTTCCACTGAGTGAGTTTATGTTACATGGAATACACAAGTAAGTCACTAATACCACTGACGGAAGAGATGCCGAAGGAGAGAATCATAGCAAATCTCTGCACACTATTCTACAATGCTAAAGGCAAAATTAATTCCTAGTCATCATGTAATGAAGCTGTAGCATTCTGCCAGTACAGGAAACTTTGTCAATCACGAGCGCTGCTCACTTTACAATTTAGTCTATACCTCCCCACGATTTCCTGTGCAATTCTCTTATGTGAGAAGACAAAAGAGATTCGCTGAGCACATATTATTACAGTGGAGCTATTTTCAGATTATTAGATGAGCAGTTATTTGCAGTTGATATCTAAAACATCTCAAAAGTTAGAACTGTCAGCTGTCGCCAAGAATGAATAACCCGTATCCAGTGTAACATACTGCCGATAAATATTTGACAATGTGAGTTTCATTGTCTCCACTATCATTGTCCAGAATACTTTTCACAGCGTGAGAGGTAACAAATGCTTACCTCAACTTCAGCTCTTTCCATATCTGAAAGATAAATTGGCTCCCTCTGCAAGAGAGGTAGGCCACCTAAGGGTTATAGAAATTCAGATATTTCAAGATAAGTCAAGCAGTAGATAACAGCTAATTGCTGTTCTATACTTGAATATCATTTGTCCCGTCCCATTCGAGATAATTTACACTCAGCTTGCAAGATGTACTGTTGATACGTAGCAAGTGGCTCCATTCAGCTCAGCACACTCTGCAAGTGTCTGCATTTCCTGAATGAAAGAGATGCGGTCTATCAGTAACACAATTAATGGTGAGAGAAGTGTAGTAACTTTCTGATCATACGTTAATTCACCACCAAGTAACTACAACACGGTGTCACGGTTTTACAATACGTTGTCAACAATTGACAGCGACAAGTTACCATATTTACCAATCCAGTCCGTTTCCCATCAGCACTACAAACGTCACTGACGACATCACACACACAAGTGACACACTTCCCAGCCACTATTTATATGAACCTATTTTAGGTAATACTACAATAACTACAATAAGTACCCACTTAAAAAAGTGAAAATAACTTTACTATATTGGGTGTTTCGGTACCTTAACGATACACTTGGAGGAACGATAGGTCACAAAAAGAGGATACTTTCTATTTAAGGAATATTTAGCCTTAAACACGTCTTTATGAATGAATAATTACCGTTTATTATTTTTAGTCATGTTGTGACAGTAATTTACCTCAATAGTTCAAAACATCTGCCTTGTGTCTCAGTACATGCTGCACATTTACGTATCATCTCTGGAGAGCCCGTTATGATTTTGTGGGCTATGGTAGTATTAGTCAGTGATTCGTGCTATCAGCTAAGCTCTAATGGCAGTCGAAGTAATGTAGACCATACTCTCTACTCTTGACATATACCTAAAGAAAGTAATCGAGGATTGTCAAATCTGGCGCGCACAGTGCCCGTGCAACAACTCGTTCTGGTTGTATCCCACGTTCCCCAAAATCGACGGATAGCTATGGTCGCATATCAACATCGAAGTGTGCTGGAACACCGTCATGCTGGAACCAGAGACAGCTGCGAACAGCAAGCGATTGCTTTCCAGCAGTTTCAGAAGTGTGCTCTACAGGAACCGTAAGTCAGCTGCTTCAGTTAACGTACATACCAGTCCTATAATGTAGAATTCAAACCACAAGTTTTCGGAGAACATCTAGCAGCAACCACTTGCGGGTTCTCTTAGTCCCAGACGTGGCTGTTCCTGCCGTTAAAATTCCCCGTGAGGAGCGAAGAAAGCGTCATCTGTAAGAAAGTTTGTGGAATGCAACATTATTCACACTTTGGTGTACGAACCACTGCTCAAACTACATAAGATGTGAGTCATCAGCTGATCCTAGAGCCTGCACGCTTTGGAGATGGTGCGTGTGTAGGTTTTACTACAGAAACACTCTCCAGACCGATAATTATCGTGTTCCCAATGCACGGCCCATAGCATACCTGCTGCTTGAATGTTCATTGCTATATCTATGAATCACTTCACCCTCATAATCTGGTGTTCACTTACCAATGTTATCATCACTATCGTGCTGAGGAGGCAAACTCCTTGTTTCTCACAAGTGTCTATGAATTGCATTAAAGATACTGTAGTGTAAGGGTCGTCTCTTAGAGAACCGATTTTCGTAGATGCAAAGAGTTGCAGTTCGATTCCTCCTCGCCACGCCATAAGATATGTTAGTGAGCTCATAAAATCCGTATTCCATGTTTCTTTGAGTACTAACAGCAAAAAGCGCAACTTAACGGCTGGTACTTTGTCGGCAATGTAGATACAGTATTACAACGACAAGAGCTGTGTGACAGGTCTGGCAAAACTCCATAGAATAACAACGGCACTAGGAGTTGCGTAGGATTTTCAATCCAGTTCCTTAAAATATTCCTTGGCTGGCAGTCACCCGGTGAACTCCAAGCTGTCCACTCCCAAAACACAGTTTATCCATCAATGGGTTCTGTTTCACTTTCCCTTGAAGAAGTAGTTTTAGAGTTAGTGTTTAATAACATAAAAAAGTGACCTTTAAACGACCTCTCACTTCCACGCTTCCACCGCATCGACTAGGTTTGTTAGTATGTTGTTCATGACACTCCCACTTACCGCTGTAGAAATTTTTCTACTGCAATAGTTTTTGCTCTATTCCACCTTCTTTGGTTCTCGTTGACTTGGTTACTTATTACGGTCGTAGCTGAGTCTTGGTCCGCTGTATGTTTTCATGCGCACCTGTTACGGATTTCAAGCGCTGAAACAGTAATCCCCAAGCCCCAGTTCTGTAGGGAAATTTGTTTTATGCATCTGTGATTATGTCATATCTCCTGAACTGTGTGTGGTTCGACGATATAATCAAGCAGGCACCATTAGTAAAATACGTAGATAATATCTGCAAAATGTATAACACAGTTTGTAACTGTATTATACCTCACAACGACTCGTGTGACAGCATTTTAAATTTTTAAATTGTTATTATTTATTTTAGTATTATTTTAAGTACTTTACAAAATAAATGTTTTTGTTGGTCCAGGAATCCGTTAGATAGACAACCAGCAATCAGAAGTAACCTGGATAGTCGTTTGGTAATATAACAAGTCGAGTCACATTAATGTGAACATATGTCAAAATCATGTAGAACCATGTTTTGCAGCGAGATGAAGAGTGTCAGTGCGGTTCTGGAAGGCACCGCCAGGAATATGGAGCCATGCCAGTTCCAGCTCCGTGGACGACTGCGCAAGGATTCTCGGTCAAAGGACCCAGGCCGCGCACTGCCTGTCAAAGCGGCCGACAGATTCTCATTGGGTTTAAATCCGGGGAGTTCGGTAGCCATCGGAGGTCGACAAACTCATCCCGGTGCTCTTCATAGCACACACTCACACTGCGAGCTGTGTATCACGTTGCATTGTCCTTCTTGTAAACGCTATCATGCCGAGGTAAAACAAAATCCGTCTAGGAGTGGACATGATCCTTAGCGATACTTTAATTCATTGTTCCCTCCATAACGACAAAATCATCCAGGTAAAGCCACAGAAACATTCCCTAGATCATAACCTCCCGGACATAGGGTACTTGCTTTCACACCTTCCACGCCAACGGCTGTGTGTCCGATGGAGCATAAAGCGTGACACATCTCAAAATGCCACCAGTCGCCACTCGATGTACGTTCAGTTGTGATACTGTCGTGCAAATTGCAGCCCTCGTCGCCGATGAACAGTGGTCAGCATCCGCGCATCAACTAGGCACCTGCTGCGGAGGCCCATACGCAGTAATGTTCGGCGAACTGTCGTTCAGGCGACACTGTTGCTAACCCGTTGATTCATCTGGGCGGCCAGCTGCTCATCAGTTGCACATCTATTCGCCCGTAAGCATGTTGGCAGCCTTCGTCGTTCACCCCTATCATCTATGGCCCGTGGTTCTCCACAGTTGCCTCGGCGTCGGTTTTCGATAAATCAATTTTGCCACGCTCGGTATACTTTAACGACGGTGACACGTGAACAACTTACAAACTTAGCCGTTTCGGAAATCGCTGCACCCTTGTCTCGAAAGCCAAAGATTGTGTCCTTCTGGACGGCAGGTAAATCGCTGCGATTCCGCATTATGACGACGACTGCACCATTTTGCGCGTCCCCCTCTCCCTCTAATAGCCAAACACAAAGGATGGGGCCCGTCCACGCCCACACCAACGTGGTGACCAAACCAAAAGTTCTACTGTCACCTCTATATAACATGTTAGTTTTTGAATCAGGAGTCACAGAGTGCGGGCTGTGGTGTTATCCATGCGTCTGGGTAAGATTACTCATTAACATGGTCCATCAGGAGATAGAAAGTGGACGAAAGCGATCGAAGGGTAGCGGTTGTAAGGGCAGAGGGAAAAAAGTGCCAAGGCAAGCGCCAAGGGAAAAAAACCTCTGCGACAGTAGGACGGGTAGTAAGGGCAGTAGCGGCTTGCTGTCTGCGACACTGCATGCAAGGTGTGTTTATGTTAGTGCGAGGTATCGTGCATCGTTACCTTTGTCGTTGCTGGAGCTCGTTGCGGGGCTTCTGCAGTTCCTGCGTCCCTGCAACAGTTCAAGGTCGTTGTGCATTAGTGGGCGATCGGTCACAGATGGGCACACACAGTGTAGGGGGTGTGTGTGGTTGGTTTGCGTGCTGTGTACAGTACCGTTTCCCTGCAATTCCCTGTTTTTCGGCTGGTCGAACATCTGGGGTTACCAGTAGTAGCTGTATTGCAGGGGCTCGCCAGTACTGCCGTGTTAGCGTGCTATGGACCATAGATGTTTAGTTCCTAGCCAGTAGTGTCTTTGGTGTGTTATGCTTCCATCTATGGTTGTGGTCATAGTTACCCAGAGAAAGGATAAACGGGTTGCGCGAGTGTCTCGTGTTATTGTTCAGTCGTGTGGAGAGATTTTGGAATACGTGCAAGATGGTATCTAGCCGGTATTCCCGGTGAAGGTCCGCGATGCGTGTGTAGCGCGGAGCGTTGCTTATGATTTTGAGTACTTTGTTCTGTATGAACTGCAGACGGCGCAGGCGAGTGGGCGCAGCGTATCCCCAGACAGGGGCTGCGTACGTCATCAGGGGTCGAATAAGTGTCATGTACATGGACCTAGACACCCTCCTGTTAAGCATAGGGTAGAGTTGTTTGAGCCTCATGTTTGCTTTGTTGGTCACGTGCGGAATGTGGTCCCCCCCAGAGTAGATTCCTGTCCAGTCAGACACCGAGGTATTTGACCTTCTCGCGGAAACGTATTGGGCGTGTGTGTAGTGTTATTGGGTTGCAGTGCTGATGTTTGCGCAGTTGCTTCGGTCTTCTAGTGAACAGAGCGGCTTCGCAATTGTCGACGTTTACTCTAACACGCCATTTCACCAGCCAAGGCTCCGCCGTTCTGAGTGCAGTCTGTAGTCGTGAATTAATGTTAGACGGCTTCCAATCTTGCGCAACGATGGCGGTTTCATCCGCGTAGATGGCCACCGTCGTGTTGTGTGTAGCTGGGAGGTCGTTAATGTAGAGATTAAACATTAAGGGCACTAGGATGCTTCCTTGGTGTACTCCTGCCTGGATACCATGTCGTGTAGATTGTTCGCCCTGCACGTCGGTGTTGAAACTCCTGTCCGTGAGATAAACCCCCTAATGGCCGTCCCCAACACTCTTTATATACGCTCCATGCTCCATTGCTAGTGCTGCCTTCTGTCGTCCGTGAGTGGTTACTGCACTTCGAACACCGGCAGTGGTCACATTACTGAGACTCAACCGTTTAGGTGCAGTCAAATCCAGTCTAACTAGCGTCTTGTAAGCGGTTTTCTGAACTGATTCTATGCACTTTCGCAGAAAACTATCCTTACTTCTATTTTTCTTTCCTATTACTTATTTCAAGTATTCCTCCCATTTCATATCGTTTCAGACAGAGACACAGACAAGGAAGGGGGGGGGGGGGAGAGGGAGAGGGAGGGAGAGAGAGAGAGAGAGAGAGAGAGAGAGAGAGAGAGAGAGAGAGAGAGAGGGGGGGGGGGGAGTGGATTGTATTGTTTATGTGGTAACAAAAATGGTTCAAATGGCTCTGAGCACTATGGGACTTAACATCTGTGGTCATCAGTCCCCTAGAACTTAGAACTACTTAAATCTAACTATCCTAAGGACAACACACACATCCATGCCCGAGGCAGGATTCGAACCTGCGACCGTAGCGTTCACGCGGTTCCAGACTGAAGCGCCTAGAACCGCACGGCCACACCGGCCGGCTATGTGATAACAAATAATAAATTAAAAATAAAAGGCTTGTTACTCATGACGGATCCAAATTTCAACATTTTCAACCATTAGCTTCACTGGAACGCAGAGAAAACAACCACTGATTTATGGAAATGAACAGTGTTTCCTACATGTCACTCTCCGCAGCTTTGCTACATTAGAATGCGTCTCTCAGCAATATACATCGGCTTAGTCAGATGGCAGGACGCAAAGTTGTTCCTGTTGTATCAATGGTCATTGGAGAGGTTTCAAGTCGAATTAAAAAAAGCAGGCTGTTGTGTTGAAACCCGATAATATTTTACGAATAATGAGAGGAATTACATTATGTTCAGCTGAATGAGCGCAGCGAATGAAAACAATAGTCGGCATTAATTTTTGCTGTATTCTGTGTTCGATAGCTGCGCTCGAAGAATTACCGTGGGACGCGTGGCGCACTCATAGTCAATGGAAATAATTCATCGCTCAGTTAATCAACGCAACATTGACAATTATGAATGTGGTGAACGGTCATGCGCACACTACGCGGGAGCTGTCTGTGTACCTATCCAATATTAGAGGTAATGGAAAGTTGAACGATAAGGAGAAAATTCGTCAGAAACTATCACACTAGTGGAAAGCCCCATACTTCCTATTTAAATTCAAAGTGAGTGCGTAACTGATACGATTTCAGTATTTATGCACACTCACTGATACACGCATACTAAACATGGTACCATTTATCCCGACCACCTCAATTTCTTGTTCATAAGTAAAATGAAAATTTTTTGAAGCCAGTGTTGTTTATTTACTAGGGGCATATCAACTAGCACTACTATCTCTCTTGTACCTCCGTTCGTTATGAAGATACGAACAGCAGAACATCTTTTTTACACAACAAACATATTTTTTTGTTATACGGTAAACCACTCGCTACCCTAGAGATCTATTCAAAAACGTATCACGTATACATGTAGTATGGAAGAGCCTTCTACTCAGAAAGTACTGTAACTAGGAACACATGATGTTTCTTGATTTATGTATTAATGTCATGACTGATCTTACAATCACATTGAATGCGTACTAGAAATCATCATAAACAGTTCCCAGCTGTTCTACCGATTCTATTGTTGTGAGACCTCAGGTTGTTTTTCGTTGAGTTTTTGTAAATGCTACGAGTTCTCTCGTATTTAAATGGTGTCCGATATATTTAATATATTTGCGGATACTGTTAATTCTCGAGTTACAGACTTTTATGTTGAGTAAAAATCTGTGTATTTTATAGTTACCGGGTGTATTTATTGTATGGCAGCGAAATTCGGCAGATATAATGCTTTAATGCGGAACAATTGATGCTGGAAAAAAGTTAGTTCCAGTTTTGGCCACCAGGTGCAAATGTGGCACTGTACAACATCTCGTCGACATCTCCTGTGCTCATATTGAACAAATAGTGTAAGAGACAGTTAATAATAAAATCAACGAATGCCTTTCTCACTTGTTGGACCTTTCAGGCCCTTGTCTCGTTCTTAATCCATCACATGCGGAAATATTTCTATAATATTCCTTGCATTCACGTCGTCAGATATACACCTAACTTTACAGCGCAAATCGGTTCCTAATTAACGCGTTAGAGTATTTTCCAAGTTTTCTTGCCATACAGTAATTACAGTGCACACTGGACGCCTGTGAGTGGTTGCATTTTAATTCTAACCACCCGGTAGTATTTTGATTATTACCACCCAGTTGCCGGCCGCAACGCCGTGCGGTTCTAGGCGCTACAGTCTGGAACCGAGAGAATGCTACGGTCGCAGGTTCGAATCCTACCTCGGGCATGGATGTGTGTGATGTCCTTAGGATAGTTAGGTTTAATTAGTTCTAAGTTCTAGGCGACTGATGACCTCAGAATTTAAGTCGCGTAGTGCTCAGAGCCATTTGAACCATTTCAACCACCCAGTTGTCACATAATGTGTGGGCTATTCACTAACTCGGTCGTGCACCGCCTTTTACCTTGAAACGGAAGGAGGTCTTCCACGATGCAGCACTTCATTCTTGCCTTTGAGCTGAGTGTCTTTAATGTCTGCAAAATTTTCTATGACTGTAAAATGGAAATTGGCATCAGTTGGTTATAGCTTCTATTTGAAAATATTTTTAAATTGTAACTGATTTTCGATAGTATTTCTACTTCATTACACTTGATTTACTGGTTTATTTGTACGTAGTAGAGTGATAATGTAACATGCAGACTATTAAATGCACTTTTGAGAAGACTTTCTCGGCTGCAACACTTCTTCGAAATTTAAGCTCCCATGGAACAGTTTTTCATTTTTGGGAAAACATCGTTTTCACGAAGTAATTTTTGTAATTTAAGAAAAAGACTGTAGGGCTCATAAAGAAAATGTTATCATTTCTAAATGGAATAAGAAAATATATTAAACTTCTCATACAGGGCTGAGTACAAGCAAAAGTCGAAATGTGCATGATGCTACTAAACTCTTCGTTACTGTAATCCGTCGTGGGCACAAAAAAGGCGAATAACATTCAAAAGTGCTCAAAATAGTGAGAATGGACAATGTAAGCGTGGAATTAATGAATTCATTTCTTCTTCGAATGTTACCTGCTTAGGTGAATTACCGATGATACATTCTTGCATATTCTCCGGAGTTTTTTGTATTGTCGCGATAAACAACGTCCACAGAGAAAGAAGTCCAGGGGAATTAAGTCAGGGGACCAAGCAAGCCAGTAAAGTTTTTCTCCACGACCCAGGCAGGGTACTTTCGATTCAGAACACGACGTTTACGCAACGCATAATATGATGTGCACTCATCGTGTTGATTATGCGCTGGGCATAATACGCTTTACATCCGTCGTTTTGATACCACGTAAGCGTTCTGACTGCTAGCAGGACATCATCCAGAAGCCGAAGAAGAATTCATGTGAATAGGTTGGCATGTACACTGTCGTTTATGTTATTACTGATATAACAAAGGACAATAATTATAGTACCAAGCATTCCACAACAGACATTAGCTCTTGACAGAAATGTGCCACATATTTATGCCTTGGGGGGGGGGGGGGGGGAGGGTTCACTGGACCAGTAATGTGTGTTCTTGGCATTCACCTGTTCTTTGTTTGGAACGAAAAATTAATCGGTAAAAATAACATGGAAGAAGTAGTTCTGGTTCTGTAGGATTTGTTGCTGTACTCACTGACATAACTGGATTGAATTATAGAAACCATTCCCATGCTGTACTTCGTGTAGGTATAAATGGTAAAGATGGAACTGGTGAAATGTTGGAGAGTAATGTACACTGGTATTAGAAACGCCACTCTCTTGATCTACCTGCCATGTGCGCACATTTGGGCTCATAGTAAGAGGAGAGAAAACAGTGACAGCTTTCTCTGTACAAGTTCGACGACGATTGCGTTAACTCAGGTGGAAACTTCCCATTTCCTGAAGCGTCAAAACGGGGCAATAGAACATCCGTCGTAAAAGTGGGTTCTGGTCAAAATATAGAACTATGTAGGCTTCCTGCCAGAACAGCACTGGTTTTATCTTAAACCAAGAGAAGTAGTGATGATGTGGTTTTTAATCAAGGACTACATTTACTATAAACAACATATACTTTAAAGGTACTACAGTACTTTACTACATGTAACAATATAGTAAATAAGAAAAAGTTACTGCAACATTTTTCTGCTTACTTACACTCTCCATAGGTGAGTAGCGTCTCTGTTTTCTCTTCTTTATTATACGTTGTACTTACACAAACCTTCAACGGAAGAAGATCGACCGATTAAACGGTGTTCATTTGCTTCGTTTCTTCCATTAGTTCATTGCCAATTCCAGAAAGTGGACAAGATGCAACTTACTTCGAGTATCTGCACTGTGTATTAGTACAAGAGTTATGTTTTTAATAACGTCTTGTTTCGCGAATGATACACTATGATTCTGTTATGAATAGGTTCTGGAAAAAGGAAATGGATTAACGAATACAGACTGTAGAGTGCTACGTAAAAAAGACGTTCTGTTGTTAATATCCTTGTATTGAACAATCTTACAAGAGGAGTGATCATGCTGGTTAATATTTCTCCGGCAGATCAGTGACATTTTATATCTGCTCCGGCAGATCAGTGACATTTTATATCTGGTGTATGTTCTTTCGGACTTGTCCAAAAGAACACACACGTATTGACCCCACCACCATTATGAATAAAGACACAAAGAAATTACGGCCATTGGCTGCTAGCGGCCACTGACTTTAAGCGGTGGATTCGAACTTGTGTCTCCTCTTTACAAGGCATATGCAGTGACCACTGCACCATCCGGAGTCAGTGATCATCGCATCTGCAGGGACTACACTAGCACGCCTCCAGTGAGAACCAAATTCTCCATTTATCCACACACTACTGATATAGTGCCACTTGCTCATTTTTATTATCCACGTTTTCCCATGGTAGCTGAGTGGTCAGAGCGACGGAATTTCGTACCTAACGGTCCGGGTTCGATTCCCGGCTGAGTCGGAGATTTTCTCCGCTCAGGGACTGGATGTTGTGTTATGCCTATCATCATCATCATCATCATCATCATCATCATTTCGTCCCCATCGACACGCAAGTGACCGAAGTGTCGTCCACTCGAAAGACTTGCACCAGGCGAACGGTCTTCAAGACGGGAGGTCGTAACACATCTGAAATGTAACGTCCACTTTTCGAAGTGCCGTCAATGCGAACAAGAGGTGACGGAGACGTGTAACCAGTGGCACCCCATACCATCACGCCGGGTGATACGCCAGTATGGCGGTGACAAATACACGCTTCCAATGTGCGTTCACCGCGATGTCGCCAAACACAGATGCGACCATCAAGATGCTGTAAACAGAACCTGAATTCATCCGAAATATTCCCGGGTTCGATTCCCGGCGGGGTCAGGGATTTTCTCTGCCTCGTGATGACTGGGTGTTGTGTGATGTCCTTAGGTTAGTTAGGTTTAAGTAGTTCTAAGTTCTAGGGGACTGATGACCATAGATGTTAAGTCCCATAGTGCTCAGAGCCATCCGAAAAAAAATACGTTTTGCCATTCGTGCACCCAGGTTTGTCGTCGAGTACACCATCGCTGGCGCTCTTGTCTGTGCTGCAGCGTCAAGGGTAACTGCAGACATGGTTTCCGAGCTGACAGTCCATGCTGCTGCAAACGTCGTCGAACTCTTCGTGCAGATGGTTGTCTTGCAAACGTCCCCATCTGTTGACTCAGGGATCGAGACGTGGCTGCACGATTCGTTACAGCCATGCGGATAAGATGCCGGTCATCTCGACTGCTAGTGATACGAGGCCGTTGGGATCCAGCACGGCGTTCCGTATTACCCTTCTGAACCCACCGATTCCATATTCTGCTAACAGTCATTGGATCTCGACTAACGCGAGCAGCAGTGTCGCGATACGATAAACCGTTTTCGCGATAGGCTACAGTCCGACTTTTATCAACGTCGGAAACGTGATGGTACGCATCTCTCCTCCTCACATGAGGCATCACAACAACGTTTCACCAGGCAACGCCGGTAACTGCTCTTTGTGTATGAGAAATCGGTTGGAAACTGTCCTCATGTCAGCACGTTGTATGTGTCACCACCGGCGCCAACCTTGTGTGAGTGCTCTGAAATGCTAATCTTTTGCATATCACAGCATCATCTTCCTGTAGATGAAATTTCGCGTCTCTAGCTTGTCATCTTCGTGGTGTAGCTATTTTAATGGCCAGTAGTGTACATATGTGGTGTCTGTTCTTTCTGCAAGAAAAGACATATTTTTAATCCACTACGATTACGAATCAAGACATAAAAAAATTACTGACGAAAGCTGCTAGTGGGCACTGACTTAAATCAATGCAGGAAGTTCAAAATGTTTGCCGGACAAGAATTCCAACTGCGGTCTCATGTTTGCTAGACAGGTGCACTGGCCGCTATGTCATCTGGACACAACGCAGATGCACATCAAGGTTGAACGCTTATGGCGAAATGCGGCTATTAATGAGGGTAACGGGCAAGCGGCACAACATCAGTAGTGTATGGGTAAGCCGAGAATTGTAGGCTAGTCCGTGCAGTTGTGATGACCACTGTGTCTCGATGGTGCGACGATCAGCTTCTAGTTTCGGCCATCACAAATTTTCAACTTTCCCCACTGATTTAAATCGATGCCCACTAGCATCTAGTGTCAGTCATTCCATTGTGTCTTGGTCCGTAATAGTTGTGGTCTGTTCTTCGAAAAATGACCAAAAGAACAGAATATATATATATATATATATATATATATATATATATATATATTCCTGGAAATGGAAAAAAGAACACATTGACACCGGTGTGTCAGACCCACCATACTTGCTCCGGACACTGCGAGAGGGCTGTACAAGCAATGATCACACGCACGGCACATCGGACACACCAGGAACCGCGGTGTTGGCCGTCGAATGGCGCTAGCTGCGCAGCATTTGTGCACCGCCGCCGTCAGTGTCAGCCAGTTTGCCGTCGCATACGGAGCTCCATCGCAGTCTTTAACACTGGTAGCATGCCGCGACAGCGTGGACGTGAACCGTATGTGCAGTTGACGGACTTTGAGCGAGGGCGTATAGTGGGCATGCGGGAGGCTGGGTGGACGTACCGCCGAATTGCTCAACACGTGGGGCGTGAGGTCTCCACAGTACATCGATGTTGTCGCCAGTGGTCGGCGGAAGGTGCACGTGCCCGTCGACCTGGAACCGGACCGCAGCGACGCACGGATGCACGCCAAGACCGTAGGATCCTACGCAGTGCCGTAGGGGACCGCACCGCCACTTCCCAGCAAATTAGGGACACTGTTGCTCCTGGGGTATCGGCGAGGACCATTCGCAACCGTCTCCATGAAGCTGGGCTACGGTCCCGCACACCGTTAGGCCGTCTTCCGCTCACGCCCCAACATCGTGCAGTCCGCCTCCAGTGGTGTCGCGACAGGCGTGAATGGAGGGACGAATGGAGACGTGTCGTCTTCAGCGATGAGAGTCGCTTCTGCCTTGGTGCCAATGATGGTCGTATGCGTGTTTGGCGCCGTGCAGGTGAGCGCCACAATCAGGACTGCATACGACCGAGGCACACAGGGTCAACACCCGGCATCATGGTGTGGGGAGCGATCTCCTACACTGGCCGTACACCACTGGTGGTCGTCGAGGGGACACTGAATAGTGCACGGTACATCCAAACCGTCATCGAACCCATCGTTCTACCATTCCTAGACCGGCAAGGGAACTTGCTGTTCCAACAGGACAATGCACGTCCGCATGTATCCCGTGCCACCCAACGTGCTCTAGAAGGTGTAAGTCAACTACCCTGGCCAGCAAGATCTCCGGATCTGTCCCCCATTGAGCATGTTTGGGACTGGATGAAGCGTCGTCTCACGCGGTCTGCACGTCCAGCACGAACGCTGGTCCAACTGAGGCGCCAGGTGGAAATGGCATGGCAAGCCGTTCCACAGGACTACATCCAGCATCTCTACGATCGTCTCCATGGGAGAATAGCAGCCTGCATTGCTGCGAAAGGTGGATATACACTGTACTAGTGCCGACATTGTGCATGCTCTGTTGCCTGTGCCTATGTGCCTGTGGTTCTGTCAGTGTGATCATGTGATGTATCTGACCCCAGGAATGTGTCAATAAAGTTTCCCATTCCTGGGACAATGAATTCACGGTGTTCTTATTTCAATTTCCAGGAGTCAGAATTGGTCAGAAAAGGCCACAGCACTTCAGCATCGAACGGAAATGGGGTGCAGTTCCAAAACAGAGAGCCTCGGCAATGCTATTCGTATGTGAGGGGAAATCTAAAGTAGACTGGGACGGCGGTGAGAATTTCGATCGAGGAGGGAGACGTGCCAGGGTAATACGTGTAATAGTGCGAAGTGATACGCCAATGTGGCTTAGTAGCTAGCACACCTGCCTAGTAAGCAAGAGGAACGGATTCGATTCCTGGACTTACTACAAATTTTCACTCGCCGCTTCAATCTATGATACATAAGATTATGAGTAGGCACAGTTGTGAATGAAATGAGCCACAATATGCTTTAAATTGTTGTTGTGGATGTGGTCTTCAGTCCTGAGACTGGTTTGATGCAGCTCTCCATGCTACTCTATCCTGTGCAAGCTTCTTTACCTCCCAGTACCTACTGCAACCTACATCCTTCAGAATCTGTTTAGTGTATTCATCTCTTGGTCTCCTCATACGATTTTTACCCTCCAAGCTTCCCTCCAATACTAAATTGGTGATCCGTTGATGTCTCAGAACATGTCCTACCAACCGATTCCTTCTTCTAGTCAAGTTGTGCTACAAACTTCTCTTCTCCCCAATCCTATTCAATACCTCCTCATTAGTTACATGATCTACCCATCTAATCTTCAGCATTCTTCTGTAGCACCACATTTCGAAAGCTTCTATTCTCTTCTTATCCAAACTAATTATCGTCCATGTTTCACTTCCATACATGGCTACGTTCCATACAAATACTTTCAGAAACGACTTCCTGATACTTAAATCTATACTCAATGTTAACAAATTTCTCTTCTTCAGAAACGCTTTCCTTGCCATTGACAGTCTACATTTTATATCCTCTCTACTTCGACCATCATCAGTTATTTTGCTCCCCAAATAGCAAAACTCCTTTACTACTTTAAGTGTCTCATTTCCTAATCTAATTCCGTCAGCATCACCTGACTTAATTCGACTACATTCCATTATCCTCGTTTTGCTTTTGTTGATGTCCATCTTATATTCTCCTTTCAAGACACTATCCATTCCGTTCAACTGATCTTCAAAGTCCTTTGCTGTCAGTGACAGAATTGCAATGTCATCGGCGAACATCAACGTATTTATTTCTTCTCCATGGACTTTAATACCTACTCCGAATTTTTCTTTGTTTTCCTTCACTGCTTGCTCAATAAACAGATTGGATAACATCGGGGACAGGCTACAAACCTGTCTCACTCCCTTCCCAGCCACTGCTTCCCTTTCGTGTCCCTCGACTCTTATAACTGCCATCTGCTTTCTGTACAAATTACTTTAAATTAACAACAGACAAATAAAGCTGCATGAGTCTTGGCACTTCTATTTTGATTTAAAAAGGCTCAAGAAAAATTTTCAAAACCAGTAACGCTCCACAAGCAGCACAACAGGTTGCCACAACACAAGCCGACACCGTCGACGATAAGGGGGAGCACTAGAAAAAACACCTCTGTAGCCTCCACAAATACGTACCCTGAGCCAGTCATTCATTCACTGTGGGTGCTCGGCAGCCTTGAAGACAGGACTTAGCAGAGGTCCAGACTGAGTCATAGAAATACTTTTTACTTAGGACCGTGGCCACAACGCACACTGCGGCTATACCGGCAAGCCCAGACTAAAGTTCACTGTCGCAATGGATAGACAGCACACCGTATCCCAGTACGTGCCCCACATCACATCGGTCCTGGTACTACTCCATCAGCTCAAACGGAAACATTCAAGATGGGCTACCACCTCAGCCAACGCACAAGCAGAGCGCGTGGAAAGACCCGGCCCGTACCGGCGCGCGTCCCAGCTATCAATGACACGATTTGTCCGCCCCCTAGCGGTAGCAATATCATGCCTACACGAGGTGAAAACAAAGCTTTGCGACTGACGACGGACTGTCTGAGATTGGGCGCCATGTACATACTATGTGCACCCTTCCTATTCGATTTATCTCAGTTTAACATTTGCATCACCATCATAATTTATCTTTTCCATTCTTATTTTTATAACGCAACAAAAAATGTGGTTATTATGATGACATTACTACTATTCACTGTTTGGCACTCTTCTTTGTACCCATATTACTTTCATTCTCACATAATTGGCCTTTCCTCGCTCTTGTTGAGCTGTTATTGAGTTTTTACACAAGCTCAGATTAATAACGTTAGAAAGACGAACCTGCAAACCTTACTGATCAGCTCAGAGATTATCTTTCCTTTGTAACAACTCACAAAACAATTAATATTCCTGAAACTTCCTGGCGGATTAAAACTGTGTGCCGGACCGAGACTCGAACTCGGGACCTGGTGCCCGTCGCGGGCAAGTGCTCTACCAACTGAGCTACCCAAGCATGACTCACGCCCCGTCCTCACAGCTTTAATTCCGCCAGTACCTCGTCTCCTACCTTCCAAACTTCACAGAAGCTCTCCTGCGAACCTTGCAGAACTAGCACTCCTGGAAGAAAGGATATTGCGGAGACATGGCTTAGCCACAGCCTAGGCGATGTTTCTAGAATGAAATTTTCACTCTACAGCGGAGTGTGCGCTGATATGAAACTTCCTGGCAGATTAAAGGACGGGGTGTGATTTGTGCTTGGGTAGCTCAGTTGGTGGAGCACCTGTCCGCGAAAGGCAAAGGTCCCGAGTTCGAGTCTCGGTCCGGCACACATTTTAAATTTGCCAGAAAGTTTCAAATGCTGGTATACTTTTCAATTTATTTATTTCTTCCCTAGAATGTTCCTCATTTTTTTCGTTATCATTTTTTGATTTATGCATCATCTCTCTTTCTGTTTCATCCTTATAGAGCTGATATGATGACGGTGTTCTGGTGTCCAATTTTTTGTTGCGTGTTTTATAAGTTTGAAGGCTGTTTCCATTTTGTGAGAACAAATTTCGTAATTAATCTTTTGCAGGCCAATATCCTGAACGGTTTCGGCCGGCCGTGGTGGTCGAGCGGTTCTAGGCCCTATAGTCCGGAACCGCGCGACTGCTACGGTCGCAGGTTCGAATCCTGCCTCGGACATGGATGTGTGTGTCGTCCTTAGGTTAGTTAGGTTTAAGTAGTTCTAAGTTCTAGGGGACTGATGACCTCAGATGTTAAGTCCCATAGTGCTGCCAGCCATTTGAACCAACCATTTGAACCTGAGCGGTTTCGCCTAAATGTTTGAACTGAGGATATCTCTCGACTCTTCCTTATCTATTTATTTTCTTATTTTACAGTTTTGGGTGCGTGGCTGTTGCCAAACATGAATTTTATTCTTTTAAATTATATTTGCAAACCTACTCTGCCTGTTGTTTGTTTATTAATTTCTGTTTGTTTTTCTTCTCTTAGAATGTTCTGATACAGAACCGTCAGTCGTCGGCAAAAGCTAAGCAGTCATCATAATCTTTTTAATTTGATGGGTGCATCAGTTTTAAACTACGATTTCTGTTTTCCTCACACTTGGATTACAGAGTCCATTACCTTGTCTCTCTCTTATTTTAATATAAGTGTACCTAAATTTTCCTTTGAATTTTATCATACGCTTATATTTCGTACACTTTAATGTTTCAGTAGTAATCGCAGTGGTTTTGAGATCCAGACCTTGTATTTTTTCAGAATTTGGAAGACACTCACAGTTCACTGAGCCATAAGCTTTCTTACATTTAAAAAGTTGCAAACTACCTTCTTACTATAATCTTTTGATGTCTTTGAAGAAGCTTCGCAATTAATATTTATTCTGGGAAATACCAGTTTGATATGAAATCTGCTTGATGTCCGTAAATTCTGAATTCATCTTGTTGTGCTCGGCCCGGGAGACCTTAAGGTTTTGTGTGGGACTGGTACAAGGGAAATCCCTTTATAAACATATGTGTTATCATCCATCGTATGTAATGGAAACATCGATACAGTTTTATACTTATCCATAATTTTCCCAGATGACAAAATTTTTGCATGATCAATGAAGTTTCCTTTAACGTTTTTGGTACAGATAATTTCAAAAGTCTTGCAAATAAAATCCTTCGTCACTAGCAGGTGTATTTATTTTAACTTCTTAATTTGTTGAGTAATTTCGTCTTCATTTGATGCTTCTGAATCTGGATTTGTTTTTAGGGAAATTTCTGGTAAAAATCTTCCTGTGGTTAGGAAGCAATATGATTTTTAAAATGTTTGCAACTCTCCCTGCAGTTTTTTTGGTAGTTGGGTCCAATTATTCATTTCCATTCTTTAAGCAAAAATTTTGGGGCTGGTGTCTATTTAGCTTCGCATGAAATATTTTATAAAAAACGCTGGAACTGTCTTTTATTGGAAGTCTTCTTCAGTTTCAAGCAATTACATTACTAACTACATATTCCTTATTTCCATCTTTCTGTTGTTTATATAATCATGATTTGGTCAAAAATAAGGTTTCCTCCACGTCTGTTGTAATGGTCATGCTAACCCCTTTCCTCTGTGGTATTTATAATCAATACATTTTGTGATGCTGCTATTTGCTGGCGTTTAAAACTCCGTTTTAGCTCAGTGTCATAACTCGTAGTTCGACTGTGTTCTGTGAAAACCATTGAGTGTTAATTTACTGCTGCCTTAGTACCGATCTGCTAGGAAAAGTATTACAGAGTCAAGACGACGTAAGATCCCATTGGGGCTTTAGTCCCTTTCTCCCCAGTCATTTTTCATGTGGTGTGTCCTTTTAGTGCATTACTGTCACTTGATTAATGTGAAACAATTTGATAACGACACTGTCACGGGTGAGGAGAGGAAGACACTGCAGAATAGTCAGCAGACGATTTAGAGATAACTGTTCAGCCTATTGCAGGATATTTATTTACGGTATTTATTTATCTTCAGATCTGCAGAAATCAGGTTTCTTTGACATTCCACTCAACAGTGTTAGTTTGGTAGTTGATGATTAAGATCGCAGTGGTGATGCACAAACAATGTTTAGTTACAAACACACCCACAAGATAAACCCTCTCCTCGAGTGGAATACCATATGAGAGTAGAGACGTAATTAACAGCTATCCTATTTGTTAAGGTGTTCGCGTGGCAGTTAGAATCAAAGTGTTGCGGACCATTTTCAAGTGTTTTCCGGCACTGAAGCATGTTAGTACTATCCTGTACTTATGGAAATGGCACGGGAGGAAGCCTGCTGACTTGTATTCAGGACAGTGGCGGTTCAGATCTCCCTCCATCCACACAAATTTAAGTTTCCCATGATTTCTATAAATCACTTATGGGGTGATGCACTTGATAACATTGCTGATTTCCTTCCCTATTCCGAGTTTGTGCTCTCTCAAATTACGTCGTCGTCTATGTGAAACCCTAATCTTCCTTTATTGGGAATGGTGTGCTAAGTATTTCTGTAACGTGTACCTTGGGGACCTTTGGATTGAAAATATGCCACTGATGAGCCAGAGAATCAAATAATATCAAAAGAGAAAGACTTGAAATAATATAAAAACCAGTTGGCAGCCCACAATATGTCACTCTGGACAAAACACACGCTGGGGATAAATCTTAACTATGCACAAACAGCAGCATCCAGTTGAAAACAATTTACAATTAAAGGTGGAGTCAGAAGAAAACGAAAGAAAAAGAACCACGAGAATGAAGAAAGCCACATTGATAAGAATGATTGTGAAATTAGACGAAGAGACAAATTTTTTCTATATTTTGTTCTCTGCAACGCAGTTAAAAATGTGTGGTGACCAAAGCGGAACCACACATACTAGCTAAGTTTCCTAGGCAGTAATGTACTCTCATCACATTCATTGCTATAATGAACTGTTAACTGGGAACACACGTCCTCAGTAGTCTGGAAGAGTCACAGAGTAAATAGCTCCTGGATAAGTTCCACAAGTAATCTAGACAGTAACTCTTCAGTTTTTCGCAAAGCATGAAAATTAACAAGAATTATCAAAGTCTCACAGGGCGTAGTTCATTGATTGTAATACGGGGTGTTCACTCAGGTTCCATGTCCTGCCTGGCTGTAGACTGCCCCTTAATTATAGAGTCCAACAAGGCAGTGCTCGGAGGAGAACGATGACTTCCGTGGCGACTGCTTGGTTTCTTTTTGTGGTGCTTCTGCATTGTTCATCTGGTACTGGAACTTGAGTTGGAACAGCCTGCTCAGGGCCAAGCAGTCCCTTAAACCGTCCTTATACGGAACCATTTACATGAACGCGGACGGACATACAAGATCACGTGAGACAACACTGTCGGCACATTGGACGAACCAGGTAACGCGATTTGCACTCTCTGAGTGTTCCAGCGATCGCTGCTGGCTTTTTTGGCTCTGAAACCACAGACTTTATTTACGAGTATGGAAGTGCTTGAAATAACTGCGTAAACTCTGCTAGCGATTGTTGAAGAGGGAGGAAATCGCGAAGATTCGCAACTCGCCGATGGCTTGGACAGAAAATGACTGGGAGAAGAACACGGGATAATGCTGTAAGCCATCTGTGATACATACTAGCAAAAATTATTCGTTAGTTGAATTTTAATCTCATTTTAAATGGAAAATAGATAAAGTAATGCGTCTAATGTCTGTTTGCACTTGTGGTATCCATATTCTCGATGTTCCATTGACTGCTAACACTCTTAAATAACGTACTTCACCACATAAATTTTAATATTAATATTCGTTTCGTAGTTACATCCGGATAGAAGAAGAGATATTTTTCGAACCTGCACAAAATCATTCAAAAAGATATTTACCAGCAAGATGCAAGCATCGGCCACTTCATTAACCCAGAGATAGGTATAAAAATTTAAAAGAAAGTTTCATCATAGCAAACACGTTTAATGTGAGACTTTTGTTTACTTTCTGACACAGACCGGGAGCCACAGACTAGGAAAACAGTCATTGGCCTTCGCAACACTTTCCAAAGATGGTGTCTACAACTGAGATTATTTAATATTGAGCCATGACAAACTATATTACAACGAATTTTGGTAGATCATAATTGTGCCGTAGCAATGAATTGGTAGTTACAACAATAAAAGTATCAAATACAAGAAGTCTGTCTATCGACGCAGGTCACTTTATTATAACAATTCTCAGCTAAACTGACATGTTTTCCACAAATCCTCAATTTGATGATGCTTTGAAATACCTTATGTTTATGTGGTAAAGGAAACTCACAAATTTGTAATTTAATTGAATTCAGTATGTCGTCTCCTTAGTTATGCTTGTGAGGAAAATAGATGTTACTTTTCATTGGGTATATTCCTCTGCTCGAGGCAAGAATCTGACGTGCCAGATTACTCACTTCTTTCTCCGCAGTGTAGTGGAGCATTGAATTCCGCCACCTCTTCGTCCTATAAAATGACAGCTATAGGGTGCCTTTGTACTGCCAACTCGCTGCTCGATGCGATACTCTACAGACAATGATATCAAGCTGCTTAGTGTCAGGTGCCACGACCATTGCTGTACGTCCTTAAAATAGATGTATGGTTGGCAACTGGCTGAAAAAGTTCGTGGCGCCCTGCATCAGTAATGCTGGAATTCAATATGATGTTGGCCCACCCTTAGCCTTGATGACAGCTACCACTCTCGCAGGCGTACGTTCAATCAGGCGCTGCAAGGTTTCTTGTGGAATGGTACCCCATTCTTCACAGAGTGTTGCACTGAGGAGAGGTATCGATGTCGATCGGTGAGGCCTGGCACGAATTCCGCGTTCCAAAACATCCCAAAGGTGTTCTTTAGGATTATCGTCAGAACTCTGTGCAGGCCAGTCTATTATAGGGATGTTATTGTCGTGTACCACTCCACTACAAGCCGTGCATTAAGAACAGCTGCTCGATCGTGTAGAAAGATGTAATCGCCAGTCACGAATTGCTCTTCAACAGTGGGAAGAAAGAAGATGCTTAAAACGTCAGTGTAGGTAGGTGCTGTGATAGTGCCACGCAGCCGGCAGAAGTAGCCGTGCGGTTCTAGGCGCTGCAGTCTGCAGCCGAGCGACCGCTACGGTCGCTGGTTCGAATCCTGCCTCGGGCATGGCTGTGTGTGATGTCCTTAGGTTAAAAAAATGGCTCTGAGCACTATGGGACTTAACATCTAAGGTCATCAGTCCCCTAGAACTTAGAACTACTTAAACCTAACTAACCTAAGGACATCACCCATGCCCGAGGCAGGATTCGAACCTGCGACCGTAGCGGTCGCGCCGTTCCTGACTGAGGAGCCTAGAACCGCTCGGCCACACCGGCCGGTTGTCCTTAGATTAGTTATGTTTAATTAGTTCTAAGTTCTAGGGGACTGATGACCTCAGCAGTTAAGTCGCATAGTGCTCAGAGCGATGTGAACCATTTGAAGTGCCACGCAAAACAAGGTGTGCAAGCCCCCTCCATGAAAAACACGTCCACACCATAACACCGCCGCCTCCGAATTTTACTGATGGCATTACATACTCTATTTTTATTGTATGCTGTGAATGAATTGGTATGTTTTTAATTTATTACTGTTGCCGCAACCTCATTTTCCTTTTATTATTTCATAGAAATGACAGATAATGAACTTTTATGTAAAATGTGAAGCATTCTCTTTCTTTTAGTATTCTGAATGAAAAACCTCTCTTTATACACAGATTAACAGAAATTTGAATACAGTTAACATCTGATTGACAAAACCAAAGACCCTCCCACAAAAAATTCAAATGAACAGTTTAGACTGTAGGCAACATAAAACATTTACCACGAATAATTACATGGTAATAGTTGAAATTTCAGTTATTAATTAATCGGTTTACCAATATTTATTGTTCAGTCTGTAATGTGTTGATCTGTACGTTGACTGCTTTTATCACAAAAACAATATCATTCAAAAACTATACCAATATTTCAGTATACATAGAACATCCTACCAAATTTCTTTAAAAAAAGGCTTATTTGGAAACCAAAGATTTTAATACCACTGCTAATCGCAAATTAATACACGGATTTTATACCTAGTTATCAATACAAAATAAAAATACCTTTTGTAACCGAGGCCAAACAATTACCGAAGGGTATTTCTTATTCAGAACTAAAACACCGGTATTGATTCCAACCAGTTGCTTTTTCCCAGTCATATCTCAGACGTCGGTCCGCGGTTCGAATATCCCCACTGCTTAAATTTTGAATGAAACTCACCAGCAATGGCGGCCGAAGACTTCAGGTATAAGAATTCACCCATGTATTGCCAACGACCTTGTCAAAGAGGACAGAGGATCGGACAAAGGTTCAGGGCAACCTCTTGCGCTTTGGATGGAAAACTGTCCCTAAAATGTGGAAGAATCAGCAATGGTTAAGAGCATGAGTATGCAGAAAGCAACGGAAACCACATAATGTGTATCCAAAGGACTTCTAACTGAAAATGTGTATTGGTGATCTCTCCACTGGCATAAGATTGTGGACTAGTCCCCCACTCAGATATAAGGGAAGGGACTTCCGTGGGAACTGGGGAGGGGGGTGCGGGGAGTGGGGGAAGTGGGGAGATGAACATAAGAAAAAGACTGATTAACGATCGATAGAGTAACGATCTACCAGTAGAGGCTTGAAACGTCAGAAGCTTTAGCTTGGTAGGAAAGCTAGAAAATCCTAAAAGGGAAATACTAAGGTTCAATCTAGATGTTGTGGGGGTCAGTGAAATGAAGTTGACGGAAGGCAAAGATTCTGATGAGTCGATTATAGGTTAATATCAACAACAGCGAAAAATGGTATACCGCGAATAACATTCGTTATGAATAGGAAGATATGGCAGAGAGTGAGTTGCAGTAAACGATTCAGTGATTGGGTTCCTCACATCGACAGCAAACAAACTCAGACTTCATTAGCTCAGGTACAAATGGCGATGTTGCAAGCATCGTAAGGATGAAGGGATAGTGAAAGTATTTGAGTATACTGAAAAGGTGATTCGGTGGGTAAGGGTTGATGAAACTGTAATAGCCATTGGCGATTGGAATGCGGTTGCAGGCGAAGGAGTAAAAGAAAGGGTTACGAGAGAACATAGGCTTGGTAGTAGGAACGACAGAGGAGAAAGACTTGTTGAGTTCTGCGTTAAGTTTTAGCTAGTGACAGCGAATACTCTGTTCAAGAATCACAAGAGGAGGAGATGCATTTGGAAAAGGGCCGGTGATATGGGAGGATTTCGGTTTGATTTCATCAAGGTTAAGCAGATATTTCGAAATCAGATAGTGGATTGTAAGGTTTACTCAGGAACATATATAGGCTCAGATCGTAACTTCGTAAAGGTGGAGAGTAGGCTGAAGTTAAAGAGATTACTCAAGACGAAAACAGTATTATAGAAGTGGGATACGGAAATACTAAAAAAATGAAGAGATCCGCTTGAAGTTCACGAAGGCTATAGATGCTGCAATAAGGAATAGAATAGAAGGAAGTTCAGCTGAAGAGGAATGGACATCTCTAAAAAGGACCATCAAAACGTTGGACAGAAAATCGTAGGTACAAAAGAAGGTGACTGCGGAGAAACTCTTGATAATAGAAGAAATTCTTGTTGATGGAAGAAAGAAATAAGTACAAAAATCCAGAATGAGATTTTCACTCTGCAGCGGAGTGTGCGCTGATATGAAACTTCCTGGCAGATTAAAACTGTGTGCCCGACCGAGACTCGAACTCGGGACCTTTGCCTTTCGCGGGCAAGTGCTCTACCATCTGAGCTACCGAAGCACGACTCACGCCCGGTACTCACAGCTTTACTTCTGCCACTACCTCGCCTCCTACCTTCCAAACTTTACAGAAGCTTGCATGGGGGCTTAATTAAATAAGATTGAAAATATTTTTAGTAGCTATTATGTCCGTTTACGCTGTTTCGTATACGGTTGGCCCTGACTAGTATTATTACGCTATCTGACTGCAAAGAACAACAACAAGAATGAAATGAAATTTTTCGTGAACACAATTAATTAATTAAGTCCCCAGCAACTATAAAACCTACAAAACCCAAGCACAAATGTAATTGTTCTGTGTGTGGGAGTGTGACTCAACGTACACATCTGGCACGGTTCTTCTTCAACAAGACAAGAATTTTTAAATACCAATTATACTGACGTGATAAAAGAAAATTAGAAAGACGATAATTGCGTAAGGAATGCAGAATTACACTCTAATACAAGAACACACGCCAGATGCTTTGTTGACTGAACCTGTAATGACGCATTATTTAGGACACTGAAATAAAAACAAACGGAGTTAGTTACCTCATTTATATTGATGAAAATCATTCTAATCCTTACATTATATCTCAACCAGAACTCTCCAATATCACATCTCAGCAAGCACTGCCTAATACCACATCTCAACAAACACTCTCTGCTACAACATCTCAGCACAGACTACCACGAGACCTCGACAGCCACTGACTTCTACGAGTTCTTAACAGGCACTGACTTCTACGAGCTCTCTCCAAGCACTGTGGAGGCGACTTAATAATACTCTTTGGCGCAATCTCTGGCGCAGTGGCTCGGTGTAGCCACCTTTCATATGCCCCTCCTCCACAGGCCAGAATTTGATGGCATTTTTGCCAGCATTGGTGGTGAAAATACCACCAAATTCGTCCAGAAAAATACAGACAAAAATAAAAGATAATATTAATACCTAAATATCACATAATTAGTTAAAATTTTGGCTTTGCACTGACCTTTCAATAACCTAATATATAAAATACAGTAGGCAATACAAATTCTTTTCATACATTTGGCTTTACATAATAGTTTACACAATACATAAAAAATCAGTTTATACAAATGTTCACATAAAATTCTTTTAATTATTCAAAAAAAAAAAACAAATAGTTGATCATTCCAGCCCAGCAATGGTCAACAGGTGCAAACACCAACAAGTGACATCATTTCAGCAGAAGCAGTCCATCAGTTGCACCCAGCAATGTTGAGCAGGTGCAGACACCAACAAGTGACATCATTTCAGTAGAAGCAGTCCATCAGTTGCACCCAGCAATGTTGAGCAGGTGCAGACACCGACAAGTGACATCATTTCAGTAGAAGCAGTCCATCAGTTGCACCCTGCAATGTTGAGCAGGTGCAGACACCAACAAGTGACATCATTTCAGTAGAAGCAGTCCATCAGTTGCACCCAGCAATGTTGAGCAGGTGCAGACACCAACAAGTGACATCATTTCAGTAGAAGCAGTCCATCAGTTGCACCCAGCAATGTTGAGCAGGTGCAGACACCAACAAGTCACATTAGTTCAGAAGAAGCAGTCCATCAGTGGCACCCAACAATGTTGAGTAGGTGCAGTCAGCAACCAGTGACTTCATTTCCATACAAGTAGTCCATCAGTTGCACCTAGCAATGATGAGCAGGTCCAGAGAGCAGTCCACGATATTCACTATCACCGATCACACTGTTCATCAGAGTATATAAGCAAAAATTAAATATGTCCTAGTGGCACCAATCATGTAGAAAAAGTACAAGTAACAGTCCATAATATTCACTATCCCTGATCACACTGTTCATCAGCAGAAATTAAACATGTCCTAGTGGCACCAATCATGTAGAAAAAGTACAAGTAACAGTCCATAATATTCACTATCACTGATCACACAGTTCAAGCATGAACAATAGTTTGAATACACATACAAATGCTTTTACACTAAACATACAAATCATAACAAACACACAAATGATGTCAGATAATTTTCATATTAACTATTACAAATACTCAAATATCAGTAAACCTATAATATTTATGGGTGTCAGTGCAAGCCACTACAAACAAATAAAATAATATTTACGAGATAGGTGGGTAGGATTAGAAAAGGAAAACACACAAAACACACTCATTCATCTTTCGTCCACATTAAGTACTACTGTGTAATTGAATAGTGTTAACTGTGTAAATGTAATTCTGTCAAAATCTGATGTTCATCATGTGTATCAAGTAGTAGTGGCAGCAATGTATAACAGTCAATAATAGTTAGGTCAACGTCATAGACCAATGTTTGCCAAGCCAGATCAAATGTACCGCTGTTGAACAACTGTCAGTGAGCCAAGATATGCAAATACTTCCTCTCTTCAAAAAAAAAGTATATACTGCTTAGTGATTTAACAAAGTGTGTGTATAGACTATCTTCGTTCTACTTTAGTGTTCTAGTCTGCTATCTTCATCCTCCTTGTTCCATAAGACCAACAAAAAAAAATATGCATCTCACTTACTTTACCTCTTATCCACCAAAACTCCAATAATCATCAACTTCACACAATCTCAATAATACCTCAACAATACCTCTTCAATACGTCGATACATATAAACCTTATTGCCAATATATGCTCCTCACTTACTTTACCTCTTATCCACCAAAACTCCAATAATCATCAACTTCACACAATCTCAATAATAACTCAATAATACCTCTTCAATGCGTCGATACATATAAACCTTATTACCAATATCATTTCACATCCATAACAACTCTTTTCTCTAGTCAGTCTCCTCGAACAAGTACAGATAAAATCCTAATGCAAACCTCATCATCCCATACAATCCGAAGACACATTGTCAACACACAACCTCTGTGTAATCCATCTGAGCCAAATCTTCTACTCATTATGCATTATAAACAAAAGAAATGCATACATGACCTCTAACAGACTTAGTTCGAATAACTCTCAGTAATTAAGTACGATTACGGAATGTGAATGATCATAATATTTCACAGTGTGTACACCACTTCAAGAATTATGGCAGAAGCAAACATGTGGAGTATTTCTTGTGTCAAGTGTCACTTCCTATTTCAATTGCTCGCGAAAAATGCAGTGTAATAACTGTCAATGGTCTAAACCTAGTTTTGGTATGTCATGTCGTTAGCTTCCTTCCTATCAGCATAAATTTATACAGCTTCCATAAAACCTCAGCTCATGTGACTTCTATGAAGTTTCTTGTACTAATGTCGTTCGTCGAATTATAGCAGTTCATTTTCTTATCTTAAAAATATAAGGCACTGAGCGTAAGCAAAACAAGCAATAGCGAGTAAATATACCACTAGAGAACAGAATGTCAACAAGTGTATGCAGCACAATTCTTACAACGAGGCTCTCCCAAGCGAACAATCTATAATTAATACAATAGTGTGACCTAAACTCTATGTTTGTACACAGTATATCAGCATTTCTATATACCAAATTAAAGAGTAGTTATGACAACAAACAGAAATGTATAAATATGCAATCCATACGCATAGCAGCAAACAGGTCATTAGCATCATATCAGCATAAGCAAATAAATGTTCATATGTCATCCTAATAAGTAAACATGAAGGTGCAAGCAGATAAATCACAAAGTATAACTTAAATACCTAACCACATCAGCACAATAAATCAGGTGACAATTATAATTTAAATAAATAAGCACAGCAGGCACATAATTAAAAAAATATGACATCAGTGAAAAAGCAGTGCAGCCAAGCGATGCATAATATGCACAAGTTACAACCCAGTTCATTAATAATCATTGTCAAAATCAGTTAACATACGCAAGCACGTCGCTTCACAAGTAATTTCATAGAACATAAAATTTAGCACAAAGCATGAACCACGTAATCGCGAGCAGCAAATTACGTCTAAAGTACGTACCTAAGTGGAAATATGTTACCTGAAAAATGAACTCAATTAATAGTTACCCTTCTTTAGTTTATTAGTTTCTTCTTCGAAATTACATTCTTCCTGAAAATTTCTCGATAGCAAGTCGTCTTAACGTCGGACACGCACAGAATTTACCTGAAGTTCTTAAATATTTTATACAACCGTATCCTGAAAAATACTGAATGTTAACAACATAATTCATCGAGTCACTATAGCTATATACTGAATTTAGTCGGAGAAATTAAACTGTGTATTTGTTTACGGCTGTCAGTGCATTCGCACTGAGCGCTCGATCAGCTGTAGGCGCGTGACGTAGGAAGCAATTGTTCGCGGTCAACGACTGCCTTGTGAGGCGCGCAAACTTGACTGTTGCTTTGAGTATGTGCCGCCGCCAAAACATAGCGCGGTATCCTTGTACTCTCCGCATGTTTACATGTAGCTGTTAGTTTCTCACAAGTATGTCATTCTACAAAAAAATTTTTTTTAAAGTATATCATTCCACAAAAATTTTTACGTTAGATATATGATGTATTCCTTTAGGGCATCGAGATTTAAGAGTTTCTACTTCGACAGTATTATCATGAATAATTTTACGAATTCTATATGGACCGTTATAAAGCAGAAAAAATTTGCGACACAAGCCTTTTCCTTTGTGCGACAAACGATGAGACTTAATTAACACCTTCTGACCAACTGACAAGAATTTTGAACGACCAGGACGCTTAGCTGATTTCTCTCTTCTAGCAGCCGCAGATGCAATATTTTGTAGAGCCAGGTTGACAACTTCAGAATGTCGCAGTTTCCGTGAAGGCGGAAAAGGAACGATTTCAGAAATGCGATCTGTCGGTGCTTTGTTTTTTAATATCAATATAGGCGGTAAAGAAGTTGAATCATTAGGAAGTTCATTCAGAATGTTTTGAAAAATATGAAGATACTGATCCCACGTTCTGTGATTCTGATGACAATAAAGTCGACACAATTTATTGATTTCCTTCATCCATCTCTCTGAAGCGTTAGATTGAGGGTGAAAAAGTGAAATGAAAATTGGTTTAATTTTACGACGCTGTAGAGTACGAAGCCAAATTTTAGAACGAAACTGTGATCCATTATCTGATATAACCTTATCAACATGACCAACTTCTTTAAGAAAATGGTTAATGAAAGCATTAGATACTGAACGAGCTGTTGCTTTGCGTAAAGGTGTAAAACACACATATTTTGACGTCAACTCCACTGCTACGATAATGTACGGGAAACCATTAGTAGATCGAACCACTGGACCGAACAAATCGACTGCAGCCATCTCCTTTAATTTCGCTGGAATGATAGGAAACAACGGTGCTCTGTGAGAAACTGTTGGCGGCTTAGCCTTTTTACATAATTTGCATTTGGCAAGAACAGATCTAATACGTTTTCCATATTACTGAAGTAGCAATTTTCTCGTAATTTATGAAAGCATTTTCTGGGACCAAAGTGTGCATAACTGAAATGCGTATACCAAATCAGCTTATTAACCCACTCATCAGGAATACAAACTAACCAAACAGTTGTCGACCGATTTTCGTTTAAAAAGAATGTCATTGCGAACTAGATAATGCTGTCTAATCGCCACGCTTTCCTTTCTCCTCCACTTCTCCTTAATGTCCTTCCAGATTGGATCCTTATTTTGCTCCTTAGCGATGTCCTGGAGCGAAGACGAAATAAAGTTCTCAAACGCAACACATTGAATATACATCAAACAATAATTGTTTTCTTTGCAGTCCTCTTCAGCACTTTGTTTCAAACCCATAGGTGCACGTGATAAAGCATCAGCAACAATATTTGAAGAACCCTGTATGTAAACAATACTAAAATCAAATTCCTGTAGGTACAACGCCCACCGTGACAATCTGCCATGAGTTAATTTTGTTGACATAAGAAATTCCAGAGCTCGATGGTCGGTATAAACCTTAGTATGTCTGCGAAACAAAAATGTGCGAAATTTTGTGAAAGCCCAAACAACAGCCAAAGCTTCAAGTTCCGTAATCGAATAATTCTTTTCGGATTTAGAGAGAACACGACTTCCAAATGCAATAGTTTTCTGTACTACAACGCCGTTTTCTTCTATCTCTTGAAATAAATGTGCACCTAGGCCTTTGTATGATGAGTCCGTCGCCAAACAAAAATCTTTAGATAAATCCGGATGTGAAAGAAGTGGAGCAGCGACTAAAGCATCACGAAGCTGTTCAAATTCTGACTGAGCTTCCTCATCCCAACACCAATTAGATTTCTTTCCGGATAGTTCACGTAAACGAGGTGTCCAAATCGTCCAATTTAACAAAGCGTCGCAGAAAATTACAGACACCAAGGAAACTACGAACATCACGTTTTGTAGTAGGAACAGCATAATTACGAATAGCGTCTAATTTTTCTGGATCAGGAAGAATACCTTCTGTAGAAATAATGTGACCGAGAAATTTCACCTGTGAACGACCAAATTCAGATTTTTCCAAGTTCACTGTAATGCCAACTCGTGCAAAAATACGTAATAATGAATCCAAAATTTTGTTGTGCTCACTCCAAGAATGTTTAGCAATAAGAATATCGTCAACATATGAAGTAATATTGTCACGAAGATAAACAGGTAAAATTTCATTTAAGCTACGAATGAATGCTGCAGAAGATACAGTAAGTCCAAACGGTAATTTCCGAAACTGGTAACAGTTACCAAAGGCTAAAAAGGCAGTATATTTTCTACAGTCAGGGTGGAGTTCTATTTGCCAAAAACTTGCGCGCATGTCAATCGTGGATAAAACTTTAATTCCATGAAAATGTTGAAGTTCATCTAAATTTTGTGGACGGTCAGTTTCAGGAATGATGATATTATTTATCTGTCTGGAATCCAGAACCAAACGAATTGACCCATCCTTTTTAAGAACAACGTGTAATGGGCTAGTATAAGGACTGACTGCAGGCTCAACAATGCCCTGATCTAACATGTACTGAAGTTCATTCTTAATCTTGTCTCTGTAAGCCAAAGGAATAGCGTACGTTTTCCCGCGAAATGGTGTGTGTTCTTTTACTTTAAATAAATATTGTAAGCCTTGTATAGTATGTATGATGAGTAAACACTGTAGCATGTGAAGTCAAAATGTGGTGCAGCTCTTCTCTTGCAACGTCATCTGGCACTTCAGCTTTCTTAACCCTTTCATTAATTAATTCTTCGCTATTAATTATATCATCCATCGCGTCTCTGTATCTATTGTCATTGTCATGAATAAACACACTGTCGTCATAATGCTCAACGAAAACATCAGAAGTAAGAAACCTTAAACATTTTGTATCTGACTCAGATCTTGTTAAACACTCGAAAAATTTCAAACATATCGGCATTCCGGCAACAGTCAAATTCACACTTCCTTCTTTAAAGTTCAAAATTGCCTTATGTGCGTTAAGAAACTCGATACCTAATATAATTTGTGTACTGAGTAAGGGAACAATAATAAAATTAGCAGAAAATTCGTATCCTTGACAAATGAAATTTAAGTTGGTCTGTTGTTTGACTTCCACACTTTTTCCAGAAATAGCACCTCGAATTGTAGTTTTAGAAATAGGTAACACAGGACAAGCAATAGTTCTTACACATATACGAAAAACTGATTCACTAATAACATTCAGTGGGCTCCCAGAATCTAAAACTGCAGTGAACTTATTCTTACCCACACATACTTCAATAACAGGATGTAAAAATGCGTCTACATTATTTTCCTTTTCGTCTAGCAAAATGTCTCTCATGTCTTCCAGGCGTACGTAGTGTAAAGTCGTAGTGTCATTACTTTCTGAACCGTCTATATTGCTGCCAGAAGCCGAAGCTGCAAGTCATTGTCGATTGTTTGCGTCACGTCTTTGATTATTCCCGTCATTTCGCGGATCAATTTCTACAATTTGCGCTTGTCTCTCTGAAGTTCTGTCACGTGGAGGATGCCATTTAGGTCCTTCCTGTCTGTTAGATGCAAATTCTTGGCTGTGTCTGTTATTAAAATTTCTGTTTTCCTGTCTGTCTGCATAACTACTTCTTGTGTAATTTCGACTATCACTTCTGAAATTATTGTTGTATCTACTACCCTGGTTATTTCTGTAGTAAGAATTTCTATTGCTGTATGAATAATTTCTGTCCTGATGATACCGATTACTGTTTCCGTATGATTGATCATTCCGGTACGAATTACCGTTATTATAATTGTCTGTGTAATTTCTGTTAGAACGTCTGTTATTGTCATAAGGCTGGTATCTATTGTCCTGTCTGTTACGTCTGTCATTCTCAACATTACCCATATAACGCCCGTTCCGATCACTATCCCTTTTCTCTGAAAATCTATTGTAATTACTGTTACTGAAAAAATTACAGGAAGTCCCATCGTCGTTGTCATACTCGAGTTCTTGCAACAATGTCTTAAAAGTCTCAATGTCGTCTTTACATCTTCCGGCTAAAGCAATTTGTCTTATGGATTGTGGCAGCTTAGTTAAACAAATGCGAATTAATTCAGTCGGGCTGTAAGGGTTGGAAAGGAACTGATTCTTTCGAATCATGTCTTCAAAATATTCTGCTGGCGTGCGGAACTCAGACTGTTTGAAATTACGCTGCATAATAAGACTGTGTTTAACTCTGTCCTGCGTGTTTTCGGACCAATATGCCGATAGAAATGCATGATAAAAATCATTCAGATTATTACAATCTCTAATGAGTGCGCGCATCCGCGTCGCCGGTTCGTTTTCTAAATATCCACACATAAATTCCAGTTTGTGACTTAGTGGCCAATTTGGTGGAAGTGCGTACATAAATTGATCTAACCATGCACATGGATGTATGTCATTCTTAGAGTTGCGGAAGATCTTAAATTTCCGAACAGTCAAAAAGTGTTTATAATCAAAGTTTTCGCCTCGTGGCGACAAAGACCTACCGCGTCTGTCCCAGTCCCAATGACGATTATTGTCAAGTTCGCGCGCCTGGCGCTCTCTTGTCGCATCCCGTAAATGAAACAAATTAGTTTCTTCAAACCCCTCTGCTATCTGTGATTCCAAATTTTTTTTGCTGTCTTTTCCTACAATTTCGCCTTCGATCTGTTTGACTTGCTTTCGTAATGCCTCAACTTCCCTTTTAACGCGTTCATTAAATTTTCCCTGATTTTCAACATGTTTATTTATGTTCTGATACTCTTCGGTTTCTGCAAATGGCAATGGTGCTGTATCATCTGAATCTTTATCCCCATTTAAACTAAGACTTGTCAATTTGTCTGAAATCTCCTCAACTCTTTCCGATAAGTCACCTATTTTTTCTTTCTGTTTATTTACGTCTTCCGTAAGTGTCGCGACTCGGGTTTCAGTACTGACACATTTGGTAGTTAACTGTTCATATTGTTGGGTTAGGTTATTTAATCTGTCATTTGGCACGGATTCCTTGATTCTCTCAAATATTTCCTCCTTATCATGTGCACGTTGTAAATTTAACTCTGAAAATTTTTGTACTATCACGCGATCTCTTTCTTCCTGTTCTCTATCCTGTTCCTTTTGTCTAATCTCTACCGCAATTAATCTATTATTGTGAGAATTCAAAATCGGTTGTACTTCTCTGATTTCTTTCTTTAATTCATCTTTCATATTTTTGAAACATGTCCCTATTCGTGAATCTAACCGTGTCTCCAAAGTTCCCATCTCTGTTTTTAATTCAGATCCAAACCGTGTTTCCATTGTTCCCATTTGTGATCCCAGTGAGTCTAACCGTTTTTCCATTGTTCCCATCTGTGTTTTTAATTCAGATCTAAACCGTGTTTCCATTGTTCCCATATCAGTTTTTAATTCAGATCGCAAAGTTCCCATCTGTGATCCCAAATGTAATATAGCATCCATCAACTGCTCCATGTTAGCCGGTTCGAAATTATTTTCGCCCCTAACATTTCCCGCAAAACTAACTTCCTTCTGCATAGCCATAAGACTATCTGTGTTCGATACTATTCCAGAATATTCTGTCGTTAATCTCAGATTCTTCCCGACTTATTAAATTATTTTCAACTCCATTATTCATCATACTGTTGTCCTGTGTTGGCGAGTTCGCCATGTCAACAATTTCATCAGTCTCCCTATTCATCATTTTCGCCTTTTTCATAGATCGCGTAATCATTTACAAAACATACAAAAAATTCGTCACTGTACGAAAATTACACACAATGACTCTTTATCTCCAACAATACCATTCACATAAAATGTTTCCCTCAAACACGATTAACAAACAATTGACACAATTGCACTAGATTGTCAAACGCGTATACAAGACAACAAATCAAATTCTGAGAAAAGAAATACCATTAGAAGAATGACAATTACCAAATCTACACATGCAAAATAGACTACAATTACTAAACTACAGATTACTACAACAATACTACTGTCTACTATTTTTACAATCAGAAGATTTCAGGTTCAAATCCTGGCAGGGTCGCCACGTGCATGGGGGCTTAATTAAATAAGATTGAAAATATTTTTAGTAGCTGTTATGTCCGTTTACGCTGTTTCGTAAACGGTTGGCCCTGACTAGTATTATTACGCTATCTGACTGCAAAGAACAACAACAAGAATGAAATGAAATTTTTCGTGAACACAATTAATTAATTAAGTCCCCAGCAACTATAAAACCTACAAAACCCAAGCACAAATGTAATTGTTCTGTGTGTGGGAGTGTGACTCAACGTACACATCTGGCACGGTTCTTCTTCAACAAGACAAGAATTTTTAAATACCAATTATACTGACGTGATAAAAGAAAATTAGAAAGACGATAATTGCGTAAGGAATGCAGAATTACACTCTAATACAAGAACACACGCCAGATGCTTTGTTGACTGAACCTGTAATGACGCATTATTTAGGACACTGAAATAAAAACAAACGGAGTTAGTTACCTCATTTATATTGATGAAAATCATTCTAATCCTTACATTATATCTCAACCAGAACTCTCCAATATCACATCTCAGCAAGCACTGCCTAATACCACATCTCAACAAACACTCTCTGCTACAACATCTCAGCACAGACTACCACGAGACCTCGACAGGCACTGACTTCTACGAGTTCTTAACAGGCACTGACTTCTACGAGCTCTCTCCAAGCACTGTGGAGGCGACTTAATAATACTCTTTGGCGCAATCTCTGGCGCAGTGGCTCAGTGTAGCCACCTTTCAAGCTCTCCTGCGAACCTTGCAGAACTAGCACTCCTGAAAGAAAGGATATTGCGGAGACATGGCTTAGCCACAGCCTGGGGGATGTTTCCAGAATGAGATTTTCACTCTGCAGCGGAGTGTGCGCACACAGTGGTAAAACGTAAAGTCGTACGGCATGATGAACTGGAAGACACCAAGAGGCAAGTTCAGCCGCCTAATTTAAAACGTCTTGCCTGTGCTTCGCACACACCTTCCTTCGCGAAGGGGTGACAGTTGTGAGTTAAATGTGTGTGATACGTGTAAACGACTTTAATCTGTGTGTGATTATGTATGTCTGTGTGCACTTGGTGTAGTGTTGTGTCCCGTTTGCGCTGTCGGAAGATGAGAAATGGGAAGGGTAAAATCCGTTGCCGGCACGTGGCCTACTGCTCTTGAATAGCACCAAGGGGACCGCCAAGCGCAATGCCCCCATCTAACGGACGGATCATCATCAATACTTCCATATATCCTCACTCCAGGGGACATTGCACAGTACTCTTAGCTGGGAGGACGTGTGTAATTTTCATTCTGAAGTCCTCTTGTATCATTGGCACGTTTAGACGATGTAAATGAGTCCTATTTATTCTGCGTTCCCAGACTACGATAATTTATCACTTGCATTTAAGTACATTACATCTAGCCAGCCGCTGGGGTCGAGCAGTTCTAGGCACTTCAGTCCGGAACCATGCTGCTGCTACGGTCGCAGGTTCGAATCCTGTCACTAGCATGGATGTATGTGATGCCCTCAGGTTAGTTAATTTTAAGTAGTTCTAAGTCCAGGGCACTGATGACCTCAGATGTTGAGTCCCATAGTGCTTACAGTCATTTGAACCATTTGAACATGACGTCTCAAATATTTGTTAGACCGCTGTAGTTTCTCTGATGCCACGGTCACCTAAATTTACAGCAGCGTCTTTAGCAGTAATGCTAGAACAATATTTCATATCTAGACAGACCGAGCAGCGCGATGTGCTGAAATTTCACTTGAACCCATCAGTGGCGTGCTTGGTAATGCGATAGTTCCGACACGTAATGGCCCGATGCCACAACATATTCTGCACATCGGAGCATTAACAGCAACAGACTCGAACTCGCAGAGTTGACAGACAGAGCGACAAGGAGGACATAAGGATCAGCGACATGAAACAGAGTAAAATAATACTTCGTATCGACATTACTCAAAAAGATAACGGAATAATAGTTTGTAAGTACACAAGAGCCATCTTCTACTCAGCTAATTATTACAGTGCTATTATTCCCTTTGTTGAAAGTTAAGACAGGAACATAGGTTAGAAATCGTTGATCTTGGCAAGTTTATCAGGCTAGATGGGTATTGAACTAACAATATGGCTCACGGAAAAACCGTATGAGTTTCGAGACAGGGTCGGTAACAGCTGTTGATGCCTTGTTTCAACTTTTTATTTTAAACCAAGTATTTTACTACTAAAAAGATGTTATAAATTACACAGAAAGCCCAATAAAAGAGAGTAAATCTATATGTTAATAAAATAATTGTATATATATTTATGTAGCTATGAATACATGTTTTACATCTCCTAATAAACGATGAACAGATTTTAACCAAACTTGCTACACGTATTACAATCTGGAAAGCAGAGCTGTACGATTAACACCCAGCTCCGAGAGGAATGATGGTGGGGATGAAAATGAGGCTACGTAGAGGAATAACGCAGAAACGTCTGCAGCAATTACAGTCAAATATTGTACATGCAAGACAGGCTGATTGAATTTTATCTGACGGAAACTTCACAAACGAAGATTAAAATAAAATTATTACATGGCCGGTTGCGATTATCGGACTTCATGCATCGAATTTTTTTACAACTTGTTGTCCAGCAGTTTTGCAAGTCGCTTCACACTGTATGTACACCTCCGACTACCATGAAGTTGTACAATGATTTTAGAGCGAAAGGAACGGGAATTACTTTCACAGATGATTCATATTCAACGATGGTAATTTTCTCAGACATAATCTTATCTCTGATATCGAAAAGTCAAATTAAGTCAGGATGGCGGCTTGAAATGGAATGTGTTCTTATAACTCATGTGCAAAACTTAAGGAAGCAAGTAACTTTCTCGTGATGGATTACTGCCAAGTAACATTAGTTGAAACTTGGGCCACACATAGAAAGAAATACTATGGTACAGTAGAGAAGATAATGGAATGAAATACGCAATGAGATGGACACGGACAACACTTACACTCAAAGACAATAATCACACTGAAGTCAGCAAGATTCATTATGAAATGATAATTAAATCAAGACCCTACGCTGTCGACAGGGGTTGATGTACATCAACGGGGACAGTTGAAAATGAGTGCCCCGACCGGGACTCGAACTTGGGATCTCCTGCTTACATGGCACCAAGGGCACAGATATAGTGCTACTGCAGGGACTTATCCCTTGCACGCTCCCCGTGAGACCCACATTCCCAACTTAATGTCCACACACTACATCCGTAGTGATCCTGCCCATTACACTCATTACTCGCGGCAGAAAATCTTACCGAGTGCCGTAAGAGTTCGGCAATACGTGTGCATCCAGCACAGGAGGTGGTCAATGGCCGGTTAGCCTTAACTATATGAAGATGGTATATGTTCTTTCGCCTACTGGAACTTCATGAAACTAAATGCGCTGGAGCAAGAATATTACATGATGTCATGCAACAAGTGCTGCATTTTCAGTCGAAGCTGGATGAGGAAGAAATGTGTGGCTTTAGTTACTGAACGTCGCTCGTACATTGTACATTCCGAAATTAGGTGACAGCAATGGCCACTATGGCTCTGAGCACTATGGGACTTAACTTCTAAGGTCATCAGTCCCCTAGAACTTAGAACTACTTAAACCTAACTAACCTAAGGACATCACACACATCTATGCCCGAAGCAGGACTCGAACCAGAGACCGTAGCGGTCGCGCGGTTCCAGACTGTAGCGCCTAGAACCACTCGGCCACCCCGGCCTGCACGGCCAATATTAACCGTGGACTGATAGAGATTTACTAAACATCAGGGTTTTAAATAATGGGTCATCAAGAAGGTTAGGAACATCAAATGAAGACCCAGCAACAGTAGAATTGTACGTTGCATCCCCTGAAATTTTAGCTGAAATAATATGCGAAGCTATAAGTGAATAATTACCTTCAGATTGGAAGAGAATCAAAATTACAATCAACGAAGAGGTCAAAGAAACAAAGTGGTAGACATAGAAAACAAAGCCAGTTTGAGCTAATTCAGAAATATTCTTGGGGAAAAGAATAGGAACTAGTAAAAGCAATTGGAAATTCCAGGTGAGTTCTAGGAACTTTAACATCGCTTACTAATGCCTTACAAACTTCAAAAATTCGATTCTAATACGCTAACAATAAACAAAAAAATTATGTAATAAATGCGCATTGTGTCGTTGCCATTTACAGAGCACAGAAAAAGAGTTACACCAGAGTCATATCGACGTACCTCATTATTATCGCGTTCGACGCATCTGTAGGTCGATACATACGGCTGAGTGCGTTTCACCACACCGTTGATTAAAAACATGAGATCTCGCGCACTGCAGTAGACCGTAACGACAAGTAACCGTGCCGCCAACACGCAGACACTACGTGACTTACTCCGCTTTTTACATTTAGTAGCAATAAAGAAGAGTTGAAAGCAGTAATAGCCTAAGTGAGGCCACATTGATAAATATGGCTTAAAATTGTCATATTTTATATTATCAGTGTAAAAACCTTCAAACCTTCAAAATTTCAACATCGGGCATTGTCTTTATTTATTACGTTCCTCTTCCACGTAATAGCACAAAATTACATCAGATCTCTGTACCAAGGGTTAAATTATAAAATTATAATGAGTTCTCAGAGTTTTCTCGTCTGTTATAGTCGGAAACGCAAGTAAAAGACTACAAATTTGTTCCCCCCCCCTCCGGCTGCATAAAGCTAATAACTTGTAACACAGCGTCTGGCTTTGGCTTTGACAACAGCTTCATTTGGCCAGGAAGACAGTCCGCAAGTCAGTTCAGATATGTGACTTCCAGTTCAAGCCACACATTGATGATTAGATTCCGCGGAGCGACTATACTGCCCGGATGCTGACTTATGCGTTTCGACTGCTCTTTCAAAATTTGCACGGCAGTTTCTGCACGATTACGATTGGACGGTTCAGCGGGACAGTCGCTGTGTGACAGGATTCCTAAGTGTTCATCAAACGAGGAACGTACACGTGCAGCCATATGCACACGGTTGTGGTCGCATTAGAAGGCGTTTGAATAAACAGCAAGCTCATTCTGAAGATGCAGAATAAATACTGCAACAGTAGGTCACCCAGAATGTTCATATTGAGCCGTGGCGCCATTGAATTAGAACGCTCTTCCGTCTGGTGTCACTGGCTCAGATGTAGTATCGACTGCCCCTCTTGCGTCCCCATTGCCAATATCTATGAGGAAGAGTTGGTATCTGTGAGTTGTGTCCTTAGAAGGTCTTTGCTTGCAGATAGATACGCGGGGTTCACTGGCTCAGGAGTGAGGCCCGAAATTTGGGGATTGGTGGTAGCGTCGCGATAATAGGTGGTCACGAGTTCCGAGCGGCAGAAGCCGCGAACTGCGCAAGGAGGTCCTGAGCAGAGAAGAGATGCCGGGGTACTTCACCGCGGTCAGCGTCGACTAGAAACAGCAGGCTCACTTCCCGTCAGTTGGTTGGCAAAATTCGTGTCGGACGACCGCTCGTGACCTGACTGCCCTCTTCTACGTGGCTTTCATCGGCACCACTCAGTAACCGCTGCGACGCACCGAGGATCCAAGGAACTGCTTGCTGATAAAGGGGAGTAGCATTCTGTAATCCTAGTGGTGATTTGTTCCATTGTCTACGTGCCCTCCGTATTATATTCTGGTTTGCACCCGACCCTCAGAGTTATATTCGGTCGGCTCTTTGGTCGAAAATATAGGCAGTAGTATTGTATTAAGACACTAGTTGTTTGATAATTTGTCCCGCTAGTATAGTGCCTTTCCTTTCTGGTTTGTACCCGACCATTAATGTTCTAATTAATCAGCTCTTGGTCGTAAATACAGCCGGACCAATTGTACCAAGACACAGGTTGCCGTTAAACAAAAGAGGGTCCTTGGGGCTAGATTTAGCTGTTAAGCAGTTCAATTCTGTGTTCTATTAAGCTTTTCGTTTCCGTGTTTGAAAGACCGGGTCATCATTGGTATATTTTAGCTGCATCTTGTGATTCCGTTGAGTGAGTTCTCTTGTAATAAGTGCTAACAAGTGATGTTTTATGAAATTCCTTCAGAGCGGTCTTAAAACCTGATAACCAGTTTGACCTTGAAAATATTAACAGCTGACTGTCACCAGGGCATTAGACATTTGTCATAAGGGACGGGTTGGGGTCCTGTCTCGCCTTGGTTGCCGATTGAAATTAAGAGGTTGGTTGCTTTGAAGTAAGCCACATCGTTCTCATATTATTTGCTAATCTGTTTAACGTTTAAGCACAGGTGCGCATCTTAACCCCGAACCTTTCGACATACAGCTTTCAAATTAAAAGTTAAGTCAGTTGTTTTGATTACTTGAGTCACTCTTGTGATCAATGGTGCTTATATAGTTTCCATGATTTGCAGAAGGGCATTTAATAAGACAGTGTCCAGCGCGGTAGTAAACACTGCTGTTTCAATCGATAACGGGCGGCCTGCAGGTCGGGTCGTCTTGTAATCATTGTCATATTGTTTGCTGCTTTGCAGTGCAGCACTTCAGATTTCTTTGCGAAAATTAACAGCTTATTCAACTTAAGGGTTTTAGGTCAAAAGAATTTTGCAAATTTGTTCATTTTGCTACAGAAAATTTTATGGTTAAATGCTTCGAATATCTGCAAAACAGTTTATATATTGTTAAATAAGCAGATTGTGTGAAAAGAAAGGTATATTGGTAGGTCCTCCCTTCTACGTTTTCCTTAATTCCAGTGAGTACCACGTATCACATATAAACGTTCTGGTTTATCTGATGGTAAGCTGAATGAGTGTCTCGAAGCGATGACACATAAGACACCCCCAACATCTACCTCCGACCTGAATTACACGCTCCACACACTGCTGGTCGAAAGGTTTCTGGGGCCATAGATGCCCTCGACTCATTACAAGATCTGAGAAGGACAACACCGTTACTCACATACCCACACGATACGACTCCAGTAAAGCTACTCTCAAGTTTCTGTGTTTTTGGCCGATTGAAGAGGTACCGGTGCCGCTGTGACTAATGGCTCGTTGCGAGGTAACCGCCGCCACACGTCCATTGTTGCAGTTCTCATAACAATGATTGCTCGTAAATTAGCTGTGATGGACCAATATTCAATGGCATCAAAAATTCCTGACGTATTTGAAACTGATTGTCATTTGGACCTACGGTATTGCTGGTGCACGCACATTGTGTGCCACTACCAACAATATTTCATCAGAGGTTGAAGATATCGCTTCAGTTGTTCCGGGCTCTTATAAGCCCGTCTTCAGGTGTCGTTACTTGGTGCTGTGACTCCCGAGCACTGCGGTGGACGTGTACTGGGCGCGGTGTGCTACCTACGAGCGCATAACGTGGACACATTTCAACCCCAAAAACCAATAGCGTTAGTTTTTTTATAACAATATCTAGCATTTGTAGACTTAGAGAAAGCTTTATACAATGTTGACTGGAATACTCTCTTTCAAATTCTAAAGGTGGCAGGGGTAAAATACAGGGAGCGAAAGGCTATTTACGATTTGTACAGAAATCAGATGGCAGTTATAAGAGTCGAGGGGCATGAAAGGGAAGCAGTGGTTGGGAAGGGAGTGAGACAGAGTTGTAGCCTCTCCCCGATGTTTTTCAATCTGTATATTGAGCAAGCAGTAAAGGGAAAAAAAATAAATATTCGGAGTAGGTATTACAGTCCATGGAGAAGAAATAAAAACTTTGAGGTTCGCCGATGACATTGTAATTCTGTCAGAGACTGCAAAGGACTTGGAAGAGCAATTGAACGGAATGGATAGTGTCTTGAAAGGAGGATATAAGATGGAAATCAACAAAAGCAAAATGAGGATAATGGAATGTTGTCGAATTAAGTCGGGTGATGCTGAGGGAATTAGATTAGGAAATGAGGCACTTAAAGTAGTAAAGGAGTTTTGCTATTTGGGGAGCAAAGTAACTGATGATGGTAGAAGTAGAGAAGATATAAAATGTAGCCTGGTAATGGCAAGGAAAGCGTTTCTGAAGAAGAGAAATTTGTTAACATCGAGTATAGAATTGTCAGGAAGTCGTTTCTGAAAGTATTTGTATGGGGTGTAGCCATGTATGGAAGTGAAACACGAACGATAAATAATTTGGACAAGAAGAGAATAGAAGCTTTGGAAATATGGTGCTACAGAAGAATGCTGAAGATTAGATAGGTAGATCACATAACTAATGATGAATTATTGAATAGGATTGGAGAGAAGAGGAGTTCGTGGTACAACTTGACAAAAAGAAAGGATCGGTTGATAGGACATGTCCTGAGGCATCAAGGGATCACAAATTTAGCATTGGAGGTCAGCGTGGAGGGTAATACACTAAGCAGATTCAGAAGGATGTAGGTTGCAGTAAGTACTGGGAGAAGAAGAAGCTTGCACAGGATAGGGTAGCATGGAGAGCTGCATCAAACCAGACTCAGGACTGAAGACCACAACAACAACAATATCTTCATTTCAGCATAATTTACGCTATTTGTTCTGGATACACGGTCTAGCTGCCATTTGTATGATGATGGTTCGTCAGATATCCGAAATTTCATTTGTTCACTGCATAGCCGGAGTCAGCCCAAACAAACACCGTTTATCGCGCTTTTCACGCTATGATCACTGTCGACAGAGTGCACTGGTATGTTTACTTTTACAAACGAATTTTGAAGAAAAATTTTACCCCATTCGATAGAGCTGTCCCACATTAGTCTAGTGCGATATTCGTTGCATCGACATGTTTCAACAGGGACCGTAAAACACGAATAATAACCAGTAAGTACTCCAGCAAAGATTGCCCAGCGCTACTGCAGAGCAGTAGCACTCAGCGCCGGCCAGAGCGGTGGTATCGCAACTGGAGTAGTGGTTATTCTTCGTATTACACTCTTTTTATTAACGCACAAAAGTAAAACTAATGGAGCAATAAAGTAATTTTGGATGGCTCTATAGATTGGGACTGTAAAACTCCGCTTTAATATGTGTGTGTGAGTGTGTGTGGGTGTGTGTGAATTCCTAAGGTACCAAACTGCTGAGGTCATCGGTCCCTAGACTTAGACACTACTTAAACTAACTTATGCTAAGAAAAAGACACGCACACATGCCCGAGGGAGGACTCGAACCTCCGGCGGGAGGGCCGCTTTAATATCATTTTCTTTGTAGAGGATACAAGCTGACGACTTCCATCCACACGGGGTATGTGGTGAGTGGTATTTGTTCGGACTGGTTCCAGATACCCATTGAGAAAATGAAACTGTAAATATCAACCGAAACGCCGTAGGAAATGCGCGTTACAACTCACAGGATGGACACCAGTAATAACCGTTCGTAACCTCACAGCAACGATCGAACGGGGACTTTGTTAAATTACTGTTGTACCCTTCAAACATTCGAAAGGTACAGTTGTTCAAGGACAACAAGATTTGATGCTGATTTCATGAATTATAAAGCAACGACGGTGTCTTCAAGATTACGTTAGGACAATCGTTACGTATGGAAAACTGTTTTCAAATACTACGCCGAGAAAATGATCCGGGAGTGATCTGGGTCGGAGCAATAACAGTCGGAAGATTCGTACGTCTTAACATGCTATTAACTTATTAGAGATAGAGCTGAAGGAACAAACGGAAAGAAATCGACTGTCTCTCCCAGAGACAGTATTTCAAATTCGCCTTTTAGATGTACAGTGGGAATCAATGTATCCGTGATCTAGGGGTGGCTTATTTGATCAAAACCTCCTCCGTCCCGGGTTCGAAATTCGCCACCGCTTAAATTTTGATTAATAATCAGCATCGGCGCCCGAAGACATCGGGCATAACCAGTCACCTTCACTGTGCCAATGGCCTTGTCAAAGAGGGCGGAGGAGCGGACAGAGGTGCAGGGCACTCTTTCGTCCTTGGCGTGGGAAAGTGCCCCTAAAGGTAGAAGAATCAGCAATAGTCAACGACATGAGAAGGCAGAAGGCAATGGAAACCACTGCATTAAAGACGTACAAAGTGTATCAACAGGACAAGTGGCCTGTAATTGAAAAAGTGTCATGATGACCTCTCCTTTGTCAAAAGATTCTGGAATATTCCCCCATTCGGATCTGTGGGAGGGGACTGCCAAGGGAAGTGTGACAATGAGAAAAAGATTGAATAATCAACGAAAGGGTAGCGTTCTGCGATTCAGAGCGTGGAATACCAGAAGCTTTAATGTGGTAGGTAAGCTAGAAAATCGGAAAAGGGAAATACAAAGGCTCAATCTACATATAGTAGTTGTCAGATAAATGTAATGGAAAGTAGACAACGATTTCTGGTCAGATGAGTATAGGGTAAAACCAACAAAAATGGTGTAACAGGAGAAGGATTCGTTGTGAAAAGAAAGTTAGGGCTAAGAGTGTGTTCCAGTGAACATTCAGTAATAGTCTCTGTTGATCCATCATAGACCAAGAACATCAGATCGTTAAGTAATCGTTAATATTAATCGAATCCTCCAACAGCCTTGTAACTGAGATGGTATTTTATTTTGTTTTGACGACAAAGAGTTTCGGCTTTCCACTATATCCTCTTCAGGTCCCACATGCATATGGAGCCTGAAGAGGCATAGTGGAATGCCGAAACTGGTTGTCATCAAAATAAAATAAAATAAAATCTTAGTTACACGGCTGTTGGATAATTTCATTAATATTGACAATTCAGTGATAGGGCTGTTCTTGTCAGAATCGACAGCACACCAACACCGGCAACTGTACTGCAGGCATACCTGCCGATAGAGGAAGTGCATGAGGGTACTGAAAGGGTATAACAGTACTATAAAGAGAGATGAAAATATAGTAGTCACAGGGACTGGAATGCAATTGTAGGGGGAGCAGTAGAAATAAAGGTAACAGCGAAATATTGGCTTCGGACAAGGAATGAGAGAAAAGAAGTAGTTGAGTTCTGTAATAAATTTCAGCTAGTAATAGCGAATACTCTGTTCAAGAATCACAAGAGGAGGTCGTATACTTGGAAAAGGCCGGGTGATACGGGAAGATTACATCATGGTCAGACACTGATTCCAAAATCAGATACTGGCTTGTAAGGCGTACCCAAGAGCAGATATAGATTCAGATTATAATGTAGTTGTGATGAAGAGTAGGCTGAAGTTCATGATGTTAGCAGTCAGGAAGAATAAATACGCAAACAAATGGGGTACAGAAATACCAAGGGATGACGAGATACGCTTGAAGTTCTTTAAGGCTATAGCTACAGCAATAAGGGATAGCTCAGCAGGCCCTACAGTAGAAGAGGACTGGACATCTCTAAGAAGTACAACACGGAAGTTGGAAAGAAAAACATATGTACAAACAAGGCAACTGCGAAGAAACTATGGGTAACAGAGGAAATACTTCAGTTGATCGATGAAAGAAAGAAGTCAAAAATATTCAGGGAAATTCAGGAATATAGAAATAAAAGTCATTGAGGAATGAAGTAAACAAGAAGTGTAGAAGAAGTCAAAAATATTTAGGGAAATTCAGGAATATAGAAATAAGTCATTGAGGAATGAAATAAACAAGAAGTGTAGGGAAGCTAAGACGAAATGGCTGTATGAAAAATGTGAAAAAATAGAAAAAGAAATGATTGTCGTAAGGACTGACTCAGCATGATATTAAAAGCAAGAGTGCAACGAGAATTCACTGTTAAATGCAAAGCAGAGAGCAGATAGCTGGAAAGAGTACATTGAAAGCCTTTATGAGGAGGAAGATTTGTGAGATGTGATAGAAGAAGAAACAGGAGTCGATTTAGAAGAGATAGGAGATCTAGTATTACAATCAGAATTTGAGTTTTGGTGGACTTAAAATCAAATAAAGCAGAAGGGATGGAGAACATTCCATCAGAATTTCTAAAATCATTGGAATAAGTGGCAACAACACGACTGTTACAGTGTAGAATTTTTGAGTCTTTGGACATATCATCCTACTTTCGGAAAAATATTATCCACATAATTCCGAAGACTGCAAGAGCTGACAAGTGCGGGAATTATCGCACAATCATCTTAATAGCTCATGCGTCCAAGTTACTGACATCAATAATATACAGAAGAATGGAAAATAAAACTGAGGCTTTAGAAAAGGTAAAAGCACCAGAGAGGCAATTCTGACGTTGCGGGTGACAATGGAAGCAAGACTAAAGAAAAATCAAGACAAGGACATAGGATTTCTTGACCTGGAAAAAGGGTTCGACGACGTAAAATAGTGCAAGATGTTCGAAATTCTGAGAAAAATGGGGGCAATCTATGTGGAGAGACGGGTAATATACAGTATGCACAAAAGCCAAGAGGGAAGAATAAGAGTGTACGACCAAGAACGAAGTGCTCGGATTAAAAAGCTTTTAAACAACGATTGAAATATGACATGTCCAGGTGTGGCATTTAAACTCTAGGTGAAAGGATATCAATGATAAGATTCGCTGATGACATTGCTACCCCGAGTGAATGTGAAAAAGAATAACAGGTTCTGCTGAATGGAATGAACACAATAATGAGTACAGAATACGGACTGAGAGTAAATCTTAGAAAGACGAAAGTAATGAGAAGTAGCAGAAATGAGAATAGCGAGATACGTAACATCAGGATTGGAGGTCACGAAGTAGGTGAAGTTAAGGAATTCTGGTTCCTACACAGAAACATAACCAGTGACGGAAGCAGTAGGGAGGACATCAAACGCAGACTAGCAGTGGCAAAAATAGCATTTTTGGACAAGAGAATTTTACTAGTATCAAACGTAGGCCTTAATTTAAGAATGAAATTTCTTGGCATTTACGTCTGGAGGAGAGCATTGTATGGTAACGAAACATGGACTGTAGGAAAACTGGAACAGAAGAGAGTCGAAGTATTTGAGATGTGGTGCCACAGACGAATGTTGAAAATTAGTAGATACTGATAAAGTAAGGAATGAGGATCGGCTCAAAATCTGAGAGGAAAGGGATGTGTGGAAAACACTGACAAAGAGAACGAACGGGATGATAGGATGCCTGTTAAGACATCAGAGACTTACTTCCAGGGTACTAGAGGGAACTGTAGATGTCAAAAACTGTAGAGGAAGACAGAGATTGGAATACATCCAGCAAATAATTGAGGATGTACCCTGAGATCAAGAGGAATTGCTGGCATGCCGCATCAAACCAGTCAGAAGATTGAAAACCCGAAGAAAAATAAACAGAGATCGAAATAAGTCCTAAATTGGGATGGCCTGACGGAAATTGGGTCCGCCTTGTTTCCGTACGAATTTCCAGTGTCCTAACTATTCCTCCGTCTCCATTTGATAGTAACAGGGGCAGTCGGTAACCCCAGGAACTTGAGCGGCTTCAAGAAATCCTACGATTAATGTGAGTGCAAGAACCTCAGCTGCGGATGTGTTGATTATATAGAACTTGTGGGAGCGGCTGCCGCGCCGACGTTGGGCGCCTGAGTTTTTATCTTCGTTCACGCCAAGGAGACACCGTCGGACTGCATAGCGCGTGATGTTTCCAGTCTACCTCTGTCGACATCTGAGACTCTGTTGACAGCTCCTACTTTGCAACCACAAATATGTTGAATTGTACCCTTTGTAAGGTAAACGATGGGATACGACTAAACAATTTGGTAAAGCAAAGATCACTCATACACTCCTGGAAATTGAAATAAGAACACCGTGAATTCATTGTCCCAGGAAGGGGAAACTTTATTGACACATTCCTGGGGTCAGATACATCACATGATCACACTGACAGAACCACAGGCACATAGACACAGGCAACAGAGCATGCACAATGTCGGCACTAGTACAGTGTATATCCACCTTTCGCAGCAATGCAGGCTGCTATTCTCCCATGGAGACGATCGTAGAGACGCTGGATGTAGTCCTGTGGAACGGCTTGCCATGCCATTTCCACCTGGCGCCTCAGTTGGACCAGCGTTCGTGCTGGACGTGCAGACCGCGTGAGACGACGCTTCATCCAGTCCCAAATATGCTCAATGGGGGACAGATCCGGAGATCTTGCTGGCCAGGGTAGTTGACTTACACCTTCTAGAGCACGTTGAGTGGCATGGGATACATGCGGACGTGCATTGTCCTGTTGGAACAGCAAGTTCCCTTGCCGGTCTAGGAATGGTAGAACGATGGGTTCGATGACGGTTTGGATGTACCGTGCACTATTCAGTGTCCCCTCGACGATTACGAGTGGTGTACGGCCAGTGTAGGAGATCGCTCCCCACACCATGATGCCGGGTGTTGGCCCTGTGTGCCTCGGTCGTATGCAGTCCTGATTGTGGCGCTCACCTGCACGGCGCCAAACACGCATACGACCATCATTGGCACCAAGGCAGAAGCGACTCTCATCGCTGAAGACGACACGTCTCCATTCGTCCCTCCATTCACGCCTGTCGCGACACCACTGGAGACGGGCTGCACGATGTTGGGGCGTGAGCGGAAGACGGCCTAACGGTGTGCGGGACCGTAGCCCAGCTTCATGGAGACGGTTGCGAATGGTCCTCGCCGATACCCCAGGAGCAACAGTGTCCCTAATTTGCTGGGAAGTGGCGGTGCGGTCCCCTACGGCACTGCGTAGGATCCTACGGTCTTGGCGTGTATCCGTGCGTCGCTGCGGTCCGGTCCCAGGTCGACGGGCACGTGCACCTTCCGCCGACCACTGGCGACAACATCGATGTACTGTGGAGACCTCACGCCCCACGTGTTGAGCAATTCGGCGGTACGTCCACCCGGCCTCCCGCATGCCCACTATACGCCCTCGCTCAAAGTCCGTCAACTGCACATACGGTTCACGTCCACGCTGTCGCGGCATGCTACCAGTGTTAAAGACTGCGATGGAGCTCCGTATGCCACGGCAAACTGGCTGACACTGACGGCGGCGGTGCACAAATGCTGCGCAGCTAGCGCCATTCGACGGCCAACACCGCGGTTCCTGATGTGTCCGCTGTGCCGTGCGTGTGATCATTGCTTGTACAGCCCTCTCGCAGTGTCCAGAGCAAGTATGGTGGGTCTGACACACTGGTGTCAATGTGTTCTTTTTTCCATTTCCAGGAGTGTATATCTATTCTTGCACGGATTTTTCAAGAGATGCTGATTTACAAAAAGGAATTTATGAATTAAATAAAATGTCTACAAAATATAATATTGAAATATCTTCTAGTAAATATAATCAACGGCATTTTGTGGAAAATACTGAGTGAGAACTAAGTAGTGCATAAAATACAATCAAACAGGTACAATATTTTAACAATTTGGATGGTAAATATCGTAAAAATACAGAGAAATTATGCAGATTAACTTCCACAGATTCGCAAGTATTTGTGGAAAAATTAATAGAACTTTGGCTTCATTAACAGAAAAAAGCAAGTCAAATTTTATAAAACACACGAACTGGCAATTCTATAATATGAAAGCTAAACGTGGAGACAAGAAAAAGAAGGAATATATATGACATTTCTTAGAGCAGTGAAGAGATGTAAAAGGAAAGGTAGAATAAAGAAGTGAAGATATTCGGAATGAATTAAAAATAGGGAGTGGAAAAAAAACTGGATGGAAAAGATATATAAAATTCCGCAAGGAATGGACCCTGAGAGAATATCGCGTCAGATAAAGATCCTTAAACCAAAAGGAAAAGAGTGTCTGCCAGACATCTTAACAATTAGCCTAGTACGAAAAATGCAGAAGAACAGATTTGTGGAATGAGATATGTGGAGCGAACTCCACAATCATCCCTCGTTATGTGGCCGAATGCACATCGTATAGCACTACTGTCCACCCCCATACCGGTACTGCTGCATTTTCTACTATTAAGCTTTAACATGTAGTAAACTCTAAACGTTCATAATTTACATGTACAGTCCTTTCATGAAATATATTCGATCGGAACTGTTTTGATTTATCACTCTACACGGTACTTCGCCAAGTAATTTATTCACTTGCTTACCATGGGACAATTAGAGCCAAAGTCAACCAGGCACCCTCCATATTCTATATGACGCTCATTACACCACATACATTTTCCAATGTAACGCTTTGAAATAATTATTATAGAATTAGTAAATATAGCTGTAGCTAAATATAGAGTTGTTTCTAAAGAACAGAATAATAAAGAAACTTTACAGGCGGATACAATTACGACGTGGGCCGTGGCAGCAAGTTAATGGGAAAGAAGAAATGGAGGAGAGGGCGGAAAAGGAAAGAGTTAAAGGCATAATTAAAGAAAGAACAATTAGAAACAGGTTTCACAGATTAAAAGTAAATCGAGGGATAAGTTTATTAGAGAAGGGGTTTAAAAGAGAGACGCCATAAATTTTAATTTTTAAGAAAAAATGAGTATGGCCGAAGGCACTGATCCAGTTATTTCTCTTTTATTTCTTTATTTTTTTCATAGGGTATGAAATTTTACGTTGACTGAAATCCACCTATACCGGAAGTGCACCTCAGGAACGGAAAAAAGTTAGAGAATGTATCTGCTTTTTGGATTGGTGCATCTGTATCTTGTTTTGTGATTATGATGAGACGACTGATAATATACTGTCAACAAAGGGACTAAGGGACACAATTACTGAGGTACCGATTAAGTACATGTAGTGTATGGATGTCATATAGTTCGAGTAATTTGTTTGGCCATAACTAAATTAAATGTAGTCTACGTATGGTCACAGGCGGATTTTGCTGATGTAATGCACACACGAATTCTTACATAGTTCTAATGGCCTAGAACTGAAACTTGCTCCCAGATTAAAACTGTATCCCGGGAAAAGACAAGACCCAGCAACCTTCGCCCGCAAAAGTCCTTAGAGTCCCGGTCCGACACACTGCAAAATGAAAATTTCATTCTGGTAATAATCCCCTATGCTGTGGCTAAGTTGCGCAACATTCTTTGTTCAAAAAAATGGTTCAAATGGCTCTGAGCACTATGGGACTCAACTGCTGAGGTCATTAGTCCCCTAGAACTTAGAACTAGTTAAACCTAACTAACCTAAAGACATCACAAACATCCATGCCCGAGGCAGGATTCGAACCTGCGACCGTAGCGGTCTTGCGGTTCCAGACTGCAGCGCCTTTAACCGCACGGCCACTTCGCCCGGCCATCCTTTGTTCCCTTCAGGGTATAGAGGAGAAATTCTGGAAACTTTGGAATGTAGGAGCTGAGGTACTTGAGGAACTAGAGCTGTGAGGGCGTGTCGTGACTCGCGTTTGGACAGCTCACTAGGTGGGGCTATCGACCGCGAAAGGAAGAGGTCCCAGTTTCGAGTCCCAGTCCAGCAAACAGTTTTAATCCGTCAGGAAGTCTCAGGTTAGCGTACATTTTATTGCAGAGTGACAATTTCATTCGTGTGGAGTTGTCACTCATCGGTCCGGGTTACGTTACATTACGATAGTGGAATTTTGGCGAGGCAAGTGACTGCAGAAGTTTAGGTTTCACGTCGTGAGGACATATGCTTCGGAACAACCGCGGGTGGCACAGTTAGCTCCCTGGTTGCGAAGTTCATCGAAAGTTCTTAACCGTTAACCTTTCGGTGTTTGTGTAATTTAGATAAGAAGCATGCTCTCGGAATTTTAACAGCTGGCTGTCTCGCAGTGCTCAGCTTCTCTCTTTTAGTGTCTAACATAAGAGTTGGTTAAGCATCTACATCTACATCTACATTTATACTCCGCAAGCCACCCAACGGTGTGTGGCGGAGGGCACTTTACGTGCCACTGTCATTACCTCTCTTTCCTGTTCCAGTCGCGTATGGTTCGCGGGAAGCCTCCGTGTGCGCTCTAATCTCTCTAATTTTACATTCGTGATCTCCTCGGGAGGTATAAGTAGGGGGAAGCAATATATTCGATACCTCATACAGAAACGCACCCTCTCGAAACCTGGCGAGCAAGCTACGCCGCGATGCAGAGCGCCTCTCTTGCAGAGTCTGCCACTTGAGTTTGCTAAACATCTCCATAACGCTATCACGGTTACCAAATAACCCTGTGACGAAATGCGCCGCTCTTCTTTGGATCTTCTCTATCTCCTCCGTCAACCCGATCTGGTAAGGATCCCACACTGATGAGCAATACTCAAGTATAGGTCGAACGAGTGTTTTGTAAGCCACCTCCTTTGTTGATGGACTACATTTTCTAAGGACTCTCCCAATGAATCTCAACCTGGTACACGCCTTACCAACAATTAATTTTATATGATCATTCCACTTCAAATCGTTCCGCACGCATACTCCCAGAGATTTTACAGAAGTAACTGCTACCAGTGTTTGTTCCGCTATCATATAATCATACAATAAAGGATCCTTCTTTCTATGTATTCGCAATACGTTACATTTGTCTATGTTAAGGGTCAGTTGCCACTCCCTGCACCAAGTGCCTAGCCGCTGCAGATCTTCCTGCATTTCGCTACAATTTTCTAATGCTGTAACTTCTCTGTCCCAGCATCATCCGCGAAAAGCCGCATGGAACTTCCGACACTATCTACTAGGTCATTTATATAAATTGTGAAAAGCAATGGTCCCATAACACTCCCCTGTGGCACGCCAGAGGTTACTTTAACGTCTGTAGACGTCTCTCCATTGATAACAACATGCTGTGTTCTGTTTGCTAAAAACTCTTCAATCCAGCCACACAGCCGGTCTGATATTCCATAGGCTCTTACTTTATCAGGCGACAGTGCGACATTCTTGCGATGAATCAATGGATGTAAAGAAACGAGCAGTTCTCTTTGTAGGTCCTCTGCCTCCCTTATACAATCCATCTAGTACGGTTCTCAGAACGGTAAGAAACGTTAAAGATCTGTCATCAGTAAATGTAATTACCTTTATGTTATTTCTGAAAATGGGTAATCTAAATCATGGTGATGGAAACAGAAAATATTCAGCGTAACCACACTCGACGAAACACTGCTAAATTCTTTACAAAAGTACAGCGGTTGGTTTGGAGTCCTGTTGATCGTGTAGAACTAATACCAAGTGGTCGCTTGACACTCCACCGCTGACGTAAACGAAATGGTGTGAATTCCCAGCGGGCTCTTTCACAGGAAATGGGTACACGTGAGGGAATGGTGGATGGCAGCTATGGTGTTTCGTAGTCTTCTTGACCACACCTGATCTGTTAGCGAATCAAACGCTCTGTCCAAAGTTAATACAAGTACTGGTGTACCACACACAACCACGTAATACGGCCTAAGGGATGCTGTCTTAAAAAGATCTTAACAGAGACTTATAGACTAATGTGTCACTTTGTCAAGAAGAATAGATTTAAAACCCTACAGCAGTTTATGCTGTCATGAACCAGTTCCCGAGCGAACACTGATAACAGCATTGTATGCAATAGACGCTGGAGTCGGATACCTAGCTGAAGGCCTTATGAACACAGCATGTGGTGGGGTGCGGTCAGTCGTCTGTGTGTTGTTAACGCTATTATTCAGTACACCTATATCAAAGGGATTCTTGCCAATGACCCTTCACTCTGTGGTAGCAGATACATGCTAGGCAGTGTAAAGCAGCGTTGATGAAACTACTACCTAATACCTACCACACAGAGCACGCGTAACTGTAGCTGAATGTCAGTTCCTGAAAGCTCATGATTAAAAAATCGAGCGTTCGGGATATTCAGTCTACTTGCAGAAAAGAGTTTAAAATTACATTAACTCTGTTTTTTTTATTAATACTGAAACATGAAATGTCAATCAAGTCAGTGTTTAATATGGTCAAACGTTATCATTGAACGTTCACTGTCTGTATAACAAATATTCACTCGAAAAACAGCCAGAATTTTAGCAAGTCCGACCTCACTAATTTTCACGTTCAACCAGTCACAATCCCACAACTATTCGCGAGTTAAACATTCGGTCGTTTCAGTGGTCTTCTTCGTAAGAAGTGCTCGCCAAAATATTCCATACAGAGCACAAACACGCCACACGGAGTTGTTACAACGACCAGAAAGTTCACACTTCCATATCTCTCGAACTGTTTAACTTAGAAACACCAAACTTTCATTAAAATGTTCGTAACTCCAGTCGTTTCAGTCGCGACATGTTCGAACCGAAATTAGCTCACTATTTTCTCATCTTACAGAGCATTTTTAAGGAGCGATCTTTTTATCCGTTGGTTGGCTAGCAAGCAACCTCTCGAGGTACTCTCCTCTCTGCACACTTCTCTATTCACGCGGGAACTGCTTAATTCTGATTGGCTATTGATCTAAACGACCAATCAGAACGTTCCTTCCTGATCACTCTCGCGGCAAATCTTGCCGAATCCAATCACTAATTTGATAGTAATTAATGTCAACAAAACTTCAAAATAAGCAAAGTGCGAAATATTCTTCAAGTTAATAAATAAACTTATTCCGCCTCTAACTGCCATTCTTTCTGCTTTTATACAAAAGCATGCTCACACAGACATAAGTCACCTGAACTGTGGTTGCAACATAACTTTCGCACAGTTCGTTTGTACAAGGTTGTACGTAAAATGAAATATTAAATTTTAACTTATGTCCCACACACACTCTCTCAATCATTCTCACGCGCTCACACAACAAAATATAATCAAATAATTATTATGACTGATTTTTGTATTTCGTAATGCATGGTGATTAAAGTTTTAAAAAGAAAATTGTAATTGATTGAATTTTATGCACTGTCAACTTTTTAATGACTTCAAATGATAATGCAAGTCATTAAGTTGTTGTTCCTAACTTGGTTTTAAAAAACAAGTGCAGGTTCTAGGACTTTTTGGTAATTCTATTTATCTCCAGCACTACAATAACTACAAATCTGAAATTTTGACATCATCCCATTAATAACAAAAGGCTCTGTACCAAATTTGAACAAAATCAGGTAATAACTAATATGGATTATTTAGATTCGTAGAGGGTATGAATCTTCGTATCGACTGAATGTTAAGCTATGCAGTTCTCATGGAAGGTAGCATCAGGTGAGCTGTAAGCAGAGCGAAAGAAAACATAGCCATCCAGCAGCCACCGTACTAGACGGCTGCGTGTCTTACTAGAACGAATGTTATCAATAACTTGCTGCGTTACAGGCAGCACATTCAAGGTGATGACAAAAGTAATTGGATGGCAACGTACACAGATATGGATGGAGATAGTGTTTCGTACACGAGATATGAAAGGACAGGGTATATTTTTTTTTTTTTTTCGTAGACAGGTGCTTCGCTTTAAAGTTTTCCGAAGGCATTATGGCCGCAACGAATTAACAGACTTTGAATGCGGAACGGTAGTTGCAGCTAGACGCATAGGATATTCTATTTCCGAAATCGTTAGGAAATTCAATATTCCGAGAGCCACAGCGTCATGAATGTTCCGAGAATAACCAATTTCTGGCTTCACTTCTCACCAATGGCCAATGCAGTGGTCGACGGCCATCACTTAACCACCAAGCGCAGCGGCGCTTGCGTAAGGTTGTTGGTGCTCACAGACAGGCAACACTGCATTTAATAACTTCAGAAATCAGTGTGGGACGTACGACGATCATTTCCATCAGGACATGGCGGTAGAGTTTGGCGTTAATGGGCTATGGCTACAGACGTAAGATACGAATGCTCTTGTTAAGCGGCAGCGTGAGATGACCTGCCATGCCTCACATTGGCTCTAGACCATATCGGTCGGACCTGAGACGACTGCAGAACCGTGGCCTTGTCAGATGTGTCCAGGGTTTCAGTTGGTAAGAAGCGATGGTAGGGTTCTATTGTGGCCCCTCTCCCCCTCTCCCCCCCCCCCCCCCCCCCCCCACCGCCATGGAGCCAAGTTGTCAACAAGGCACTGTGCAAACTGGTGGTTGTTCGAAGGTGGTATGGGCTGTGTTTACAGGGATTGCGCTGCGTCCTTTGGACCAGCTGAACCGATCATTGACGGAAAATAGTTATGTTCGGCAGCTGGGAGACCATTTGTAAGCATTCAATGATGGAATTTTTATGGATGACAATGCGGCAAGTCTCCGAGCCACATTTGTGAACAACTTGCCTTAAGAACATTCTGTACAGATCGAGCGAACCCCCCCAGGGGTCCACAACTCTTTTGTGGATACGTGCATAGCGAGAACGGGACCCTGAGCTAATGTGGCCCTCCTTCCTTTCCAGGCTGCATACCTTCCTTTTCCACATCCTTCCCTATCCCCCCTCTTCGCCCCCCTTCCCTCACCTCTGGCTCTTTCCTTCCCCTTCTCCCCCTCTGGGAGTATGGTTTGTGCCTACGTCCAGAGACGGACGCTCGTAAATGTCACTCATTCTTCTCCTTCTCTGCTTTTATGTCTTTATCCTGCCTCTGTCCTTCTCTTTTCCTTACCTCTTCTCTTTACCCTTTTCTCCGCTGCGGCGTTTGAGACCTCTCTTCTTTCCTTTCCCTTTCTTTGTTTTTCCCTATCTCTTTCTTCCTCCTTGTGCGTGTCTGAAGGCTGACCCACTCATTTTCGTGTGTAGCCGGTGACGGGGTAACGCGTGATTCCCCGCCCTGGGTAGACAGGTAGGACATGTACATACCCCCTGGTAATGGCCAGGCCCAGGTAGGGATGATTACCTGAGCTGATACCTTCCGAAAGAGCCGATTGGTCCCTCCGTCCGTTTGTTGGGAGGTGTGACCTGAGGTGTGAACAATCACCTAAGGCAGGAGTGCCCTCAGAGAGGGCCCCCACAAGGGAGGAGCGCGCCATTGGAGACGCCGGAAATCATGGGGGATTCTTCCGCAATGGTTTCCCCATCTTCCACTATGTCTGCTCAGAAGCGTAAGTTCACTGAGTCTCAGCCACAGACAGTTCTTCCATCGTTGCCACAGTTCCTTGTTGTTTCTCTGTCTGACGAAGGTCACGACTTCTCCACGGTCAACCCTTTCATTATTCAGAAAGGTGTCGACGCAATTGCAGGTGCTGTAAAGTATTGTTCCAGATTACGGAATGGCACCTTGTTGTTAGAAACAGTCAGTGCCCTCCAGGCACACAAATTGCTGCTTACTTCACTGCTCCACACCTTCCTTGTCCGGGTTGAAGCGCACCGCACTTTAAATTCACACGCTCCCTCGACAGATTGTCTGACGAGGAAATTCAGCACTACCTGTCTGACCAGGGCGTAACGGCTGCTCATAGAGTTATGAAAAGGGTTGACACGAACATTGTTCCAACCTATACTGTCTTCTTGACATTTGAGAGTTCAACTCCCATCGAAAATAAAAGCGGGCTATGAAATAATTTCCGTTCGCCCCTACGTCTCAAACCCTATGCGTTGCTATTGGTGCCAGCAGTTCAATCACACCAGCGACTCCTGTTCCAACCCAGCCAAATGTGTTACGTGTGGCAAGGATGCCCATGAGGGTGCTTGTCCACCTCCATCCCCTCGTTGCATCAACTGTATGGGTGACCACGCTGCTTGCTCTCGAGATTGTCCCATTTTTAAAGACGAAAAGCTCATTCACGAAATCAGAGTGAAGGAAAAGGTGTCGACCTTTGCTGCTCGAAAATTATTCGCAAGTCGAAAGCCCACTGTGCCTCAGACAGGAAAATACAGCACTGTCCTTGCCTCTCCTCGGCCAACAAAGGAGGCGGCCACGCAGACTTGTGATCTCACCTTTAGTGACACGGTCGTCAGATCGGCCAGCGCAAAGATCGCCCTCTCAACCTCCCCACTTTCGCCTGCTCACTCTATGGCTCACCCTTCATCGGCTTCTGCTAAATCTCGATCCCAAAAGTCAGACACCCTCACTTCCAAGAAAGATCCTACTCGTGAAGATTTTTTACTTACCCCAACTTCACAATCATCGGTTCCTCCTTCATCTAAACATCATGTTTCCAAGAAAGCTAATAAGAAACCTAGTTCCTCTCCTTCTCCGCCACGGCGTGTCTCATCTACAACACCATCTGGCGGTAACCGACCTCGGCCGTCTTCTGTGTCGCCGAGGCGCACTGCTGGCGGCCGATCAACCGCCTGATCGCTGGTGGCAGGAGCTTCTCCTGAACAACCTATGGATCAGGAACTTTTGCCTTCGGCTGAGTGCCGTTCCACGCTGTCGGTCGCAAGCTCTGAGCAGTCGTTGAGTTGACGGCAACCTTGGTCACATTCTTCCATTTTCTGTCCATCCTATGTCCATTATCTATTAGAATATCCGCGGCATTGGAGCCAATCGGGATGAATTGACGATCCTCCTACGATCCTACTCGCCGGTCATCTTCCGTCTTCAGGAAACAAAGCTGCGTCCCCACGACCGCTTTGTCCTCCCCCATTTTCAGTCAGTCCGATTTGATCTCCCCTCCGTTGAAGGCATTCCAGCACATAGAGGACTCATGATTCTTCTCCATGATACTCTCCATTATCACCCAATCCCCTTAAACACCTCCTTCCAAGCAGTCGCTGTCCGTCTTTCCCTTTCTGGATACACCTTCTCTCTTTGTACTGTATACATACCATCGTCCACATCAATGATACGAGCTGATCTCCTTCATCTTCTCGGTCAGCTTCCACCCCCCTATTTGCTGGTTGGGGACTTCAATGCCCACCACCCGCTTTGGGGATCTCCACATCCATGTTCGCGTGGCTCACTATTGCTACACGACTTCCACCAACACTGGGGACCCTACATTTTTGTCTGCCTCCACGACAAATTTCTCTCATTTGGACCTTTCGGTCGGTACTGTTCCGCTAGCTCGGCGCTTCGAATGGTACGCCCTTGCTGATACACACTCGAGTGACCACTTTCCATGCGTCCTTCCATTGCAGCCACAACTGCCATATATGCGCCAGAGACGCTGGAAGTTTGCCCAAGCCGATTGGACACTTTTTTCGTCTCTAGCGACTTTCGATGACCGTCACTTTCCTAGCGTCGACGATGAGGTCACTCATATTACAGACGTTCTTCTTACAGCTGAGGAACGTTCAATACCACGCACCTCCGAATTGCCCCGGCGCCCTCTAGTTCCTTGGTGGAACGAGGCATGCCGTGAAGCAATACGTGAGCGGTGACGTGCTCTTCGCGTTTTCCGCCACCATCCTACTTTGGCCAACTGTATCCGCTATAAGCAGTTCCGTGCGCGATGCCGTCGCGTCATCCGCGATAGCAAGAAGGCAAGCTGGAAATTCTTTACTAGCTCATTTAACACCTTCACGCCCTCCTCGGAAGTTTGGAGTCGGATTCGACGGTTATCTGGCGCGCCTAGTTTCTCCCCGGTCTCTGGGCTCACTGTCGCGCATGATACGTTTGTGGACCCCGTCGCAATTTCTAACTCATTGGGTCAACACTTTGCTGAGATTTCGAGCTCTTAAAATTACCCGCCAGCGTTTCTCCCGAAGAAACCTCTTGCTTTCTCCTCTCAAAATCGCGAAAGCTATAATACTGTTTCCTCCATGCGGGAACTCCAACATGCACTCTCTTCTTCTCGCTCCTCCGCCCCAGGACCGGATGGTATCCACATTCAAATGTTGCTGCATTTATCATGCCATAGTCTGCGTTACCTCCTTCGCCTTTATAATCGAATTTGGACCGACAGTACTTTTCCCAGACGATGGCGGGAAGCTATCATCGTTCCTGTTCCGAAACCTGGAAACGACAAACATCTCCCTTCCAGCTATCGCCCCATTTCTCTCATGAGTAGTGTATGTAGGTTTTTGGAGCGTATGATGAATTGCCGTTTAGTTTGGTGGCCGGAGTCCCGCAGTCTTTTAACACCTGCCCAATGCAGTTACCGAAAGCATCGTTCTGCAGTTGACCATCTTGTTGCTCTCTCCTCTTATATCATGAACAATTTTCTCCGGAAACGCCAAACAGTAGCAACATTTTTTGATCTGGAGAGAGCATACGATACCTGTTGGAGGACAGGCATCCTCCGCACACTGTTCTCTTGGGGCTTTCGAGGTCGGCTGCCACTATTTCTTCGCGAATTTATGGCAGAGCGCACATTTAGAGTTCGGGTGAACACTACCCTCTCCTGTACATTCTCCCAAGAAAACGGGGTACCCCAGGGCTCCGTGCTAAAAGTTGTACTGTTTGTCATTGCCATAAATCCAATTATGGACTGTCTCCATCCCGATGTCTCAGGCTCCCTCTTTGTGGACGATTTTGCGATCTACTACAGCTCTCAACGGAGCAGCCTTCTTGAACGACGTCTTCAAGGCTGTCTCAATCGCCTCCACTCTTGGAGCATCGAAACAGGCTTCCGCTTTCCTCCCAGTAAGACCGTTTGTGTTAATTTTTGGCGTCGTATGGACTTTCTTCCACCCTCCTTACATCTAGGACCTGTCAACCTTCCGTTTTCGGACGTCGCTTAATTCTTGGGTCTTATGTTTGACAGAAAACTGTGCTGGTCCTCCCACGTTTCCTATCTTCCGGCTCGCTGTCTGCGATCCATCAACACCCTCCTTGTCCTAAATGGTACCTCCTGGGGAGCGGACCGAGTGGTCCGCCTCTATCGCGCCTTAGTGCGCTCGAAATTGGACTGTGGAAGCATAGTTTACTCCTCTGCTCGGCCGTCTATTCTTCGGCGTCTCGACTCTATCGACCACCGTGTATTACGTTTAGTGTCTGGAGCTTTTTACACCAGACCTGTGGAAAGCCTTTATGCTGATACTGCTGAACCTCCCCTGTCCAATCGGCGAGCAGTCCTTCCGAGTCGTTATGCTAGCCATCTGTCTTCCATGCTTGCTAATCCGGCCCATGACATTTCTTTCGACGCCTCCTTGGATGTAGGGTATGCAGGCCGCCCTTCCTCCCTACTACCACCGGGAGTCCGCTTCCGTCAACTGCTCCATTCTCTTTCCTTCCGCTTTCCTAAAACCTTCTTGACAACTTGGGGTACAGCACCGCCTTGGCTCCGTCCTCGGACCTGCCTACTCTGTGACCTTTGTCAATTTCCCAAGGATGGTACCCCTTCACTTGTTTATCGTCCGGCATTTGCTGCTCTATGTGCACAAATGAAGGAAGCCACATTTATTTACACTGATGGCTAGAAAACATCGTTAGGTGTAGGGAGTGCCTATATTGTTGGCGACACCCCGAATCGATTTCGGCTTCCCGACCAGAGTTCGGTTTATACTGCGGAGCCTTAAGCTGTTCTCCAGGCTGTCCAATACATCCGTCGCCATCAGCGGATACAGTATGTTATGTGTTCAGATTCTCTCAGCTCTCTCCTCAGTCTCCAAGCTCTCTACCCTGTCCACCCTCTGGTCCACCGGATCCAGGACTGCCTGCGCTTGCTTCACTTGGGGGGCGTCTTGGTGGCGTTCCTCTGGCTCCCAGGGCACGTTGGTATCTGTGGAAATAGGCGGCCGATAGAGCGGCCAAGGCTGCAGTCTCTCTTCTTCGGCCAGCTATTCTATCGATTCCCTTCGCCGATCTACCGAGTGTTTTATGTCGTCGTGTTGTTCTTTTATGGCACGCACATTGACCGACACTTCCCCATGATAAATTGCGGGACGTGAAAGCTCTTCCCTGTGCTTGGACCTCTTCCTTCCGAACGCGTCGTCGGGAGGAGGTAATTTTAACTAGACTTGGGATAGGGCACTGTCTTTTTAGCCATCGACATCTTTTAAGCGGCGATCCTCCCCCACTCTGTCCCCACTGCTCTCAGCTGTGGACGGTAAGACACCTTTTAATTGAGTGTCCCTATTTTACTCCGTTACGTGCCCGTCTACAGCTGTCGCCTGATATATCTTCCATTTTAGTAGATGACACGCGCTCAGCCGATCGCGTTCTCGAGTTTATTAGTGCCAGTGAGATGACGTCAGTCATTTGAAGCTCTTTTTGGGGACAACCAACCCCTTTCTTTAGTGGATTTTTAAGCTTTCCTTCTGCTTTTAGTTTCTCCAATTTTTTGAGTTTCATTCCCATTGCTGCTGGTTTCCATGTTCGTTTTTTACCGTTTCCTAAGTCACAGACCGGGCACTAATGACCATAGCAGTTTTGCGCCCCAAAACCAAACAAAAAAAAGAAAACAAAAAAAAGATCAAGCGAATTATTTGGTCACTCAAATCGCCCGACATGAATCCGGCAGAACATTATAGTTCGAAAGGTTAGTTGGTGCACAGAATCCTGCACCGGAAACACTTTCGAAATTATTAAAGGCTATAGAGGCAGCATGGCTCAGTATTTCCGCAGGGGCTCCCAACGACTTGTTGAGTCCTTGCTATTTCGATCTGCTGCTCTACGCCGTGGAAAGGAAATCCGCCTCGATATTAAGACTTATCCCACAATTTTTGTCATCTCAGCGTAAAGGCGCAATTCTTGCACTTCCGTTCAACTCAGAAACTTGACATAATCCGTTTTAACATGCGCAGTGTGGTCTGACTAGTCATAATTTTGCGTTTTTTTGAAGTTATGCAAGTTTCAGTGTACGCCGGCGTGCCAGTGAGGAGTTCTGTCCGCATCATCATACCTTGGTGTGTATGACATACATCAAGGAACTTGTCTATTCTGTTCCTCCGTGAACTGAGGCCATTGTGAAAGCTACAGGCGTTGTTGCACAATTTTAGCATGCTGTCTCTTGGGAGCGACTTTTTGTATCATGCAATACTTACCATCGCGTGAGCACGACTCCACAGTTCACATATACTGTGCGACAACTGAACTTTTTCTTACACTGTTGCGTAGCTGCTGATTGCTAAGGTACCGCGTTTTACGGCTATAATTGATATGGACTATAAGAGGCACCTTAATTTTTAAGCAATTTTTTAAGAAATGACGTTTTTGAAATTTTTATTATTGGACTGCAAAAGGAGGCTAAAAAATCCTAGTATATAAAACGGAACTGACATTTAAAATCCCTGAAAATTGTCATCTGACCTTCTTCTTCCTCTTTGTCATCATCGTTGTCCTCTTTTTAAATAAGGTTGTTTTTACTGTCATCGAGAGCGTTACTTACGCCACATTACTTGAAATATTGAACAATAACTTGCCGGCTGTGGTAGTCGAGCGGTTCTAGGCACTACAGTCTGGAACCGCGAGACTGCTACGGTCGCAGGTTCGAATCCTGCCTCGGGAATGGATGCGTGTGATGTCCTTAGGTTAGTTAGGTTGTAGTAGTTCTAAGTTCTAGGGGACTGATGACCTCAGCTGTTACGACCCATAGTGCTCAGTGCCATTTGAACCATTTTTGAACAATAACTTGTTGTCTCACTTTAGACCACGACTGTTTTACCCACTGACACTTGTTTGATGGTAGTTAGTTTTATAGCTCCCTTTTGCGTGAATTCATGTTGGGTTTCATCCGTCATCCATTTGTTTCATTTCTCTCTCTCGTATGTAGTTTAAATGGTTTATTTATTGAAACATCAAACGCTTTCTTCACTCCCGCAATTCTTTAATCCATTATTTTATACAAGATTTGGCATGTGCGTGAACAACAAGGTTTCAGAAGCTTTTGGCCCTGTTTTTCACTTGAAAATGATCATTGGATGAAGTTCAGTACCGTCGGGACAACGTGAAAGGATAACAGCGTAGTGCATTTTTTCATGTCCACTTGTTTTTATAGTTACAGTTTTAGCACCTTTCACAGCAACAGTTCTCTTACTCGGCACATCAAATGTCAGAGGAGTTTCATCCGTATTCGTTATTTGGCTTAGTTCCACACTGGTTGTCTTTCGATGTTGATTAATACAGCAATGAAAAGATAATATTTTCTCTTCATACTCTTGTGCCATTTTCCACCAAACAACTCCACCCTTAAATGTGCCGAGTTCCACTGTAGCGCTAGTTTATGGGCATAAATTTGTATCCTTTATATTTTAATTCCAGTGTCATTTTTGTGGTGTCCTTGAATTTATTTATATACGTCATCTTCTAGTTTTGGCCATTTGAACATTTAGTCTTCCTCATTTTTTCAGATATTCTTTACTAGACCGCCAATGACCAATGGCTTTTTTTCTGTAGGTGGAGGGTCGAAATGTCGCTCAACTGCTCTGTTTACATATTGTTCTTCATATCTTATTACTTTCAGCTTATAGCCCGCAACATATGAATCTCTCTTTTTCGATAACGAAACTAGCTGCTAATAAAAATCTTGTATTTTTACCGATAACGCAAATCACTTTCAATTAAAGTTCACTGGCGCCTTAGACTGCAATGACGCATCATAGTCCAGACAGTTTTGAGACAGTGTTCGCAAGCTTTCGAATTGCTACAGCTCATGTCGGTCGCATCGGTGCACTGATGCTAGTTGAATCCAATGTTGCCGGACAGAGCTAGGTTTCCAGCGGCATCGAATATATGACCATTTCTAAGACTGGCGGGAAATTTATATCAAACACTGGACGTTTTTATATTAATTTAGAGCATAAGACGCACATAAATTTTGGAGGCAATGTTTCGAAGGAAATATTGCGTCTTATATTCTGTAAAATACGGTAGTCGCTTCTGCCGCTGGTGCCGCTGCCATTGTAGCTGCGCCGTCCTTGAACTCGGCATCATTTTGACAGCGCAACAAAGCCACGTCGATGCGCCCCTCCCACTGACCCGACCCCCGGTAACCCCCGTCTTGCTCCACCTTCACCTCCAGCCCCTACCTCCTCCACCACCTCCTCCTGCTGCCCTACCGCCGTTTCCTCGACACAAGCCCGCCATGTCGCTTCGACACGCAAGTCTTTGTCGGCCGGCGCGACATTAACGTGGCGCTTTTGAATTCTTAAGAGCCGCACGCGACCTTTCAGCGCACGCTTGCATTATGAAAATTCAATGCAGCCGGCGGAGACAGCTTCTAGTAGGGAAGCGGCCTCTCGGCCGGTTTGCATGGCTGACGGGTCCAAGGGTCCGGGGCAGCAGATGGTCCCGGTCGTTAAAAACTGTACGGATCAGCACACAGCTCACCAGACAATTGGTCTTGGCAGTCCGCCCTACGAAGCGCAGTTCTTACTTCTACACTAATGTTGCATCTATATCACTCTGCTGGCTAATCATGTCAAGTAGAATCCCGTACTTTGCTGTAGCGATGCAAGCTGGTAGAAAAGGCGGGTTACGCTCTCCAAAAGCGACATTTGCTTGTGCTGTATGGACCGGATTTGTGGCAAAGTGATGCAAGTAGGCTGAGTTGTCTCCGAGCGACGACAGATCGTAGGAAACCCCATACCAGATTTGGCGCCAAGTTGCATAATTTCCAGTATAATTATTTAATGCTTAACTTATTAAATAACCGAGCGAAAAATGCTGAATATTTTACATGCTCTGATGTTTGTACAGTTGCAGCTTCTATTATTGAAAGCTGACCCACAGGTGTCAACAAAAGAAAATGCACCGAACTGAAACAGGCCCCACCCACGAGCGTAGGGCCGTCCAAGTATCCATCTCATGGGGTATCGCATGTAATCGGTCGTTCGCCTGGACACCCTACACACGAATGATTTACCAAACAATTTTAGCAAGTATTATGAACATCACTGTGTGGATAAGTTTTGCTACAGAACATGAATTACGTTTAGCAAAAGTTAAGTTTATTTCCGTATTCCCACGAGTACCTGCAAAAGATAAATCTGAAACAAGGGAGAATAACAATATTTTAAATTTTTTTTGAAACGCTTTTCTTGGAAACTGTAGGCTACTTTACAAAATAGATTACGTTCTTCACAGAAGCCATATGGGTTTCCAGCGTCCCAATACAATTCATTTGACCTTTATTAGTCTTCAATCCCTTTTTTATTCATTAGTGTTGCAAAAAGATGGGAATTTAAGGAGATGGAACCTGGATAAACTGACTAAACCAGAGGTTGTGCAGAGTTTCAGGAACAGCATAAGGAAACAATTGTCAGGAATGGGGGAAAGAAATACAGTAGAAGACGAATTGGTAGCTCTGAGGGATGAAGGATGAAGTAGTGAAGGCAGCAGAGGATGAAATAGGTAAAAAGGCGAGAGCTAGTAGAAATCCTTGAGTAACAGAAGAAATATTGAATTTAATTGATAAAAGGAGAAAATATAAAAATGCAGTAAATGAAAAAGGCAAAAAGGAATACAAACGTCTCAGAAACGAGATAGACAGGAAGTGCAAAATGGCTAAGCAGGAATGGCTAGAGGACAAATGTAAGGATGTAGAGGCATATCTCACTAGGGATAAGATAGATACAGCCTACAGGAAAATTAAAGATACCTTTGGAAAAAAGAGAGCCATTTGTATGAATATCAAGAGCTCAGATGGAAACCTAGTTCTAAGCAAAGAAGGGGAAAGCAGAAAGGTGGAAGGAGTATATAGAGGGTCTATACAAGGGCGATGTACTTGAGGATAATATTATGGAAATGGAAGAGGATGTAGATGAAGATGAAATGGGAGATACGATACTGCGTGAAGAGTTTGACAGAGCACTGAAAGACCTGAGTCGAAACAAGGCCCCGGGAGTAGACAACATTCCATTAGAACCACTGACGGCCTTGGGAGAGCCAGTCCTGACAAAACTCTACCATCTGGTGAGCAAGATGTAGGAGACAGCCGAAATACCCTCAGACTTCAAGAAGAATATAATAATTCCAATCCCAAAAAAAGCAGGTGTTGACAAATGTGAAAATTACCGAACTATCAGTTTAATAAGTCACGGCTGCAAAATACTAACGCGAATTCTTTACAGACGAATGGAAAAACTGGTAGAAGCCGACCTCGGGGAAGATCAGTTTGGATTCTGTAGAAATGTTGGAACACGTGAGGCAATACTGACCTTACGACTTACCTTAGAAGAACGATTAAGGAAAGGCAAACCTACGTTTCTAGCATTTGTAGACTTAGAGAAAGCTTTTGACAATGCTGACTGGAATACTGTCTTTCAAATTCTGAATGCGGCAGGGGTAAAATACAGGGAGCGAAAGGCTATTTACAATTTGTACAGAAACCACATGGCAGTTACAAGAGTCGAGGGGCATGAGAGGGAAGCAGTGGTTGCGAAGGTAGTGAGACAGGGTTGTAGCCTCTCCCCGATGTTATTCAATCTGTATACTGAGCAAGCAGTAAAGGAAACAAAAGAAAAATTGGAGTAGGTATTAAAATCCATGGAGAAGAAATAACAACTTTGAGGTTCGCCGATGACATTGTAATTCTGTCAGATACAGCAAAGGACTTGGAAGAGCAGTTGAACGGAATGGATAGTGTCTTGATAGGGGGATATAAGATCAACATCAACAAAAGCAAAACGAGGATAATGGAAAGTAATCGAATTAAGTCGGATGATGCTGAGGGAATTAGATTAGGAAATGAGATACTTAAAGTAGTAAAGGAGTTTTGTTATTTGGGGAGCAAAATAACTGATGATGGTCGAAGTAGAGAGGATATAAAATGTAGACTGTCAATGGCAAGGAAAGCGTTTCTGAAGAAGAGAAATTTGTTGACATCGAGAATAGATTTATGAGTCAGGAAGTCGTTTCTGAAAGTATTTGTATGGAGTGTAGCCATGTATGGAAGTGAAACATGGACGATAAATAGTTTGGACAAGAAGAGAATAGAAGCTTTGGAAATGTGGTGCTACAGAAGAATGTTGAAGATTAGGTGGGTAGATCACGTAACTAATGAGGAGGTATTGAATAGTATTGGGGAGAAGATTGTGGCACAACGTGACTAGACGAAGGGATCAGTTGGTAGGGCATGTCCTGAGGCATCAAGGGATCAAAAATTTGGCATTGGAGGTCATCGTGGTGAGTAAAAATCGTAGAGGGAGACCAAGAGATGAACATACTAAGCAGAATCAGAAGGATGTAGGTTGCAGTAGGTACTGGGAGATGAAGGAGCTTGCACAGTATACATTAGCATGGAGAGCTGCATCAAACCAGTCTCAGGACTGAAGACCACAACAACAGTGTTGTAGTTCACCTGTAAGTTTTTACACAACTTATTTGATAAATGTACAGACTTGTGTTTAATAGCAGCACTACTGATTACCACAATTCTAGCTATTATTTGTGTGAAGGCACTTTAGTATAGCTCTGTGATAGATTTGCCATGAACATTTAAATGACCTCTTAACAGTAGGGACGTATGTCATTCTGTTTAGAATTTAAAACCTTCAATAAACGCGTACAATTCTTTCACAAATAACTGAAAATCATGCGACGGAGGCCATTGTATTAGAATGGATGTCCGATCTGTTCTACTTCTACAGCCCAAGCTTCAAAAAGCTATTCACTACAAAATAAGATGTTTTTTTTCAACTTTTTAACATAAATGGCAACTCCAGCCTCAACTTCACTTCTTAGAACTCTTCGTCGTCCCTGAACAACTATAAATCCTAACCGCTGCGATCCGTCGCTCGTGAGTGGGGGCACTTATGACACTGGCTTACGCGGTGTCGCTATGGCATCGCTGACCTGATCACGATGTAGTCACGAAGGTTTCATTTGACTTACGATTATAATTTAATTTTGGCTAATGAAAAGTTAGTTCGAATTGGAGAAATATGGAAACAGTTGCTATGCATTGTTTTGTGAGCTTTGTGGTCCTCGACGATTCATTATCAGAGTCCTTGTTCGTCACTATGATTAATGAGTTTAAATCGGTTCTCATATTTTACTCATTCTGGTTTGGTTTAATAAATGAGGTGGCATGACACGTATTGAGATATTATTGTAGTAGCGTTACCAAAAGCCACTCCAATCTTGACTGTTACATATCGCATGTTAGAAGCCGTGCCCTACGGACAACAGAAGAAATTCACCCAGGAAACTGAGACAGTTTTAGAACATATGAGCTAAGCAAGCCCGCTCTTGGCCATATAGGGAAGCATCTAGTGCAATTTGCTAGAATTTATTTTCATTGTTCGTTGAACACTTGCAGCCTTCGGGCACCAGCATCTTGTGCGGTTAATATGTCCAATGGAGTAATGCTTCACGTCAAGAACCTCTCTATCTTAACGCAACAGATATTTAAGTCCGGACACTATACAATACCCGTAGAGTAAAAATTTTACACGTGGAAGAGGAAAAGATACTAAGTGCTTTAATGCACGGAAATAATGATTGGAAGCGCATAATTAGCTCCGATAGCTCAGATGTGATGGATTAATGGTGTGCTGTCGTTTGTTCAGCAGAGTTGTTGATTCCATTTTTATGCGCAGTATCTCGACTACCAACTCAGTCATCTTCATCAGTCCTTCAAAGTGTGTTGTTATGTGTACTCACTGCATGGTCCGCAAAATGTGAAGTACTGTTGGTGTCCGGCCGCTATTTATGCACTGGTCAAAATATAAAATGTATAAAGCATTATTGTCAAAGTTATTACCGGGTACCATCATAAGGAAACAAACATAAAGAAGAAAAACTCATTTCCACTAGATAAACACAAAGAGTGGACAAAAACAAAATCTTACAAATGATTTCACGGCAGACACTTGTTTCTTCACACAGTCGACTTGAATAACACATTTTTTATGAGCCAATTGACCTTCCTCCTAGTTAGAGACACTTGTGAATGCGGTTAGAGATACACCTTAGCAAATTGTCCATATAAACTTGTGGAACATTCTCTCATTGCGCGTCAGCGTTGAATTTGATGCCCTGGAAGGTCTCTGATGGGACAGGAAGATTGCAGGCCGTTCTTTTCAGCATGACCCAGTCATTCTCAAAGCAGTTCACATCTGGAGAATATGGAATCCATTCCATTCGACTGATTCTGTAGTTTACTAGGAATATTTTCACAAGATTGCGACGATGGGTGCGAGAAATTGTCGTCCATCAGCGTGAATCCCGCTCCAAACGGAGCCAAAATGCAAGCACGGATGTCATCCCGATACTTCGTACCAGTCATCCTCCCATGCTGTTGCACATGGGCCACACGTTACTCCACCACATAACGTGGCTGAAACGCCTTGATAAGATAGCGGTCTGCCAAAAAGTTACGGCGTAAACTTTGTCCTCGTTGCCTCCACATATGAATCTGAGTATTTTCAGAGCGGATACCGTAACTGGTTTCATCAGAAAAAAGCGTTGTGTCACTGCTGTCTAGGCCGAAAAGAGTAATTTGGTGCTCACGTGACGCGAGCCCCACTCCGAGCCCACTTTAGAGGATGAACCTTGAGGTCTTCTGGCACGCACTCCCTGCTCGTGGAGCCAACGTCGCGTCGTTCGTGTTTGCACCTGAACTCATGTAGCTGTATGTAACTGCCGCCGTACACTTGCAGCAATCTGTCACGAGATTCTGCTTGCTTTTACACTGAGATATCTGTCCTACACAACTATTGTTTTTCTTTTGCGGCCACTTTTGTGACCATCCTCAACTGATCCTCTCGCTGTAAACTTGTTCCAGATACTACAGACATCACTTTGGCTCACAGCGACATTCGCTACGACGTTCACCTGTCTCATTCACCGCTCCATTAGCCTCTGAATCTACGTACGTTATTATTGTCCGATCTATCCTGAAACAAGACAATTCTCGTAATGAGAGACAGCGTAATTACTGCAATGTTTATAAGTTGCCATAGACTGCACATACTGTCCCCTCATGGTAGAAACTGGACTGCCTCCACTAGATTTACGCTACAAACAAATCAATGTATTTACATGACGTATTTCTGGATCACAACATTCAACATTAAAGTTTCAGCAATATGCAAGATTTATTTTGACCATTGCAGTTGACTTCGAGTACCGGTGTCCGCTACGACCTTTAATGATCGTATGTTTTTGACAGATCTCACTGTTTCTCAGTGAAACGTAGATTCTCTCAGAATTTTCCAACTCTTATGGATGAGGTGAGACTCCAAGACGTGTTTAATCTGAAACTTCTATACCGGTTTATTGTGGTTTTGTGTCATATTTACTTTGATGCTTCTTTATTACGCTCTCCCACAAACTTAAAATTTGCATCACGATACTGGTCCCCTCGTGTTTTGTTTCGCAGTTAGAGTAAAGAGAATATTGGGCTTGGATGTTTTAGTCTGGTCTGTGGCTGATTTTCCTTGCACCTCTCTTCGATTGTTGTTATAGTGTGCCTCACGTAATCCTCTCGCTATAAACTTGTTCCAGATACTACAGACATCACTTTGGCTCACAGCGACATTCGCAAGTAATGCAGCACTTACCCGGTTTTGGAAGAACTGGAGTGTCTGTCAAACAACAAGAGACACTTTTTAAATATATTGACGAGAGCGAAAGACGCTGCGATCAGTGTTTCCGTAGGAGTCTACCGATATTTCGAGAGGTTCGTCCAAAGATAGTCAGACAACTGATATTATTGGCTATTTCTGAAACAACCAAGTAGATCAGCTGTTTGCAAGTACTTGCTTGAACGTAATCGTAAACTTTAATATTACGAAACCATTACTGTGGTGGAAACATAAAGTTTCATTGATAACGTAATTACGGTGTCTATCGAAATAAAGAGGTAAAACCTAACAAACTGGGACGGACTTCTCAATTTAAACCACGTCCGACCTCTCCCACATTGTTTATTAAGATGTCGCCGGCCGTCGCATACATCACATCTGAAAAACACTGAGAGAATGCATAGAAAAACAAATATCTATTTAAGGGGAAAGCTGCCATTGGGTCTCAAATTTGGCTACAGACAGTGGCACGACACCAACAACACAGCTCCGGAGAAAGACAATTGGGTCGGTCACCGAAATTTTCGCATAAAACGTAGTTAACAACTCCGCTTAGCACCCTAAAGGGCAACGAAAACTTACTTATACAAAGACATACACAATTAATAACTTAATGGTAACAAGTTAACTGTTCAAACTTCAGATCTATAGTCTCAGTATACATTGAGCAGCAAGAAAATAATGACAACCTACCTAATAGCAGGTATATCCGCCTCTGGCACAGATAACAGCTGTCGATACGTCTTGACATGGAAGCAGTGAAGCCGTGGTAGGTGACTGCAACGAGTTGGCACCACATTTGCACAGAAAATTCTCCTAATTCTCCTAAATTCCGAGAAGGGTGGCGATGAGCTCTGACGTCCCGTTCAGTGCATCCCACATGTTTTGGATCGGGTTCAGATCCGGCGAATTGGGGGGCCAGCACATCAATTGGAACTTGCCACTGTGTTCCTCGAACCACTCCATCACACTTCTGGCTTCAGACGTGGTGAGTTATCTTCACAGCTGTCGCGAAACGTGCACGTGGTCTGCAAACAATGTACGACACTCCTTAGCCGTCATAGTGCCTTGCACGAGGACCACTTGATCCATGGATCCCAACGTGGCTGTTCCCCAGGACATAATGGTGCAGTTGCTAGCTTGTCTCCGTCCCGCAGTACAGGTGCCAAGGAGCTGTTCACCTGGAAGACGTCGGATTCGCACCTCCCGCCGGCATGATGGAGAAGGTATCGGGATTCATCAGACCGTGCAACGTTCTGCCACTTCCCTAACGTTCAGTGACGATTGTCAAGTGCCCATTTCAGTCGTAGTTGCCGATGTCGTGGAGTTAACATTGGCGACACATGCATGGGTCTTCAGCTGCGGAAGCCCATCGTTGAGAGTGTTCAGTGCTCAGTGCACTGTGTTAAGACATACTTGTACTACGCCGGGCATTAAAGTCTGATGTTAGTTCCGCTACAGTTCGACACCTGTCCTGTTTTACCAGTCTGACCAACCTGCGAAATTCGACATCTGTATTGAGGGGTGGCCGCCAAACTCCACGATGTTTGGACGTGAATTGACCTTGGTTTCGCCACATGTTGAAGACACTCACTTCTCGACCATTCAATAAGTCGTGCAGGTTCCGAAATAGCCGTACCGAGCCTCCGGGCCATCACAATTTGCCCTCGGTCTAACTCAGTTAGATCGCTCACCTTCTCCATTCTACACACTAACACGCACTCACTGGTACAACGTGCACCGTGCGTGTGTCCGACTAGCAGTCATTCCTCGCCAGGTGAGGCTGCTGTCGCCTGGACAGCTTCATATCGATGGTAGGTCGGTGCTGATAGTGTTCTGGCTTATCAGTGTATACACTGCAAAATGGTTCAAATGGCTCTGAGCACTATGGGACTTAACTTCTGAGGTCATCAGTCCCCTAGAACTTAGAACTACTGAAACCTAACTAACCTAAGAACATCACACACATCCATGCCCGAGGCAGGATTCGAACCTGCGACCGTAGCAGTCGCGCGGTTCCGGACTGCGCGCCTAGAACCGCTAGACCACCGCGGCCGGCGTATACACTGCAAGCGCACATAAAATTTTGTACCACTCTCCAATATTCCCGTTGTTATCTCTACAGTAATAAATGTCCGTGCGAGTTCTTCGTCAATTTATGCCATGTTTTCATGCAATAATTACTTCTTGTAACCCCAAAATAAAACATGTTCAAAACCATTTGGCAACATCTCTTGCATAGTTGTTTACGACTCGCGTGTAATTACTGGTCAATTATTACTCCCCACTTTGTATTCTGCGAATCATACTGATGTGTGCTTATTGAATGATCTTCTCCAAAGCAACTGAAAAGCAGCTTAGTTTTTAATGATCGAAATATTCGACCGCAACGAATTGCTCTCTTATACCAATTCTTCAAATGCACTCTATCCTCAATTATTTGTTGTGTTGAGTGGTACTTAAGATAAGTAAATAAATTAGAGAAATTAGAAAATAAATGAAAAACTTTGTTTAGTTAAGAAGAATTACACACTGGCAAACAACGGGCAGAGTAGCAGAGCAGAAGAGACAATGACCGTGAAGTCAGCAAGTTCAGAAGCCATCGCCCTCTCCACATAAGCGGAGGCTGTCGATTCAGCCGTCAGGGCATCGCCCGACCGGCTCACGTGTTTCTCAGTTGTCACATGTGATCAAAGGCCCTCGCCTACATTCCAAGAGCCAATGACCGACGCTAAGAAGATTCATCGAGAAGCTTTTCAACGTGACAGAAGAGGCAATGACCGTGAAGTCGTTCACCTCCAGTAAACTGAAGTGAATAAATACGCGAGACGCTGTGGGCCCGACAGACGAAGGAAGAAGAGAAGAGTAGCAGTTGTTTTCAGTCAGTTTCGGTGCTGAAGACCGTCATGCAAGAAGAGACTACAGCATACACAGACGCACCAAGTCAGCCACTGTAATGGAGTAGCAAGAAGCAGCGTCGGCGCCAGAAGACAGAAGTTAAAAAGTATTTGAAGACTGATTTTTACGAATCCGGGTGACTCGTGAGGACGGGAAGGAGACGGCCTCACATCAGCAGTCACCTGTGAGCTGGGATGAAGATCTGACAGCCGAAGACAGGCAAGCGGGAGTCGTTTGTTCTAGTCCGGGACACTGGCCTTCCCCCACCGCGCCGCTCCGCTGGCCGACGCACAACACTGACACACGCGGCCGCTTAGAGAAGAGAAACACTGGGACGTCACCTCCAAGGTATCACCATCCGATGCACACTTCGCTCTCAATAATTAAACGGGCCACAGCACGATGCGCGTCTCCAGTCAACTGGGCGAGACGGCGACACGAGATACACACCACCAGGCGTAATCAGACGCTGCCGCTGCCACAGCAGAAGGCTTCGCCAACGACACAGCTGCCGCTCTCCGAGCCAGAACATCGAGTAAGGAAACAGTGTACAAACATTTATTGAAAGTTATCTTATGTAAAAATGCTGTTTCATTCTACCTCATACCCAAGCCAAGGAAGAACCCACCCTGCCCACATGTTGTTAAGAGAGAAAAATTAATTCATTTATTATTTTCACCCTTTATAATCAAATGCCCTTTGCAGTAATGCTCATCCTTACAATTGACTAGCATCAAAAGAGAAAACTCAGTTACATTTAGTAGCAGAAGTGTTACAGTTAGTGTCAGAACTGCTACAGTTGGTTATATTCCAGTCTCTGTTTTCCCATATAATTTTTACCCTCCACAGCTCTCTCTAGTACCATGACAGTTATTCCCTGATGTCCCTTCATTCTGCCCCTTCTCCTTGTGAACTCTTCCATTCCGGGTTTTCTACAGTCCATGGTACACAACCGCACAGTACGTGCTCCAGGCCCACATACTGAGGAATTTGTAGACTTCTACTTAGGGAGGCCTATTTGCTTGTGTTAGTCTACTTTTTATGTGCACCTTCCTTCGACCGTCTTGTGCTGTTGTGGTTCCAACGTGGGACAATTCCTTAGCTTCTTCCACTTCATGCCACGCCATCAGCATATCTTCTCTTTGACATCCTTAGACCCTACATTTAAATCCCATTCTTGAACCTTTTTTTAAATTTACGTTATTACTCTTTCGATGCATAGATTGAACGATAGGGTCGAGAGTCTACATCCCTGTCTCTCACCGTTTCTAATTCGAGGACTTCTTGCACTGCATACCAATCAAATTGTTCCCTCTTCGGAGTATTGTTTATTACCCGGCTTTCCGCACGGCTTGTTCCTATTTTTCTGAGAAATTTGTTAATCTAGTATCATTTTACACTGACGGATGCTTTTTCTAGGTCGAGAAATCCTACAAACGTATCCTGGCTTTCCTTCAGTTTTCTTTGCATTTGCGAGAGGAAGGACGGAACGTCTCTCTGGTGCCTTTACTGTTCTGTAGCCTAACTGATAGCCAGTTAAAAGATTCTTAATATTCTGCTCCATTCTGATTTATATTTTTCTTGTTAGAAATTTTTATGCACGAGTGGTTCAGCTGAATGTGTGATGGTTCTCGCACTTTCCTGCCCTTGTTGTGTTTGCTTATTCTTGTGAATGGTTCGAATGGCTCTGAGCACTATGGGACTTAACAAATGGTTCAAATGGCTCTGAGCACTATGGGACTTAACTTCTTTGGTCATCAGTCCCCTAGAACGTAGAAATACTTAAACCTAACTAAGGATACCACACACATCCATGCCCAATGCAGGATTCGAACCTGCGACCGTAGCGGTCGCGCGGTTCCTGACTGAAGTGCGTAAAAGCGCTCGGTCACATCGGCCGGCTTCCTTGTGAAAGTCTGATGCTATTTCTCTACGCTCATAGAGTGGACACGCAAATTTCATAGTAGTTTGGTTGCCATTTCCAACAAAGATTTTAAAATTCTGAAGGAGCTCTATCCATCCTTCCGCCTCATTTGATCGCAGTTCTTCCAAAACTCTAGTAGGATTCCGTACATCTTCCATACTGACTCCTATTTCTTTTTCTTTCATATCATCAAATAATTCCATCCGCTCGTAGAGGCCTTCAATCTATCTTTCCTGCGTTTAACAGTGTAATTAACCTTTTACTCTTCATATTGACGCCATTGCTTTTAATATCACCGATGGTTGTTGAATTCTCTGTATACTGCGTCAGTCTTCCTGATTACCACTTCTTGTACGATTTATTCACAATTTTTTCTGTAGCCTTTTCTCTTTGGCTTTCTTGAACTTCCTATTTATTTATTTCTTCTGTAACTTAAATTGCTATATTCCTGTCTATAACCAAAAACTTGTTCTGCTTTCTTGCATCGACCAATTGATGTATTCCTTCTGTTACCCAAAGTTTCATTTCAGTTACTTACTTGTACCTATGTTTCCTGCCCAGCTTTTAGAAATGTTCACTCCTCTTGAACTGACCTGCCTACTGTGTTATTCCTTATCGCAGTATCTACACCATTAGAGAATTACAAACTTGTCTCATCATTACTCACTACCTCTTTTCACACTGAATCTCCATGAAGATTCTCTTAAACTTCAGCCTACGCTCTGAGTTTGCCTGTCAACACTTTGCAAGCCAATACCAGATTTCGGAATCTCTGCCTAGCAGTGATGTAATACGGCTGGGATCTTCCCGTGTCTCTAGGCCTTTTCCAAGTATAGCTCCTCTTGCGATTTTTTAACAGTGTAATTCTAATATTAGCTGAAACTCCAAGCGCATCGTAGTCCTTCACTGACCTGATGGGGCCGGGAACTGAAGTAGTGGGTTCATTATAGGCCACGAGGGCGCCAGATCTCACAACCTGTACGGCATTTTCAATCGACCCTGCAACGGACTGGCCGGGCAGGAAACACAAATCAGCCTTTTTTATGGCCTTCCGTCGTAATGTCGTACAAGCAGTGGCCGCTAGATCGCAGCGCCATTTTATTTATGTGACGTAGATCTGAAGCGTTGTCTTCATAGTTATTTCGTGAAATGGCAGCAGCGGTTCTGCTTCTGAAAACATTACACGTGTAACTGTGCGGCATAGTGATTGTAGATGTTGGAATAAGCAGTTGAACAGCATCTCAGGTAATGGTTGGCATTTTCCGAGAATTCTGTATTAAATAACCTGCTAAATATAGTATTTATTTTGACTCATACTTACTTTGCTGTCTGTTGTACAGAAAATGGCGTCTTATAAACCCGGAAATGGTGAGCCGCAGAAGTAGTGCGCTGCACATTAAAGCCCTGTTCCCTCTACCGGTAAATAGAAACGGAAAGATACGTCTGATTTCTTGACGGAGCAAGCAAGAACTGTTACGAATTTTCAATGCTGTTGTTGGCGAGTTGGCGATTTTTGTGAACTGGGTGACGACGATGAAGATGACTATGTGGTCAAAGAAACTTCCCCACGCACGGAACAGTTGTCAGAAAATGTGAGTGACGAGAAATTGGAAAAAAATATAACGAGTCATCCGTTATTCAACCTATACCTCCTCAATTCTAGAAGGTAGTAAAGATCAGAACTGGGTTGAAGTGGACTTCAGGACGCTGAGGAACAAACAATTCAAAAAGTGTGGACATTTTTGAATATAATGACCCAGGTTACTCAGAGAATCGGAAGGATCTGAAACCTATGTAAATCTTCAGGGACGATATTTTAGGATTTATTGTTACTGAAGCAACAGAAATTCCACAGTATTCTTAGTTACATTACAGCCTCGCGGTAAAGCAGGTTCTATGGCGTGATTACATACATGGGGCTAGTTCACTGCCCACACATTACCGACGATTGGAACAAAACTGTGCACTAAAAGGGCAGCCCAGTCGCTACAACTACGTTCCGTAATAGATTTCAACTCCTGCTAAGGTTCGTTCATTCCAAGGACAACGCAACTACCGACAAAAGTGATCATGTATTCAAGATTCGAATACTCCTTGATACGATCCAGAGTACGTTTTGGTCACAGTATGAACAGGGAGAGCGCCGGCCGAAGTGGCCGTGCGGTTAAAGGCGCTACAGTCTGGAACCGCAAGACCGCTGCGGTCGCAGGTTCGAATCCTGCCTCGAGCATGGATGTTTGTGATGTCCTTAGGTTAGTTAGGTTTAACTAGTTCTAAGTTCTAGGAGACTAATGACCTCAGCAGTTGAGTCCCACAGTGCTCAGAGCCATTTGAACCATTTTTGAACAGGGAGAGATGCTAGCATTGGACGAGTCAATAGTGCTCTTTTTCGGACGAGTTTTATTTTGTCAGCATAAAGCATTGAATTTCCATTTTAAGCAGATTAATCACAAGTTTAAAAACAGTACGTTGTTAACACATATTGTCGTTTCTTTATCTTTCTTTACTTGTTGTTCTACCTGCTCTTCCTTGAGAGTTTATCATCTACATGGAAAGAATAGTACAGAAAATTTTATTACCTCGAAAATTTACGATTGGTAATGTCAAGACTGTTGTGGTTGTGTGAAGAGAGCTCTCTCTCTCTCTCACACACTTTCTTACAGGTTTCCACATTCTCGTTATTGTTTACAATATACGAAACAAGATGACCAACATTGGAAATGATGGAATTTGACATTCTTGATGGTATTCCGTTTGTCGGATGTGGATGTTAAGCTCGGCGGCCTTTCGGTGCTACTCGAGACAAGTAAAGAACATGGCGGTCCTGGGTCTGACCCTCTACCTTCCATTCATCCTTAATAACACGAACACAACACTACACTTTATGTGCACTCACCACAGTAAAACAAACACCGCTGATTCACTTTTTACACTTCATAACAGGTCGGAGGAAGGCAATGGCGAATCGACTAGTACCTTGCCTAGAACGGCTAAGAAGGATTCCTGCATCTGATACCGTACGCTCGTTCCCTCAATATGTGACTACTTCGACTTTGCTAGTTATTACACAAGAGATGCTCTTCAGAAGGAACGTGCGCTGGTGATACGAGTCAATGAAATATTACAAAAATATCGACATATCAAGAAAATGCGCATCAAAATTACGGCACTGACGTAAAGTGCAGAACATGTGAGTTCGGTCATCAGTCCCCTAGAACTTAGAACTACTTAGACCTAAGTAACTTAAGGACAGCACACAACACCCAGGCATCACGAGGCACAGAAAATCCCTCACCCCGCCGGGAATCGAACCCGGGAACCCGGGCGCGGGGAGCGAGAACGCTACCGCACGACCACGAGCTGCGGACCAGAACAAGTGACACTCCAAAAATAATATATACCATATGCATTCATTTTTGAATGAATCATCCGCACAAGATGTTCGCATTTTTACACAAGATAAAATGTCAGGTTGATACTGCTTACCAAACGCCAATTAGAGAACACTCAGCTGACTGATAACTGGAGTTTTTAGGTGATGGAGAACCCTGGGGCAAGGAGGGTACAAATGTGGCGGTGGATAAATGAAGTCTCCAGATCTTCGTTTCTTGCGGAATACCGTGACAGTAGTTTGGGCCACACCGGACATAAGCCGTAGCAACACAAACAAATAATCATCAACAAAATTAGAACATATTCGATTTGCTTAAAAAAGTTACACCTGACCTTTACACCATAATTGTCAGTAAGTAGTGTGAATATAGCGATAAGGTAACATCTCATATATAGCACTGAGTGGCACAGCTAGCTGCGATCCTTAACACTTCGCCGCCCGGCGACACCACAGTGGTGTGGTGCGCGAAATAGCGTTCAACGGCCGGCGGCATCACAGTGGTCTCATCTGCATAGTATCGCGCAGTGGCCGGTGACAGCACTTTAGTATCTTTTTCATTCTGTTGGTGTTTTGTTTAGGTAACAATAAGTTACACACATCAACAAGTTTTTTTGTTTTTACAAGTACTTGTACACTTTCATCATGGCGGGCGAATCAGACGATACGATTACTTACGATGAATGCGCGGACGTCTTGTCTGACGTTCCGGAAGAATTGGCCAATTGGGAAGAAGACATTGGATATAAAAAAAATGAAAGTGAAACAGAATTGTTGGAAGACAGTGAAATACCTCCAAGAAGAATTCGGCGAACGCTACGGTTGCCAACTGATTTGGATCAGTCAGGTGAGGAATACAGACTATGATTTACTGAGGAACAATGATAAATTTGAATGATCTCTGGGTCCACACATATTTCCCATAGATACACACAGCGTCATGGATATCGTAGAATTATAAATTGAGAACGATCTACCTGAATATATTAGCAACGAAACCAACAAGTATTACAGTCAAAATTGCAATAGAAGGAAAATGGATAAAAAGAATGCCAAATTTCCAGAATGAGATTTTCACTCTGCAGCGGAGTGTGCGCTGATATGAAACTTCCTGGCAGATTAAAACTGTGTGCCCGACCGAGACTCGAACTCGGGACCTTTGCCTTTCGCGGGCAAGTGCTCTACCATCTGAGCTACCGAAGCACGACCCACGTCCGGTACTCACAGCTTTACTTCTGCCAGTATCTCGTCTCCTACCTTCCAAACTTTACAGAAGCTCTCCTGCCAAATTTGTTGACGTTACGGTACCCGAACTTAGAAAATGGTTTGAACTTGCTATCCTCATGGGAACTGTAAAAACATCAAGGATCGATGATTACCGGTCAATGAATCCGTTGACAGACACACCGATATTTCGCAAAACGATGTCCCACAACCGATTCAGACAAATATTATCATTTTTTACGTTTTTCCGACAACAACAATAAACCATATAATACCGACCGGCTTTTGAAAGTGCAATTCGTAATTGATTATTTTTCCAAAAAAATTTTAATCTAACTCAAAACATCTCAGTTGATAATGGAATGATACCGTGTCGTGGACAGTTAATTTTAAAGTTCACAATCCGTCGAAAATTACGAAATACGGCATAGTCATTCGGATGCTGTGAGAGTCGAGTACGGGATGCATTTCCTCATTCAAAATATGTTCCGGCGCTGGAAAACCCTTAGCAGAAACATTGTTGGAACTACTGACACCTTCTTATGGAAAGTGGCATCACCTCTACATAGATAATTACTATAACAGTGTAGAACTTGCAGAGAAGTTACTTGAAAAGAAAATTCGAGTTTGTGGAACGATACGGCAAAATAGAGGATTTCCGGATAAATTAAAACGCGCAAAAGTCAATGTGTTGAAGCTTGTTATCAACGGAAAGGCGACAAGCGACCGGCGACAAGCCAAGTAATCCGAATTAGCGCTGCCGGCGCCAAGCGAATAAATTGGTGCGACACGTGCGGACTGCAAAGTGTTAAGATCTCCTACACGAGAAAGCGGGTCACATGTATGTGAAAACACGCTTTCTACACTTCAAGTGTCAGGAGCAGAGAACAAGTAACGCTCGCTTCTTAGAACATCGTAGACTTGCACCATGGGATCTACCCTGAGATGACAAAAGTAATGGGCCACTGATACGCATTTATACATATGGCGGTAATAGCACGTACACAAGTTATAAAACGATAGTGCATTGGCAGAGCTGTAATTTGTATGTACTTAGGTGATTCATGTGAAAAGGTTCCCGACGTGATTATGGCTGTGCGATGCGCGTGACGGTAGTTGCAGCTAGGATCATGGGACATTCCATTTCGAACATCGTTAGGGAATTCAATATTACGAGATCCGCAGTGTCAAGAGTGTGCCGAGAATACCAAATTTCAGGCATTACTTCTCACCACGGGTAACGCAGTGCCGCGCGGGATTAGCCGAGCGGTCTGGGGCGCTGCAGTCATGGGCTGTGCGGCTGGTCCCGGTTGAGGTTCGAGTCCTCCCTCGGGCATAGGTGTATGTGTTTGTCCTTAGGATAATTTAGGTTAAGTAGTGTGTAAGCCTAGGGACTGATGGCCTTAGCAGTTAAGTCCCATAAGATTTCACACACATTTGAAAATTTTTTGGGTAACGCAGTGACCGACGACCTTCACGTAACGACCGAAAGCAGCGGCATTTGCGTAGAGCTGTCAGTGCTAACAGACAAGGAATAATTACCGCGGAAATCAATGTGGGACCTACGACGAACGTATCCGTTAGTGCAGTGCGGCGAAATTTGTCGTTAACGGGCTATGGTAGCAGACGACCGACGCGTGCTAACAGCACGGCATCTCGTGCAGCGTGTCTCCTAGGCTCGTGGCCGTATCGTTTGAACCCTGGACGACTGAAAACGGCGGCCTGCTCAGATGAGTTCCAATTTCAGTTTGTAAGAGGTGGTGGTAGAGTTCGAGGTTGTCGTAGATCGCAGGAAGCCATGGGCCCAATATGTCAAGGCACAGTGCAAGCTGATGGTGGTTCCATAACGGTGCGAGCTGTGTTTACATGGAATGAACTGGGCCCTCTGATCCAACTCAGTCGATCACTGAATAGAAATGGTAATGTTCAGTTAGTTGGAGACCATTTGCAGCCATTCATGGACTTCATACCACCAAAAAATCGTGGAATTTTTATAGATAGTGCGTCATTCACTGGCCCACAATTGTTCACAACTGGTTTGAAGAACATTCTAGACGCTTCGAGGGATTGATTTAGCCTCCCAGATCGCCCGAAATCAATTTCATTGAACATATATGGGACAGTGCATGCACAAAATCCTGCACAGACAACACTTTCTCAGTTATGGACTGCTATAGAGGAGGTATGGCACAATACTTCTGCAGGTGACTTCCAGTGACTTGTTGAGTCCATGCCATTACGAGCCGCAGCACCACGCCGGACAAAAGAAGATACGACACGATTTTAGGACGTATCTCACGACTTTTGTCAGCATAGACGTGGAATGAGAGCAGACTACTCTCTACGCTGAACTGATTATTAGTGAAGATATGGGTTCATGAGAGAAGTCCTGTGTGGTTAGGCCATCTAGAATTCAACTATGAACATGAAATTATCATACATTATTCCGCAGTCCCATGCATACATTTGCATATCCGGTGAAAACGTTCCTTCCCCGTAACGGTTGCTGAATTGCAGACGAGTCTGCCTGCGTCACATACATTTGACGTTAATGAATAGTCGTGTACTTTGTGATATTACCTTTGTATGTGCAGCATAAAAGGTAGGCGGTTACAGCAATGGAAATACGGCTATATAGATTTGAGTTCACAATAGCACCCGAGTGCTACGAAGCTCTTGGATGTCCGAGTTACAGTACTTCAAGCTTGCACAGACTAGAAAATATTGGGGCAATATATGACCAACAACGGCCCTAAGATTATATCGTTGAACCGTACCTTAATTTTTCCCGTCTCCATTCGGCCATTTTTCTGCCTCCGTTCGCCACTTAAACTGTGCCTCAACACTGTTTGACCAAGGTGTCTCTTTTTGCTCATCTCTCTCTCTCCTCTGCCTTTCTCTGTCACGGCAGCAGTTCTCTGCTCTACACAGGGGAGCAATGAGAAGTTCAGTGCTACTATGATACCAACAAACGCAATTTCGTGTTAAATATTTATTTGTTTGTCATTTTTACCTAATTTATACAAACTAATAGATCTACATATTATGAGTTTTACCAGTTTTACGATGACTACTACTTTCCTTTTTGTATTCAGATATTGTCTATATTTATAAAGTTATGTTTTATTGATATATTATTTTCACTATGATTGTGCAGATCTAATACATAATAGTAGAGGACGTGCGTAAATAATATGTAATTCTACGTTTTGTGTTTCTCAAGATAACATGAAACAGACAGTTTACTTCCATGCATACCTCTTTTGTGGTTAATATCTAGATAAAATCTTTTTAAATATATTACCACTCTTTTACACTCTCAGGTTTTCAGCTGTGATATATATAACTCAGGGAAGGGAATTATAATCGACTTTAAGCGACCAATTAAACGATTACATTTTTCTTTTATAACGATTCTTTATAGATTACTACTTCGAAAAGTTCATAACCATTTAAACGAGTAATTATTTCTTTTATAGCATTTCTTTATAGATTACTAGCTCGAAAAGTTCATGATCTGGAAATTTAGAGAATCACCGAATGGAAAAAATGAATAAAATCGTGAAACGACTTTTAGTTGCACAGGATTTACTCATTAAACATACAATAGGCGATTAAAACTACCTTTGAAGTGTTACAGTCACAAATAAACGTGGTAATTACGTTGTGGAGACAACGCAATTATCGGTGTTCATGTGGGCGGACACAGGCAAACAGAGGGCACTGTGTTATTGTTCGGGTGCGTTCAGTAATTGCTTGTTTTTAAGCAATCATTACCGTCCATAGCTTCGGGCAGCATTATTGAAACAAGCTTAGTTTTCTTGTGTTACAGCTTGTCATATTAAAACAGAAAACCTGACAGAGCTACTCTCGAAATGAAAAGCTTGATTCATGGAAAAGGAAAGCTTATTCCTTTGTGTCTTGAATTCAGAATTTGCTACTTACCTATTATCAATAAACACAGATCGTGCATTATCGTACCGACTCTATTCTCACTGTTTCCCAAGTCCACCATTTAGCAATACTGTCGATGCCGAATGACATTTTCTAAATTTCGTTTAAGCAAATTATGTGTGTTTATTTCGAATAAATGGTAACCTCTATATCCCTGAAATTCTTATAGACCGATATCAAAGTCTCATCGTCATAGCTTTAGGGCAGCGGTTTCCACCTATTGGTTATTACAAGAGTTGTATCCTACCACAGCTACGGTTCGGTGGTTGTGCGACAATATATAAATTACATAGTAAATGGTAGATTTACCGGTAGAATTGGTAGCAATGATACGGAAAGACTCATAACTGAATGTGTGACAGAGAATTTAAGAGCCAGTGACTTCGCCTAATTTTTTTGTTTGTTCGTTTGTTTGTTTTGCATGTACCAGAACCACACGTCATTCTGTGTTAGTCCTTGTGTATTTCATTATGCGTACAAATGAAAGTATCTTTACAACTACTAGTGCCGTTGTCATTTTTTACTCAATAGAACCTTCTTCATCAAGATCAAAGGCAAGAGCATCCTGTTATAATTGATAAGTGTGAAACTTGATTATGAATAACAGAAACACGGTTTATATAATTTGTCGAAGTACTGAAAGGATGTTTGTTTTTTGTTTTTTTCTTCAGTTTTACATTATCTTTCAGGAAATTGCGCTTTTGAGCACTGTATTGTTAATGGTGGCGTGCATCCTTCCTATTGCATCTTATACGAACGCAAAAAGAATGTGTTGGTTTCAAAATGGAATCGGCTATTGAAGTTTTTAATGTTTACGAGCCATAGTAATTTGACGTCGCCATTAGTTCTGTTGAGTTCTGTGTCCGACAGAAAGGAGAGTACCATATTCACAGTTTGGAGACAATGAACAGTTCATATGTCGGTTTTGGATTCTCAAAATGACCGTAGGCCGTTGTTAAATGATCGGCAAATAATCTCATGAAGCGCTTTGCTTATAGCAGAATGAAATAAACGGCTGAAAGCGAATTTCATTTGGCGCATTGTCTCTCTTTACCACGGTCTGCTGAATTCACGGTTCGAACAAGCTTTTCTGAAACAAATATTAAAGAAAATAAAATTGTTGAGATAATTTCCTTTTAAATGAAACATAAATAATATATTTTATTATAAATGAAAACAAATTCTACTGCAGAGACACTTACATAACATACGTCTGCTCAGTTCGATGGAGACAAGAGAAAAGTGTACAGTTTACTGAGAGGAGGTTCGCTCCTCGCTTACATTTTATTATAATATTTTTAAAAGTACAGTTACTCCGAACAGTTTCAGCCAGAGGCTGATTTATCTAGTATCGCTGATCTGTGTTCACAGTTCATACACGTTTTATTGCATTTTCCATAGACAACATGAATCCTTTCCTTAAGGAAAGAGTGCACGTTCACCCAAGGGAATCACTTTAAAATATTTTCTCTTGTATCTAAAAGGGTTGAATTTCTTCAAATAATGCTTCAAATTGCATCATTACTCAGGTAAACAAACGAATTCAAAGACTGCATACTGTATTTATGTTTTTACTATTATTATCGTCGGTAGTAGTAGTAGTAGTAGTAATAGCATTTTTCACAGCAGAGGAGCGTTCATTGTCTGATACAGTGAAGTCAGCTTCATGTTACATCCAGCTTTCTCAGGAGTACTTCTGGTGACTTCGATGTTTTACAAAACTTTAATCAAGATATAGACGACTCTGGTGAATAGGAAATCTTCTACTTTATTGTCTATATGGAATTCTAGACAGCGTTTTTGAGATATTGAGGTTGAACTCCTGTTCTTAGTGTTAGGATCAGATTAAGTAAAGCTTGTCAAGTTGAAGTGGGCTTCATCCATCTAGGACTTAGTTCTCTGATGGAAAAAAGCAACTAGAAAACTTCTTTATGCAAAATGCTGGATATTGCTTTTTATAAATAAGTGCTTTTGATATATCACCTGGTTTCCTAACAGATAGTCCTTAGTCTATACACATTGTTAATATACGCTCTAGCGTGAGAACCATTAATTACCTCTAACTTCTAGAATAACAGGGAGGGAAGAAGAGAAAAAAATAAATCAGTCGAATGCTCTTCTACATTTATTCCTCTACATGGGTAGTGAGATTCTTGCAAATGTCTGTGGAAAGCTGTTGTTACCGCAGCTTGAGACCACTGCACTTATGACGTCGGCCAGTGCGCATTAAATTAATGTTATTAATAACATAGGTCTGTGAAATAAAAAGTGTTTCAAATTTATTAAGTGATTATATAGTGTTTTACACGCTGAATTCAGGAAAAATAGTGAAAAAATCCATCACGTACAGTTATTTCACAAACTGCTTGTCTAGCAGCACTCAAGCGAGTTTGAATTTTGGTTTTTAGGATCTCCATAAACTGTTATTTAGCCGCTTGTATACTAGATATACGTAAAAAAAAAGATTAATTAGGAGAAGCCAGCAGAATTTTGATGTCAGTGCCGGTCTGTCGCGCTGCCCCTTTCCCCGACATCACCATGCAGTGAGCTTCTGCTATTGTCCTTAAATTCACAGTACCTCTTTACTCTGTGCTGTTCACGTGTTGTTGTTACTAGCGCTCTAAAGTAGTGACTGTTTCCTTGTGTTGTGAAGTTGTTTTACGGACAATGGACAATGGCTACCAGAGGATGTATAAACTCACCAGATTGCTTCTGCTACATTTTTGGTAACTATACCGGTAAACTGAGTTCATGGTTCAGAGTAGTTTCAGGGGTAAGACAAGGCTGTAACCTGTCTCCACTGTTGTTCATATTATTTATGGATCATATGTTGAAAACAGTAGTCTGGCTGTGTGAGATTAAGATATGTGAACACAAAATAAGCAGTCTCGCATATGCGGATGACTTAGTTGTGATGGCAGATTCGATTGAAAGTTTGCACAGTAATATTTCTGAGCTAGATCAGAAATGTAAGGACTATGGTATGAACATTAGCATCTCCAAAACGAAAGTAATGTCAGTGGGAAAGAGATATAAACGGATTGAGCGCCAAATAGGAGGAACAAAGTTAGAAGAGGTGGATGGTTTCAAGTACTTTGGATGCATATTCTCACAGGATGGCAACATAGTGAAAGAACTGGAAGCGAGGTGTAGCAAATCTAATGCAGTGAGCGCTCAGCACCAAGACTGAGTTATCTGCGCACCGTTCAATCTTTCGACCAACTTTGTTGTATGGGAGCGAAAGCTGGGTGGTTTCAGGTTACCTTACCAATAAGGTTGAGGTTACGGATATGAAAGTAGCTAGGATGACTGCAGCTACTAGTAGATGGGAACAATGGCAGGAGGGTGTCCACAATGAGGAAATCAAAGAAAAACTGGGAATGAACTCTATAGATGTAGCAGTCAGGGCGAACAGGCTTAGATGGTGGGGTCATGTTACACGCATGGGAGAAGCAAGGTTACCCAAGAGACTCATGGGTTATGCAGTAGAGGGTAGGAGTAGTAAGGGAAATCAAGGAGAAGATACCCGGATTCGGTTAAGAATGATTTTGAAGTAATAGGGTTAACATCTGAAGAGGCACCAATGTTAGCACTGAATAGGAGATCATGGAGGAATTTTATTGAGGGACTATGCTCTAGACTGAACGCTGGAAGGCATAATCAGTCTTAAATGACGATGATAATTATGATTATGATGATGATGATGATACCGTTAAAAAGCAACAAGGAAACATTTCCGATTTTGTTGAAAATGTATATTTCGCCCATTTATAACAAAGTTAGGCAATTAAGATAAGCCTTGGGCCCACAAAAAGTTTGTTCATTGTGTGTTGAAGAAGTGAGACAATGTTTTCAACTTAAAAATCAGTCCTTACGTTTTGGAATACCAATGGTTTGGAGGGAGCCGAAAAGTCATAGTGATGACTGCTATTTTTGTTCTTGCAACGTACGAGGTTTAAATTTGAAAAACCAAAAAGTTATTTCTTTCCCTAACACTCAATCAGCCATTCGCCCTGTTCCTCATGGACCTGAAGTACCAATACCCTCTCCTCCAGATTCTTTGGATGATACAGATGATCACGAGCCATTGGTTCAGCAAGGTGATAGTGAAAAAGACAGAGATTGCGGCGATCCTGGCACAACCGATCCCATTCCATTCTCAAAATCTGAACAGAACGATTTACTTAGCGACCTAAGCCTTTCTAAAGAATCGGTAGAGGTTTTAGGATCTAGATTGAAAGATAAATATATGTTGGCTCCAGGTACGTCCTTTTCCTGGTATCGATCGAGGGAAAAGGAGTTAGTATCTTTCTACTCTCAAGAAGGTGACATGGTGTTTCGCAGTGATGTTCCTGGACTTACGGCACGTTTCAAAACAGAATATGCTCCTGATGAGTGGAGACGTTTTATTGCTTCTTCGAAAACAATCCTTAAAGCTGTACTTCTACACGATGGAAATAAGTATGCTTCCATATCAGTTGGACACTTGGTTCACTTCAAAGAATGTTACAAAAACCTTGAACTGATTTTAAACAAACTCTGCTATTCAGACCACAAATGGACACTATGTGACGATTTAAAAGTGAATTCAATGCTGCTTAGTCAACAAAGTGGCTCTACAAACTTCCCTTTCTTTCTCTGTCAATGGGACAGTAGAGACGGAAAGCAACAATACATAAAAAAAGCTTGGCCGTTGAGAAAAACCGTACAGTTATGGGTTAAAAATGTTGAGATGAAAAACCTTGTGGATCCCAAAATGGTGTTACTATCACCACTTCACATTAAGTTGGGGCTGATGAAACAATTTGTTAAGGCATTACCAAAAGAGGGGGAGTGTTTCAGATATTTTTGAGGACAGTCTCCTGGTTTATCCGAGGCAAAGCTAAAGGAAGGAATCTTTGTTGGGCCAGACCTTAGAAAACTAATAACAGAGCCCAGATTTGTGGACAATATAGAAACACAAGAAAAGGCATCATGGACATCTTTTAAATTAGGTGTTACCGGTTTCCGAGGAAACAAAATACACTCCTGGAAATGGAAAAAAGAACACATTGACACCGGTGTGTCAGACCCACCATACTTGCTCCAGACACTGCGAGAGGGCTGTACAAGCAATGATCACACGCACGGCACAGCGGACACACCAGGAACCGCGGTGTTGGCCGTCGAATGGCGCTAGCTGCGCAGCATTTGTGCACCGCCGCCGTCAGTGTCAGCCAGTTTGCCGTGGCATACGGAGCTCCATCGCAGTCTTTAACACTGGTAGCATGCGGCGACAGCGTGGACGTGAACCGTATGTGCAGTTGACGGACTTTGAGCGAGGGCGTATAGTGGGCATGCTGGAGGCCGGGTGGACGTACCGCCGAATTGCTCAACACGTGGGGCGTGAGGTCTCCACAGTACATCGATGTTGTCGCCAGTGGTCGGAGGAAGGTGCACGTGCCCGTCGACCTGGGACCGGACCGCAGCGACGCACGGATGCACGCCAAGACCGTAGGATCCTACGCAGTGCCGTAGGGGACCGCAACGCCACTTCCCAGCAAATTAGGGACACTGTTGCTCCTGGGGTATCGGCGAAGACCATTCGCAACCGTCTCCATGAAGCTGGGCTACGGTCCCGCACACCGTTAGGCCGTCTTCCGCTCACGCCCCAACATCGTGCAGCCCGCCTCCAGTGGTGTCGCGACAGGCCTGAATGGAGGGACGAATGGAGACGTGTCGTCTTCAGCGATGAGAGTCGCTTCTGCCTTGGTGCCAATGATAGTCGTATGCGTGTTTGGCGCCGTGCAGGTGAGCGCCACAATCAGGACTGCATACGACCGAGGCGCACAGGGTCAACATCCGGCATCATGGTGTGGGGAGCGATCTCCTACACTGGCCGTACACCACTGGTGATCATCGAGGGGACACTGAGTAGTGCACGGTATATCCAAACCGTCATCGAACCCATCGTTCTACCATTCCTAGACCGGCAAGGGAACTTGCTGTTCCAACAGGACAATGCACGTCCGCATGCATCCCGTGCCACCCAACGTGCTCTAGAAGGTGTAAGTCAACTACCCTGGCCAGCAAGATCTCCGGATCTGTCCCCCATTGAGCATGTTTGGGACTGGATGAAGTGTCGTCTCACGCGGTCTGCACGTCCAGCACGAACGCTGGTCCAACTGAGGCGCCAGGTGGAAATGGCATGGCAAGCCGTTCCACAGGACTACATCCAGCATCTCTACGATCGTCTCCATGGGAGAATAGCAGCCTGCATTGCTGCGAAAGGTGGATATACACTGTACTAGTGCCGACATTGTGCATGCTCTGTTGCCTGTGTCTATGTGCCTGTGGTTCTGTCAGTGTGATCATGTGATGTATCTGACCCCAGGAATGTGTCAATAAAGTTTCCCCTTCCTGGGACAATGAATTCACGGTGTTCTTATTTCAATTTCCAGGAGTGTAGATCCAATCTACAAGACAGTCGTAGCAAACAGCTCGACAACTTTAAGAAGCCTGGCTGTAACATGAACATTAAAGATCATTTTCTCCACGCACATCTTGACTACTCCCCTCCAAACCTTGATGATGTAAATGAAGAGGAGTTTGAAAGATTCCACCAAGACATAATAGAAACGGAAGGAAGATATCAAGGAAGATGGAACGTCAACATAATAGCGGACTACTGCAGGATGATAAAAAGAGATGATCCTCAAAGACTACACAGCCAGAAGGCAATAAAAGAAGCTTCGACAGAAGGCGAAAGCGTTATTATGAGAACTTACGAGCTTAAAGAGAAATGGAAGTGTACTGGAAATGTAGTTTAGAACATGATTAATAAATAGAAAAAATTCTAACGTTAGAAAAAATGTGATAAATTGCTTAAATTTTGTATTATACCCAAAACTACTCCCTTTTTTGTGAGAAAACCTGACGCAATAAAAAAAATTGATTGCATTTTTTAAATCAGTGCTGAAAATACATAAGTCAGTTATCAAATTTCGAACAACTTCCAAGAAATACTTTTTTGCAGACCTGTGTAATGTGAGCAACAAGTAGCATAGGGGCGTTACTGCCCAAGACGATGACATTATTTTCAACATATCACATTCGACTGGCCTTGAAACTCATATATTTACGTTCCATTTTATTCTGAGCCACCTTATTACTAGTGTTCCCATTTTGCCGGACTGATGCAAAGATTAAGTGACTGTTATACGACAATATCTGACTTGTTAGGTGGAACCATTTGTCGTAGTATATGTAATTGCGGAACATAGTAGTATGACATCGAGCTATCGAGACCATTTTAAGTGTGTGGTATTATCATCTGATTGAGAGGTCTGGTACTTCTGGAGGTATTCATTCTTCGTCTCTTGTGGTGGGTTGTCTCGGCATGTGCTCCATAAAGTCGAAATGTATCGTCTTGAGTTGTTTTCATTGTGTCTTTTCCATAGTTGTTCGTCCTCGAGACCTAAAACTGGAAAATTACTATTGAGCTTCTGACTCCATTCCCATTCTTCCTATTATAAGCCACATTGTTATTATTGTTATTGTTTTTATTATTGCTATGATTATGTATTCTTACATCGTTATACCGAACGATGGGCATGAGTGAACTTATTTCTGTGACAGTCTTCACTTTTCATCTACCAAAATCTTCTTCCCATATTAGTTTTTCCTACGTTTTTTCCTGTCCATGTTCTCTTATACGTAAGAGATGGTTTGGCTTTAAACTTACACATTTCGGGTAATGTTTTGAATTTAGCTATATCCTTTAGATTTTGTTTGTGTTGACTATTTTCTGTCTTAGGTTAGTTAGGTTTAAGAAGTTCTAAGTTCTAGGGGACTGATGACCATAGATGTTAAGTGTCATAGTGCTCAGAGCCATTTGAACAATTTTGACTATTTCCTGAAGAGCTTTTCATGTTTAACTATCAAATGGATTTTACCTTTTATTGTGATGACAAGGTAGACAATCTTTTTGGTCAATCTACTATCTTTCTTTCTGAGAATTTGGTCATACAGTTTCAATCTTCTTTTCCTGAACGTGTCCGAGATTTCCTCCAAATATTCCCTTATGTCTTTAGTTAATGATCTATCTCCAATGATTACAGTCTCTGGTCTACACAACCCAATTAGATTTGACGGATCTGACTAATGTTTTAATTTTGCATTGCGAGAAATTTATTTTTTATTGTATATATTCCACGTAATAAGTTGTTGTTAATTTAATAATTATATCGTCGTTTGTTTCACAATGGAATCCAGTGGATTGAGTGATTTGTCCTAGGTATTTAAATATGGGTACTTGAGATAGGTTGTTAGACTGTGCTAACATGAGTTGCACAAGCTATCCCTATAACGGGTTTTTCATACGGCATTTTTGTCCACTTTTAACTGCTCTTTTATGTAATTGTAGAAAGGAGATTACCGTATCTTCCCTGTTGTCAGAAAGGATCCCTAGTGCATCTGCATAAGCCAAACTTCGTAAATGACTGAAGCAATCAACCGATAGTAGTGGCGCATGGGGGAGGAGGTTTAGAAATGAGTATCTACACACACGCAGATAGTCTGCGTTCTTTCATAGGAAGAAAACCTTGCAGCAACCAGGAAATATGTCTCCTGCCTGCGTGTAACCTAAGAATTTAGAAAAATATTTCCAGTTTAAATTAAACAAACGTTAGTCTTGGACTTTACGCTTTGATATAGCTTAACATGGGACAAATAATGAAAACTCCAAGTGATGAAAGATAGTTATGAACGTCTGAGACTTCTGTAAAAAATCGTGTCAGTCCGTTCTATACTAAGTAAGTTTGGACGTGACTGCATAATTTTCACACGCTATGTGTACTTCATCTATTTCTCGGTCACCTGTTTATTTTAGCTCTCCTCAAAAATTAGGTACCTGTTATCATTCCACAACTGCAATACCAGATCGTAAACATACAGCTCATTGACTGTACTTTTTGCATAACACTAAAAATTTTTCACTATCTTTTTCCATTTCAACTAAACGAGTTGTGGAGCAAATTAACCTTTAGTCTGCATCTTACCCAAAAGCATTCTGTATTCAACTTGAGCTTTAAACCTTACCTGTTACTATGGATGAAACTTATCTCTCGTCATTTTCCAAATTTTTCTTTGCCTCCAGCAGAGAACCAGCATCTCTCTCACAGTGCAAATTGTCTACGCTTTTCTTATCCTTTTGCCTTTCTATATCCTTTCTTCCATTTCTTCTGCAATCCTTGTCCTATTACATCTCAGTCTTCATTCGAGCAGAAAGCTGCTTCTCCACACTGATTCCTTCTGAATTCTTGTCAACTGTTATTGTTGGGTGTCACTACTCACAGTCAATAAAACCGAAATGACAAAATGCTTAACGTTAATAGGAGTAATATTACGTATATTCCACACATTCTTTACTATATATATTGTCATTATTATTATTATTATTACTATTAATATTATTATTATGACTACTACTACTAGAAAACTCAGCAATGGTCTGCGATTGCTAAACATGTATGGGAATTCGATACACATACTTTCTCCATCTACCCCATCTTTCTGACCATCCCCTCATCCTCCCCCCTTTATCTGTGCATCACCACCTTCTCCCTCTCTCTCTGCCGTCGTCCTCCACCTCCCTCATTCTGTCCATCTTCTCCCTCCCTCTTCCTATGTTCATTTCCTTTCCCCTCTCTGTCCACCTTCTCTTCACACCTGTCTCTAACTTTGAGCCTTGTTTATTGGTGTTTAAAAGAGAACCTTGATTGGGAACTGAAATCACTGAAAATGAATTTGTAAATCAGTTGAGATAATTGGTACATGATTGGTATATGGTTTGGATCTGTAAGGGTAGTAGTTCTAGTGACAATGGTTTTAATCTACAAATGGGTAGGATTAAAATTTTGTAGATGATTAAGATTCTGTAGTAGGATTATAATCACAAACTGATAAGCCATAATAACACCGTTTATTTCTTCTGTTAAAACCGACTGCGAGGAATGAAACGAAACAGCACATTGCTGCCTACACAAATTCTGTTTGAAGTTATACTTAAGGAGAAGGAATATAATAATAGATACAATTTGTCAAGTGATTTAAATGTCTTGATGTGCTAGTTAAAACTGACTGTAAGAAAGAAAATTATCCACACATTTTCATGGCACAGCACAGCACCTTTGTCCCTCTCAGTGTTCTAACGGAAAACATGTAGAATGTGGTTTAAAAAAATATGTAGCTTATGTCCATCTAAATGTTTACTAGAGTAATGTACAGAGGTTCGAAGTAAATCGATCAAGAACTTTTCGAGAATTTTTGCTAACAATCTTTCCTGTTTATCTAGTACATATATATTTATATACCATAAATATTAAAAATATGTAGCCTATTTCTGCCAGAACGTTTATTAGAGTATCGTGTAAAAATGTAAACTTAATTGGTGAAGAACTTTGGGAGATTATTAGTAGTAACGGTAGACTACGACTTGCCTTTTTTTAGTAGAATAAGTTGTTATTAGCGTCTAGTATTATTATTATTATTATTATTACTATTACTATTTCCATATCAGTGGAAATGAAACATAAACATGCTACCGAGTATACTTAGTCTTCGTCACTGTGTACTTCGGCCAAGAACAGCCAACTCGCTCGCAAATCCTGCAGATCCACTGGTACCTACGCCGTGTCAACCACGGACAATGGCATCATGGTATGCGGCATGGAGGGGACTGAGATCAGCACACGCTCTCCCGACCGTTGTCAGTTCTGGTGACGTAGAGCCGATACTTCCCAGTTACGTAGCTCCTCAAATGGCCTCCTTAGGATGATTGAACTCTGTTTCAATTATCCCAAAAGGGAAAAATCCCTGGTAGTACGGGGAATCGAAAACGGGTCGTTTGTATGGCAGTCAGCCGTGCTGCCAACTGAGTTACGGCGCAAGAATATACAGTAAATAGTAAAAATACATTAGAAATAAGCAATATTAACCTTCACTTTGATTTAATGAAACATCAACAATAACTATTTGTACGTCGTCGCTGTAGAAAGGAGAGTATTTCTCATTCAAGAATGGTCTGGTTAAGGTCTGTCCCCTGCGCTGAATGGGGCGGCGGCGGGTTTAAAGGTTGGCGTGATGAAGCTTGGGGATAATGGTAGAAGGTAATGAGCCATTGTGTAAGGTTGTGTTCGGTATTTGATGGAAATTCACTCCAGTCGCGTCCAGGAGACCTAATCAGAGGCGCACTGTCACAGGGAGTGCACTTGTCAGCGTAAATTTTCCCCTCAAAAGAACGAAGTAATTATCTGCTTAAAAAAATCAGATCCCCTGTTACAGAATAGCTACTTACTTCGGTACAATTTTTCAAGAAATATTTGGAAAAGAGGGGAGGGGGGGCTGATGTGGAATAGGACGCAGAAAAGAATTGCAGTTTCAGAAAGGACTTATGTCCTTGAAAACATAAGCTGAATGATGTACCCAGGTTAATGTTCAGTACAACTCAGTGGCGTTGAGGTTACGGCATTTGAATATCGTTCAGCATGAGCAGGTGTTCCAGATTCCATCCCTGCATCCGAAATTGCAATAGTGGAAATCAGTATAAAGCCATGGACATCTGTGGGAAAATTAACATCGTCCGTAGAAATGGTTATTCAAGTGTATGTGCAGTAGTATGAGATCGAGTTTACCGAGAAATGCAGTCAATGGTATTGCAGTTGATGTCCGTAGTCATCAACGATACATATGGTAGAGAGTGGAATTCGGTATAAAGGCAGTCGTTATGTGTTGTGCTAGTGTGTGTGTGTATGAGCCTTTACTGCAGTTGAGAAACACACAATTAATGACAGTGTGCGTTTTGTACATAAAGCAAGATTGTGACAATGCCACGCGGAAAACAGTTATGATGTGATGCAAGAGCAAAAATCAAATGGTTCAAATGGCTCTGAGCACTATGGGACTTAACTTCTGAGGTCATCAGTCCCCTAGAACTTAGAACTACTTAAACCTAACTAACCTAAGGACACCACACACATCCATGCCCGAGGCAGGATTCGAACCTGCGACCGTAGCGGTCGCACGGTTCCAGACGTAGCGCCTAAAACCGCTCGGCAGCAAAAATCAGCACTTATGGGGAAATGGGATTCTCTAATAGTAAAATCACCAAGAAACTGAACCGTTCAAGAACAGTGACTGTTAATTTCGTTAGATTAGGCGCACGATGTGGATGGAACAGGAAACATGTGTAATGCAGAAAATTGTCTGAGGCATCGAAACGGTTACATATGTTCAAAGGCCCACAACCCGTTATTTATCTCAACTTGTTTCTGATTTACGGTTGCCAGTAATTGCCAGATGTGTACGATAAATTATGACACACGTTAAACACCTTGCATTCAACAGACGGCTGCAGAAAACTGCTCTAACTGCCAAACATAAGCAGGCTAGATTCAAGTTTGCTGAAAAATGTATGTCATGGACTTCATGATGGGATAATGTAATCTTCAGTGATCATAAGAAGTATAATTTATATGAATCGAGTGGATTTCAGTATTATTGGCATGATTTGTGAACAGAGCAGCATGTAAGAATGAGCAGAAACTTTGTGGTGGATGTGTTATTATTTGGGCAGCTTTCGATGCTAGAGGGAAATCACACATAGTTCGGCTGAACACTGGAATGGAGTCCTAAATGTACGCTGAGATACTAGAGACAGAAATGATTAGAATGCATGAGAAAGTAGGTGACGAAAGTCTAATGCTTCAACAAGATAATGCTTCTGTGTAAGCTTCCACTACACCAAAAAGTGGTTTTGAGATAAAGATACGGATGTTTTGACCTGGCCTACACGTAAGCAGGATTTGAATCCCGTGGAAGACGTTTGGGGGACTCTTGCAAGGCGTATTTGTCATAATGGAAGGCATTTCGAGGCCGTGCGTGAGCTGAAGAGAGTGACACAGGAAGAGTGGGCGACAGTGTCTCTACAAAAGCTGCAAGCACTAAGAAAATCAGTACCGAAGAGAATTTTTGGGTTAATTAGGCAGAACGAAAGTTGTACAAACTACTAACAATGCAAAAACGTAACAGGGCAGTGAGTGCCTTAATACCAGTTTTCATTCAGGAAGTGCAGACGTCTTATTTTGTTAGTCGTGTTATGAAAGGAACAATTTAAGTCCGCCGTGGTAGGTTATGGGGTACGTACATATCTTCTACTTTCGTAATAAATTCGATACACTTTTTCTTCGAAAATTGTACTAGTGCTTTCGTAGGAACCCTGCCTTTATACCGATTTCTACTATTGTAAGTCTTCTAAGGCTTTCCTGAATCGCTTCGGGCGAATGTTGGAAATTGTTTGTCAATGCGTAAGGCATAATGAATTTCGTACCCGTTTTCTCAATCAATACGTTTTGTATGTAATGATCTAGGTACCGGCATACGTGTATATTCTATGTGATTTAAAATGTTGTCGATCAGCTTCAATCTCATTGTATTTTACACTTCTATTTCCGACATCCACAGAAGTGTTATCTTCGATAGCTGGCTTCACTTAGATCCGTCCGGGACGTCGCCCAGGATATTAGTAACGATCTAGCGTTCACGCGCTGGCCGTAGCCTACGCTCAACAACTTGTTTCAAAACACATCGTGTTTGCTACATATTCATCGAAAATGTCCACTTGTGTACAATACCTAAACAGAATAGCTATTGTCAGTGTATAGCAAAAACGACTGTCGCACTCTTATGAGCACGAATCGACTCATTTTGTATGCAAAGTGCTTATTGTTACACTGCCCGAAAACGCATAGCATTACACTAAGGTGACCACCCGAATTCCGGAACCACAATCTGTATGCATAGCCAGAGGTGCCGGGAAGCATATCCCACCTACAGGCAACCATGTGTACGTTTATTCCCATGACATCGAAAGTTTCTCTGAGGCAGCAGACTTTGAGGGATGAAGTGAGCGCTCCTACGCTTACAGGTTTCTCAAAGAACTCGATTTTCATTGCCGTGCAGTAAGTTTGTTTTCGGATGTTTCCAACAGTCGTTCAACAATCATGGTCAAGAAGAATGTTACGCTGGTTGTAACAGGCGCGGACAGAGTATCGAACGGGAAAAGAATTCAGTTACCTACTTTGTGTCGGCTTCCCACTTAATATCCAGTTGTTCAACTGATTAGTAATAACAAGGTTTTGTTCACTGTGTGATCAGAGCTGTATTTTGATATGCCATAAAGATAAAGTCTGAAATTCATCTGCGCTAATGGCAGTTGAACATCAAGACTGTGGAATAATTTATGTGAATGAATTTAGCAGTCAGCAGTAATTTATACAGCTTTTTTCAAATTTTTTCCTCATCTTCAGTTCACCCAATACATTTGTATCTCCATCAATACAAAATTTTTGTCGGTAGCAGTTTGAACGCTGAAGCTGCCAATATGAGAAATAACAACTTGTTTAACTACCATGTTTCCCGAGTTGCGTATTTACGTTTAGTTAATAGTTAGAAGCAGTTAGCTTTACTACGTAATTTGTAACTCATTTTTAGAATTTCTAATCGTGATAGCTGGTTGATGAATGGATGGGTGGATGGTGTGCAGTCTAGTTTCACATCGTATAAAAAGGTAATGCACCATAAAATCACAGAGAAAAGTTCGTAACTTTGATCTTAACTGTCTTTCAACATCGTTACCGGCGTGGTGGTTGCACATGCTGAACCAAAAGGATACTGCTATTTTAAGTGATTTCAAATCTTGTTTGCCTAGATTCAGACATATACTCTGCAAATCATAAGATTATGCGTGAGAGAACGATGGAACTGGTACGAGTATCAGCTGGTCTCGTTGGCCGTGCACTAAATTTGGCTATAAACGTGTCCAGTCACTATTCTCACAAGATTTCTATTGGTCAAACCGGTTTTAACGCTGTTATCATTTTCACTAGCCCCATTAAAGAAAAAATATATACAAACGCATTTGTCAACATTACAATCATTACATTAATAATTGCGAACTTATTCTGCAACCTGACGATCACTGAAATCATGTCTGTGTTGGCTGCGGACTAACGTACATGTATCGACGTTTATTATTACTTAATAACTTTGAAACCATTTTTCGATCATTATTGACAGTTCTTTAATTACGTAGAGCAGTCTTATGTATCATTTCACGTCACCTTAATATTAATTACGGATATGGATCAAATTGTATTAGCCTGTACAGACATGGCCAGCTATATAAGGACATCAACAGACTATCCCTCTCAGTGTGCTAAGTCATATAGTAGATCACGCTAACGTGCTGTTTCACGACTGCGTTTCCATACTGAACACGTGGTACTCATTACGATTTTCATGAGCTTTAACAAAAGAGCTAAGCTTTGGCCATTACCAATGTTTTGCATGCAGTAATTAGCGAGCTGTAATGTGACAGATTTCTACCAACCGATTCATTAGAGCAGACTACATTGCCCTACCTGACACCTCATGCAGCCAGGCCGTCTCTGCTAACTTCCAATACCTACTCGGGATTTCAGCATATCATGGTCGAGTATTCTAGCACGTCTAGGAGGAACATTACAGAGATGTGTCGCGTGGTTATAGCCTAGAAACAATTAATTAATTGGGGTCTTGTGTAAGTTAAGGTCCTTGTTTGGGTGTCTATCTTACAAGGGAACCTCCCCATCGTCCCCCCCCCCCCCCCCTAAGATTTAGTTATAAGTTGGCACAGTGGATAGACCTAGAAAAATTGAACACAGATCAATCGAGAAAACAGGAAGAAATTGTGTGGAGCTATGAAAAAACAAGCAAAATATACAAACTGAGTAGTCCATGTGCATGATAGGCAGCATCAAGGAGGATGTGAGCTCAGCAGCGTCGTGGTCCCGTGGTTAGAGTGAGCTGCTGCGTAACGAAAGGTCCTTGGTTCAAGTCTTTCCTCGAGTGAAAATGAGAGCAATTACTTTCTTTGGGGGCCATTTACTGACCTATAAGTATTTCAGTGCAAATAATCAGTCGTTATATGAATACATTATGATGGCTTCATTTGTATTGTACTCAGTCACTTGGGACTGATTTACTCTTCGGCAGTACGCTCACATTCCTTCAATACTAGAACAGTGATTAATGTAAACGAAAGATTATGTCACTGCAGCTGAAGGCTGAAATTACTTACTGAAATGTTTTGTGAACAACGAAATCATTTAAGTTGGTAACGGTTCCCTGTCAATATATTAACTTTGTGGATGGATATTGTTGGTTACTTAGTACTGAAACGTGGAATATACACGGGCTCTCCACATGCATGCGGGCACTCCCGTTATTTCATACATGTGTTGAGGACATCGATAGTTAATCATGTTCGCAGGAAGTTTTGTGACAAATTATCGAAATTTGGCCGAGTTAGAAGGCAAAACATTTTTGACATGTGCGCTACCTTTAAAAAATCTATACGTATTATAAAAAAGGATGTACGTGCGTATGTATGTATTTATGTTGCACATCTCCTCGTAAAGCACTAGACCGATTGGAACCAAACCTGGTACAATATCACTTACTGTCTGGTAATAATCGCTGTTGGGGGTAAGAAGCGGCTGCCTATCAAAGGAATGGTGATAGGGATGAAAAAACAGTGTAGTCAACGACAAGCGAGTGTTCAGAATTTAGACAGCCAGTATTTGATAATGAGGGCATTTAGAGATTTCCGATAAACTTTCCACCTAATTCAAAACCTTTACGAAACTTTTCCAAGCTGTCGACACACACAAAATGATGAAAGGAAAAAATTTTTCATTTTCTGTACTTATTACTTCGCTCCTACTAACTCTCCCGCAACTCTTATCGCTGACAGTATACGCATATGCCACTGAATGTACGCAGAAAAATATATCATTGTACAACGACGTCATAAACACTGAGCAGCGTGAAATTGCAGGGCGAAATTTGCTAGAGATACGGGTGAAATACGTGTACAAATATGTGAAGTGTAAACGAAATATTTGACATGAGCGTACGCGGCAAAGCCACGGGAAATGTCTCTTCGTAAACCCCCGGGGCGGTTTCAACCAAATTTGGTACACATATTATTTATGATCTGGAAAGAAATACCTTGGGGACAAGAACACACAGACTTCTACTGGGATTGGCGTGATAACTTGAAGGGAAAAGAGGGGAGGAGGACATTGACAAAGAGTGGGGGTTGCAGAAGGTGGACAGAGAGAAGCGATGGAGGAGATAGACAGGGAGGGAGTGAAGGAGGAGATGAACAAAGAGGGGGGTGGGGGGAAGGAAGATAGTGATTCATTGAAAATTGGAATAAAATACTTACCCATGCAACACCGGGTACTAAGCTAGATCTTACATAAAGGAATGCGCTAATATTTGTGACTGTTGGCAGTGGGATCATTTATAAATGAATCTAGGCAGTGAGCAAAATGAGTGAGAGATTTCCGACTGGCTCCAATTGTCGTATAGTTAAATATTTATGCGCTTACACGGGTACGTAAATATCGACATACCAACGCACTAGGCTCATTTACTGTAATGACAATGTACAGTTGAACATCCAAACACGTGTAATGAACTAACCAATTAGTTAGGAACAGAATATAGATATGTACACATAAAGCTACTTACGGACAAGAGGGACAGAGATACTGACTTAGTTAGATTCGGAAATGAGATACAAAAAGCAGTACATGACTTCTGCTATTTTGTCAGCAAAATAACTGAAGATGGCTGCAGTAGAGAAGATATAAAATGAAGACTGTCTATTGCACGTACAGCGTTTCTGAAAAAGAGTAATTCACTAACGTATGATATAAATAAAAGTGTTAGAAAGACTTTTATGAAGGTATTGATAAACAGTGTTGTGTAAAACGTGAAAGTGAAAGAAGAGAATAGAAGTTTTTAAAAACTGTGCTACAGTAAACCACTGATGTTTAAGTGGTTAGATCGAGTAGTTAATAAGAAATTACTGAATCTAATGTGGGAGCAAAGTTATGGTACAGCATGACTAAAAGAAGGGATGGGTTGATAGGGCACTTCCTGCGGGTTGAAGGAAACGTCAGTTGTAAAACGGTGGTAAACGTTGTGTACAAACATTGGGAAAAGGACTACGGGATGAATGCAGTAAGTGGGTTGAAATGGCTATAGACTTCGCAATGTGGACTAGTGCGGTGGGCTACGTCAAACCGTTATTCGAACTAAAGGTCACAACAATATCTTTGACGATCCCTGTCGTTTTACACAAACATAGCACACTTTTTTAATATTTTGTTGCACATCTTACAGCTAAAGTTGAACCTTACCAGTTGGTATTTAGTAATCGACTGGCACTGAGCTAAAATGACGTTCCACCACCGCAATAGACATTTCCATCTGAAGATAACTCTGCAGAAGGAAAAAAAGTTGAGAAGTAAAAAATAAATTATACCAAAACAAACAATAGAAATGTTACGTAAATAACCAACAGATGTGTAAGACGGCCCCCCTCCCCCCCCTCCCACAACGACATCTCGTGCTCAAAATGGCTAGTAATTCTAACCATGTGTAATCATGTAACATGGTAGGAAAAATAGTGCTAATGATGTACAGGCAACCTAGAAACATTTTAACAATGGCAATAAGCCAAAAGGAATTTGTTAGCGAGCTTCTGCATTCCGCTTCGTTACCAAAGCATTTTCGGCATCAGCATGTATATGGGCTTCTATCCTTCTTTTGGAATGCGGAATCGAATAAAATATGAAAGACTGTAGAGGCTGATACGACAAACCATGGATACTGACCCAGAAAAATGCTATATTTATACCTAGAAATCAACTTTACCATTGTCAAATACTGTTATTGTCCAAAATGTATTTATTGGCATTTGTAATCATAGCATTATCAGAGACCATAACGCGGTTTTACTCCATCTACGAGGCTATGCTTGAGAAGTATGTTTAACCTAAGAGGGTAATTTAACTACAGAGGTTCTTAATTTTAAAATTTTTGTCACTCAGTTTCTTCATAACATGTTTCCTAATCCTAATTTGTGATCGCGATTCAGAATATTAATTTTATTTTGTTACATATTTCCAGGATTTTAACAAAAAACCGAATATTTTATAGATTGAACTAATAGAGCCAGGTATATTAAAATAATATTTCACTTAGGTCTATACTTTTTAGTTATTGTTTTATTTTTAGGCATTTACTAAGAATGCTCCGAAAAATGGTCTTTGCGACATTTGAAGTGTTCCGCTGTATTTACATTTCAAATTTCCACTTTTGTGACTTCTTTGTTAACCATTAAGATTTACAATCGATTTTCAACGTATAACGATAGTCGGCAATCATTCCGTCTTACCTCGTAGCTTTTCTCCAGCTTTTAATGTATTGGCGCCCGTATTATCCTCCCACCTCAGTATAGCAATTTCAGAAAAGTATTTCATTTGTAAGTGCAAAGCTTGACCTAGAATAACAGTAGATATATATGTATAGAACAGCTGTGGACCAGAGAAAGGAAAAGAACGCGAACCAAAAATAAATGAAACATCAGTTAGTTCTCCGTTCTGAAATTTCCAAAAATGCTAGAAACATAATAAAACATTAGACTCTTAGTGTATTTTTAAAGTTACTAAAAATAATCTAAAGGGAAACTAAAACTAAACTACACATCATGTACGTGTAAAAGGGAAATGACTAATACTTTCAAAATAGGCATAAAAGTGTTAGTTAAGAGCACCCATTTATCCTCAGTCATCTTCTGTCGATCAGACATATTTTTGAAGTGATCACAGTATTCCAGAAGACACACGTGCCTCACAGCTTTGCTGACGCTGAACTGTACGCGTATATTGCATCCATTCAAGAGTTCTCATAGGGTCGTCTCTGATATACGACGACATCCTTGCTGTGAGTATCATCTGATGGAATTAATAGCGATATTAATTATCTTCTTGACGTAGTCCTGCAAAGAAGAAACCCATTTCTCCGGAACCGAAATTTCTCGATAGCAAGCACGCAGTTCTCGTAGAACCCCTTTGGCTACATCGACTTCGCTCGAGACTTGGCCGTACCAGCAGGGACATCTGGCGAGGCTGCCACAGTGCGGCATCGTTACTCATTCCCCAGTGACAGGGTGGTGGTCTGTCGCAGTGCGCACCTCTCTCTGAACTCTGGACCTCAGTCCTCGAACAAAGCCCTGACCCGCACCGTTAACTCATTTCGCTAATGCATGTATTTGGCATGGCTTTAGCGTGACAGCAAAGCTCCGTTCCACAGTGGTCTTTTAGGCTTTACTTACCCACTGGAGCGGACTAAAGTACCACCATTTCGAGAAAGGTTCTCATATAAATGTCCCATCGCCAGAACACACCATCATCTATTGCCCTTCGACTGGTCAAATATTGTCACACAATTCTTGCATTAGTGTCTCTCACTTTCACCAGTCACCAGTATTTACGACAGCAAGATAGTTGATTCTCCCCATCATTTTTCCTTTAAAATAGAATCTACTACAGCTGCTACAGCGTTAATCTACGGTACACGCTTAAAAGGACTGCATAAATCATTTGCTGTTATTGCTTTCCTATTGCTTACTTTTTCCTCCGTATACTCTATTTTACTCGTTCTTCTCAGTGTAAAAGTAAATGTGATTCTCCCATATTTCTTTACGAAAGATGGCTCTTATTGCGGTAAATTTTATGTTGCGATTGAATACTTCAGAAGTTTAATGTCTTTCTCACTCTGCTTAACTCACACTCCTTTTCAAAAATTACATACAAGTATGAAAAAATAATTAAATATGCAAAATTAAATAAAATAAAAAAAGTAAAATAAAATACAAACACGCACCACGAAGGAAATACCCGAATGGGATGAAAACCTATGGATGTGATGTACATGTACAGACAAACAAATGATTACAATTCCAGAAAAAATGGATGTTTTATTCAAGAGAAAGGGCTTCACAAAATGAGCAAATCAGTAACCCATTGGTCCACCTCTTGTCGTCTTGCAAGCAGTTACTCGGCTTGGCACTGATTGAAAGAGTTGTTGGGTGCTCTCATGAGGGGTATGGAGCCAAATTCATTCCACGCTCTTTTTTAGATTGAAGTCGGCTTATAGGTATACCTGCTTGAAGGAAGTTCCTCTAGCTAAGGGCTCACCTTCTGAGGAAGTCATGTTTCCAACTAGAGAAGGAATTAGTATATTTCATCAAAATATAAACGGTTTTACAGATAAAGTTAGTGAACTGCTTATAGATGTTGACTCTGAAATTATTGGTACGTCGGAGCACCACTTAAATAATTTGACAATTCAGAGGTTTCCTATTCCACGATACAGTTTAGCTGGCTGTTTTTCAAGGAGTTCCTTTGGGGTTGGGGGAGTGGCTACATGCATAAAAAAACAGTATTCCATTTGAGTCCATATACGTATCACGACAATGCACTGAACAGATACTTGAAAATTGTGCAGGGGCAATTGAATTTAGTGAAATTAAACTTCCAATTGTTGTAGTTTGTAGGTCCCCTAACTATGACTTCAGAGCATTTCTGCTTAGGCTGGAAAGGCTCTTGATTCACTTTGTAGGATGTTGCAGAAATTCGTTATATGTGGTGACTTCAATATAAATTTTGTGCATCATGGAACAAGAGAAAGGATGTTGGTAGATCTCCTAAATTAATATGATCTGATGCAGACTGTGTTTTTTCCAACTAGGGTGCAGGGGAACAGTAGCACACCCATAAACAATATATTTACTCATTCTTAATTACTAGATGGGCATTCTGTTAGTAAAAGCGTGAATAGCCTTTCAGACCATGATCCACAAATTTTAACACCAAAAGACTTTTGTACTCAAACAAATCTCACATTTAATTACAAACTGTGTAAGAAAGTTAAACCAACAGCAGTAGAGATTTATAAACCTTGTCAAGGAACAAGAGTGGTAGGATGGTTATAGTTCCGATAACACAGATGATAAATATATAGCTTTCCTTACGAAATTTCTCATGTTCTTTGAGAGTTGATTTCCACTAGAACCTTCTAAACGGGGTACTGGCAGTAAAAGGCAGCTCGGGTGGCTGACCAACGGGATAAGGATATCGTGTAGAACAAAGTGGGGATTATATCAGAACGTTGGAAGTAGTCACAATCAACCTACAGTAGCCCTATATTTGATGAAGGAAAATATATATATATATATATATATATATATATATATATATATATATATATTATTGGCGAATTTTCCCTAAAAGAAAATCGTTAAGCTTATGACTTTGAAGGCTTGTTCTTCTTGTCCTTCCAGTACTCCTTCATTCTCTTGGAGAGGGCCTCTTTTTCTCTCCTCAGACCATTCTTGTTTGCTCCGCTGTTTTAGCGCTTCTGACTTTACTTCCCAATTGTCTATGTGTTTTCGGAAGGTGCTTCTGTCTGTGGTGTTTGTGGTGCCAATTGCTTGTACGTCTTTTCGGACTCCTTCCATCCAGGGTGTCGAGACTTTAAGTGTCTTGATGTGTTCTAGAATTTTCTTGGCGAGTCTTGTTTCAGGGAGTCTATCTAAATGTCCGTAGAATTTAAGGCGCTTTTTTCTCATATCGTTCTCGATGTTCGAATATACTTCTACTGTTGAGTTTTTCTGTAGTCTGTAGCCATCTGGTGTGGGTCTTCCTCCTAAAATTTTCCTCATGATTTTGCGTTCTTCTTTTTTGATTTCTTCAATTTTGATTTTCCTGTTGAGTGCTAGTGTTTCGCTGGCATACAGTACGGTGGGTTTGATCACTGTGTTATAGTGTCTGATCTTGGTGTTTCTGGAAATGCATTGTTTGTTGTAGACGTTTTGTACCATGCCTAGTGATTTCCGTGTCTTCTGTTGTCTGTCTTCGTAAGCCAGTTTCTCTGTTCCGATCGGTTCGATGATTTCGCCTAGGTATCTGAAGTGTGTGACCCCTTTAATTTTGCCGTACTTGGTTGTGATGTCGTCGCCTTCTCTTGTTAGGACTTGCGTTTTTTCAAAAGAGATTTGTAGGCCGACTTTCTCGGCGCATTCTTTCAGGATTTCGATCTGTGTTTTTGCTGATGTTGGGTCATAGGTCAGTATCGCTAGGTCGTCTGCGAATGCTAGGTAAGGGATTTCCAGTCTTTTCCTTCCTAATGTGACTGGTCTCCAGGTGTTTTGTCTCCTGACTTCAGCTTCCCATTCGCTCATTACTTTGTCCAGGACGATGTTGAACAATAGCGGGGATAGTCCATCTCCTTGTCTTAGGCCAGTGTGGATTTCAAAGGGGTCCGAGATTTCGCCCATGAATTTGACTTTGGATTTTGTATTGGTTAGTGTCTGTTCGATTAGTCTTCGGGTCTTTCGGTCTAGGCCTTTTTCTCTGAGGATTTGGATGAGGGACTTTCTGTCGATCGAGTCGTAAGCCTTTTTGAAGTCGACGAAAGTGCAGATGATTTTTTTGGGGCTTGTCATGTGGGATTTTATGATTGATTTCAGGCTGAAGATTTGTTCGGGGCAGGCTCTGTTGGGTCTGAAACCCGCTTGGTATTCCGAGATGGCGGGTTCCAGTTGTCCTTGCGTTCTGGTGAGAAGGCAGGTTGATAGAATTTTGTAGATGACCGGTAGCAGGGAAATTCCTCTATAATTGTTTATGTCTGTCCTGTCACCTTTCTTGTGTAGCGGGTGAATGAGTGCGGTCTTCCAGTATATATATATATATATATATATATATATATATATATATATATATATATATATATATATATTATTGTTATGTAAAATGAATGGATGAAAATGGGGAAGAAATGGCTTTAAACATTTTTGTTATTTACTCTTTCAGTACGAACTTTGTTGTAGAACCCCTTTTTTTACGTGTGGTAATAAAAATTCATTTAGACAGAATTAAGCACATTTAAAATTACGTGAACTTTAGCAACCCTCTCATGCTCATAAATTCAAACTAATTGATTAATAACATTTATGACTTTGAAAATTATTTAAATTAAATTTTTTACGTATATCGGCCTTGGCACATATTTTCTAGATGCAGTGGGTTTTTAAATATTTACTGAATTCTTTCCCGGCGTTATCTATGGAACACAAGACTGTCTCTGTTTACATAAAATGGTTAAATATCGCCAAGCCGACCTGAACGTTTAATTATCATTGACAAAACACACTTCACTATACGATTAAGTTATTTGCTTTAGAGATTGAAAGAACCAACAGATTAAAAACTTCAGCATTCATTATCCGCCTATGAATGCACAAATGTAAAACCAGTAATAAATTCAGTCAGCCTCAGGATCGATGTAAAAGAAAAATATTTCGTAATTCACTGCTAATTTTACCTGCTCCCGATTTACGGGTTTGGTTAATTTTATGGCGGAACAATTTTTTAAATGTGCCGCCACTGCTAATCGTTCGGTCGCGGCACAGCCCAGCAACACCAACGATAATCGCTAAAAGTGCTGAAAATTCTTTAAAGAAATATTATAGATGACATGGGCAAGCTGATTTACATTAGTAATACACAATTTTGATAAATTATAATGTATTTAGACCATAACAATAATTAAAATTACACACCTTTATAATTTCTCCTGTAATGGCGGCTAAAGATAGATACACACAAAAGAAGTCTACTCATTCATATAATGCAACGTCATAGGTTCCTCTCTCTCTCTCAGCTCTCGAGGAACACGACAAAGAATGCACATTATGTAGTGCTATTTATACTATTGCTGATTATTAATATCTCTTCGTAATCTCACAACATTATTTTCCCCTGTGGCTATATTTTACATTTTTTCATCGGAGATATTAACGTATTTCGTAATTACATTATGAGTGTAGAAATATTACAATCATAAATACATCGATAATATTATTACAGAAAAATATTACAATAATAACCAACGTCCTTTATACAAAATTAAATAATATTTTTTGTTAAACAATTACAGTCTATACGAACTGCTTCATAGCGGCGTACATAGTACAATTAAATGTCATTTTAGTTTATTAATAGTATGTGTGCTGCAAGGGAACGTTACATATAGAAGCAGTATTGTAAAGTGCTTAAAATATTATTAGGAAGGTAAAGAGTATGTTGTACCCAAATTGAATAGCAAATTCACAGGACAAAGTGAAAACCATATGGTCAGTTGTGAAGGAAGCGTCTGGCCAGCAGCACAGGGTCGACGATATAAAGTCAGTTCACAGTAATAATATTTTTATTACTGATAAATCAGATATATGTACAGTACTTAACAATCAGTTTCTGATAATTGCTGGTGAATTAAATAAAAATTTAGTTTCTCCAGGGAATCATATAACTTCCTTGGCAAACGCCTTTCCACGATTGATGTCTGAAATACTCCTCTGTGATACTGACAAGGGGGAGATTGAGTCAATAATTAAATCACTGAAGACTAAGGAGTCTCATAGATATGGAGTGCCTAGCAGAATATTAAAGTACTGTGCTGCACATGTTAGCCGTGTATTTAGCAATATTTGTAATTTTTCCTTTAGGAGTGGTAAGTTTCCTGAACGAGTGAAGCACTCAGTAGTAAATCCGCTTTATAAAGAGGGAGAAAGGTGTAATGTAGACAGTTTTTGACCTATTTCTATGCTATCAGTGCTTGCTAAAGTTATTGAAAAGGCTGTGTACGTAAGGATAATTGAGCATTTTATATTACACGATTTGCTATCAAATGTACAGATTGGCTTTAGAAGTCGTTTAACAAGCGAAAATGCTACATTCTCTTGTTTCTGTGAGGTACTGGATAGGTTAAAGAAAAGTTTTCGAACGCTAGGCATATTCTTTGATTTAAGAATGTCGTTTAATTGTGTTGATCACATAATATTGCTCCAGAAGTTGGTCCTTCACAGAATATGGGGAGTAACTCACAATTGGTTCACCTCATACTTTAGCAACAGGCAGCAAAAGGTCATTATTTACAGTGTTAAGAATGGCTGTGATGTGGGGTGTCAGTGGGGTACGGTCAAGTGTGGGGGGGGGGGGGGGGGGAGGATACCCCAGGGATCTATGTTGGGGCCACTCCTGTTCCTTATTTATATAAATGATATGCCCTCTAGTATTACGGCTGACTCTCAAATATTTCTGTTTGCTGATGGTACTAGCTTGGTAGTAAAGTATGCTGTGTGCGACACTGGCTCGGTTTCAAATAGTACAGTTCATGACTTAAGTTCATGGCTTGTTAGAAAATAAACTAACGCTAAATAACAGTGAGACTCAGTTTTTACAGTTTCAACAAAACCTGATGTTTTAATTTCACAGAATGGTCATACTATTAGTGAAACTAAACAGTTCAAATTTCTAAGTGTTCAGGTAGATAGTAAGCTGTCGTAGAAAGCCCATATTCAGGATCCTGTTCAAATACTTAATACTGCCATTTTTACTATTCGAGCGGTATCTGAAGTGAGTGATCTTCGACATTAAAATCTGTATACATTGCTTATTAGCATTCGCTTATGTCGTATGGAATGTTTGATCCCTTAATAGGGCAGGTAGGTTAGAAAATTTAAAAAGGGAAATGGATAGGTTAAAGTTAGATATAGTGGGGATTAGTGAAGTTCGGTGGCAGGAGGAACAAGACTTTTGGTCAGGTGAATACAGGGTTATAAATACAAAATCAAATAGGGGTAATGCAGGAGTAGGTTTAATAATGAATAAAAAAATAAGAGTGCGGGTAAGCTACTACAAACAGCATAGTGAACGCATTATTGTGGCCAAGATAGACACGAAGCCCATGCCTACTACAGTAGTACAAGTTTATATGCCAATTAGCTCTGCAGATGAAGAAATTGATGAAACGTATAATGAGATATTAGAAATTATTCAGGTAGTCAAGGGAGACGAAAATTTAATAGTCATGGGTGACTGGAATTCGAGAGTAGGAAAAGGGGGAGAAGGAAACATAGTAGGTGAATATGGATTGGGGGGAAGAAATGAAAGAGGAAGCCGTCTGGTAGAATTTTGCACAGAGCATAACTGAATCATAGCTAGTATTTTGTTCGAGAATCATAAAAGAAAGTTGTATACATGGAAGAATCCTGGAGATACTAGAAGGTATCAGATAGATTATATAATGGCAAGACAGAGATTTAGGAACCAGGTTTTAAATTGTAAGACATTTCCAGGGGCAGACGTGGACTCTGACCACAATCTATTGGTTATGAGCTGTAGATTAAAACTGAAGAAACTACAAAAAGGTGCTAATTTAATGAGATGGGTCCTGGATAAACTGACTAAACCAGAGGTTGTACAGAGTTTCAGGGAAAGCATAAGGGAGTAATTGACAGGAATGGGGGAAAGAAATACAGTAGAAGAAGAATGGGTAGCTCTGAGGGATGAAGTAGTGAAGGCAGCAGACGATCAAGTAGGTAAAAAGACGAGGGCTAATAGAAATCCTTGGGTAACAGAAGAAATATTGAATTTGATTGATGAAAGGAGAAAATATAAAAATGCAGTAAATGAAGCAGACAAAAAGGAATACAAACGTCTCAAAAATGAGATCGACAGGAAGCGCAAATGGCTAAGCAGGGATGGCTAGAGGACAAATGTAACGATGTAGAGGCTTATCTCACTAGGGGTAAGATAGATACTGCCTACAGGAAAATTAAAGAGACCTTTGGAGAGAAGAGAACCACTTGTATGAATATCAAGAGCTCAGATGGAAACCCAGTTCTAAGCAAAGAGGGGAAGGCAGAAAGGTGGAAGGAGTATACAGAGGGTTCATACAAGAGCGATGTACTTGGGGACAATATTGTGGAAATGGAAGAGGATGTAGATGAAGATGAAATGGGAGATATGATACTGCGTGAATAGTTTGACAGAGCACTGAAAGATCTGAGTCGAAACAAGGCCACGGGAGTAGACAACATTCCATTAGAACTATTGACGGCCTTGGGAGAGCCAATCATGACAAAACTCTACCATCTGGTGAGCAAGATGTATGAGACAGCCGAAATACCCTCAGACCTCAAGAAGAATATAATAATTACAATCCCAAACAAAGCAGGTATTGACAGATGTGAAAATTACCGAACTATCAGTTTAATAAGAAACAGCTGCAAAATGCCTCGGGGAAGATCAGTTTGTTTCCGTAGAAATGTTGAAATACGTGAGGCAATACTAACCTTACGACTTATCTTAGAAGAAAGATTAAGAAAAGGCAAACCTACGTTTCTAGCATTTGTAGACTTAGAGAAAGCTTTTCACAATGTTGACTGGAATACTCTCTTTCAAATTCTGAAGGTGGCAGGGGCAAAATACAGGGAGCGAAAGGCTATTTACAATTTGTACAGAAACCAAATGGCAGTTATAAGACTCGAGGGACATGAAAGGGAAGCAGTGGTTGGGAAGGGAGTGAGACAGGGTTGTAGCCTGTCCCCGATGTTATTCAATCTGTATATTGAGCAAGCAGTAAGGGAAACAAAAGAAAAATTCGGAGTAGGTATTAAAGTCCATGGAGAAGAAATAAAAACGGTGAGGTTCGCCGATGACATTGTAATTCTGTCAGAGACAGCAAAGGGCTTGGAAGAGCAGTTGAACGGAATGGACAGCGTCTTGAAAGGAGGATATAAGAAGAACATCAACAAAAGCAAAACGAGGATAATGGAATATAGTCGAATTAAGTCGGGTGACGCTGAGGGAATTAGATTAGGAATTGAGACACTTAAAGTGGTAATGGAGTTTTGCTATTTGGGTAGCAAAGTAACTGATGATGGTCGAAGTAGAGAGGATATAAAATGTAGACTGGAAATGGCAAGGAAAGCGTTTCTGAAGAAGAGAAATTTGTTAACATCGAGTACAGATTTAAATGTCAGGAAGTCGTTTCTGAAAGTATTTTAATGGAGTGTAGCCATGTATGGAAGTGAAACATGGACAATAAATACACTCCTGGAAATTGAAATAAGAACACCGTGAATTCATTGTCCCAGGAAGGGGAAACTTTATTGACACATTCCTGGGGTCAGATACATCACATGATCACACTGACAGAACCACAGGCACATAGACACAGGCAACAGAGCATGCACAATGTCGGCACTAGTACAGTGTATATCCACCTTTCGCAGCAATGCAGGCTGCTATTCTCCCATGGAGACGATCGTAGAGATGCTGGATGTAGTCCTGTGGAACGGCTTGCCATGCCATTTCCACCTGGCGCCTCAGTTGGACCAGTGTTCGTGCTGGACGTGCAGACCGCGTGAGACGACGCTTCATCCAGTTCCAAACATGCTCAATGGGGGACAGATCCGGAGATCTTGCTGGCCAGGGTAGTTGACTTACACCTTCTAGAGCACGTTGGGTGGCACGGGATACATGCGGACGTGCATTGTCCTGTTGGAACAGCAAGTTCCCTTGCCGGTCTAGGAATGGTAGAACGATGGGTTCGATGACGGTTTGGATGTACCGTGCACTATTCAGTGTCCCCTCGACGATCACCAGTGGTGTACGGCCAGTGTAGGAGATCGCTCCCCACACCATGATGCCGGGTGTTGGCCCTGTGTGCCTCGGTCGTATGCAGTCCTGATTGTGGCGCTCACCTGCACGGCGCCAAACACGCATACGACCATCATTGGCACCAAGGCAGAAGCGACTCTCATCGCTGAAGACGACACGTCTCCATTCGTCCCTCCATTCACGCCTGTCTTGACACCACTGGAGGCGGGCTGCACGATGTTGGGGCGTGAGCGGAAGACGGCCTAACGGTGTGCGGGACCGTAGCCCAGCTTCATGGAGACGGTTGCGAATGGTCCTCGCCGATACCCCAGGAGCAACAGTGTCCCTAATTTGCTGGGAAGTGGCGTTGCGGTCCCCTACGGCACTGCGTAGGATCCTACGGTCTTGGCGTGCATCCGTGCGTCGCTGCGGTCCGGTCCCAGGTCGACGGGCACGTGCACCTTCCGCCGACCACTGGCGACAACATCGATGTACTGTGGAGACCTCACGCCCCACGTGTTGAGCAATTCGGCGGTACGTCCACCCGACCTCCCGCATGCCCACTATACGCCCTCGCTCAAAGTGCGTCAACTGCACATACGGTTCACGTCCACGCTGTCGCGGCATGCTACCAGTGTTAAAGACTGCAATGGAGCTCCGTATGCCACGGCAAACTGGCTGACACTGACGGCGGCGGTGCACAAATGCTGCGCAGCTAGCGCCATTCGACGGCCAACACCGCGGTTCCTGTTGTGTCCGCTGTGCCGTGCGTGTGATCATTGCTTGTACAGCCCTCTCGCAGTGTCCGGAGCAAGTATGGTGGGTCTGACACACCGGTGTCAATGTGTTCTTTTTTCCATTTCCAGGAGTGTAGTTTGGACAAGAAGAGAATAGAAGCTTTCGAAATGTGGTGCTACAGAAGAATGTTGAAGATTAGGTGGGTAGATCACGTAACTAATGAGGAGGTATTGAATAGGATTGGGGAGAAGAGAAATTTGTGGCACAAATTGACTAGAAGAAGGCATCGGTTGGTAGGGCATGTCCTGAGGCATCAAGGGATCACAAATTTAGCATTGGAGGGCAGCGTGGAGGGTAAAAATCGTAGCGGGAGACCAAGAGATGAATACACTAAGCAGATTCAGAAGTATGTATGTTGCAGTAAGTACTAGGAGATGAAGAAGCTTGCACAGAATAGAGTAGCATGGAGAGCTGCATCAAACCAGTCTCAGGACTGAAGACCACAACAACAACATGTCGTATGGTATTATATTTTGGGGTAACTCTTCCCATTCTAAAAGGTTATTTTTGGCTCAGAAACTGGCGGTTCGGGCAATAGGTGGTGTAAGTTCACGAACCTCTTGTCGACCCCTGTTCATGAGTCTGGATATTTTGACTTTGGCGTCTCAATATATATATTCCTTAGTGTCATTTCTTGTTAACAGTATTAGCTTCTTCTCAAGAATAATCAGCTTTGACGCAGTTAATATTCGGCGGAAATCAAACCTGCGTTCGGATCGGACTTTCGCAACTCCTGTGCAGAAAGGTGTGCAGTATAGAGCTGCATCCATTTTCAATAAGCTACCAATCTAATTCAAAAATCTTAGCAGTAATCCAAGCGCTTTCAAATCGAAACTAAAGAGTTTGCTCATGATCCACTCCTTCTATTCTGTCGAGGAGTTCCATGAAAAATTAAGCTGATTCTGGTTGGGTTGTTGATTGCATTTACTTAAACTTGTGGATGTCTTTTTCCGGGTTGATAAACGTTTTACGTTTACCTGTTATTACTTTTATGTTGTAATTTCAAGCAATGACACGTTCCATGACCTTGGAGATTTGATCCTCGATTTGGTCCTACGGAACTTGACCTGAAAATAAAGAAATAAATAAGTTATATCGTTAAAATCCCGAGATGGTTGGAGGGTCCTGCCCATAACGCTCGAAGCATTCTCAGTCACTGCTGAGTGCGGGTGGGCATTATCTTGTTGAAACATAAGCCCAGGATGCCTTGTTATGAGGAGGAAAAAACCGGTGAGGATAAATCGCTCTGTGCTGTAAGAGTGTCGCACATGATAAGCAAAGGGCTCCCTTACTAGCAAAAGAAATAGCACCGCAGATTGTCACTCTGCAATATCAGGCTCTGTAGCGGGTGACAGTCAGGTTGGAATCCCACTGCTGCCTGGGGCATCTCTAGGCACGTCTTCGGCCTGAAGGCTCATTGACTGGAGAAGAAATGTCTTCAGTGAGACCCACTTGGAAATGAGCCCCGATGACTAACAAAGACCGAATTACAATAGACGGGGCATGGTACTTGGTAGTGTGAGAGATGACTACCGACGGCAGTGTTTGGTATGCAACTTGCTACAATGTTGGTCACAATGCTGGTAAGAATGTCTTGCAGGGTGTTCCATTCCTCCAGCAGGGTGTCCCATTACTACTGGATGGTGGCCGATGCATGTGGACGTTCTGCAATGTCTCCTCAATAGGTCCCACACATGCTCCCTCTAATTTAAGTCGATGGATCGGACAGGCGAGCCTGTTCGCCGCATATCCTCTCATACCGAGAGCTACGCCACCTGCGTTGTTCGCAGCAGCCGTGCTTTGTCATCCACACGAATGAAGTCAGGGCCGAATCCACTCCCGAAAAACCACACATTCTGGTCGTGTGCGATAATTCTGCTCATACCTATACCTCTAATACGTATGGCGACAGGTGCGAACACGTGATGCGCCCAGGAAGACTATCAAACATCATCGTTCTGTTAGTCGTGGTGTGGAAAGGCACAATGTTGCTTAGTCGTACTCACTTCCAAATGCTTGAAGATGAAACCCCGACCTGTCAATATACTTGTGACACTGTGTCCTTTACCAGGTGTGTCTTTTCTAGGGTGTGAAACGCCTGGTTAAATCCGCAGGACGGAACAGGTAGTTCGAATTGTGGAAAGAGGCCAAAAATGAGCGGCTGTTAGTTACTGGAACACACATAACTTTATTTACAATACTGGCCATTAAAATTGCTACAACAATAAGAAATGCAGATGATAAACGGGTATTCATTGCACAAATATATTATACTAGAACTGACATGTGTTACATTTTCACGCAATTTGAGTGGATAGATCCTGAGAAATCAATACCCCGATCAACCACCTCTGGCCGTAATAATGGTCTTGATACGCCTGGGCATTGAGTCAAACAGAGATTGGATGGCGTGTACAGATACAGCTGCCCATGCAGCTTCAACACGGTAGCACAGTTCATCAAGAGTAGTGACTGGCGTACTGTGACGAGCCAGTTGCTCGGCCACCATTGACAAGACGTTTTCAATTGGAGAGAGATCTGGAGAATGTGCTGGCCTGGGCAGCAGTCGAACATTTTCTGCATCCAGAAAGGCCCGTACAGGACCTGCAACATGCGGTCGTGAATTATCCTGCTGAAATGTAGAGTTTTGCAGGGATCGAATGAAGGGTAGAGCCACTGGCCGTAAGACATCTGAAATGTAGCGGCCACTGTTCAAAGTGCCGTCAATGCGGACAAGAGGTGACCGAGACGTGTAACCAATGGCACCCCATACCATCACGCCGGATGATACGCCATTATGGCGATGACGAATACACGTTTTCCAATGTGCGTTCACCGCGATGTCGCCAAACACAGATGCGGCCATCATAATGCTGTAAACAGAACTTGGAATCATCCGAAAAAATGACATTTTGCCATTCGTGCACCCAGGTTCGTCGATGAGTACACCATCGCAGGCGCTCCTGCCTGTGATTCAGCGTCAAGGGTAATTGCAGCCATGGTCTCCGAGCTGATAGTCCGTGCTGCTGCAAACGTCGTCGAACTGTTCGTGCAGATGGTTGTTGTCTTGCAAACGTCCCCATGTGTTGACTCAGGGATCGAGACGTGGCTGCACGATACGTTACAGCCATGCGGATAAGATGCCTGTCACCTAGACTGCTAGTGATACGAGGCCGTTGGGATCCAGCACGACCTTCCGTATTACCCTCCTGAACCCACCGATTCCATATTCTGCTAACAGTCATTGGAACTCGACCAACGCGAGCAGCAATGTCGCGATACGATAAACCGCAATTGCGATAGGCTACAATCCGACCTTTATGAAAGTCGGAAAAGTGATGGTACGCATTTCTCCTCCTTACACCAGCCATCACAACGACGTTTCACCAGGCAACGCCGGTCAGCTGCTATTTGTGTATGAGAAGTTTGTTGGAAACTTTCCTCATGTCAGCACGTTGTAGGTGTTGCCACCGGCGCCAACGTTGAGTGAATGCTCAGAAAAGTTTATCATTTGCATATCACAGCATCCTCTTCCTGTCGGTTGAATTTCGCGTCTGCAGCACGTCATCTTCGTGGTATAGCAGTTTTAATGGCCAATAGTGTATCTTGGATTTGCGGCAAATAAGGATACACTCCTTGGGAAGTAGTACGTGGATGATGCAGCAAGACGTTGGCTCCGATATCGAGCCGGCGGGAGTGGCCGAGCGCTTCTAGGCACTACAGTCTGGAGCCGCGTGACCGCTACGGTGGCAGGTTCGAATCCTGCCCCGGGCATGGTTGTGTGTGATGTGCTTAGGTTAGTTAGGTTTAAGTAGTTCTAAGTTCTGGGGGACTGTCGACCTCAGCAGTTAAGTCCCATAGTGCTCACAGCCATTTGAACCATTTTTCCGATATCGACCTGTAGAGAGGTACTGAGTGGGAATACAGGACTTCACATCTGATTAGCTTAAGGCCGTCGCATTGAAGGGAGATTATGCTGAAAAGTAGATTCAAAACAAAAGTGTCGGAAATAATATATCGCACTGGAATCACGAAAAGAAAACCAACATGCTTTCAGAAAAAGAAGAAAATATTGCATTAATCGTTGAACGCCCCTCATACTGGAAGATGCGTATGTTTTCAGAACATCAGGTAGAACTCGATAAAGACGAATCAAGTACGAAACAAAATTACTCCTTCCTCTGCAACGATAGCCAGCATATGCGGCTGTTGGCCTATACGCTCCGGTAACTTTGCGTAGCTCATCAGTAATACTGATGCGTTGGTCCGGATGGAACAGCGCGCGGCGCCGCTACCTGCAGCGGAAGACGGGCCGAGCGCGTCCAGCGGCGCGTGCTGCAGGCCTCTGCCGCTGCCGCCCATCGAATGTCATCTGTCATGCAGTGTGACGGCGATGCCGACTCACTGGCACAGCTGAATCGCTAACACCGGGAGACTGGCTTGCAAAATAGCACTCCTGAATATTACATGTTGCACGTCTGTCGAGGTACGTGTTCACGGCCAGCGACCAGTATATTGTACAATAGTAATGAATGAGAAAATATGAAAGGAATAAATCGAAAATATTGTATAAACAGATTTCGGCGATATTACTGTGTCCTGCCCCGTGGCGCAGATGAAACACGTCACGTGTCACACATTACAATTAGATTCTGCTGTGGTGACAAAAAATGTACGTTACATACATGATACACTGGTGGAAGTAATTGGGAACGCTGCCAATAGTGGGAGTGTAGAAAATTAAGACAATACACAGGGGGATAATTCATTATGTAAAAGAAAAACAGAAGCTTATAGCAACATGGGTTCGGAAATGTCGTGTTTACATGTCATGAGTCAGTTACACCTCCTTCGGCATGAATAGGAGTCGCGATCCACAGCCGCGATGTATTCATTCTTCTTTGTCCCCGAAACCTGAAAGTTGGTGGATTGGCTCTTACGTATTTCTGTCCTTTTTGATGCTCATCAGTTAATGGTTTCGTATCTTTCTTAGCGTTTATTTCATCCATACACCCCTGCCTGACGGGATACCAATTCGATTCTACACAGAGTACGCGAAAGAACTTGCCCCCCTTCCTAACAGCCGTGTACCGCAAGTCTCTAGAGGCACGGAAGGTTCCAAATGATTGGAAAAGAGCATAGGTAGTCCCAGTTTTCAAAAATGGTCGTCGAGCAGATGCGCAGAACTAGAGGCCTATATCTCTGACGTCTATCTGATGCAGAATTTTAGAACATGTTTTTTGCTCGCGTATCATGTCGTTTCTGGAAACCCAGAATCTACTCTGTAGGAATCAACATGGATTCCGGAAACAGCGATCGTGTGAGACCCAACTCGCTTTATTTGTTCATGAGACACAGAAAATATTAGATGCAGGCTCCCAGGTAGATGCCATTTTCCTTGACTTCCGGAAGGCGTTCGATATAGTTCCGCACTGTCGCCTGATAAACAAAGTAAGAGCCTACGGAACATCAGACCAGCTGTGTGGCTGGATTGAAGAGCTTTTAGCAAACAGAACACAGCATGTTGTTCTCAATGGAGACACGTCTACATACTTTAAAGTAACCTCTGGCATGCCACAGGGGAGTGTTATGAGACCATTGCTTTTCACAATATATATAAATGACCTAGTAGATAGTGCCAGAAGTTCCATGCGGCTTTTTGCGGATGATGCTGTAGTATATAGAGAAGTTGCAGCATTACAAAATTGCAGCGAAATGCAGGAAGATCTGCAGCGGATAGGCACTTGGTGCAGGGAGTGGCAATTGACCCTTAACACAGACAAATAGAATGTATTGCGAATACATAGAAAGAAGGATCCTTTATTGTATGATTATATGATAGCGGAGCAAACACTGGTAGCAGTTGCTTCTGTAAAATATCTGGGAGTATGCGTGCGGAACGATTTGAAGTGGAATGATCATATAAAATTAATTGTTGGTAAGGCGGGTACCAGGCTGAGAGTCATTGGGAGTCCTTAGAAAATGTAGTCCATCAACAAAGGAGGTGGCTTACAAAACACTCGTTCGACCTATACTTGAGTATTGCCCATCAGTGTGGGATCCATACCAGATCGGGTTGACGGAGGAGATAGAGAAGATCCAAAGAAGAGCGGCGTGTGTCGTCATGGGGTTGGCTGGAAAGCGTGATAGCGTTACGGAGATGCTTAGTAAATTCAAGTGGCGGACTCTGCAAGAGAGGCGCTCTGCATCGCGGTGTAGCTTGCTGTCCAGGTTTCGAGAGGGTGCGTTTCTGGATGAGGTATCGAATATATGGATTCCCCCTACTTATACCTCCCGAGGGGATCACGAATGTAAAATTAGAGAGATTCGTGCGCGCAAGGAGGCTTTCCGGCAGTCGTTCTTCCCGCTAACCGTTAGCGACTGGAAAAGGAAAGGGAGGTAATGACAGGGGCACGTAAAGTACCCTCCGCCACACACCGTTGGGTGGCTTACTGAGTATAAATGTAGATGTAGTAGATGTAGCTGTCATTTGTCTTCTTCCCCTTCATCCCTTCATCCCTTCTTACCAGTACTGAAGTGAGATGAATGGAGAAGTGACTTAATATGCTGGTCCTCTTGACTATTTGAATAGACTCCTAGCCTCTCCTTCTCTTCTTAGCACTTATTCGTTTGAAACTGCCAGCCCATGACACCGGTAATTGTCGTAATGGGATTGGTAGGACTGGTTGACCGTTCAACCAAAAGCATTTATTGACAAGTTCCCTCAATGGAAGCCAAATGGAAGAAAGATCAGCGCAACTCAGGAGAGTAAAAGCAGTGATAATCCAAAATAATGTAATCAGATAATGAGTTTGCAATGTTAGAAAATCTGATAAATCCAAACAGAACTCCACTGTACAAAATATGCAGTACTCAGTAATCATTAAAATATTGAAGGTAGAAAATAAATTTACGCTATTACAGGGATTCTAAATGAAAGCAAAGAACCAAATAACCTTATCCAATAGAATACACAGAATTTCCAGTGACAGTTAATAGAGCCAATGGCTCTGATGAGCTACACCTTGCGAATTAATCAGAGTTACCACTGTGCCAGACATATTATGTCGAACACACTGTTATTCAGATAAGTAAGCAGCGATAAGACAAAGCCTTTTAAATTCACTGATCACCGTCATGTAAATCTAGGATCCAACTTACAGTGGCTGTCTTTAGACCTGCTGTGGTAACTGGAAATTTCTGTAGGCACCTAATTCCATGGTACCAAGGCCTGGCTGGTACGACTGGAGTTATCTGCGCACAGTACCTTCGTTTAGTTTTTCGGGAAATTTGCCATTCTTCGTCCCACTTTGTCCGAATCCTCTTCCTGTAAATCGTTAAGAGATCCGGCAATGGACCGTGTGTACAGTCTTGTCATCGCTTCCTTAGCAACAGTCCCACCGATCTTTTTGCCCTAAACGTTGTTGTGCACTTTAATCCAATACACCGAGAGCCCGTTATCATTACTTTCCACTTGGTTTACATATACTGTTATCTTGTGGGCTGTCAGGTTATTTTGTATGCCCTCGTTAAAAATAGTTAATAAGCTTGAGCGCAGATTGAGGATCCGAAAAGATGACAATGTTTACTTCCGTCGCCGCACAGCAATACTTAAAAGATTCCCAAATCATCGCAAGCTCTGCCGTCATTATTGTCATCCCTTTGGCAGCTTATTCTTAAAACCTTGTACTTGCGCGTGAGTGTACCAAAGGCACATCCCTTGCCTCCTGGTTCTCTGGGTCGTCTGTGTAGTGTCCTCGTCTGTGGGTATTTGACTCGGAGCTCAAGGAAGGCATGATTGGAAATAGTTGAAGAAACTTGATGTCATAATAACGCACCAAACACTTTAAAGCACTGAAAATTAATTAATATTCTGCATGCCGCCACACGACTTCTATCAAATGGTTCAAATGGCTCTGAGCACTGGGACTTAACTTCTAAGGTCATCAGTCCCCTAGAACTTAGAACTACTCAAACCTAACTAACCTAAGGACATCACACACATCCATGCCCGAGACAGGATTCGAACCTGCGACCGTAGCGGTCACGCGGTTCCAGACTGTAGCGCCTTTAACCGCTTGGCCACCGCGGCCAGCGACTTCTATCATACCGCAGGAAAACTCTCAAATGGAATAATACTGCCCGAATAGTCATATATCAAATAGATTAGCAACTTCAACCGTACAATGTCAGTACATATTCTCAACCCAACTACGCGGCTCACGAGACACCTCTTCCTTTCCGACTGCAGATTGCCAACTATCACCCTGCACTAGGGCTCAGCAACAACAGTCAGAATTTTTTCAAAAACATTGTCACGGATTACTTTCAAATCATACCTCTTCAGAACCAGGCAGTCACAGCAATTAAGCACCTCGATAAATTCACTCTCAGTCGTTAGAAATGAAAGTAAATAAATCGAAATGTGGTGATGTAGGATCATCACAAGTAGACCAACCGTAAATTTTATGTGTTTTTGTTTTCGTTTATAATGTTCGACGCGTAGTTTCAGGACCAGGGTACTTGCTCTAAAATTGACACGTCACCCCTGACATTCTTTATCATCGACACGTAAAAATTGTGTCTAATAATGGTTGCTTACCCATCTGCGCATTTACTAATCTTTCATCGATGCATTTTTCCTAAATATTTGAAACAATGATGTGCTCAGGTATAGTATTTATTAGTAGAAACAATTTACTTAGCACAACAGAGTTTGAATTCCAGTAATGTTGCTCAAGAGAGAATGCTGCCTATTTACAAAGTTACCAAATATTACAAGCCATATGTAATCAAATATCGCCAGTTGGTATTTATTGTGATCAGTCCACGGTGTCGTATATAGAAAAATATTCAGTCCTAGGAATAGTAAAACGGCTAAGTGGGAAGTATTCAGATATTGTCAGAACGACAGTTCAGAAACCGCTGCTGACCGAGAAGCCTGTGAAATATTTGTCTGACATGCCGGAAGCCGCTATGCAAAGCTTGGCCGGCCGGAGTGGCCAAGCGGTTCTAGGCGCTACAGTCTGGAGCTGCACGACTGCTACGGTCGCAGGTTCGAATCCTCCCTCGAGCATGGATGTGTGTGATGTCCTCAGGTTAGTTAGGTTGAAGTAGTTCTAAGTTCTAGGGGACTGATGACCTCAGATGTTGAGTCCCATAGTGTTCAGAGCCATTTGAACAATTTTTGCAAAGCTTTTTCTGCTAACAAGGAGCGGAGCCTGGAGCATCACGAGGTTTGTAGCAAGCTCAGCCGCCTGATCCCTGGACGTCACAGGCACCAGCACAAGGGGAACACTTACAGAATCTCACGTGCAGTCCACCCGGATAGCCGCGCGGTCTAACGCGGTGCTTCCCGAGCGGGAAGGCGTGCCGGTCACGAATCCGCTGGTTGGATTAGTGTCCAGGCCCGGTGTCCGGTGTGCTAGCCAGCCTGTGGATGGTTTTCAAGGCATTTCACCATCTATCTCGGCGAACGCGGGCTGGTTTCCCTTATTCCTCCTCAGTTACACTACGTCGGCGATTGCTGCGCAAACACTGTCTCCACTTCGGGCTACACTCGTCTGGATAGCCCTGGGGGTTCACAGTGGGACGGCCCCGGCACGTCACGCGCGGGGCGGGGGGGGGGGGGGGGGTGGCGGGGGGTTGGCTGCGGTGGCTTGTTGTGGGGTTGTGTGAACCGCTGAGGGCTATGGCGGGACGAAGCCTCTCCGCCGTTTCTAGGTCCCCGGTTTAAATACACAATAACACGCGCTAGCAGCAAGAACTGATGCGTTAGCCTCGTGACGGTCCCGAATTGAACAGCCTTCATGGAACATTCCAGAAGGGTGGTGTCGAGTGCAACCACCCCTTATAAATAGGCGACCCGCCGACTGGAGGGGAAGCGCAGATGGGTAGACGTCAGGGACACTACCTCTGTCGGTCAGGATCTCACCTTCAGAATTAATATTTTTTGCAAAGGATACTTCTGTTATTATAAATCTCATTAGAGAGAAAGCAACAGAAGAAAATATTAGCTTTCTCAATGAATAATTAAGTGGTTTTCTGAATATAAACTCTCCCGAAAGTTTCAGAAAACACACAATATTCAGTTCTGCACGACAACGTCACTGCAAGAATTGATGCTGTAAATGAGCAGGAGGCAGTAAACAAGCAGAATACACCAAAATTTAGAAATTCAGGTTGATAAAAACGTGAAGTGGAAGAAATATATTACTTAACAGTTCAAACAAGACTGTGGAGCTATTTCTCTTCTTTGTACACTTGCTAGTCTTGGAAACGAACGAATCAACATCTTGACGTATGTAGCATTATTTCCATTCAACAATGGCTTACGGAAGAGTCTTAAGGAGTCGCTAATAACAGAAAGAGAGCGCTGATTGAACAGATCGTGTAACCTCCTTGTAGGCAACTCTTCAAGATGTTTGAAATTTAACTATACCTTAATCCATCACAATTTTAGTTCAGTTTTGGAGCCATGAGTTTCCCGAATATTTCTACGAGACCGACTATGAATTCCCTTCCTTGCTTCAACTTTTTCATCTCAGAGCTTCACTTACACCATACGTCCTCAATTATCTATTGACTATATTCCAGTCTCTGCCATCCTCTACAGTTATTGCCTTTACAGCTCCCTCTTCTACCGTGGACATTTGGTTTGATGATTGGTTTGTGGGGTGCTCAACTGCGCGATCATCAGCGCCTGTACGAAGTCCCAATTTTTACACAGTCCAGTCGTAATCTAGCCACTGTCAGGAATGATGATGATGATGATGATGATGAAATTATGAGGACAACACAAACACCCAGACCCCCGATATAGAAAATCCCCACCCCGTCCGGGAATCGAACCCGGGCTACCAGTGATCCAGAGGCAGCAACGCTACCCACTAGACCACGCGCTACGGACGTAGTACCGTGGAGGTCATTCTCTGGTATCTTAACGCATGTCCTAGCATCCTATCACTACTTCTTCTCAGTGTTTTCTGTATGTTCCTTTTTTCCCTGAGTTTATGGTGAAATCCCTGCGTATCTCATCATTCCATCTAATTTGCAACATTCTTCTCTAGTAGAGCGTCTCAAATGCTCCGATTCTTCTCTCTTCTGGTTTTCCCGAAGTTCCCCAAGTATGTACTCAAACTTCTGATCCTTTGCCCAAGAACTAGTAAAGTAAATTTTAAGTCTGATCTAAAATCATTTCTTCGACACAGCTCCTTCAACTCCTGGTCTTCAATCAAGTATTTTTATTAAAAAGCTTGTATCCTGTAAAAATTAAAATAGTACAAAAATATAAAATCCTCGTTTTAAGCGTAGCTGCATAAGTGGGACTGAAAAATATGTTCATTAAGGCTAAATTTGGGAACTTGTAAATTATCTCAGAAATTATATATATATATATATATATATATATATATATATATATATATATATATATAAAATCAGGAATCCTGTAAACTGATCCGTTCCTCATGATGATCAAAATATCGTTTATATGATCTGTGGAGCATATAACTAACTCCGCATTTTCCACCCAGTTCATAAATTTTTGTCCATTTTGACTTCCATACCAGGTAAAATTTCTGTTTTGTCGTATCTGGCTTACTTTATATGCATCTTCTGCCTCTTCATTCATAAAATATTTTCTTCGCCCCGCTTAGAAGCGCATAGCGCAGATTGATCTGGCGACTTTCCCTTGTTTATCTCCCAGAGTTCTCACTGACGTTTCTTTCTGGATCAGCGACAGCGTATGGAGGAAATATTCATAAAGTCAGGCATTATCCTCTTCATCACACGGTAAGCCTCTTTCCGAAGCGACGTCAGCCTTGAAACGGCCTTCAGAGAGTCTCTGGATTTTTTATTTGTGGGAAAAGACGCTGAGGGAGAAGATAGCCAGTTTTGTATGTCAGATGTAACTGTAGCGGGGTCTCTGTTAGTGGAAAATCAAAGATGTTAAATTAATGGAATAGTACTTCTAAGGGAAACATTTCACTTATGACGAATATCCTTATGGAATGATTCAGCTGTTGCACACCAGTGATAGTTACGTAAATGTATCATGGTTTACCAGTCTCTCATTACCGAAATAATTGACCTAATACTGAAAGATACATGTTTATGGTACTTAGTTGGTTTGATAGTCAAACTGGCCTTGTGGTAGGAAAAGTGAAGGTTGAACAAAATAATTTTAAAGTGACAGTCCCTGAGAGCATATAATACACCACTATACATTGCCTCCACAGCTCGTGGTCTCGCAGTAGTGTTCCGCTTCCCGAGTACGGGGTCCCGGGATCGATTCCCGGTGGGGTCAGGCATTTTCACCTACCTCGAGACGACTGGGTGTTGTGGTGTCATCATCATCATCATCATCATCATCATTCATCCCCATTACGGTCGGAGGAAGGCAATGGCAAACCACCTCCGCTAGGATCTTCCCTAGTACAACAATGCGTGTATCCCGCATCGTCCCCTACGCTCTGTCAAGGAGCATGGGACTTCATCATCTTCATACATTAATGTAAGTAAGTCGCTCCTTGTAGGGGCATTATACTGTCTCGGGGTAACGTAAACAAAATTTACGTACGTAGTCTGCTTCAGTAACACCCTTGACAGTGTCCACGTTGTATACACTTGTGCCCTGCTAAAGTTATTTATTGCAGCTGTCGGAACTCTGTGCACTCTCACGAAGCTAAATTTAAATCACAGAATGTGACAACACTGTCAGTCACATTAATACTGATGTTTTAGGTCATGATCCCGGTTTTTCCCAGTACTACATGTGGTACGTGTGGTTTATTTCTTTTTACTTGAGAAAATTGTGCTCAGAATCTTCATGTAAGAGCACGTGTAGCCTGTAAAGAGCTTGTACCCCAAAGGCCCTAGTGGAGGCGACGAGAAAGATGGACTGAGGGTCATGAATGCTGTGTCCAACGACATGACTCTGCGGATTGACTCTGTGGATTGTACCTGCAGAGGGACTTCGGACCGCGGCACTGGTCTCTTTCCACTTAGGGTCGGAGCAGAAGGGCGCCGGTGCGGAAAACATTTTATCTGGCCCAGGTAGACCTCCGAAAAGGCGGCCAGTATGGGGAAGGTGGGTGCAGAAAGCCCTTTAAGAGTGACTTCTGTAATTGGAGGTTTTGTGCAAATGGCAGAACGGTCATAACACTCCAAGCATTTTCCTGTCAGAAGCTGAGAAGATACAGACAGAGTGACTGGTGGAAATGTTTAATGGGGGCAAGACTGTAAGTCTCCTAACGCCAGGAAGTCGCCAGGCTTATTTAGCGAGCGACAAAAACATATATTTTACGCGAACGACTGACTGGGAAGCTTAACAGCCTTCTTTGAGAAATTGGAAATAGTCGGCCAGGATAAATGAGATCCTTCTGTAAATTGAGGACTGTGGTCCTGTCTAGGTAGACTTTTTTTTTGCCGAAATATGGCCATGCTTGCCGTGAGAACGTCACCGTCTTAGTCTAAAGTCTTCTTGAGACAAGAGAGTTTTTGAGTCGCTAATTGGTTCCTCTCAGGATAAGCAAAGTAGAGACCTGATCCCCCAGCGTGGAAATCCCGTTCTGTGTGTGGATTGGCTACCATGCCAATAAAACAGTCAAGAGGAGAGATTCTATGAGATCGATTGGCATGCACTACGTGGAGGCCGCTTCTTCGGCTAAATCAGCTCTCGCACCTAGGCTTGGCCCGGCCGAAGTGGCCGAGCGGTTCTAGGCGCTACAGTCTGGAGCCGCGCGACCGCTACGGTCGCAGGTTGGAATCCTGCCTCGGGCATGGATGTGTATGATGTCCTTAGTTTTAAGTAGTTCTAAGTTCTAGGGGATTGATGACCTGAGAAGTTAAGTCCCATATTGCTCAGAGCCATTTGAACCTAGGCTTGGTGGAGGTCCTCCACTGATGGAGAACTTCAGGTCGTTCCCTAGTGGGTGAGACTTGTGGTCTGCAACTTGTGATGGACAAAGAGCCAGTGGCGGTTTACATCTGTACAGACACTAGAGCTGCATATCAACTCCGACATATCGTGTGTGAACTTATTCGCCCTGAGTCGGCCTTATGGCGTTCGTGAATCCCAGCACAGAACGGCAAGCCTGTGTGTCAAATTGGTTTGACCAGACCAGCGACAACGTGTACGCCTTACACAGAAACCTGCCGTGATTTTAGCGCTCTGATAGGGAAAATTCCCGCCTTCTAATAATCAGAATACCATTCGGTGTAGTTTGCATATTTTCGTTGACGCGTCAGATCATTAAGGCTGCCGCATCGCGCCACTCTTCCCCCACAGTGTGCCGTTATCTGCTGCCACTTGAATAAGGTTGATAGGGTAGAGCATTGCTGCACCAGGGTAGGGTGCACTTTATCGTAGTTGCTTCCATTTGAATATAATTGGGGCTTCAGAGCGGATTCATGTCAACAAAGTCAGATTGCGTTGTAAGAGGAATTAATTCAGGGGCGAATCTGTGTAGCTTCCCCACAAATGAATGCTTTGCCAATAAAGCACCATCCCCTTTCTGGTTTATGTTTGTCATATTTTCTAAGATTTGTTAGCTCAATGTAAACATGAAAGGATTAATCAAAACTTTTCATAATTTTTGTAAAATTAAATACTTCACTGTTCTCATTCATACTCCATCATCTATTTACAGTTTTTATTTTATTGTGGTGATAGATGGACACACCAGCAATTCAAAATTCAACCACATTATATTAGTTAATTTGATTCTTAATTTGAGTTTTGAATGTGACCCCAGACATAGACAACAAAAGTGCCATGACTAAATTCACTAACCACATGTATATAAATAAGGTTGTAGCTCAAGATTACAACGTTATTGAGGAGATAATACTTTTCTTTATGTAAATATAATAACATTTAGCATCGCGTGGACGTATATTTATGAATAAAGCAAGAAACAGCATGCAAATGCACTAGTACTTCAGTTTTTACTTACTACGCAATACCGACAATCTATGAACGTTGTTAATCTATGTACAGTATTGACTTTAATAGCAATACATATACTGCATATATTACTGCCTAGAATAATTGCGTAAGCATTCAGAAATTATGTACGTAAATTTGAGTAGATACCCTGCTTGAATTGGACCTGTGGTACCTCTTTCCAGTAAACAATTTAACTATGTATGTACATCCAACCTCATGCTGTTTAGTATCTGACTTAAACAAAGACCCAGGTATTGTTAAGAGGTTGCGTTTACGTGTTTCTAATTTTGAACTTAAATCTCGAATTTTGTTCTATACAGTCTCAAGTGTGATAACCAATGCATCCCTTTCTCATACATAAGGCAACACGTATAAAATACCCTTCTGTAAATGCTCAAATAAAGTTATAAATGGCTTCAGTCTCCCTGCAAAAAATTGTTGAAAAATTAATTTATCTTCATGTATTTATCGCTCTTAATTTCCTAGCGTGGGGTGAACTGGAAGTTGTCGGTGATGAGCAGACAGGCCATTCCATCAGAACCGCCTGATGATGGCGGAAAGGTTATTCGCCGAAATATCGTGGGATTTCAACGATCGCATCCGTCTGGACACCCGAGAGCCCTGGAAACAATATTATTGTTTGTTCCCTGGTAATTCAAGCCTCGGTAACCCATAGTTATGTTACAATATCATTTAAATTTCGACCCTTTTCTTATTTAATAATACGATTATAGCATGGCACTTGCAATGGTAATTGATGTCCGTATACTCAGTCTCTACTGTATCGCTGACTTGTACCGAGACATAATTAACTTTCGTTACTACTCACGAAAGATTCTTTTCCCATTCATTTACGTCTAAAAGACTCAATAACTTGGCAAACGAAGCGATAACCAAGTTACAGTTTACAGAAATATGTCTCGAACTTTTGTGGTATAAATTTTGCTAATTCCAAGCAAAGACGAAGTTAAACTCCAAGTCAGATGTAATATTAGTCTTACTATTATTCTTTATCAGTTACTAAGAGCTATTTGTCTTTATTTCTTTTCCCACTATGAAATTTATTAACAGATACTTCTTTTAGATCTATTGCCTATACAAAGCAATTATTTTCTCTTTTTGTTCCTTTATACCAGATATGAAATGATCATTATTACCTATATAGACATAACGCATATCAATAGTATATTTGAAGTGTTACTCTCTAATGTGGTTAACAAATAATTTCTAATATCTTTACACTCTTTTTAATTACCTTTAAGAATGTTATTTCGTTTTCTCTCTTTCTCTGGGATTCAATTTTAATTTGTACAAAAGTGCACTTAATTGAAATCAGAAGTCGGATACTGGTTTTTAATTACTCAAGTATTTATTTCATCATTATTATCTTTACTTCAGTTTATTATTGGCTGTGAACGATAGCCAGCAAAGCTAAGTACCCAAACAAACAACGATAGTGAATAACAAAAAAGTATGTAAACGAGGAAACTCCGTGTCAACAGCACCACCACCCCCAGCACCACCACTTCAGGACCTGAAGTCACATAGTCGAATCAAAAGCCTTCCTTCTCAGGTGTTGCCTAACGTGACCCACAAACGTTTTCTTAATCATGGTAATTCGGCACAATAGTTCTGTAAGTGTATCGTAAATCTGCACAAAGTTAGTATTCATGATTCCTTTGGGATGCAGTTCTTAAGCAGTTCGGCGAAATATCTTTGAAAATCTTCGAGCAACTCAATCTGTATGACCAAAGTGAAGCTCTGTTTTAAAACCTGTAGCACCTGTTTAACTAAATATTCTGCAGTTGAGTCAATTCCTGGTTCAGTGCGAATTACCAAGCCAATCGCCACCTCCAATACGCAGTATGTTACCAGTAGCCACAAAATACGAAACAAGTCGGGTCGCATGCCGATCGCAACAAATCCTCACACCAAAAGTAGAACAAAGGGGACATTGTGTTAGTCTTGAAAAAGCGTTCAGGTAGCCATGGTCTGGCACAAATTTTCATGTGTCTCCATTAGGTAATTTCCTCATACCTAACGCATCTAATGTCAGAAAGATCCCATAATCTCGAATAAATATCATAAAAACTCGAATGGATACACAAACTCTGGTTGCTGCCTTGTGCAAAATTATTCACAGAATCTAAGTCTCCATTCGATATAAAATTATAATTGATAGGAAACATAGTCCACAAACAGAACTTGTGCAAAGCCAATGGAATAAAGAAGCCAATTAGGAATGATGGAAATTTTGACTTCCGCCATGCATTTTACACACGAAACATGTGTGTGAAAAATTAATAGCTGAAAACTTAATTGGAGAGAGAAAACTGAATAGGAGACTATCAAGGTCTATATCCTTTCCCGTCAGACACTGGAACAGAACTCACCATTGCACCTGTATCTCTTTGGTCGCACAAAGATACATACTACTGTCGTCCGCCCCAGCGTCGACTCAAAGGGCACGCTTCGCCGCATGCTACGTGCGACTGTAACACACATCTTTGAAGATGCCATTCGTCAGTAAATGAGCCTCTGGAACAGTAGTATCCTAGTAATAAAAAGGAGCTTAAAGGCATTCACTTTCCTGCAGTTTTTTTTATAAAACTGGATGAAGCAGTTGATTTTTAGCCAACCAGGACGTTGAGATAACAGGCTGTAACCACTATGTTCACTTTCAATCGTACAGACTCTTCAAATTAAGAAAAAGGTTCAGTATTTGCTATGCTTCCGTAAGCAGTCTTCCACCTTCATTTGCTACTGAACGACTGGGTCGCATCCCTGCCTGTATGAAGGGTGTTTATTAAAAGTATTACAACTGATCTATTGTAAAATGTAGCTTTCACAGTCAGCCATGTCACACTTACAATTCTGGATCATACCTCTTTTTTTTGCTTGTAGCCTTACATTAAGTATTTTCATCAGGAGCTCTTCACCAGAAATTATATCCATGATTTTCCTCTCAGAACTACATTATACAGATGCGCACTTCGGCATTGTTGATGCCAAACAAAGAAAATGAATAGACTGCTACAATTAACAGTAAAATTTCTCTACATAAAAAATTTATATTTTAATACAATTCCTACACTGTCATAGGAAGCTATTTTTATGTTACTTACATGCCTTTCCACAAGGAATTTTCTTAACTTTGTTCTTACAACTTTTTGTTTTCAAGGACATGGTTTTTGTAATGGCTAATATTTTGCATTTTAAATTTCATTATAAATAAAGTAAACTACTCCACACATATGAACGATAATGTACCAAGAATAATATAGATCAGAAACTTCATATTACAAGTATCTCTTAACCTGTGTAAAAATAATTTTTGAACAAATTTATCGAACAAGTAGCGATCGGATTAAATAAATAGAAATAACAAACATTCTTGACCGCAAATTTTTATTAAACATGAAACATCATTTGTCAATATTATTATTTCAAACTATATAGACACACATTTACACTCTTAAGTGCAATAGTTATATTTTCACTTTCCCATTCCAACATCAGTTTACATAATATACGTTAATCATCAGAGGAGTGACTCTTTTAACTATTTTATCACATCCACTATGTCTGGGCATTCCTTAGTAAACCATCCAATCAAAGACATTTTATTGTGGGATAGATGTGGAAAATCGCCACGCCCGCACTTGCATTTATTTACGAACCTTTAACTCTGCGAAAATTATGAGTTGCTGTCATAGGATTCAGTCAGTGCGAGTGAAAAATTGTCCTCATGTCCTAGTGCGATCACCCATTAATATGGTCCCATCTGGAAGACAAGTGGTAACAGCTTTTGAAGGAAGTCAGTGAAGAGAAAAGAGAAAAAGGTGCTGCGGCAAGCCATGAGAAGAAAAATGTCTGTAAGATTCTAGAAATGATAAAGCCACCGCCGCGTCCTTGAGTTTGAATTTGCCACGGGTAGTCATTTTTTCCAGTGTAAAACTCGCGATATTTTATCATCTAATGAGTTTAGCATGTGATTACAGATCACAGATTTCATTTCAGAAAGGAGACACTCCGCTCATTAAAGTATCCTATACCTCGGAGTATATTACTTTCGCAAAAATTCTAGAAAATGAGGTAAGGAGCGACACTGAGCTATAGTTACTGACAGTTGTGTAGCCTTATGATTAGCAGTACCTTGTTCTGTAAGACGTTCAGGCTGTTGCAACGTTGCTAATCCCATTACCGACTGGTGGCGTCGCAGTGAGTTACGAGGGCTGTGTCCTCCGAGCCCTTGCTCCGTCGTTCAGTAGGGCGCAGCTTTCTGATCAGTGGGACCACCCCCTCGGCACGCTGCCCGCTTGCCAGCCGACCTCCCCAAGCAGCGGAGGCGCAGGACGCCGCCCCTAAATCAAGCGCGATCCAGCCCCATGTCGGACGCTTGCCCTTCCTGCAAGCCGTGCATAAATTCTTCTCCGGACAGTTCACTCACCCCCACCCCCAAACCCCCTACCTCCAACTGCTACCTTCCGCGATCTCCTTCACCTCGCCGAAAAATAACAAGAGCTGAGGGCCTCGTGCTTGACCTGGAAATTGTATAACCCACGAGCAGGCGATAAAGTAGAGGATAATTGTCGACAAAGCCGGAGTAATTCTGTTACGCAGAAACTTCATCAGGAACCCAAGTGGTCTGCACTTCGTTCAGACTTCTGAAGATGAATGCTCCAGAAGTTCGAAATCTATTTGAGAAAGATAACCAGCACACCTTCTTTGATGGGATATTCTCGTGATCAGAGAACCAATTATAGAACAACAGTCTTCCTTCTACTTTAGTTAGTTTAACTGCTTGTGCAACCTGATCGAACATTTTCCCCAGTTTATTTATTCACGTATTAGCTTGAAGACATCAGGACCTGAAGACCTACTCCTATATCAGGCCTCTCAAGTAAGGGAAAAGCGTCAAGATTGCAGAACGTCTCAGTTATTAAAATGAGCAGTTTTGAACAATTAAACGGGCATATTCATATCATGAGTGCTGTGAAACCATAAATGTACTGGGTGGTAATAATTAAACTTTCCTATTTAACGCCTTTTAATACGGAAACTAATTACTGTACGAGATCCAGACTAGGTACCATTAATGTGAGGAACAGATAAAACAGAATCAATTCAATTTAAACACTTTTATTGTCCAGCTACGGTACGTCATACTGTTACATACCGGTACCATCATTGCTACGGAAGCGCTCAATATGGCGCCCATCAGTGTCCAGAAAAGTCTGAAAGCGCAGGCTTGCGTTATGCTGGCCACCTCTTTTGATATGCTGCGCTACAAATCAGCACATGTTTGAGTTTTTCTACGGTAAGCCCTGTCCTTCAGGTAGCCCTACCACCAGAAGTTACAAGAAGTGAGATCAGATGATCGTGCCGACCAAGCATTTGGAAACGATCGGCCGATAATTCGATCGTTTCCGAATGTGCTTCGGAGAAGTAGATGTGCGGTGGGGCCCAGTCTTGCATGAAAACTGTTTAGTTGAACCCGTCTCTATTCTGCAAGGCGGGCATGACGGCTAGCGAAGCATACCTCAGTAAGACTGGCCCAGTCACACTGCACGTCTTTGTTTCTTGATCGCCAACCTGTTCAAAACAGATTATGCCAATACAAAGGAATTGCATGCGGAGTGACTGGAGGTAAAGATCCCCACACTTGGTTGTTCTGTGTGTTCGCCTCACCCATCAGAGAAAAATAGGCTTCGTCTGGCCATAGGACGAAGTGGAGAGCGAAGTCAACACGTCGTTGTGCGTCCTGTGTTTGGTTCAAATGGCTCTGAGCACTATGGGACTTAACTTCTGAGGTCATCGGTCCCCTAGAACTTAGAACTGCTTAAACCTAACTAACCTAAGGACATCACACACATCCATGCCCGAGGCAGGATTCGAACCTGCGACCGTAGCAGTCGCGCGGTTCCAGACTGAATCGCTTAGTACCGCTCGGCCACTCCGGCCGGCCGTCCTGTGGTGCAAGCTGCTGTAAGATATCGACCTTGTAGGGATACCATGGTTTGAAGCACCTTCTGTACAGTGGACCACGGAAGTTCGACTGTTGAGACACAACACGCGCACTACCTGACGATTGCTCGCAGCGATGTCTCTCATAGCAACAGCGATTACATCAACCACCTTTGGTGCAACCCGTCGTCGGCCTCTTCCCCTATCGATGCCTAGTTCTCCAACTGATTCGAACGTCTCCTTCATGCTCCGAACAGCAGGTGGAGAAAGAAGACCCTCCCGTAATCTTCTCGGTGCAGCTGCAGCATTACTCTTGTTTTGATAATAGAGCTCCAGCAATAATGCCCTGCTCCTTTTGCGTAGGTCGTGTTGACACGTCAACAAGTGCACTGCGACTGGTCAGGCGGGTGAGACTATGAATCACGATGACTGACCACGGCACCTGGTGGCCATAGTTGGAACTGGACAGTGGCGCCGTGACATAAGGAAATCAGGCACCCCATATTCTGGACATTAACTTTCCGAAGTTTGGTAATCGTACAGTAATTACTTTCCGTGCTATAACGAGTTAAAAAGGGAGGTTTAATGATAACTACCCGGTACCTGTTAATTGGGAAAGTCGTCTTTTACATAACATTCTGTTCATAAAGGTCGTAAATACTGCAATATGATGTATGACGTAGCGTGTAAAAAGTTCAGAAATACTATAGCGTGGTGTCTACCCATTTGGCTGGAGCTTGCGGCGCGGTGAAAAACTGTGTCTTTTTACAACGGTACCTGCTGCTTGCTGTTATTCTGCCAAGCGTTACATACAGTACGAAAGTCCGCGCATTTGATACATTTCACCAGCTGCAGCCAATGAGAACATAACTGCGTTAAAAATACATGGTAACTTGTGAATAAAATGTTAAAATAATTGGACAGTAGTACGTACAGTATTATAAAAATGCAACAGTTTTAATAAATTTTAAAAGTCTTTAAATATCTTTCTATAAATTTATGAAAGACATTACAATAGAAACGCCAATAGAAACAATTGTAGGATCGTAGAACGCCAGCTGATGATTCTTCTTGGTATTTCCAGCGACGCCGTTTGCAAGGAAATATGGATAGGATGATTATGCTACACGAATGCTGTAGAATTCCATTTCCATGGAAACACTGCGTAACGGCCGCAGGCAGCCGAAGATGTATGTGGACGACGCTGTTGTTAGGGTGATGTAGTTACATTACAGAACTACGATAAAAGCACCTTGTGTATATGTAAAATACATCACGTATAAGTGACGATACGCCATACGTTGCTAGAAGTTTTCAGCACTAGAAGTCGTAATTATAATGGCATTGTACCTAATTTAACTTCACATTGGCTGCAGGAGTCGTAATGCAGCAAATGCGTGCTTGTTCGAAAACTACGAGTATTTACACTGTGGCAGTATAGCCACTAGCAGAAGTTACCGTTGTGACCACACGCAGTTGTTCAATACGCCGCCAGCTCCAGCTAAATGGGTAAACATCATGTTATAGTGTTTCTGCGCTTTTGTACGCGTTAGGCCAAATACTACGCTACAATATTTCCAAGCTTTACATACGTTATGTAAAGGTTGACTTGCCTCATTAACAAGCACTTTCGTATCTTTACAGTGCTCATAATCTGAAAATGGACGATTAACAGCGCCGAAACCGTTCATTTTGATAAATGAGAAATTCTGCAACCTTCACTGATCATCAAGAGCAGATCGCTGTTGCCTCCTTATCAAGTTGGTTAAAATTATTTTACGTCATAGATATTTAAGAAGTGACCATACTTTTACTGCGATAATAACAAAATGCTCATCATTATTTTACCATGGATTTGGTGATGTTAGTGATATTCACCTAGTGGGACGCGGAAAACCGCCTAAAAATCACATCCAGGCAGGCCGGCACACCGGCCCACGTCGTTAATCCGCCGGGCGGTTTCGATCTGGGGCCGGAGCTACCCGAGTTCAGGAAGCAGCGCATTTGCGCCCATGGCTAACCTGGCTGAAAAAACTGTTCAAATGCGTCTGAGCACTATGGGACTTAACATCTGAGGTCATCAGTCCCCTAGACTCAGAACTACTTAAACCTAACTAACCTAAGGACAACACACACATCCATACCCGAGTCAGGATTCGAACCTGCGACCGTAGCAGCAGCGCGGTTCAAGACTAAAGAGCCTATAACCGCTCGGCCACAGTGGCCGGCACCAACTAAGGGCTTTGAGAAATGAGGACTAGCAGCTGTAAAAGAGAATACGTAATTGTAACGAGATAAAGAGTGCTTAAAGGAAAGAAGGCGGACATTATTGTTGCTTAGTAGGTATCTCGTTAACCGCCTTTTGAAGTTGGAACTGTCCTTCATTACTCTGACATAATGAGGGAGGTAATTCCATAGTCGGGTTCTTGCTAGTAAAAAGGACTTCAAGGGAGAACCTGAGCGATGGAACGGGAAGGAAAGGATTTTGCGCTGATGGGAAAGAGTAGTTTTTCTGTGTTGTTCAGATAAGCGCCTTAAGGTCGAGGAGAGAGGTGATGCGCTGCATGCGGCGATAAAAATATAGAGGAGACAGTATGTATGGAAATCTCTGCGCTCGTAGCCCGGATACCGTGCATAAGATTGTGTAATGTGATCTAAAAGACTGAACGTCACAGAAATACTGATCACGTGGAGTCATCACCAGTTCTAAGTGCAGTGAGCTTTCTGCCCAAAAGTAGCTTTTGCTACCAAGCAACGGCTCTGTGAGACCACTACCCATGCAAGAGATAAAACATGGTTTTCACAGTGCAGTATCTCCAGCCCTATCATCTAACAACCATTATTTTGAAAAATTCATGTTACACAGCTTGGTGATTGTGCATTTCATTATGATCACTGGTGGTCTTAGACCATCATCCTGGTGAGTGACCCTTACCCATAAAACGTGAATCACAGCAGATTACAGGCTACAAAAACATAAGAGTCCAGCGTTGCTCATCCTCAGAGTGAGTAAGGGCCGACGAATTGCCCATTAAACAACCAGTATATAAATTCAAATACAAATGGACGGACTCGACCGGTAGTCAACACAAAGAAATTATGAGAGCCGAATGATTTTCCGCCGTGTAAGTTTTTATTACATACCATTTTTAACTTACGATAGCTTTGTCATCATTCATTTCTAACAGTATGATACTGCATTATTATATATACTAGCTTCCGCCTCTCTTATCGTGATGTACAAGAAATAATCATTCACTTTCAGGAATCTGTTTCATTGCTTTAAATGGCTTTCGTTGGTTTTCCTACTTTCTTGAAGAAATGTATTTTTATGAGGATCTGAAATCTTTTAGCCTCTTTTCTCTCTATCCTCCTCAGAGCGAATCATTGTCTCCTTGATATTACAGATAATTTCGGTCGATGGATTTTTTTAATGAATCACGCATCGAAAAATAAATAATCTAAATGTTCCAACAGTGTATCGATTTCGAATTCTGTAGTGTAGACTTCCGAAGACCTAATTTAAAAACTTTTATTTTGAATATCCACTATCCTCTTAAGCATAATGTACTTCACATATCTCATTTTAAACTTCGCAAATTTTATGTTTCATTAAATACAGTTTATATTGTATATACAGATTTATTTTTATAATTTCTTGTGAATTTTCCGCAACCAATGGGTCCGATGTACGATACGTTCTTCCGCGTGTCTTTCATTGCAAATGTCAAAGTTGGTGTTAGCGAAAAGTGTGTTAGTACAAGTACGCCTGAATGAAATATTTCAAAATCAAATTCTTGAGAGTCATTTCTGGATCCACTGTCAACTGTATCTTTCTGCCACTCCTCGAAAAGTCGTGTTTTTAGAACGAAACGGTCTGGCTGGAAAAGCTTACAAGACGTCCCAGGAGGAAAGGTCAATACTCAAGAATATGTCAGGCAAGATAATTTGAAGAAAAATTTTATATTGGAATATGCCCTAATCCAAGGTAGAAGACATTAACACTATTTCGTAATTTATTTTCTGTTTTATTCAAGCTTATACGATGATATACATTAGATAGTAAACATCACAACATGCATTTTAGAAACTGTCAATTGAAAAACACGTATTTTAACGTATTCACCTCTAAGCATGAACGCAAACGTCTAATTACCGCCACTGTACACATCACAATAAATGTTCGACTATCTAACTGCCAACTTCTATCAAGAATTCGACGTATCCAAAGGCATCGACGGTATTGTTAGACAGCAGTAGTAGCACCACCATCACAGAAGCCGCACATTCCTCACTGTTGTAGATGTTTGTCATTTCAGCCAGCGCGTGTACAAACACGCTTCTCTCTCACAAACTCTTAATCACTCGCACTACTTAACTCATAATTCACCAAGGACAACTAAACGTCCAAAAGACTAGTATAATGGCAAAAAGACATCTCGAGCAATGAGACAAAGTAATGAGGTAGTTTAGGCTGGAATGAAATTTTCAAAGAAGTTGGATAAATAAGGAATGTACCCGAGCCACTAGCCTAAAAACAAATTATAATCAAAATGTTGTATTTGGGAAACCTTTCGGAATGGGACAATAGTCCACAAGAAGTTATTTTGATTCAGAAGAGCATTGCAGTCATGTCCCTGAACATGAATGTACGCCTTCTGGGACACCCTGTAAAATGTTTTATTTATAAGTTGCACCGGGAAATTATCTCCTGTGAGTCCCTCTTCATCTCACAGGCATGGATCCGTAAACAATTCTTGAGAGATTTTCTTTTTCAAGTATACATGTTTCTTGGTTGGATTTCTTTGAATCATCGTGATTGATTCTATTTCTATGCAGTGTTTGTTTTAAACTTACAGGTTTCTTTTGACGAGCGATCATCAAACATTAAAAATCCTGACAAATACTTGATCAGATTTCATTACAAATCGTAAATTTAGTGAAGTACGAACTATTCATTAGCGTTTGGTCGAGTATTGTGAGTTTAACTGCTGAGCAAGTAATGTGTCTTTTCTCTAACTTCGGCTCTTGCATTACGAAGAGTGTATTGAAGCTATGGTTAGGGATCACTCATTTACAATATTATGAAATGCAGTTTTGACTTCGATGATACACAATGTGAATGAGGACAAGACCAAAAAAGCCACGTGCTTCACAGCAATCTGAACATATCATCCTGCGCAACACACATTATCAATAACGTGATCCCGAGGGCCTTGTAGATTGCAAAATTCTGGACACGTCTGACATGAAGTGAAAAGGTCATCACACGTGTTGCATTATTTCATTTTAATTATTCTATTTCTAGATTTCCTTGCCAGTCTGCATATTCGTATGTTTCTGACTCGAGAATAAATACTTTCAAAATTTAAATTTTGGTATTTGTTTAACCATATTGTAGCCCAATGCACGTTTCATGCTAACAATACTCCGTAGACTGTGTGTATAACTTGCTTCGAAAATGCCGTTAAAATCACCGTTAATTGCCCGTAAACGAAAAACAAGCATATTGCCGCTACACTGCTAGTTCTCCTTCTGAAATTCGTGAAACCGACAGTAGAGCATTTGACTGTTTTCTGGAAAACATCTTAATTAGTTAATTCTGTAACTTTATGCTCTTAGCCTGCTCTTTATTGACGGTAATTTACGGGATAGAAAAAGGAAATTAAATTCAAATAATTTGAAAGCCCCATAAAACGCTTCATTTGAGTCATGTTATGCCTTTTTGACACTGGCTCTCACGCCGATACAACTGTTGTAAAGCTCATTCGCTGTGACATCTTGTTTCCGAATTTTCGTTTCGGAAAATGGCTTACAGATAGTGCGAAGTACAACGCCGTACAAATAAATCTATAAAAACTCCTCAAAATTGTTTTTGAGTGTCCCAAAGAGTGAGATGATGGGTTACGAGACCCATATGGCATACTGATCATTGCAAATGTTTATTTCTGTAAGGAATATTTCAATGTAAGTAAACACTACATAGGAACACTTTATCGCTTATAGCGTAACTTCTGGCGTATTGGACATCTAATGTAATGTTGCTATGATCGATTCTCGCTGAAAACAAGAATTTTTCGGTATTTTCGTCCTCTTTTCGTTCTCCATCCTTCATTAGCCGCTTCAAAATTCATGGAGATGTGTTGTGCTTGAAGAACGCTTCAACTTTAAGGTTTCCACTATCAGCTTTCAGAAGATTCCTTTCCATTGTTACTGCAAAGTTTTAAATGCTGTTTCCATCACTGAATAACTAAAGTGTTTGCAGACAAAGTACGGAGAGGCACTAGTAACTTCGGCTAACAATCCTGTAATACAAATATACCTTCATCGTACTCGAATTCAAATGCCAGAAAAAGGAGCCGTTACATCTGATTCACGGTCAGAAGAAACGTAACTGTTACAGTGTGAGTAACAGTAGTAGCTTGCGCAGAAGGTTGCCTACATTCTCTGGAATTTACAGTATCTAAAATTGTAAAATGCACCTCATTAGCAAAACAAGCGAAGGGTTTACTTTTAACTGTAACTGTAACTGTGGCGCTAAAGATTTGCGAGTATTCACTTTTAGGACGGTAAGCAAAGTATAGTCAACTTCACATTGCACAAAACCGTATAATCAGGCGCTACAGTCTGGAACCACGCGACCGATACGGTCGCAGGTTCGAATCCTGCCTCGGGCATGGACGTGTGTGCGTGTGTGATGTCCTTAGGTTAGTTAGGTTTAAGTAGTTCTAAGTTCTAGGGGACTGATGACCTCAGAAGTTAAGTCCCATAGTGCTCAGAGCCATTTGAACCGTATAATCAGAACAATAGCTGAAGCTCACCCAAGATCATCTTGCAGACGTTTATTTAAGGAAATAAGAAGATTCACTGAATCTTCACAACATATATATATAATTCTGAAATTTGTTATTAATATAGTAACCAATCCTGGTTTAAAATCATTAACAATGTACATAGTTACATCACTGTGAGAAAGGCTGGTCTTCACTACTCTGGGTCAAGTATAATCTCCTCCAATAAGACAATGCTAAGTTAGACAGCTGAAGTATTGAAACCAAGCTAGAAAACAATCATATGTTTCCATAATATACACGATCCATTCACATTAATGTGACCACAGCCTATTTTCGAAGTCAACGTGTAATAACTAATCACAGAGGGCAGGAGGCAGCACTAGCAGTGGAGGGATACAAAACATATCGGGAGGAGACGGAAAACAGTGCAGATGATGTCGCAATGCGGAAACGGAGCGATTTATCTGACATCCAAAAAGGGCATGATCATTGGCTTCCGGGCTAAGGGTAGCAGCAGTTCCGAAACGGATTGACTTGTTTGCGTGTCCCAGTGGTTAAAGTATGCTGTTCATGGCAAAATGGTACTAGCCAAAAGTAGCCATAGATAATAGTGCTCAGCAAAGGCTGTGGAGTTGTGTACGGGCGAACAGACGCGCAACTGTGGAGCAACTGGCTTCCCAGATGAACCAACGGGCTACCAACAATGCCTGGGGAATGTTTTCGTTGCCTTCTCTGGGTGATACCGTCAATCTGGTGGGCGCAATGGATTCTCGGAAGTCCACATCTAACCTTCAACATGTCCACTCTTACATGCAGTTTCTTTTTCCTCAGCTCGATGGCATTTATCAGCAGGAACGTTAAACGTGTCACACAGCTACCAGTGTACGTACACGGTTATAGGACCACCAGGTTACCGTACCCTCACTGTCACCAAAATCCCCGGATTTATACCAAGTCGAGAATCTGAGAGACCACCTCGATGGGGCTATTCGCGCCATGAACCTCGCAGTTGTCCACACGTAAAGGTATCTGACATGTGGTCACATTAATGTGACGTATATACTGCGAGCAGCTCCTTACGTAACTCGTGGAAAACAACACAAGTTTCTCCGCTGTGAGAAGTAGTGGATATGAAATCAGCTGAGCCAAAAATTCTCTTTTTAAGTGGCAGAGGAGAAGATTTGTTCTCACAGGCAACAGGAAAGTAAAGAACTAGTAACAGAAATCACGAATGCAAGTTCCTTTCGTGTTTTTTTGTAAACAGTTGTAATATAGTTGACACTACAAACAGGGAATGAACTAGTTCTCCCGTGTGCCTGGCTGTAACTGAAATGAAAGTAGCTTAATCAATTGTAGCAATCATTTTTCACCCTGGCTATTGCAAAATCACTGTCATTTATTCCCACGAAATGTAAAGGTGTAAAACTTAGGAGTATAGGCGTATGCACTTGAAAGTGGCAAATGGCCAAATTCAGCTGATCGAGGTATAAGTGAAAGTGGAAAACGTGACTGACTTTTAGTACGTTTGTGGATATGGCACCCGAAACGAAAAAAATGAATTGCCATAAATGAACGATTGCAATTGAGGCATTCAGTAACAAATACAATACATTTATTTTTCTGAAAGCAATTTGGTTTTATTAAGGATTCCAACAATTCATACTATTTCCCGCTGCTCGCCTTCAGAAACACAGAACATAGTTTTATTTATTTTTATTTACACGTCGAGTTCCGTAGCGCCAAATTGATGAGCAAATCTCCAAGGTCATAGGACGTGTCAGTACATGAAATTGCAACACGAAAGTAATAACAGATAAAAATAAATGTTTATGACCCGAAAAAGTCAGTCAATAAGTTTAAGTAAACACAGTAAACAATTCAATAAGAATCAGCTTAATTTTTCAAGGAACTCCTCAACACAATAGAAGGATTGAACGATGAGGAAACGCTTCAGTTTCCTTTTTGAAAGCACGTAAATTATTGCTAAGATTTTTGAATTCGAGCGGTAGCTTATTGAATATGGATGCAGCAGTATACTGCACACCTTTTTGCAGAAGAGTTAAGGAAGTCCGATCCACATGCAAGTTTGATCTCGGCCGAGTATTAACCGAGTGAAAGCTGCTTATTCTTGGGAATAAGCTAATATTGTTAACAAGGAATGACAGTAAGGAATGTATATATTTGGAGGCCAATGTCAAAATTCCTTGCCTCGTGAACAGGGGTCGACAAGAGGTTCGTGAACTTACACCACTTACTGCCGGAACAGCCTGTTTATGAGCCAAAATATCGTTTTAGAACGTGAAGACTTACCCCAAAATATAATACCATACGACATAAGCAAATGAAAATAAGCAACGTAGACTAATTTTCGTGTTGAACGATCACTCACTTCTGATACTGTTCGAATAGTAAAAATGGCAGTATTAAGTCTTTGGACATGATCCTCAACTAGACTTTCCACGATAGCTTTATATCTACCTGAACACCTAGAAATTTGAACTGTTCACTTTCCACTAATCATATGCCAGTTCTGTGAAATTAACACGTCAGGTTTTGTTGAATTGTGTGTTAGAAACTGTAAAAACTGACTCTTACTGTGATTTAACGTTAGTTTATTTTCTACAAGCCACGAACTTAGGTCATGATCTGCACTATTTGAAACCGAGACAGTGTTGCACACAACATCCTATACTACCAAGCTAGTGTCATCAGCAAACAGAAATATTTTAGAGTTACCCGTAATACTGGAAGGTATATCATTTATATTCTCCACGACATTATCGGCTAAGGATGCAGCTTTGGAGCTAGGGAGGACAGGAGGTTTGGCGCCACTCCATGGATTGCCGCTTTTTTCCGGTTCGAAGTGATGACCCCATGTTTCATGGCCTGAGACGACGTTCGACAAAAAAATATTCACGATCAACCTAGTAACGCGCAAGCAAGCAATTCAGAGATTGTCCTTCATTGCTCTTTACGTTGTTGTATTCAGACTCAAGAATAGGTCGCACTAGCATTCTATTCGCCATCTCCTTCATCGATGAGCTACACTTTCCCAAAACTCTCCCAATAAAACGAAGTCGAGCATTCGCCTTTCCTATTACCAACTTAATATGATCTTTCAAATTCATAACGCTTTGCACTGTTACTCATAGATATTCAATCAGTGTGACTGTGTCAAGCAGCACCTCACTAATGCTGTATTAGAATGTAACTGCAATGTTTTTCCTACTCATCCGCATTAACTTACCTTTCTCTATATTTAGAGCTAGCTGCTGTTCATCACACCAACTAGAAATTCTGTATAAATCATTTTGTATCCTCCTACAGTCACTCAACGATGACACCATCCAGTACACCACAGTGTCGTCGGCAAAAAGTCGTGAATTAGTGTTCATTCCGTCTATCAACTAATTAATGTACACAGAGAATAAGAGCGATCCTGTCACACTTACCTGAGACACTCCTGGCGATACCCTCGTCTCTGATGAACACTCACCGTTGAGGAAAAGGTACTGGGTTTTATTGTTTATAATGTCCTCGTTCGAGAAATGTTTTGAGTACCATACTTTATAATATAAATGAATTATAAGAAAGTCTTTTCTGAAGGCACTTGTCTCGAGCGTAGCCTTGTAGAGATGTTAAGCACGGACAATAATCGTTCTATCTACATTATGTAGATCGGATAACTAACGAAGCGTTACTGACTCTTACTGAGCAGAAAAGTAATTTATGGCACAACAATGCAAAAGGAGGGACCAGTAAGGAGGAAACTTGTTGAAGAACAAAGATTTGGATCAAACCAGTTTCGGACTGAAGGTCACAGTAACAAAAGGTGATTTCTACATTTCTCTGGTCAGTGAAACTCATTTGGTCTATAATTTAGAGCGTAAACTAGAAAGACCTATGAAAATGAAACTACTGGACTATTTTTCACTATATCCTGATAGACTGAGAAAGAAAGTACGTTGAAAAAAACAAAGACTTCAACTATTAGACAGAAATCACTGTATCTACTTCCTCTCCTGGCATACAAGAATTGAGTACGGAACAATTTGCAGTGTGTGTGCTGTCGCGCCAGCACGGCAGCGGAATTCTGAAGGTCAGCCATTGGAACGAGAGGAAATGGCATTTATACGTAACTTGAAACCTGATAGAACGTTAAAAACTCCTGGAATACAGAAGTTCTTCGATTCAGTTACTCAAGTTCCGGTACAGTTCTCAACTTCTCAGACGGAGTTTCCTAACTCTGCTGTCGTCAGTATCGAGTGGAGCAGGCCAACTGTTGATTGCAACGTGTAGGTTTCAGCCACACGCCTGTAAAGTGAATTTTAGGCTGAGAGCTGCCGGAGGAGCTGATTGCCGTACACGAGGTTTGAAACTACAATACCGGGAGACTATGCTCCGGTTTTGTCGAGAGTATACAAATTTAGTCACTCTGGCTCTAAACCAATTCCGTCTAGGCTAACATTAAAAAATATGTTGATCGGTAGCAAGAGCTGGCAGTGTTATTACAGTTCTATAAGCTTTACCACGTGTCCTACTTCGATTTCACTTTAATAGGAACAAACAAATAGATTCTTTCATAAACTACAGGCACACACTATATCATGCGTTTCCTAATTGCAGTGCTTCGTTCAAGTCGTTTATGACAGAGATATGGGACTGAATGGATTTTTAAGAAGCAACCATGTATGGAAGAAAATGTATCTTCTCGTTATTTGGTGGCATATTTTTTAATAGACTGCACTGATCTCTCTTTCTCCTTTGTATCTCTGCCTCTGCTTTCAGTATCTTTTACTAGAATGTGTAAGGAACTGAGCTATGCAATGACGCAGCTTTTGTTCTCTGCACTGAGTAGGCTAATTTTACAAGATCATACAACCACTAAACTACAAAACAGCGTCAGAAAGAAACAAGAAACTTTTGTAACGTATCCGATATCTTTCACGTAGTAACTCGCAACACTTTTCTTCCAGCTGGTTCAAACCATACTTAACAAGAATAAGGCAGAAAGTCGTGCTTTACAATTTGTCAGCTCTCCACAGGGAGACTACTTATGACTTTTACTTGTAGGAGGAGGGGGGAGATAATTCATTGATGAAGTTCCACGTGATCAAATATTGGGTCATCTGGTGTCTCTGCTGTATGTTACTACTCTTCCATTTAATACACATCAAGGAATCATTTTTTTATTTTTATTTTGCAAATGACAAGTATTACAATCATTCCCAATAAATATTCAGCAATAGATAACAAGATAAAGAACTCACTGAGAAGTATTGTTGAGTGGATTTCTGTAAAAGCTCCCCTATTTTTAAGAAAAACCTGTCTATTCAATTTCATGCTTTAAAGGGTACAATAACTGTGGTAAATTTAAACCATGGACAGAGTTAGTAAACAAAGCAGAGTTCTGAAATTGCAATCGTTAAAAAAAATAAATAAAGAAAAGCATTTTGTCTTCTCAAACAACTCAGTTTAGCCAATTTTGTACATTGTGTGATTTCAATTCTTGTAGAGAGAAAAATAAGTATTTTACGTTCTTTATTTTGGTTTAGAAATGTCAGATAAAATTGTGTTAGGGGGTAACTTATCTTCAAGGAAAAAAGTCTTCGTGTAACAAAAGTCTCATAAGAACCACACGTATGCTTGCTAGTCATCATTTGTAGATAATTGTATAAGGAATTAAGGTATCTTAACTGCAGTGCCTCAGTACATATTTCCTTTCTTCTGATTTGACGTAAGTAATTTATTAAACCCAGAAGGAATAATTGAAACCATAATTACAACAATAGAGGAAAGCATAACCATTTCTCTTTGTCAAATTGCCTGTAGCTCCGAAAGGGAGGGATAAATCTTTGATCAGTTACCCAGTGGTAATGAATCTCTAACAGATAGCAAAGCTATCTTTCAATGTAAGCTGAAAAAGTTCCTTTTCGGCAATTTCTTCAATTCTATGTCACAAATTTTGTTCAGAAGCTTGTAGCTTGCTTACAGCAAAAGTTAATCCAACAGTAAATTCTCAACATGCAGCCATATTTAAATACTAATTATGTTAATATTTCGTTGACTTACCGATTCCACATCATTACGATTTACTGTGAAAAGTGTCCTATAGAAATTATAACTAATTAAATATAGTTTAATTGGAAATAAAACCTTGCTTCTTCTGAAGAATCATAATATGACATCATTCTATCCAAATAATCTCCACTAATCTAAATATTTATGTAATATAGTTCATTTTTTTTCGTGTGACCTGTATTTTTCAAAAGACATTCTTGAACTTTCAGCTGTGTTTATTAAAAATACATGTTTTATATACTCCTTATTTTGTTCTGTTTTTCTGTTTTTGTATACACACACACACACACACACACACACACACACACACACACACATATAAATATATATACATTCAGACTATAAAACCATATATTCAAGTAATGACTACTCAGTCAGTGGCACACAGCACGCAAATCTAAGTACTCCATACCTGTACAAATAATATGTTTATCTACTCTTTCCTATAGTGAAATGAATTTTAATTGCTATTGATATTTACTCACTTCATCATGAGCTTTTTGGTCCAATGTTATACATATACTAAACAAACGAAGTACAGACAGATAAACATATTTATCTTTCGATGTACATGTGTGATTGTTGAAAAGAATCACTTATACTACAAAATATCAAACTATACACCAACAGTACCTCACAATCACACATTAACTATGTATCAATATACATATCAGTAAATTACTGCTCGAATTATGCCCTTCAAAATATGATTCATCTACTGATCAGGGTAATCTCAAATATAAGAGTAATATAAACTGGCCATAATTATCCCAGAATATATCATTGCGGGTAATAAGTTTAGGTAATGGCTAGGTTTGCCATAACTCTGTTCATATATTATTTAGTGTAAACGAACATCGTAGGCATAAATAATAAGCCTCAAATAAAAACTGATTGAAGCCGTGAGTAAAACGTAATATTTACCTTTGGTGTCCATTTACACTCATAAACGCTTCAACAATTGTTATCAACATAAAGCACTTAAAAATGAATTTCCAAAACACTAAAATAATGATATTTTGGTTTTAGAACCGGTTTACAACGAAAATGAATGTGAAGTGGCAATGCAGTAGAATAGGTAAATGTGTGCTATGTCGTCACTGATAGTAGTTTGCAAGAACCTACATGTTAACTACAGTTTAGCTTCAAAATATGGTCCAGAAAACTTTTTTTGTAATAAAAATGCAGCGAGTCAGTCAGTTTTGAAGCGATTCAATTCTCTACTATACTACGCTGCTCAATAACCAACATAATGGAAAAGTTAGAAACATTTTATCCTTTTAAAGTAATTTACATCGCATCGATTGTCGTGTCTTCTCTAGAAGCCACGTGCGGCACCGTAGTATCCTTGTTTCCAGTTAGTCGGTGAGCACGTAGCAGCTGTCACTATACTGCGATTGTTGTTGACTGTATGCAGAACCTACGTTTTGTTACCTCTGACCCGTGTTGGCCATTTGACCTGTTAAAGCAAACAATTACTCCGAATCACGATAACACGTTATGTTTGCTGCTGCTGCTGTTGTTGGCGAATATTACTGTGCCATGTGTTCATTGTGGTCGCGCTGATTACGTGATTACGCATCATTGCCGCAGCGTGTCAGACTAAGCCCTATACCTGGCGTGGGGTCACTGCATATTGAGCAGCCGACGCTGTCTATTACTGTCTCGTTGGTGCATCAAGTGCTCTCCGTCAAAGGTACTTGTCAGTGATTTCATAGATTCTGGTAAGTTATCTGTATATTGGGTTGGCAATTATTGTTGCTTTGGAAATGAAATTTTAAGTAGAACCAGTTTTCAAAAGCTGTATTGATGGAAAAATTAAGAATACATTGCCCTATAATTATTGTAGGAACTACCCTAAACTAAATGAATATGTGAATCACATTACGGAACCATTGCCATACGCTGCAAATTAAAATTCAGCTTTATGGCTTAAAATCGTAGGTACCTGAGTCGTGGTGCAAAATGAACATTTGATACATTCACTAAACAGTTCTCGAGTTTTCTAACTTGGAATTTGGTTTCAAAATCAGTAGGAGGACACATCGTAGTGTTGGTTTCGGAATTGTGTAGTACAGTTATCGCACTGAGAAAATTTATATTTATGTCTCAGTGCTGTTAAATAAATTCGGGGTAATTTTCTCTTAAGTATTTATGTCAAAGAGGCATCTTTCATCTTGAAACCTAGTTCCCTCGAAGAAATTTTTCACACAGGCATATTATTGAAGCCTCGCTAACTGCGAGCGAGAAATTAAAAATATTGAGACACTTCAGTTCAGTCTACATTTCATAAATTATGATGATTTACCACTGATGTGGCGAAGAGGTAATCTAAAACTGGTAAGGCGCCATTAGCCGCCATTAACTTCTCGTTGAAGTTTATGTAACCAACAGTGATAGAGAACGCGCTTTCATACGAAACTATGATTTTTATCTGCTGAATAAGAAAATCCGGCGGTGTTACATAATCCCTCTCAAATACTACTCACAAAAATTAGGTGTTATAGCATTTAAGAACTGGGGCTTAACAGCTACACATGATCGTCAATCACGTAATGGAATGTCTGGGGTAAATAGCAATAATTGTGTATTTCAGCACCACAGGGGGAATTCCTTTAATGTGTTGTTACTGCTGACTAGTATATTGCATTAAGTGTGAGCAGTAGTATAGTTAGAAGTGGATCACTCACCTTACACGGTGGTGTAGTGCAAATGATTAACATCACAACTAGCAGAATATCTTGCATTTATATCTGTATGCAGCAACGTACAATAACCTGTCGTGATTGTTTCCTCAATTAGAGTTATTTGCGGGTGCATCAAAATGTCGGAAGATAGTGATTGTGAAAGATTTTTCCTATAAATAATTCACTGAATGCTTCGTTTCGAATATTTCTCAGTGATGGAAATTTTGGATTTGTTGGTATATGTTTGTGCAATACATCATGTTATGTCCGCCTTTTTGTAGACTACACTTTGTAAAAAAGTTCATAATGATGATACACAACAAAGTCGCTACTGGAATTTCCCAAAAACGTTGTCTGGCAGCTGCATCAGTTGAGACATAAACTTTGTTCTCATCAGCGTTGAATGAGACACAATGTATCACTTCGAGGCTTTTCCAACAGATACGAGAAAAAGGAAATGTTGGTCATCGGTTACTGCAGGATTAAGAGGTCCGTGTGGTTGCCTTTCTGCTAATTTTGCCGTCTTAGTTAAACATTCTGTTTTCCTGAATACTGATATAAATCTTAGTTGTGACCGTTGGCAACTATAATTTTTGCATCGGAAGCTACCCCCGAATAAAAGAGAAACATTCCGTATGGCTTTGTAGTGTCGGTTGAAAGGCCCGAAGTGTTATTAATTATTGTGGAATGAAATTTAGTGTCATACAGCAGTTTTCAAAGGAAACTGCAGTGGCGTTACCTACGGCGTTCCATTATCTGCTGTGATCTTAGAAGATTAGTAGAGAATAACGACTCCATTAGAGAAGTGACACTTGGCCTTTAGCTTTCGGATGAAGACAACAGTGTCTGTTAGAGAAATGTGTGCAGAGATCCCCTATAGAAAATCGTACGCTCAGAGGAGTTTGGTTTACAATTCCCGTCCCGTTCTTGATAGTGCAGACAGAGACGTTTGTAGTTTGAGGTGGGCTTCATCTACAGGTTGGTCTATAGATGTAAAACCATCCCTCCAAAACGAAAGCTCGTGGATGAAAAATTTAAAGTCAAATGGTAGGAAATTGGTGGGAGGGGGAGGGAGGAACCTGTGAGGCTATATTACCAACATTTTGGAAGCGGCCATCTTGGACGGAAGTAGTAGCTTGCAAATGAAGACGGGAAGAAGTTTAAGTGCTATTCCAAACAGGCAGATAATTACGCGAGAGGAACAGTCGCGTCTATAATTCGTGCATAGCTTTATTCGTCCTCGAGTTATGTCGTACTATGTGAGGCCAAAGTTGTCATTGGTAATGTACAACTGACTAAGTTTCAAATGAAAGCGACGAAAGCCCCCCTCCCCCCCCCCCACCCGTGGGCTCTTAATAGTCGATGCTAGAACAGTGGTCGATGTAGCTTATATGTAGCTATTTTTGATCGCCCAACTTTCAGTTTGTCTGCTACACAGACACTTTCACTGAATATTATGAGTAGCTTCGCTGTCACCTTTTGGTTAAAGAAGGGTGGTCTCAAAAAAGTAAAAATAAATATGTACGACCCAATCTTTCACATTCAGGAAAGAAAACAGTTGTACATAAATGTAGAATTTACTTAAGTTCTAGCGTACGCAACTAGTGGCGTCGTAAGGTCCAAAGGAGCCATGTTTCACAACCGCTTGGGTTCGAAAGATACATTTGCTCGGTCAGGATTATAATGCTTTTATTTTGCACTCTGTACGTACGCGCAAGTTAGTTTTACTTTATGTAATATATATATGCAGGGCAAATGATTGAAGCGATTTCGTATATTCACTGTAGCTCCATTCATTGACATATGGTCACGACACACTACAGATACGTAGAAAAACTCATAGAGTTTTGTTCGGTTGAAGCCGCACTTCAGATTTCTGCCGCCAGAGCGCTCGAGAGCGCAGTGAGACAAAATGGCGACAGGAGCCGAGAAAGCGTATGTCGTGCTTGAAATGCACTCACATCAGTCAGTCATAACAGTGCAACGACACTTCAGGACGAAGTTCAACAAAGATCCACCAACTACTAACTCCATTCGGCGATGGTATGCGCAGTTTAAAGCTTCTGGATGCCTCTGTAAGGGGAAATCAACGGGTCGGCCTGCAGTGAGCGAAGAAACGGTTGAACGCGTGCGGGCAAGTTTCACGCGTAGCCCGCGGAAGTCGACGAATAAAGCAAGCAGGGAGCTAAACGTACCACAGCCGACGGTTTGGAAAATCTTACGGAAAAGGCTAAAGCAGAAGCCTTACCGTTTACAATTGCTACACGCCCTGACACCCGATGACAAAGTCAAACGCTTTGAATTTTCGGCGCGGTTGCAACAGCTCATGGAAGAGGATGCGTTCAGTGCGAAACTTGTTTTCAGTGATGAAGCGACATTTTTTCTTAATGGTGAAGTGAACAGACACAATGTGCGAATCTGGGCGGTAGGGAATCCTCACGCATTCGTGTAGCAAATTCGCAATTCACCAAAAGTTAACGTGTTTTGTGCAATCTCACGGTTTAAAGTTTACGGCCCCTTTTTCTTCTGCGAAAAAAACGTTACAGGACACGTGTTTCTGGACATGCTGGAAAATTGGCTCATGCCACAACTGGAGACCGACAGCGCCGACTTCATCTTTCAACAGGATGGTGCTCCACCGCACTTCCATCATGATGTTCGGCATTTCTTAAACAGGAGATTGGAAAACCGATGGATCGGTAGTGGTGGAGATCATGATCAGCAGTTCATGTCATGGCCTCCACGCTCTCCCGACTTAGCCCCATGCAATTTCTTTCTGTGGGGTAATGTGAAAGATTCAGTATTTAAACCTCCTCTACCAAGAAACGTGCCAGAAATGCGAGCTCGCATCAACGATGCTTTCGAACTCATTGATAGGGACATGCTGCGTCGAGTTTGGGAGGAACTTGATAATCGGCTTGATGTCTGCCGAATCACTAAAGGGGCACATATCGAACATTTGTGAATGCCCAAAAAAACTTTTTGAGTTTTTGTATGTGTGTGCAAAGCATTGTGAAAATATCTCAAATAATAAAGTTATGGTAGAGCTGTGAAATCGCTTCAATCATTTGTAATAACCCTGTATATATATATATATATATATATATATATATATATATATATATATATATATATATACACTCACTCTTCGCTTTCTTCTTCCACTATCAGATCAAGAATTTTGTATGTATATTCTTATAGATTTGTCACTAATCGCACATTTTTCTGTAAGAAGTGACATTATATACACACATGTTACAGAAGCAGCTGACATTTGTGATTCGTCTATTGCATGTCATTTCGCCCTTAATTATGCATTTATGCATAAGATATGCAGGTATCTCATAAATTATGTGTTATGTGTTTACTACGTCATGCATCGTTCTTCATTCATCTTACATAATAAGTGTAACTGATGAATTGTGAAGAATAGTTAAGGACATACCACTCAGTATTTGTTGGAGGACAATAATCAACAACACTGTCTTACTCGCTATTATGTTTTATGCTTCTTTTTCAAAATTATATCGTAAATCAGATTTTTTGAGACAGTCAACGCTAAAATCTGTACATCGGATGATGAAAGTCAGATTTTCGTTTAAGTGGTGAGAGTGAATAAAATTTTAAACGAAACATTAAAAAATTTTAATTATATTCACTGCTTTCAATTCTGGCTGCTGTAGTATTAAAGCGGCTTGTCACTTGCAGAATGGGAACATAATAAATTCAGATAATAAATATGATTGATGAAGACATGATTAAGTTATTTTTAAAATGTGCTAAATATCTGATCTATTAGAAAGTTTCAGTTCTAGCGAAGCTGGGTCACACATGATTTGATTGCACTGAACACTCTGGATTTCTGGAAAATCACTGTAAAGTGGATTTCCCGTGGTTAATAGACAACTTTTCAGCTGATGCTTCATTCGTCTTCGCCAGGTGCGTAAACTGCACTCTCTCATCCATGAGTACCTCATGGTATGACGCAGCTGTTCGCAATCCGGAAGATCCATGTTCGAGATAAGAAAGCTGCATGTATTTCTCTGGCGCTATTATTGATAGATCATGATGAAACGTGAAAGCTACCTTATCACATTAATGAAGATTTTATAAATGCGAAAATGTCATTTACTTCAAACGCAGAAAAAATGCAGCTTTTCAATTTAGAAGTCAAGATTGTGACATCGAAGTAATAGTTACTACTGGGTAATATACACTATTTTCAGTAACCACGCAACAAATATACATGTATAGCATAAGTTACGTGGCAAATTTTCTCAGGAAACGGTTACATAAAATAGTGACTTTAGAAGTCCCTGAACAAATGAGATCTTCCATGTCATTCGTTCGGAAATATTGACTTTCCCTTGTTTACGTTTAGTGGCTTTGCAATTAGGCGTTTGAGGAAGGGATCTACCTTGAACACGGAGGTATTTTTATGTCCATGAATCGATTCAGATACACAAACTTTAAAATGAAATGTGAACTAGATAGTATATATGTTCCGAATTTGGCGTTAGCGACGGAAGTTACGAGTATATAGCCGTTTAGGCTCCTCACTCACGCTCTTTGCTGTCTAGGGCAAGTTCTGTCTGGAGACTTTTCGTATATTAGACATCGTACACTTTGGAAATACAGTGCTGGAAAATTAATTTATCAGACTGTGTTCATGCTTTTGTCATCGTCAGTTTAATTGTTGCTTATTTCCGCCTTGGATGAATACTGATAACAGGGGCCATGTTTTTGCAGGTAATATAAAAGTCAAGACTTTGTGCTCCCAGCGTACAAAATTTCACCCAAGTTGATTTTTTCATCTGGGAATTTATGTAGTCCGACGTGTATCAAGCGAAAATTAATAATCTTCAGCTATCGAAAAATAGCAGTTTTACAGGTGTTGAACAAGAAACACCAGCAATGCTAACATAGGTGTTACGGGCTACACAGTAAAGATGGTACTTGTGCTTAAATTTGAAAGGTTTCTGGGTTGAAATTAAATAAGTCTATATTAAGAAGTGTCTTAATGTATTTTATTTCCAGTAAAATTTTTTGCTGCATTATTTATTTGTTTGCTTGTAATGCTACAAGCAAAACGACGATCTCGTTTCCGCGTTTTTTCATTATCATTTAAACATGTGAGATGGTATAAGAAGTACAATATTTTTCATTACGTCTATGTTAGTCTGTGGAACTTCAGACCTACGTCTTACCTTGTATGACATGATCCATATGACATCTTGGAGCATAAATGTTCGTAGTTAGTTTATTATGATACCATCACGTTATTTATATGTTTACTTTTTATTTGCCTGGTCTTGTAAAGTTAGCTTTGACAGTTTCGGCTCCAGCAATGCTATACGTTAACATTGGAATTTCTGTTTCGTGGAAAGTAAACGATTACATTTAATTTTTCAGAGATAGTATTTTTGTAGTTTTACATAGATGAGAAGTGTTCTGTTGTTTTGTGTTCATAGTAGTAATTTACCATTTATGTTTTACAATATCCAAAATTTTCGCGATATTTTTTTATGTTTAAAATCTGTTTGTTCGTTAAGGATGTCTTCTCGGTATTTTGCTTTATGAGTATAAATTTCCGTTCTTCCAAAGAAGAAGCTGTAAAAAAGATATCAAAAATAACTTCACAAGATCAAGCAAAAAAAGTAAACATATAAATAACTTCGACATTTGGGCTACAATATGCCACTTTGGTCCACGTCACACCAGCTAAGATATAAGAATAAACTGCCGTATGCAGACACAGACTAACAAAGACGCAAGGAATAATATGATACCTATTTATACTATCTTCATAAGTACACTTGATAATGGCAAAATGCCCGAACAAGTTCGTTGTATGAAATCAATCATTACCAGTAAATAAATAAATAAAATATCAAAAAAATTGTACTTAAAATGAAATACCGCATTCTGCGACCTCACGCAAGCTGTCGGCCCACTGGAAAGGAAAGACTTAGCGCGATGGCTCAGTGGTTAGCACAATGGATTCGTATTTGGGCAGACGACGGTTCAAACCCGGGTCCGGCCATCCTGATTTAGGTTTTCAGCGATTTCTCTAAGTCGGTTCTGGTAAATACCGGGAAGATTCCTTTGAAATGGCACAGCCGATTTCCTTCCCCAACCTTCCCTAATCCGAGCTTGTGCTCCGTCTCTAATGACCTTGTTCTCTAATGACCTCATCGTCGACAGTAATCTCCTCCCTCCTGGAAAGGAAAGTCTCAATGTACGTTAAAGTTGCTTGTAAGCCATTATAAACCGTTCAAATAAAACATGGTAGGAGACTCCTTAAACCTCTTGCACCCTCTGGTAAGTACTGGCCTCTGTAGCTCACTGGAGAACTGTTAGATTTTGTAGTATTGCGCAGACATCAATATTTCAAACGCTGGCAAGCCATTTGTCTGGCCGAATATCTGTCTCTTCCCTTCTATATCAAATAACTGAATCACCCAGCCAAAAGCTTAAGGGAACTTCCTCTTAGCTTAAGGACTGATGAGCTTTAAATATGTTATTATTATTGGTTACTTAATTACAATTTTCTTTATTTCTTAATTATTATAAATAGATATTCTTTAGCTGTGCTTTTATTTTAATTATTGGTTTAGTTATTGCTTTTGGTTGGTTTAGCTTAATTCCTTATTTCCTTTTATCTTTCCTCTCTTGAAAACGTGGAAAATATAAATATTTAATTTTAAATAACACAGGAGAGCAGGAAATGTATTCCGCAGCGGCGATCTCGCGAAAATTCCTCGTCGTTATCTGCTCCACCTGACATCTCGAAAACCTTTCGCTGCTTCGCAGATCGTTCGGCACCATTGTGTGCTATGTTGTTCAATGAGTCTGGATGGTAGGTCCAACAATGTAGCAAGTTAAAGTTTATTAATTTGTAGATAATCTCTTTACAAATTCTGACCGTGGAAAATGCAGGTTCGTACTATCGTACACGACTTTACTTCCGAGCGATCTACGTCTCATAACAACTGTACCATGGTAATTAACTAATTTCGGTATGGAGGTTGTAACGGAACTGAAATGATGGTGGGCTGACAGTAATTTGGAGCCCGCACGTCGGAAACGGGCGCGCTGGTGTGAGACTGCCAGGGAGTGCACCCTGATGCCATCTATTGGCGAAACTGGGAATTAGCGCTGCCTGTCAGACAATGCACTAAGCTCTCGGAGTCAAATGTATTCTTTTTCTTGGTAATTATAAGTTATTACTGTATGATTTAATGTTATAAAGCGCTAGTAGTAAATTATTATGACTGGTATGAACTCCAGGGTAATAAATATAAATATTCTTAAATACTAAATGATTTCGGTGAAAAGGTGGTAGGGGAACGCCCCCACTCTTGGTGATACGAGCGTAGCTAGAGGTAGCTGGAGACACAGGGACTGAACAATGGAATGGCCTGGGGAGTGTTGACGTGACCGGACGTGCGTAACTGTGCTCACGCAAAAGTGATTGTGCAACAGCGAAGAGGAGAATATCGTCGCCGTTTGTGGAGTAGAACGCGACGAATGGTTGTCGAAGCCATCTCTATGCCACTGGGGCTGATTGTAAGAGTTCCTGCGCACAGATTTTATGGCGGACGTGCAGTAGCTTATACGAGTGCTACAGCGCGTAGTTCCAGCCGCCATTAAGGGCATGAGGCGTGAAGAGCTGCGTTAGCCACATGCATCTCACCACCAGCACCGACACGTCTACCCAAGGCAAGACTGCTTGCAATTGTTAAGTCGAACTTTGTATACATGTAAAAGGAGAATGCCAGTTTTCTTTTGTGCAAGTGCAGAAGACAGAATATAGTAATGAGTAAAATTGCGACGCATGTTGTTCATTGTAAAGTGTAGTAACCTCAAACATAGTGTAGTGAAATCAGACTGAGGCCTCCATCGCCTCTTTCATTTACAATTCTTTTGGGTGTAGAATACTTTAGCGTATAAGAATGTTGAAAAGAGCAATGGTCACACCAGAATGAGTCGCCTATTTATAGTTACTTAAATTTTTCTGAGTAACCTTTCAAGTAAAGTCACTTAACTAATTCTATATCAATTGTCCAAAGAGTAATATCCAAAATCATTAAATAAGTTGAAGGATAGAATTTTGTTAACCTAAGTTGCATAAGTTGTCTTGGTGGTAATTACCAAGCCAACTCACAGAAATTGAGAGAGTATTTGCTTTGTAGAATCACCTAGAATGATCAGAAATAGTAATATTCAGAATTAAGTTTAATTCAACTCAAGCCGTTTCACTTTGAAACGAGCCAAAAAATTGATTTATTCTTTTGCTCCTTCAGAGCTGGCGACCGTAGTTATAAGTATTTTCAGGAGGATTCAACGGTAAGTCTGCTGCTCTCGTCGTGCTGATAGGATTATCCACTGCTGCTAGCAGTGGTGATTGGATACATAAGCTCACTACCAAGTTAAGTGGGTCAGGTAGGCAGTGTTTCCGTGTGAACTGTAGGGCACTGTATGCCGTGGATCGAACCCGTTCAATCATCACAGCTCTTTGGGAAATAGTCCGGTTAGGAGTGTACTAATCATTGGGTAAATACTGGCGAGTAACGGTCAAAAATGTATACGCAAGTGAATTTAGCAAGGTCAATGTAGCACCTAGTTAATGTGGTGCAATGGCGAGGGTAGGAGTGCAGTAAATGTGAGCTGAGCTTGTGGCAGCTGTGCTGTCTTCAAAGATTAATAACGTGAATTCACTACTACCTCTTACCATTAGGGCTGAGCTATTTACGGTTAAAATACGTAGCAGTAAGCGCAAAGGCGTGACAGCTACAAGTCCGTATCGGCTTTATACATACGGAAGTAGGAAGCGGGTCATTCTGTCAGTGGAGGGGGTTAAAACAACCGAGTCAGTTGAGAACATACCCCATTTACTGATGGAAAGATTCGGCGGTTCGGTCGCATGTGGCGACCGTGACAGAACTTACCAAGTTTGTAGAATAATGGCTGCAATAAAAGTGTTTTATATAAACTTGTAGTTTCAAGAAAATTTTAAATTTAAAATTCTGTTGTAGACAAATATACCACAATTGGTAAGTTCAAGACGACAACCTGCAAAGCAGCAAAAGAAAGTCCAATAGTAAGAGTTAAACAAGTAATACTTGGTTTAATAAACATTTCTATTAGGCACGAAATACAGCAGCATAAGATGGAGTCGAATAGTAGCACGCAAGACGAAAACAAGAGTTTGCTCCTTCAGAAAAGGTCAGACCCAGAATTAGGGACCATAGATACCGTTGTAGGGTTGGAAAATCTTATAGATGGATCCACACCCACAAGACAGGAGGAACGGGAAGTGAAACCAAAGGTAGTGAAAAGTGAACCCAATGTATCTGTGGATGCAAGTCACAAGGGAGAGTATATGGAATTAACAAGTTTGTTAAATAGGATGATGGCGCAAATTCGAGAAGGGAATGCTAGTTCGAAAGCAGAAATGGCTAGTCATATATCCCAATTGGAGGAAAACCTATCTGGTAAAATAAAAGCCAATTTAGATATTTTGAATACGCAAAGCCAGCGTATCACAGAGGTAAACAAATCAGTAAATAGCATTAGGGCTGAAATAACAAATGTTCAGAGAAAAGTCACAGAAATAGAGAAAAGATTTGATACCGAAATTCAGAGAATAGAGAAATCAGTGGAACCTTTGGTTAGTGAAAAATTAGAACCGATAATTGAAAGTAAATTACAGGTGATAGTACCAGTTGTAAAGAAAGAGATTGTTAAAGAAACGGCAGCTGATATTGAAACACTGCGCAATACCATGTTGAGTTTTGATGCATGTGTGCAGGAGCAGGAAAATACACTGCGTAATGAGATAAAATTGTTAAGTCAGCAAGTTCAGAATCAGACGTTTCTTAACTGTAGTGGTATCCCATTGGTAATGCAAAAATCGGAAATACTGAGTAGGGAGGAAAAATACGATCCTCAAAAGAAACAAGGTGGATGGCATCCAATGGATTTTATAAAAAATTGTGAACGTGTCTTACCAACAGACATGTCGGATAAAGAAAAAATTAATTTAGTAATAGACGCTTTAGCAGGTCATGCTAAACGTTGGGGATTGAATTTGGATATCGACAATTTGAAGTTTACAGACTTCAAAGAAAAGTTCCTTGAGGAATTCTGGAGCACACAACAGAGAGATAGGTTGTGGAGAGAATTCGTTGTCGCCAGAATGCCAGAACATTGGCGTGGGCTCATGAAAGAATACTGTGAAGGATGGTTCAAGCGTTTGGAGTATCTTAAAGATCGTAGATCAGAATCGGAGATAGTGTGGGAGTTGTGGAAAAAGCTACCTGACGATTCAAAGCGGTATGTAGGAGGCACTCATCGAACATTCGATGAATTTTTAGAAAAAATCGAGAATGAAGATAGGTGGCGTGAAACTAGAGAGTTTCGAGGTTTCAGAAATCAGAATGGAATAGTAAAAGGTGGTAGGAATGAACCGCAAATTAACATGATGAGAGAAAGAGGTCGAGGAGGTAACTCTCAGCGAGGGAGAGGACACTATCAGGGAAACGGGATGCATTATCAAAATCAGGAAAACTAAATACCGCGCAGGTCAAGGGCGTAACGCACGCGGAAAGAAAGAAATGGCCCAAACATAGGGAAGATCGGAGTAGTCAGTACTATAGTAGGATAGTGCGTCGTTCGCCTGAAGAGCAGTTATATAAACGAAACTTTGCGAAGTATAATGCAGGGATACAAACAGAGGAGAGAGAGCAGGGAGGAATTATTAAGGGAAATGAAGTAGGAAAAGAATATCGGTCGGATGTGAAGGCTCACGTGAATGAAATAAGTACAATTCGAGGTCAGAGTGACGAATTGATGATGGAAGAGTCAGAGAAGGCGTTGTTTGTCGGTAGGGATGGCAACTGTGCAGAGAGGCAGGGGCAAGGTAGGAGTGATGTGACTTATGGTAAAAGGTTCGTACGAATAGTCGATGAATCGCATCGAGAAGTAATTAAAGAGGGAAGGGTGGATAAGAAAAAGGGGCATAGTGCAGAGACGCATGCCAATTCAGAAATTACCTCGTATGCAGAATATGTACATCAGCTCAAAAGCCAGCCAGCACAATTAGAAAGATCTTCCACTCACGTGATTAATTTGGACCCGAATATGACAGTGTTAGAGAGCCATACCGATTATGATGTGTACCTAGTGACAGCAAGAGTACATGACTGTGATGAAGATTCTTTTAAGGAAATTAGAGAAAGTGTATCTAACCAAGAGAAAGAGTGTTGTGATCCCTGTAGTACTGAAGCAAATGAGTTGAGTGAGACTGGAATTCCATTAGTAGGGGAAAATAATGAAAGTAAGAGTGGCGACTGCACTATCCAACAAAGGGAAAGTAGAGAAATGGATTATAATTTGCGAGAATTATTTGAATCCGAAGAAGGTCATATTTCTAAGGAGGAGGAATTATCGTCAGAATCATCAGAAAGCATCTAGGGAGAAAAATAAGTAGAGGAAGTTTCCGATCCCGCAACCGAGAGTTCAGGCATGACAGATTCGAATGAGAACGAGATGACATTAAAGAGCCTAGACGAAGGACTATTGGAACAAGCGGTGAAAGAATTTAGGATGAAAAGGAGAAAGATACCTCCAGATGGAATGGTCAGTATAAAAACCGGAAAAATAATATGGCAAGACTTGGCGGTGGAAAAGGATTTATTATGGGAAGATAAAGAAAGTATGAAAGAGGACAATCCTGCCCATTAATGTATGTGGGTACGATTTATATGTATTGTTGGATACGGGTGCTCAAATAAGTGCTATTTCGCACGCATTTTTTGAGATGATCAAAGAGCAACGAATAGTAGTCATGATGCCAGTAACAGGTGTTAAAGTGATAGGGGCGACAGGGAAATGTAGTAAACCTGTTAAACATCAAGTGATGATGGAATTTAAGATAAAAAACAAGCTATTTTCGAATGCAATTTTAGTAGTTCCAGAGCTCAGTGCCGAGATCATTTTAGGCATTGACTGGTTAATAAAACAGAAAGTAATTATAGATTGTGACAAAGGGATAATAGTTTGTAAAGTTGATAGTGCGGTATTAGAAATACCATTTGAATCATCTAGAGTAATGGAAGAGAGCCAGCTGAGATGGGTAGAATTTAGAGATGATCATGATTCAGGAATAGGTCAAAAATTCGATTGGTTTCTGGTGAGGCAGATAGTTGAAGATGGAAATAAGGAGACACTCCTTCGAAATGTAGTGGATAAAACGGAAGGACTATCTGATGCCCAAAGGGAGGATCTATGGCAAATTCTGAAAGAAAATCAGGAGGTATTTTCGGACAGACCGGGACGAGTGATAAATTATGAGTACTGCATGGAGGTAGAGGAGCATGAACCTTTCTTTAAACCACCATATAATGTACCCTTGTCTAAGAAAGAAGCAGTTCAAAAAGAAATAGATAAAATGGTTTCATGTGGGGTCATTGAACGGAGTTCTAGCCCATATAATAACCCACTGGTGATAGTAGGTAAGAAGGATGGAAGTGTACGAATAGTGATAGATGCTCGTACTCTGAATAAAGTAGTGAAGAGGGAGTTGGATCGTCCAGAGAACATAGATAATTTATTGCAGAAGTTTAATGTTGTAAAGTACATGACTAGTTTAGACCTAACTGCAGGATACTGGCAAATCCCATTAAGTGAGGAGTCTAGGAAGTACACGGCATTTTTATTCAATGGCAAATGCTACCATTTCATAGTGGTACCATTTGGCCTAAATACTTCCGTTTCAGTGTTCATTCGGGCTTTAGACAAAATTTTAGGAAGTGAACTTAGTTCGCTAATCACGGTTTATGTAGATGATCTGTTAATTGCTACAAGGACATGGGAAGAGCACATGGAGTTATGCGACAGGGTGTTCAAAGCTTTAATTAAAGGAGGAATGACCCTGAACCTGAAAAAATGCGAGTTTGTGAAGAAAGAAATAAAGTTTTTAGGTCACATAGTAACACCAGAGGGAATTGAAAAGGATCGCGATAAAGTCAAAGCAATAAGAAATTGTCCGGCTCCCAAGAATAAAAAACAACTAAAGTCGTTTATAGGACTTTGTTCCTTTTATCGTAAGTATGTGGATGATCAGGTGTTCAATAGCCCACATCTGAACAACCTACTTAAGAAGAACAGTGTGTATATATGGACTGAGGAATGTGAAACAGCACTCAACTGGCTAAAAGACAATTTGGCTAAAAACATAAAGTTATGGCACCCTGACCTGTGTGAACCATTCCACATGGCAACAGATAGTTCAGATTATGGATTGGGAGTATCCATATTTCAGGGGGTAATGATAGATGGGGAAAAAACTCATAGACAAATAGCATTTGCGAGTAGAACCATGTCTAAGTACGAAAGAAACTATACGGTTTCAGGTATACACAGCTTGAATACTTGATGTTATTTAGTGGATTTTATTTTGAGCAAAAACTATCGGAAGATTTGATATATACCGTAATGGCCTCTCACAATAATACAATCTCTCTCCCTCTCTCATACATCGGTTTACTTATTTTCTTCACAATGAGTCCCTATAACAAAATATTTGGTTCGTTAAGACACAGACATTCATTCTTAGCATGGAACTTCCTGTTCTCGCAGTCGGTGTGTGCCATCCGCATTAATATAATAGATCCCCTGTAAGTTTTACGTTCCGGAAGTATGGTGATTCTTTTACTGAGCTCTTTTACGAACAGTTCATAGATTTCCGATTGTTACAACTGGTTTCACTCACAGGTTGCGAATCACCATTTGAGATTTTAAAGTGCGCTACAGATTCTTAACTTTTGTCTCCGTTAGCAAGTACAAGATCAGAATTGCACCTCTGATGCGCTTGCCTTCGATTAGGCCAAACTTCTAATCGACGTCTTATACATTCTCCATATTTTCCGTATACTCTCCTTGTCAGCAAATTGAATGCATGCACTATTAAGTTTACTGTGCTGTAGTTCTCGCATATAATTTTTTTCCCTGCTCTCTTCAAGTTTAAGTGCATAATGTTCTCCTTGCCTTTCGTACTGGAGGTAAAGGTCTCTGTGTAATGTTCTCTTTGCCTTTTGTACTGGAGGTACGCAGTCCACCCTTTTAGAAGGCAAACGAGCAGCCGCGTCCACCGTTTATCCTCGGGTAATGATGTCTGAATGTCTTTTATCAAGGCAGGACGATTGCGGCAGAACCACATAATATTTGACACTACGCAAGCTCGCCTATGGTGAATCAATACAGCGTGCTCTCAAACATCTGCTCAGTTTTTTCTACATAATATATAAACACAATTTACGAAAATTGACTGCTGCCCCAAACCACTCCAGCAGTATTTCCAGGATTACATTTGCTGCCGTTCTGTTATATCAATTGTCTACGTTATCCAAAATGTCAGTGAGGACTAGTATCTGATAACCGAAGTGTATCTCGAAGGTTTCATGCTTTCACAGATATTACACAGAATTTATCTCTTGTCGCGGAAGTCTCCATTTACACACACACACACACACGCACACACGCGCGCGCGCGCACACACACACACACACACACACACACACACACACACACACTCACATACGAACCCACAGCCAGATTTTAAGAGCTATTAGGATCTTGATCAAATATCTAATGAAGCTTCCATCCTCTTTGACGTCAGTAACGAAGATATTCTGGAACTGTCGCGAACTACTGCCATTAGCGGGGTGCCTATCAGAGGCGACGTCGGCATAAAGGGGCTGATGCGGCACGGCACGGCACGGCAGAGGCTGCAGGGGGAGAAGGCTGTGCTCGCGCGTCACGGCCGCAGTTTCGGTGTTGTTCGCGCCTCGTCAGGCCGCTAATTACTGTCGTGAGGTGCCCCGGCACGGTTGGCTGCGTTATTAGCGGCGGAGCTGCGCGGGCGAGGCTGCGTGCCCGGCTATCCTGACCCAACATCTCTCCCACACCACAAGCAACGTTCACAGTCCTTACATAAATTACTCATTGGTGCGTACATTCCACGAAACCAAAATCCGTCAGGTTTTATGGCAACACTCTGCGCTCCCAACCTCCTAGACAAGTCTGACGCGTTACAAAAGGTTACACCGGCCATTAAAATTGCTACACCACGAAGATGACGTCCTACAGAGGCGAAATTTAACCGACAGGAAGAAGATGCTGTGATATGCAAATGATTAGCTTTTCAGAGCATTCACACAGGGTTGGCACCGCTGGAGACACCTACAACGTGCTGACATGAGGAACGTTTCCAGCCGATTTCTCATACACAAACAGCAGTTGACCGGCGTTGCCTGGTCAAACGTTGTTGTGATGCCTCGTGTAAGGAGGAGAAATGCGTACCATCAGGTTTCCGACTTTGATAAAGGTCGGATTGTAGCCTATAGCGATTGCGGTTTATCGTATCGCGACATTGCTGCTCGCGTTGGTCGAGATCCAATGACTGTTAGCAGAATATGGAATCGGTCGGTTCAGGAGGGTAATACGGAACGACGTGCTGGATACCAACGGCCTCGTATCACTAGCAGTAGAGATGACAGGCATCTTATCCGCATGGGTGTAACGGGTCGTGCAGCCGCGTCTCCATCCCTGAGTCAACAGATGGGGACGTTTGCAAGACAACAACCATCTGCACGAACAGTTCGACGACGTTTGCAGCAGCATGGACTATTAGCTCGGAGACAATGGCTGTGGTTACCATTGACGCTGCACCACAGACAGGAGCACATGCGGTGGTGTACTCAACAACGAAGTTGGGTGCACGAATGACAAAACGTCATGGGATGAATCCAGATTTTGTTTACAGCATCATGATGGTGGCCTCCTTGTTTGACGACATCGCGGTGAACGCACGTTGGAAGCGTGTATTCGTCATCGCCATACTGGCTTATCACTCGGCGTGATGGTATGGGGTGCCATTGGTTACACGTCTCGGTCACCTCTTCTTCGCATTGACGGCACTTTGAACAGTGGACGTTACGTTTCAGATATGTTACGACCCATGGCTCTACCCTTCATTCGATCCCAGCGAAATCCTTCATTTCAGTAGGATAATGCACGACCGCATGTTGCAAGTCCTGTACAAGCCCTTCTGGAAACAGAAAATGTTCGACTCCTGCCATGGACAGCACATTCTCCTGATCTCTCACCAACTGAAAACGTCTGGTCAATGGTAGCCGGGCAACTCACTCTTCAGCATACGACAGTCACTACTCTTGAGGAACTGTGGTATCGTGTTGAAGCTGCATGGGCAGCTGGACCTGTACACGCCATCCAAGCTTTGTTTGACTCAATGCCCAGGCGTATCAAGGCCGTTATTAAGGCCAGAGCTGTTTGTTCTGAACACTGATGTCTCATGATCTATGCACCCAAATTGTGTGAAAATGTAATCACATGTCAGTTATAGTATAATATATTTGTCCAATGAATACCCGTTTATCATCTCCATTTCATCTTGGTGCAGCAATTTTAATGGCCAGTAGTGTAATTGCTAGTTATAGTCTGGAAAACCTATAAAGAACGAAGAAACATTTGTATCAACCGAAAAGCAAATTGGGCCACGTCTTCTACAAGCATTTCGGGCTGCTGGAGTGTAGAATCAATGGTAATATATATTGACATGACGTAATTAGTAGGACAGTGATATGCACATATATGTAGTACCGTATGCACGAGGTACAAGAGGGCAGTGCATTGGCGGAGCTGTCATTTGTGTGCAGCTGACTCATGTGAAAAAGTTTCCGACGCGATTATGCCCACACTATGTGAATTAACAGACTTTGAAAGCGGGATGGTAGATAGATGCGTGGGACAATCCATTTCGGAAATCGTTAGGAAATGAAATATTTTTAGATCCGCAGTGTCAAGACCGTCCAGAGAATACCAAACTCCAGGCATTACCTCTCACTACGGAAAATGCAGTGGACGACGACCTTCACTTAACCACCGAGAGCAGGGGCGTTTGTGTAGCGTTGTCAGTGGTAACAGACAAGGAACTCAGCGTGAAAGAACCAGATAGATCAATGTGGACGTACGACGAATGTATCCGTTAGGACAGTGGCGAAATCTGGGTTTAATGAACTATGGTAACTGACGATCGACGTGAGTGCCTTTGCTAACTGTTCGACGTCACCTACAGTGCTTGTCCTGGGCTCGTCTACATCTACATGATTACTCTGCAATTCGTATTTAAGTGCTTGGCAGAGGGTTCATCGAACCACAATCAATCATACTATCTGTTTACCATTTCACTCCCGAACAGCGCGCGGGAAAAACGAACACCTAACCCTTTCTGTTCGAGCTCTGATTTCTCTTATTTTATTTTGATGATCATTGCTACCTATGTAGGTTGGGCTCAACAAAATATTTTCGCATTCGGAAGAGAAAGTTGGTCACTGAAATTTCGTAATTAGATATCGCCGTGACGAAAAACGTCTTTGCTTTAACGACTTCCATCCCAACTCGCGTATTATATCTGCCACACTCTCTCCCCTATTACGTGATAATACAAAACGAACTGCACTTTTTTTTGCACCCTTGCGATGCCCTCCGTGAATCCCACCTGGTAATGATCCCACACCGCGCAGCAATATTCTAACAGAGACGAACGAGTGTAGTGTAAGCTGTCTCTTTAGTGGACTCGTTGCATCTTCTAAGTGTCCTGCCAATGAAACGCAACCTTTGGCTCGCCTTCCCCACAATATTATCTATGAGGTCTTTCCAACTGAAGTTGTTCGTAATTTTAACAACCAGGTTCTTAGTTGAATTGACAGCCTTGAGAATTGTACTATTTATCGAGTAATCGAATTCCAACGGATTTCTTTTGGAACTCATGTGGATCACCTCACACTTTTCGTTATTTAGCGTCAACTGCCACCTGCCACACCACATAGCAATCTTTTCTAAATCGCTTTGCAACTGATACTGATCTCCGGATGACCTTACTAGACGGTAAATTACAGCATCATCTGCGATCAACCTAAGAGAACTGCTCAGATTGTCACCCACGTCACTTATATAGATCAGGAACAGCAGAGGTCCCAGGACGCTTCCCTGGGGAACACCTGATATCACTTTAGTTTTACTCAATGATTTGCCGTCTATTACTAGCAACTGCGACCTTCCTGACAGGAAATCACGAATCCAGATGCACAACTGAGACGATACCCCATAGGCCTGCAGCTTGATTAGAAGTCGCTTGTGAGGAACGGCGTCTAAAGCTTTCCGGAAATCTAGAAATTCGGAATCAGCTTGAGATCCCCTGTCGATAGCGGCCATTACTTTGTGCGAATAAAGAGCTAGCTGGGTTGCACAAGAACGATGTTTTCTGAAACCATGCTGATTATGTATCAATAGATGGTTCCCTTCGAGGTGATTCATAATGTTTGAATACAGTATATGCTCCAAAACCCTACTGCAAACCGACGTCAATGATATAGGTCTGTAGTTCGATGATTTGAGTTGCTTCGCAACCTGTAAGGTATCTACTTCTAAGAAACGCATGCTAGCAGCTATTCGTGTTTCAAATTCAGGAATATTCCATGCGTCTTCCCTGGTGAAGGAATTTCGGTAAACTGCGTTCAATAACTCCGCTTTAGCGGCGCAGTCGTCGGTAACAGTGATCATATCGATTTGACACAGAGAGCTGGAAAACTATAGCCTGGTCAGTGACTTCCAGTTTTAGTTGGTATAAGCTGATGGTAGGTTCCCAGTGTGGCGCAGACTCCACAAAGCCATTGCCCAGGTTGTCAACAACGCCCTGTCTAAGCTGATGGTGCCTCCACAATGGTGTGGATTGTGTTTAGATGGAATTGTCTGGGTCCACTGGTCCAACTGAACTGATCACTAACTGGAAATGTTTGTGTTCGGCTTATTTGAGGCCATTTACAGCAATTCAAGTACTTCATGTTTACAAACATGTCATCGGGCCGCAATTGTTCACGACTGGTTTGAAGAATATTCTGGAAAAATTTATGGAACACAGTCGAGTGTGTCGCGGCTTAATGTTTCCATACTTGGGAACACTGTGAATCTGTTATAAATGTGCTATCAAATTTTTGAGTGCCGAAGAGTCATGTCGTTTTCACTTCGTTCCCTTCAAATATGTTCAAAATGGGTTTTTCAGCAGTACTATCTAACGCACACTTGTGAAAACTTTCAAGATCGACCTGAATGATCGAAAAGAGATATGCAAATAATAAAATTATCAAGTTAGCTCCGTCAACAAGAAATGGCCTCGTTCCAACAGAAAGTAACAACACATGTTTCGTGCCCTTATTTCATCTAAACGCTCTTGAAACTCTCACCAGCTGGTGACACATTACCGTATAGCAGTGTACTTACGATTGCTTTTTTACAGTTGAATAAATTAACCACAGTCCAAAACAAATAGGGATCTTTAACAGTATGGAAATGTTTGTATGAAACATCGATTAGTGACCCATCCAAGCGTAACAGGAAGATACAGATCGAGGAGTTTGAGAGGGAAGGTTGAACCTATTCGCTAATTCTCCACACTGTAAGCGACGGAACTTACAATAGAGCGTGAGTTTCAACGACTTACTGTACTGGGGCACCAGGGCAGACCTAGTAGCACCGCTCTGGTCTACGGCCAGCAGTGTCACCTAATGAATTCCTTCTGTGTGTGCTCGGTATCGAAGTGGACGTAGAGCTATTAACTGTAGAGCTATTAAATGTGACGTGGAAATAAAAAGATACTGCAGACAAAAAATAATTCTGGGTACATTTCTTCATTTCTGATCGTGGCTTAACTGGTTCATTCTACACACTATATACTGATTTAAGAAATTACAACGAAAAATTATCAAATTGCATGAGCATATCACTGTTAGTGGAGATACGCTGAGTTGAACTGAATAAAAATGACACTATTCTAAGGAAAACCATCTCGATAGAAGAAAACATTATCGTGACATTAAGCTAACTAACTTTCTAATCAGTAGCCATTTACTTGTTATTTGTATAGATTTTTGCATTTTTAGTTGTAACTGTAACATATACATACAAGTGATTTTTCAGTCTAAATTTAAAAAGGTATTTTATTATAAAATCAAATTCAGTATTGCAAACATATATATTGGACAAAAAGTAGGAAAACAGCCTTATTTATTTACACCCCATTTCTTAAAATAATCCAGCGACATCTTACGTCTCAGATCCAGTAGAATCACTTGCTGCGACGAGAGATGCACTACTGTTATTTCGGTTTGGAAGCAAGTTTTGAGGAAAACTTCCATATCCCACAGAGTAATGAAGCTTGTCTATGTTGTATTCATGGTAAAAACCCCAATCACCAAGAAGGACTTGCGCTACATAAATGAAAGTTGGTCGGCGTGTTTCTACGTCTTAAAGGTGATGTCTACTCACGCCAGTCCCGTAAGAACGGTGCCAGTAGAACCACTATGAGGATGCAATTCAGGTTTGCTGTAAATGCAAGGGGTAAGGGCGTGAACGTTAGTCCCTTTTGAGATTGGAAATTGTGAGTTGGTGCCTTTTAAGGGGGTAAAGATGTCATCAGCAACACCTCACTGACGTTGAAAGAGGTTGTGTGATAGGGCTACGAGAACCTGGATGTTCCTTCTGCGTATCGCAGAAGTCGCTGTAAATAATTTCTGACAGCCGTGGGCATGAGAATGTGCAGTCGGAAGCAGACCAGACTCCAGTCGGCCACATAGCACTACCGACAGGAAAGACGATCATGTTCATTGTGTGGCTTTGGTGCATCTACTGTATCTGTAGCAACAATCTGAACAACAGTTGACATCACAGTGTCACAAGAACTGTTACAAATCGGTTTCTTCAAGGACAGCTCCGAGCCAGACGCCCTGTAACGCGGATTCCACTAATCCCAAACAGCCGCCATTTGCGAGAATTCATTTGAGGACCGGATGGAGATGTGTTTTCTGATGAAAGCTCATTCTGCCTCGGTGCCAGTGATGGCCGTGTGTTGGTTAGAAGGAGACTCGATGAGGGCGTGCAACCAGTCTGTCTGCGTGCTTGAAACACTGGTCCAACACCTGGAGTTGCGGTCTGGAAAGTGATTTCGTGTGAAAGGAAGGGACTCTCGTGGTTATTCGTCGCACGCTGGCTGCTAGTGTGTACGTCAGTCTCGTGATTTGACGCGATGTGCTGCCATTCATGAACAGCATTCAATAGCCTGTTTTCCAACTGGATAACGCTCGGTCACATACCATTATTGTGACGCAATATGCCATTCGGGGTGCCGATATGTTGCCTTGCCCTGCTCGGTCACCTGATCTGTCTCTAATCGACGACAAATCCAGTGTCAACCAAAATCACCATTAACCGCCCCTTTACTGACCGACCAAGTGCAACAGGCACGAACGCCATCCACAAACTGGCGTCCGGCACCAGTACAACACAATGCACGAACGTTTGCATGCTTACATTCAACATTCTGGAGGTTACACGGTTTATAAGTGTGCCAACATCTCAGATTTGCAATGGATCATCTCGCGCCTACATTACTTGAGACCTTGCAAAATGGTTCAAATGGCTCTGAGCACTATGGGACTTAACTTCTGAGGTCATCAGTCTCCTAGAACTTAGAACTACTCGTACTTAAACCTAACTAACCTAAGGACATCACACACATCCATGCCGGAGGCAGGATTCGAACCTGCGACCGTAGCAGTCGCGCGGTTCCAGACTGAAGCGCCTAGAACCTGCTCGGTCACTTCGGCCGGCTGAGACCTTGCAATGTTAGTCAAATATATTACCTAGACAAATGTATTCACGAAATGTCGTTACCCTCCATTAATTATATTTTGATGTTGTGATTTTTTGTTCTGTCAATGTTGTTCTTAGAATTGCAGCGCAGCACCAGGAAGAGGCTATGGGGAAACTGGGGATTTATGATTTCCAGTTTCTCCAACTTGCCAGTACTTAGAAAGTACGTTATTGTGAATAATTAGACTCTGACTGTGATGTGGTGGGGCGTCTTCTTCGAACAGGGTTTCTCTTTTTACAGTTCACGGTTTGCAAAATCCTGAGATGAACTGTCCCTAATTATTGATTTCGTCTGAGTCTCGAAAATAAGGGATCGCTGTCGAAAATAACAACAGTGGTTTTGTGAGTGAAGAAAACTACACACCGGTAAGTGTCAATTACTGCCTGCCAATGCTGCTAACATCGTGGTGCGATACTGGCCATAAGCCACTGTGTGTTGCATTGGCAACGCTGCAGACCTGCTGCCAGAACATGGCGGCGACCACTCTGCTGGCACATGTCGGGTGTGAAAGCCTCCATTGTGTAGCGTGCGTTGTGTCTGGCGTCTCCACCAGCAGATCAACAGCGGCTTCCCAGTGCAGTACGCTCAGCTACACGGTATGAACTTTCTTGAAGCCCTTGAAACCCACAAGCATTGTAGCCGGATCCCCAAGCATCTGCTAGAACAGCCTTATGACTAGCTATTACCTGTTTGAAAAATGGCACTCGACATGAGCAGTTCTGAATAACTTGACTGATATTACTCTGTGCGGAAGGTATATAAAATGTACCCTGATCATTCAAACTTTTCTGATGGCAATACTGTTTTCAGTAAGAGCAAGCCAAACAAACAAAAAAAGCTTTGCAATACGTTATTCAAAAATACGTTTTAATCTTTTGGCAGTTGCATCTCCGAGCCTTTCACTACAAGCCGCGTCTGATGTTGTTGTTGTTGTGGTCTTCAGTCCTGAGACTGGTTTGATGCAGCTCTCCATGCTACTCTATCCTGTGCAAGCTTTTTCATCTCCCAGTACCTACTGCAACCTACATCCTTCTGAATCTGCTTAGTGTATTCATCTCTTGGTCTCCCTCTACGATTTTTACCCTCCACGCTGCCCTCCAATACTAAATTGGTGATCCCTTGATGCCTCAGAACATGTCCTACCAACCGATCCCTTCTTCTGGTCAAGTTGTGCCACAAACTTCTCTTCTCCCCAATCCTATTCAATACTTCCTCATTAGTTATGTGATCTACCCATCTAATCTTCAGCATTCTTCTGTAGCACCACATTTCGAAAGCTTCTATTCTCTTCTTGTCCAAACTATTTATCGTCCATGTTTCACTTCCATACATGGCTACACTCCATACGAATACTTTCAGAAATGACTTCCTGACACTTAAATCTATACTAGATGTTAACAAATTTCTCTTCTTCAGAAACGCTTTCCTTGCCATTGCCAGCCTACATTTTATATCCTCTCTACTTCGACCATCATCAGTTATTTTGCTCCCCAAATAGCAAAACTCCTTTACTACTTTAAGTGCCTCATTTCCTAATCTAATTCCCTCAGCATCACCCGACTTAATTAGACTACATTCCATTATCCTTGTTTTGCTTTTGTTGATGTTCATCTTATATCCCCCTTTCAAGACACTGTCCATTCCATTCAACTGCTCTTCCAAGTCCTTTGCTGTCTCTGACAGAATTACAATGTCATCGGCGAACCTCAAAGTTTTTATTTCTTCTCCATGAATTTTAATACCTACTCCGAATTTTTCTTTTGTTTCCTTTACTGCTTGCTCAATATACAGATTGAACAACATCGGGGAGAGGCTACAACCCTGTCTTACTCCCTTCCCAACCACTGCTTCCCTTTCATGTCCCTCGACTCTTATAACTGCCATCTGGTTTCTGTACAAATTGTAAATAGCCTTTCGCTCCCTGTATTTTACCCCTGCCACCTTTAGAATTTGAAAGAGAGTATTCCAGTCAACATTGTCAAAAGCTTTCTCTAAGTCTACAAATGCTAGAAACGTAGGTTTGCCTTTCCTTAATCTTTCTTCTAAGATAAGTCGTAAGGTCAGTATTGCCTCACGTGTTCCAGTGTTTCTACGGAATCCAAACTGATCTTCCCCGAGGTTGGCTTCTACTAGTTTTTCCATTCGTCTGTAAAGAATTCGTGTTAGTATTTTGCAGCTGTGACTTATTAAGCTGATAGTTCGGTAATTTTCACATCTGTCAATACCTGCTTTCTTTGGGATTGGAATTATTATATTCTTCTTGAAGTCTGTGGGTATTTCGCCTGTTTCATACATCTTGCTCACCAGATGGTAGAGTTTTGTCAGGACTGGCTCTCCCACGGCCGTCAGTAGTTCCAATGGAATATTGTCTACTCCGAGGGCCTTGTTTCGACTCAGGTCTTTCAGTGCTCTGTCAAACTCTTCACGCAGTATCATATCTCCCATTTCATCTTCATCTACATCCTCTTCCATTTCCATAATATTGTCCTCAAGTACATCGTCCTTGTATAGACCCTCTATATACTCCTTCCACCTTTCTGCTTTCCCTTCTTTGCTTAGAACTGGGTTTCCATCTGAGCTCTTGATATTCATACAAGTGGTTCTCTTCTCTCCAAAGGTCTCTTTAATTTTCCTGTAGGCGGTATCTATCTTACCCCTAGTGAGATAAGCCTCTACATCCTTACATTTGTCCTCTAGCCATCCCTGCTTAGCCATTTTGCACTTCCTGTCGATCTCATTTTTGAGACGTTTGTATTCCTTTTTGCCTGTTTCACTTACTGCATTTTTATATTTTCTCCTTTCATCAATTAAATTCAATATTTCTTCTGTTACCCAAGGATTTCTACTAGCCCTCGTCTTTTTACCTACTTGATCCTCTGCTGCCTTCACTACTTCATCCCTCAGAGCTACCCATTCTTCTTCTACTGTATTTATTTCCCCCATTCCTGTCAATTGCTTCCTTATGCTCTCCCTGAATCTCTGTACAACCTCTGGTTCTTTTAGTTTATCCAGGTCCCATCTCCTTAAATTCCCACCTTTTTGCAGTTTCTTCAGTTTTAATCTACAGGTCATAACCAATAGATTGTGGTCAGAGTCCACATCTGCCCCTGGAAATGTCTTACAATTTAAAACCTGGTTCCTAAATCTCTGTCTTACCATTATATAATCTATCTGATACCTTTTAGTATCGCCAGGGTCATAAACAGGTCAGCAAGAGTGAGACAAAAGCATTTATAGATGCGAGTGTGACTAAAAGGGAAATCCGAATCTTATGATGTGCAATAATAATGACTCTAGAAGTTATTACTTCCAGTACACAACAAACGTACATCAAATACTGATAGGGGCCACAGTGAATGAACTCACAAAAATAATTCTTCATCTTGTATTAAAGACGAACCAGAGCCACTTCTCTAGAAAGGCGGGCAGCGGCTTCACGGGCGGTGCTCGCAACAAAATTAACCACACCGTAAGTAGGTGGGAAGGGAATGTATAGGCTTGTTGCGGGGATGATAACTCAGAAAGTGGACAGGACGCAGCATTTTTAGTGTGAGGTCTTCAACCAACGTCTGCTAAGACACAGAGCAACAACGTTAACAGAACGATAAAGTACGGAATCCATTCTGTAGACAGATGAACGTCTGCATGTCATAATAATGTCATACGGTTCCTCGGCTCTGCTGAAGAACGAGCACGAGTTTAATAAAGTAGTTTTTTGTTTGCGTCTTTGCCTTAGGCAGCCTTTCGCTGGCGTCGGTGACGAATCTGTGCAAATACACAGCGTGAGAGAGTGAGAAGTTTTATAGTAAAATCCTGTTGTTTTTTGAATAGTGTTTTTACCATCACCAACGTACATTAAAAGTCACAGTTTCATTGCTGGGGCTTTATTTCTTATGTAAGAACATTCAAAGCGATATCATTATATCAGAAACGCCAAAGTGCGTTCTTAATTACCATGTGCGAAAAAATGGCGGGATATATATAGAATTATAGCAGCATATAAATGGTTGAAATGGCTCTGAGCACTATGGGACTTAACATCTGAGGTCATCAGTCCCCTAGAACATAGAACTACTTAAACCTAACTACCCTAAGGCCATCACACACATCCTTGCCCGAGGTAGGCCGGCCGGAGTGGCCGAACGGTTAAAGGCGCTACAGTCTGGAACCGCACGACCGCTACGGTCGCAGGTTCGAATCCTGCCTCGGGCATGGATGTGTGTGATGCCCTTAGGTTAGTTAGGTTTAAGTAGTTCTAAGTTCTAGGGGACTTATGACCACAGCAGTTGAGTCCCATAGTGCTCAGAACCATTTTTTTGCCCGAGGTAGGATTCGAACCTGCGACCGTAGCGGTCGCGCGGTTCCAAACTGAAGCGCCTAGAACCACTCGGCCACTCCGGCTGGCAGCATATAAATAATTTTGTTGGTTTATTTTGCATATTTTCTCACAATGAAGTAACTCTCACCTGATGTTTAAACTGTTATATCAACAGATCATTTTCCGAACATGTCAAACTGCATTGGAATTCTAACACGATAGCCAACTGTAAAGGGAAGAGAGACTGTATTCAACTACAAACAGGCGGCCGCAGATGCACAGACGGCGGCTGAGATCGGGTCATATTCGTGTTGACAGCCAAAATCAGTTTGACAGGGCACTTAGAGGGCCAGTTTCACAGTATATTCTACAGATGGGGTTGTCTCTGGACTCCCACCGGCCGCTAAGGTGACTGCGTGACCGGGAAAGCTCGTCTTTTGGGCAACACAATGTCTGCCACATTTCTCATGGCCGCTTTCAGCTTCCAGTGCAAAATTATAGCGTACCCCAAAATTAATAAATATTGAAACATACCTGTCACTGAAGAGCCAGTAAGCTCATTTGAAGGGTGAAGACGAACCTTCGATAGCCGCATTAGTTTACAAGTAATTGAGTTAAATGTTATAAATAATTCCTGAGCTGGAAAAGTGAATATCTAGGCAACGCTTTATGTGACTGCAACAAACGAAGTGTCTATGGGAACATCACGTGGAAGTGTATCGGCCTGTGATAGTAGATTTACTGAAACTAGTCTCATATTTAAATGAGAGGCCGAAAAGTGGATTTCGTGCAATTAGAAACATTTATTACTACATGAGTAGAGAAATATTAAAAGTAGGGACAGTACTGTAAAATTTAGATATTCAGGAAATCATTTAAATTTTTTGTTAATATTGACACTTATAAATCTGAAAACGCAGGAAAAACATAAAATTTATAGTCGATAAATAAAATATGGCAGATGCAAGAATACTGGGTACAGCATAATATTTCTCGGAAAATATCTGTGTGATTTGATGTATCACATGTCTATAAAAGGTTACAGTTAATAATTTCAGTAGTTTTCATGTTCAGCAGTTTAACTGATTTAAGTGGTACTTGACCGAGGTTTCCTAGGTGAACAGCAGCATTTTGGCGGATAGACTATGTTCGGACGCGGTCAGGCTGTGTTAGTCTGTATTTTTGGCTCGGCTCTAAGCAATATGTGATTTAACATTTGAACTATTTAAACCTAATTAACCTAAAACACATCTCACACATCCATGCCCGAAGCAGGTTTCGAACCTGCGACTGTAGCATGTGCGCGATTCCGAACAGAAGCACCTAGAACCGCTCGGCCACAGCGGCCGGCTCTGTGTTTTGAGTCAGTTTTATGTGGCGAACAGTGCAGTAGCCGCTAGTTAACATGTGTGAATTATTCAGACTTCCTACTTTCGGACATAGAAGGTTTTCAGCTTCTGGTGAACCTGTTACTCTTCGGGTTATGTGTAATATGAGCAGCACTTACGTTTCAGTGTGTAGCCACTGAGAAATTTACAGTTTGACCTTCTGTGGAGCCTTAACTGTTTCCTTAAGAAAACTCAGGCAATAAATCATAGTTTATTCAACTGCCTCCACGATCGTAAGAAACTCTGTCAGGCTCTGAAATTAGTTTATTGTAAACTGTGAGTTTCGTCTTTCCTTTGTTCTTATAGGAAATAAACTCGAATTTGTGGAACTTTAAAAAAAATGTGAGTGCGTACGTGATTTTTGCATAGCAAATCCTGCCAGAATTTATATTAAATAATTTTTTGGAACATTAGGCACACTGAGAATAATGTGAGTTAGCGCCACATAGACGAAACGCATTTACACATTTACGGGAGGCCACTGAAGTGCTTGTGGTGTGTGATGTGTGGTTAGATCTCTTCGTGGCTGCAAGGTGGTGTTAAACTTGTGAACAGCTTAGAACTTTGATTTTCTGCGAGTTGATATGATGTGTTTTATTTCGTCATCCACATCACATTCATATCCCCATTCCAACTGCATGGTCTCAGTATTTCAGTAACAGAACTAACACACTGAAGCGCCAAAGAAACTGTTATAGGCATGCGTATTCAAATACAGTAATACGGAAAGAGGCAGAATATGGCCCTACGGTCGACAACGTCTGTATAAGACAAGTATCTGGCGCAGTTGTTAGATCGGTTACTACAGCTACAATAGCAGGTTATCAATATTTGAGTGAGTTTGAACGTGGTGTTAAAGTCGGCGCATGGGTCGCATCATCTGCGAGGTAGAGATGAAGTGGGATTTTCCGGTACGACCATTTCACGAGTATACCGTGAGTGTCAGGAATGCAGTAAAAGATCAAATCTCCGAAATCGCTGCGGCTGGGAGAAGGCCCTGCAAGAAAGGGACCAAAGACTGAAGAGAATCGTACAACGTGACAAGTGCAACCCTTCCCCAGATTGATCTAGATTTCGATGCTGGGCCATCAACAAGTGTCAGTGTGCGATCCGTTCAACGAAACATCATCGATAAGGGCTTTCGGACATGATGGCCCGTTCGTGTACCCTTGATGACTGCAAGACAAGCACGACATAAAACTTTATGCCTCGCCTGGGCCCGTCAGCATCGACAATGGACTGTCGATAACTGGAAACATGTTGCCTGGACGGACGAGCCTCGTTTCAAATTATATCCAGTGGATAAACGTGAACGGGTACGGAGACTACTTCATGAATCCATGGACTCTGCATGTCATCAGGGGACTGTTAAAGCTGGTGGAGGCTCTATAATGACGGGGAGCGTGTGCAGTTGGCGTCGTATGGGACCTCTGATACGTGTAGATACGACTGTGACAGGTGACACGTACGTAAGTATCTTGTCTGATCACCTGCATTCATTCATGTCCATTGTGCATTCCAACGGACATGGGAAATTCCAGCAGGACAGTGCGACATCCCAAACGCCCAGAATTGCTACGGAATGGCTCCAGGAACACTCTTCTAATTTTAAACACTTCTGCTGTCCACCGAACTCTCCAGACGTGAATATTATTGAGCATATCTTGAATGCCTTGCAACGTGCTGTTCAGGAGAAATCTCCACCCCCTCATACTCTATGGAGGGGATCTATGGATAGCCCTGCAGGATTCATGGTGTCATTTCGCTCCAGCACTGATTCAGACATTAGTCGAGTTCAAGGCGCGTTGTGTTACGGCACTTCTGCGTGATCGCGGGGCCCCTTCACGATATTTGCCAGGTGTACCGGTTTCTTTGGCTCTTCAATATATATTGTACCACACAATGTAATCTTGAACCAAAAGTGTGTGAAACTGGCAGAATTCAAGCTGTGAGGACGGGTCATGAGTCATGCTTGGGTAGCTCAGATGGTAGAGCACTTGCCCGCGAAAGGCAAATGTCCAGAGTTCGACTGTCAGTCCGGCAGACAGTTTTAATCTGCCAGGAAGTATATTAGTGCACACTCCGCTGCAAAGTGAAAATCTCATTCCGGAAAAGTTTGTTGCTAGAAATTCTGCAGAACATATGAAACATTGTATCTGACCACGGCTAAAATTAAAAATGGATATGAGTATTGTAGGTTACAAAAGATAGCTGAGTTATTTAGCAATTCTGTGGCTTTAATAATGAATAAATAATAATGTAAAGTGCACGAATGTAATACGCAAATCCTTGCGTACAATATGTAGCCGTTCTAGATTGCGGATATCACTTCTTTACGTGGATGACATCTCTGGTAATGTGGTTTCATTATATAATTAAACGGCAGCACATTAATTCCTGGAAATACCAGTGTGAATTTTTGGGATAAGAGTCATCAATTTTCGCAAATTGTGTTTATATATTATGTAGGGAAAGCATGGGAATATGTTTGACAGCACGGTGGGTTGGGCCACCACAGGCGTGTTTGTGTCGTGTTGAAGTATTGTGTCGTCCTTCTTGATTAAGAGCGTCTGGACAGTTTAGTACGAAGGGAAAAGGTGGATGGGTCTGCCCGTTTGTCTTCCCTTAAGGTGGACTGCCGTAGTAATGATCACAGAGACATTGCCTCCAGTATGAAAGGCTAGGAGAACATTATCCACATAATCCCGAAGACAGCAAGGAAAGGTAAATGTGCCAAGCTTGATAACTCATGCATCCAACCTGATAACAAGAAGAGTGGACTGAAAAATATTGGTTGACGAACATTTCGGCTTTATCAAAAGTAAAGGTATCAGGGAGGCAATTTTGACGTTGTGCTTGATAACGGAGGAAAGAATAAGAAAAATCAAGACACTTAATAGGCTTCTTCTACCTAGGAAAAAGATGTTCAACAACGTAGGATACCACAATGTTTGAAACTTCCAGAAAAAGAGGTGCAATTTATAGGATAGACCGGTATAGCAGTATATATGCAAGGACGAAGAGCAACAGTCAGAATGGAAGACAAAGAATTCGTCGGATTAAAAAGTGTGTAACCCATACATCGAAGAACCAAGGAAGAAAATAAATAAAAGAATGATTCAGGAGAAGGATTAAAAATCAGTAATAAGATTCGCTGATAACATTCCTATTTACTGCAAAAGTGAGGAAGAATTACAGTGCAAAAAATTAAAATAGCGTGAAAAATAGAAACGGAACTAGTGGCATATGAATCAAGATTGAGGACTACGAGAAAGACGAAGAGAAGCAATTCTGATATGTCGGAAGTAAAATTACGAAAGCTGGTAGAACCAAAATGGCTAGAGGAAGTAGATTAGCACAGCCAAAACCAGAGAGTTCTGCTGGTAACAAACGTAGGCCTTAATCTGAGGAAGAAATTTCAGAGAATGTATATTTGGAACACAGCTTTCTATGTAAGAGAACCATGAACCTTAGAACAGCTCATGGCTTTGAACGAGATCGTGCAATAGGTCTACGAGAGGTAGGATGTTCCATTCTCGATACTGCAGAAACACTTGTCGGGAATGTACCGAGTGTACATGATTGCTGGCAGCGATAATCACGTGGACGTCCGGTCGCAGGAAGACCGGGCTCAGGATGGGCACGTGGCATTAGCGAGACAGAACACTGTCTTGCTCGGCGTGTGGTTGTGGTGCACTGTACTGCGTCTGCAGCGTCAGTTAGTACCACTTTGACGCAACTAACAGTTACAAATAGTTTACACGAGGAAAGTTCCGAATCATACGCCCTGTGGCTTGCATTCCACTGACCCTAAACCATCGCCGTTTGCGGCTCCTGTTGTGTCAAGCGAGAGTTCATTGGAGGGCAGAGTGGACATATGTTGTGTTTCCTGATGAAAGACGGTTCTGTTTCGGTGCCAATAATGGCTTTTTAGAGATTTGAAGGAGGCATGGTGAGCGCCTGCAACTAATCTGTCTCTGCCCAGACACCCGGACATAAACGTCCATTTATTGTTTAAGGTGGTACACCCTATGACAGCAAGAGCACTCTCGTGGTCGTCACACGCAAATTGAATGCAAATTTGTAAGTCAGTTAGGTGATTCGACCTATTGTGCTGCCATTCATAAACTGCATTCTAGGGCCTTGCCTGCCGTGTGGCCGAGCGGTTCTAGGCGCTACAGTCTGGAACCGCGCGACCGCTATGGTCGCAGGTTCGAATCCTGCCTCGGGCATGGATGTGTGTGAGATCTTTGGGTTGGTTAGGTTTAAGCAGTTCTAAGTTCTAGGGGACTGATGACCTCACACGTTAAGTCCCACAGTGCTCAGAGCCATTTGAACCATTTTCTAGGGCCTGTTTCCCAACAGGATAATACTGTCTGACACACCGCTATTGGTAATCCAACATGTTCTACAGAGTGTCGACTTGTTGCCTTGCCCAGCTCAATTACCAGATCTGAATTGACCAGCCAAGTAGAACAGGCATGGAATCACACCAGCTGTCATGACGCACCTGCATTCATCAGCATTCTGGCGGTTACAACGGTTATTAATGTACCAACATTTCACATTAACAATGACGTTTCTCGTGCTTGCATCAATCCGTGATCTTGCAACGTTAATCACTTAAGTATGTTACCCTGACAAGTATATTCCCGAAATTTCATTATCCTATATTAAGTATTTCTTGGTGCTGTGATGAATTCTCGTCAGTGTATATTAAGAAATCAATGAATAACTTGCTTGGTAATATAGGAAACCGTTGAAGGAAAAGGTGTAGGAGCAAGCCAAGATGGGAATAAAATAACTGCGAACGGACGCAGCTAGTTCTCCTATGAAACGACGAGGATGGGTTGGTATAAGAGGGAGAGATGAAAGGATTGGCACGAGACGGGGGACTTTGTGGTGGGACACATCCAATCGATCAGATAAGAAATGATTCCCAAACCCTGTAGCACTGCAAGATTTCAACTATTCGTAATAATTGAAATGTAAGTCGTTACTAGCAATTCTGCTTGAAGTTCGTCAAATTTTAATACTGCGTGATTACAGGATATTGGTGCAAATTCTATGTAATTTGGTGTCATCTACCAGAGATACCCATGCCTGGAGCAAGTGTCGGAACTAACACTTCGAGCTGTCGCGTAGCGAAGATACGTGGATGCTGTATGGCGACCAATCATAATGTTTTATTATTGCAGCGAAACCAGGCTGCGATCATAAAACTTCGTCCTGCAATCTAACATTCTGCGCAGTGACTAATGACTTCGAGGAAAGCTTGGTGATACATTAAATATCTGATGGAAGATTTACACCTGGAAAATCATCTCGTCATCAGTGTGGAAATGTCTGCCAGACAATGGTTTCTTTATCCACGTAACAGGAACAAGTCACTGGATGCAATGTTAGGAGGAGAATAGGATCATGGGGAGGCGGGTGGAGGTACAGCTTTGTAGCCCAAAAAACAGCATGACTGTATCCTGCGCAGAATGATCTGGCATTTGGTGTGGAAGAGAAATGTCCGTGCCAGCGACGCTTCACCTTGACAGCCTCACGTAACGTGGTCATTAATTTTGGTTGTATGTTCCTATGACGGTCTGCCTCTTACAGGCAGAACTGAGTAACACCGCGTCATGTCAGTACCAGTAAACGCTTATCATCATCTTGCTGGGTTTTGGTTGCGTCTACGACTTTTTTGATGAAGGTGAATTCATCTGTTTCCACTGCTTGCTTTGTCTCTGGGCCATAATGACACACGCAGCACTCCTTCATGGTTGTTAGCCGGCTTGGGAAATCTCATCTGGTTTCACTTGAGACAGATGCAACAATTCCGTCGCTTCCTCGGTTTGGGCGAGCTTTTCGAGTGGGTGTGAGCCGTTGCGGAACCCAGCAGGCAGCAAATCCGTAAGTGATTTTCATTTCCTACGTTATCGCCAGGATTATGGTACGCCGGTATGCGAGCACCAGGACCGTCTCTTGAGATTCCCTGTTATTCACAGAGGGATGATGTGCCACTTCGTTTTCACCATTGTGAGTTGTTCGACCAGACCGGAAGTGAGTATGTCACATAATCACTGTATCATTTGACCTTTTATTGTAACCATACAAACCCACCAAATCAAAATTCGTTGTTGCAACAAATGGTTCAAATGTCTCTGAGCACTATGGGACTTAACAGCTGAGGTCATCAGTCCCCTAGACCTTAGAACTACTTAAACCTAACTAACTCAAGTACATTACGCACATCCATGCCCGAGGCAGGATTCGAACCTGCGACCGTAGCAGTCGCGCTGTTCAGGACTGAGGCGCCTAGAACCACTCTGCCACCGAGGCCGGCGTTGCAGCAAATATGAGGACGTGCTGAAAGGTAATACCTTTGAATTTTTTTATGAGGAAACTCTAAAAACGTTTTAAATAAAAGAAACATTATTTACTCCTTACAGTTTTATTGTCATGTCTACATATTTGCACCCCTGTGCCGCTAGAGGTCTCCGAATTATAGTGTGTAAATAGCGGTGTGTGCCGTAAATATGTCAGTGCGTGAGAAACAGCGTACTGCAATCGAGTTTCAAATTCGCAGAGTTCTGCCACACATAGAGCATCCTCTCCTTCGGCATGACAATGCCAGACCACAGAGGAGCACTGTAACACCTGCAACAACCCGCCATTTTGATTTCACTGTCAACGATCATTCTCCACACAGTCCCGACTTGGTCTCATCCGATTTTCATTTATTACGAAAACTTAAAGGGCACTTTCGAGGTCTTCACTTGGATCGTGATGATGTGGTGCAATCAAAGGTGGTGATGTGGTTCTGTCAAAGTCAAACATTACACAATAACGGTATCTGCAAATTGGTCTCTCGTTGAGAGAAATATGTTCGTCGCCAACGTATGTGTGTTAAGAGAGACATATGTAGATTTACAGAATAAAGATGTAGAACGTTAATAATCTTTAAGATTTTTATGTAAAAATGTGGAGGCAGTACTTCACAGAACGCCGGCCGGAGTGGCCGAACGGTTTTAGGCGCTGCAGTCCGGAACTGCGCGACCGTTACGGTCTCAGGTTCGAATCCTGCCTCGGACATCGATGTGTATGATGTCCTTAGGTTAGTTAGGTTTAAATAGTTCTAGGTTCTAGGGCACTGATGACCTCAGAAATTAAGTCCCATAGTGCTGAGAGGCATTTTCAACAAAACCCGGATAACCATTTTACCCATGGGATAAAATGTTTTATTTTGCACCCTCTAGTGAAATCGTAAGAAATTGGGGGATGGGGATTTCAACGTGAATAAAAGTAGCAGACATGAACATGAAAATGAACAAAAAAGTAACAAGGTAACTTTACTTCTCGAGGTGAAATTTAACTTTCTGATTAAAGCTAGTAGTCAGTATAATTTTGAGTAGTGAAGCTTTTGTCCGTTGCACTCGAGGCTATGTAGACTATTACTTCGTTAAATATGTGGAACGAAATCATCTCCAAGTAAGTTGTCCTCCCAGAAAATAATATTCCCAATCAAAACATTTTTGTTCTAAATTCAAAAGAGAAAGATGTCATTATTCCGTTTGAGAAAGCCGATAATATTGCAGATAATATTATCACGTTTAGTTACTTAAGGAATGTCTTACCACAAATGCTCAGAATGAGTATATTGTTGTACTTGATGATGATTGATATCACACAGTTTAAGAAAGGAAGTAAACTGTCAGTTTTGAGGAATACAATGTCTCAGTAGAAGAGGTCACGAACAACCTACAACTGCTATCACAATAAACTTTATACAGTACCAAATAATCGGCTTGTGATATTTTAAAACAAATGCGGTTTTCTGTGTTATTCTTACGAACTGCTTTAGAATATCAGTAAATAGGAAAATACAGTGAAAATTATCAACGATCTTTAATCAAAGCCTCTTACTGGAGCGAAGATTCGCCAGGAACAACATCTGGCTCGGATTCCACGTTAAACTGCAGGTCCCCTTATCCCAGTTTAATTATGTTACCGACACACAAGTTGTCAAAGTGTTGTCCAATTGAAAAACGTGCGCCGGCCGCAGTGGCCGTGCGGTTCTGGCGCTGCAGTCCGGAACCGCGAGGCTGCTATGGTCGCAGGTTCGAATCCCGCCTCGGGCATGGGTGTGTGTGATGTCCTTAGGTTAGTTAGGTTTAAGTAGTTCTAAGTTCTAGGGGACTTATGACCTAAGATGTTGAGTCCCATAGTGGTCAGAGCCATTTGAACCATTTTTGAAAAACGTGCACCAGGTTGTTCAGCCACTCAGAATTTTTATTATAAAGCTGATGAAAATAAAATTTGAGCTGTTCAGATTTACTTTGAAATTTAGAACTACAGTTGGCGTTCAGCAACAAGCAATAATGCAATACTGATAAGTGGTACATTGGACGGACAAGTGAGAGAAAGAGTTATTATTTTCCCCTATCGTTCTGAATTGTCGATACTGGAAGACAACTGACCAGCCAGTACTGTACGACGATCTAGCAACAAAACCGATATCGATTGCTTATTGTTTAATATATGATTTCATGATGGTTTTACAGCTACGGTATCCTTAAACAATACAGTTAAAATAAATGTAAAAATAATTTCTGTTACTCAGCTCATAAACGTGTACCACAGTCTTGAAACAGACTTATTGCGCTCTCCTCTCACGCAGACATTATTAAACTCTCGCAACTCACAATCAAATTAACACGGGACAAAATACCCAACGTATCATGAGTGGGATCGTGGCGTCTTTCAGCTCACCTCTTGCACGTGCTGCTACCTGGTGTTATACATGAGAACTAGCGATGTAAGACAGACGGTACTGTAGGTCTCTCCCATAATTACTGATGACAGACAGTCATGGCGGACGATGCCCCTTTGACACGAGCCCTAAATGCTGGCTTCCAAAAAAGCGTTTGGATGGACCGAGAAACTGTATCTAAGCACCCTTTCGTTGAGGTGAAACAGCAGAATGATGTCACTGCCTCCTCCATCACTAGTTCAGTGAATTCATTCTTTAAGTGATTGTCGCGCGGGGTAGCCGCGTGGTCAAAGCACTTTGCCACGGTTCTCGCAGCTGCCATCGTCGGAGGTTCGAATCCTCCAACCGGCATAGGTGTGTGTGTGTGTGTTTTCCTCAGCGTAAGATAGTTTAAGCTAGATTACGTAGTGTGTAAGCCTAGGAACCGATGACCTCAGCAGCTTGGTCCCACAGGAACTTATCAAAATTTGCAAAAATTTTCTTAAGAGACTTCATGTCAAACGGATCTCCACAGTTCAGCAGCGGTGTTTTTTGACTATAGTGAATGTCCGCAATACAAAATAGAAAGCTCATCAGAAGTGTGATCAGATTCTCGTTACATTTCCAGCCAGTTTCCATCAACTGGTGTCCAGGCTCTCAAAACATTACTCAGACCCTACGTCAGTATTTGTTAAAAATTAAAATACGAAGTATAGTTCTTTAAGGAAATCACATTTCCTAGAGTGACAGCACTGATATAATGTGAGCATCTTGGCTGGTTTCATTACTTCTCGGAGTGCAGAGGAGAATACAAGAGCGATTAACAACTGGTAAGTCAAGAAATATCACCAACGAGATCGGAAGAATCACTGGGTGACGGGAAGCAACAGACTGTTGTTAGGGGTTGAAATCAAGCGTGGGTGGTACTGATTAATGGTTCCCATAGTTTTCACAAAATGGGGAAGGCGCATTCTGGGAGGATTCTTTCAAAGACGAATTTTGCTGCTTTCCGTATTGCTTCTCAGCCCCATATGTTGGCAATGATACTGACGCGGATTTTGAGAATCCAATATCATCCGTCCACCAACGCATCCATCGCTCCACCGTCTGCCTCAACGCTACTCTCTCAAGTCTCCTGTGACAGTAAATCAAAGGAATAAGATGCCAGGCGACACGAAGAAAACCATATGATTTAATCCCAGAAAAGAAGATATTGATGGAGATCAAAATTTTAAACAAAACTCTGAAGGATGTCTTACTGACAGATCTCGAGGCACTCCTAGACACGAAGGTTAAGTAATGTCCTTCCAGAAAATAAATTACATGACAGAGAAATAGTACCTGTACGTTAGATTTGCAAAAAAAGCATTACATTGTTTAGTTCATTAACTCCTATTGAAATGACAACGACATTCCTGACTGAAAGGTACGTATTGAAGTCGTCTTCTATATCCCTTCATCGATTTCCATTTTCTTCATAGCCACACGGCCTACACACAATGGCATTAGTGTGATTCCATGCTGGCCTACGGCTATGTCTCTCTTCTACTCCCCACATTGCCTTGTTACTGGTCCCCCAAGGTTTAGCACGTTTTTCACTATACTGACACTTCATCTTTCTTATGTTTCCATGTACTTTTTTTGTGACCCTGTTGCTCTAACGTAAAAAATGTTAACCTTTCTGAATTAATTTCTCTCTTTCTAATTTCCTGAGTGTAAAATCTGTGTTTTTCTGTATTCAGACTTTCAAAGACAACTGCTTCACATTTACGCATCTGCTCAACGCTAATTATTCACATAATCTAATGTGGCACTTAGTTTGCCTACGAATACTTTCATAATTTTTTCAACAATGGTTTATTTGTGCTATCATAAACAGGCTTGCATTCATTATTTCCACTTACCTGGAGCTCGCTCTTCACAGCGCAGTGATTTGTGACGTCCAAAACTGATTTAGATGTTTTGTTAAAAGCGTATTTAACCTTCGCCTTGACTAGGGAGGAAATAATTTCCTGTAAGAATTTCATGTTCAGCTTCTTAATTTTTTCATAACTTTCCAGTCTCACACTTTCACTTAACTGTACTTTAAGTTTTTCTATAGCTTTGTGGAAAATGTTTGTCGTATACAGTTCAAAACACTCCCATCTTTGACTTTACACCTTTGTCATATTACCAATGTTAATGATGCTATAGTAATTCCTTAAGAAAAGATGGGCATGAGCGTTTTTGAAAGATGCATGAAAACTGTTTACCCAGTGTAGATGGTGAACTTCACTAAGTGTGAAATTTTGGATCATTTATCCTAGTCAAGTTGTAAGTGAAAAAATTATAGAATGCTCTGACTGCAACAGGTAAAAGAATTACAATCTAGAATCTGCACTACTAGAAATAAAGTGTTTTACTTCCATATGATTAATTGTAGTGGAAGACCAGCTGTGCCTACCAAGACAGATACACTGACAAACAGAAGTGATTTATGGACACAGGAAGTTGTAGTGTAAAATGTTCAGGTGTTCATTTGCACAAACTTATGACGCTTTTCCACACAATGTAAGATTTATCATAGTAAAATGCATGTTAAAGATGTTACAATAATATTTAAATAAGGCTGGGTCAATACAGAAAAAGACAAAGGTGGTTAGCGAACGGCAGTGAACTCTAACCACTTAATATTTCTTGCACTTATAATCGACAAATACCTTGAAGTAAAAACCTCTTAGGCAATAAATGTCAGGAGGTCAGTCTGCACCGCTTCTTACTGAAGAAAGGTAATGCTATTCAAAATGAGGATATCATTCTATACATACGAGTAATAAATCGAGTCTTTCTACTATCTGTGCCTTGTGCCCCAGTCTTATTCATAATTCATTACCACTCTTGTTACTATGTCGACGTGTTTGTTACTATTTACAACTAACAGCAAGTATAGGGTGGAAATTATTGAACTGCATGAAATTAATCTTCATAACTGCGTTAGGACGTTCAAACAGCCCTGTTTGAACGTCACTTTTATTTGGATGGGTTAGTCAATAAGCAAAATTGACATATTTAGGGGACTGAGAATCCGCATTTCCCGATAGAGAAGTCTCTTCACCCTCAGCCGGTGACTGTATGGTGGGCAACGTCCAGTCATGGAATAACCGGTGCGATATTCTTTTATGGCACAGTGACTACTAAACAGTACTTGAAGGTTTTGGAAGATGATTTCATCTCCATTATCCAAACTGACCCTAATTTCGACAAGATGTGGCTCATGCGAGACGGAGCTCGACCCCATCGAAACAGGAGAGTCCTTGACGTTCTGGAGAAGCACTTTGGGGAAGGCATTCTGGCTCAGGGGTACCCACAGGCCACTAGCATTGGCCTCGATTGCCCGCAAATTTCTCCGGATATGAACACATGCGACTCCTTTTTGTGGGGCTATATTAAAACCAAGGTGTACAGAAATACCCCAAAACCATTGCTTAGCTGAAAGCAACCATTCAGGTCATTGAGAGCATCGATGTTCCGACACTTCTGACGGTCAAGCAGAATTTCGCTATTCGTTTGCGCCACATCATCTCCAATGATGTCAGGCATATTGAAGATGTCATAATCTAAATCCAAATATCTGTAGTGGCGTTTAGATGTTAAGTAAAGTGTGTTCAGTTCAAGTTTGTAACTAACTTACGGTTTTTTTCATATAGTTCAATAATTATCACCCCGTATAAGGAAAATTTGATGTATATCTTAGAATGGTGCATTTGTCTTTTCTGAGTTTTGCTCACCAGCTTCAAAATTTAGCGTCTTACTATTGCATTATCTGACCTATTTCAACGGTATATTTACGTAAAATTTCTGTAACAAATCCTGGATATCTTGGAAACCACTGCAATGAAGCACTCTCAAAAATAATTTATAATTGTGCTTTTGCTTTATATTGTCACAATTGTCGATTACTTAACACACACATTATCTGTCGCTGTATGTTACGTTTCTTGTAACTTAACGCATTCGACATCTGGTTGATTCCAAGACTGATACGTCATCCTACATGTCTTTTGATGTTCGGTAATACTTTCAGAAAATGAAGTAAACAAAGTCGTCCAGAAGTCCAAGTCGTTGTTAAATCGAAACAGCAGAAGCACTCAAGTGAAACATATGGCAGAATCTACTTTCGGCATATGGATTGCAGAAACGTAAACCCAAAACTCACCACACCGTGGTAACATTATCTGCAACCATGGGATTTTAAAACAGGGGAAATATAAACGTGCCAGGAACCACAGTAAGGAATAAAAGCACAAACTAGGTTCTTCAAATCTCACAATGAAGTTGCTAGAGGGCATGAGACTGCATGGATTAAATAAGAGCAGAAGTGAAAATTTAGACAAGCATACTGTAATTATTCACAGGATGAATTTTAGGAAACAACGATTTCCGTGTAAAAGCATACGACCCTTGCGGCGGTCTGTTTTACCGCTGCGGTGGAAAATGAGAGGTGGCGCCCAGACGGTATGAACAGCAAACATCGGATGCGCGCAGAAATGAAAAATACAAATTGTGCCCAGGTTATTCACTCCACATCAGAAATTAAAACGGGTACGAATATTTTTAGCGCTTGATCTGTGGTGGAACCCTACGATGGAACTACACGTTTTGTTCCTCTTGCCGCTGTTTCTAGAAAACGAATCAGATCTCTCTCTCTCTCTCTCTCTCATTCACTCACTGTGATGACCCTGTTGTAACAGTACGTAACACAAACCGCAGACTTTGCATGATATAGACTGCTGTCTGGAGATTTTTCTTTATTACCGTGTACCAATCTCGTTCCACTGTGCAAACGGAAACATTTCTTCGTTCTGCTAATACACGTTCATTTCTATCGAAACACACCCTTTTGGCCTATTTTTATCCATGCGTGAAATATACAGTGAATGCATGTAGGTGATGCATTGGTAATAACCATTTGGCACCAAGACCTTCCAGTACCATAAATGATCTGGAAACGTATACCAACTGTTATAATCATTACGTTTGGCAACCGATATTCATCCGTTTACATGCTCGCATCGACGACACTTCTACGATTTAACATATGTAAACGTCGTGTGACTAGGGCCTTCCGTCGGGTAGACCGGTCGCCGGGTACAAGTCTTTCGATTTGACGCCACTTCAGCGACTTGCGCGTCGATGAGAAGGAAATGATGATTAGGAGGACAACACAACACCCAATCCCTGAGCGGACTAAATCTCCGACCCAGCCGGGAATCGAACCCGGGACCTTAGAATTGACATACTGTCGCGCTGACCACTCAGCTACGGGAGGCGGACTGTTTAATGTATGATCATGAATGTATGAACAAGGCTTTTAACATGTCGTGATATGCAAAGGGGTGACTACTCTTCTATGTGGTTAACACTTGTAATATTTTTAAGTACCTATACACTAATGTAACAGTATCTTTTACACAAGTATATGAACAGATTTAAGTATTTTTAACGACCTTCTGTAGTCCATGCAAAAGGAAGTATAGTGAATTCATACATAATGCGGTCTGACTTGTGTCAAACGCCACATGGAATCAGTAAATTTTGATGATCAGTGCTGCGGGCATAGTGAAGGTTCGGCTATTTTGGAACTTGTAAAACGGTGCAGAGCTGGAGTTTGGCCAATAGTATTGCACTTATCGGCCACTAGCTTCCTTTTGCGAAAAATTCATGGGAGGCACAACATGTATCATAATACAGTATTTCTTTTACAAGGCTTCTCAAATATTGTTGAAATGTAGAAATTTCTTTAGAAACCATGTTGTTTCCACTTCTTAGCGGGCTATAGAGTAGTCGCCTGTAAAAGGGTATTTTAGAACGAGGCTGACACCTTAACTCCCTTATTTGTCGAGGTACTCGATACAGAAGTTGTTTTATTGAGGTATATGTACTGCTCTTAAGAATATCGAAAAGCCCGAAACGGAGGATTGTAGTGTCATGATGGCTGAGGAAGTTTTCGATAATGTAGGTGAAAAATGTGTTGCTTACGAAAATTAGCATCACCAGCTCAGCGTGTTTATCATGTCACTGAGGGCATTACCTTTTCTTAAAATTCTGTCCTCCGAAATTATTCATTTAGCTAACTACGGCTGTGAGTATCGAATCTAGTGTGACCACTCAAGAGTACCCACGATGACGAACGTTAATAAAGCTACAACTGCAACACCTATCACACTAGCGACGAAATGGCGTCTAGTAGAAACATTTAACCAGGCCGAGAAATACATGTATGAACAAACAACAGGAAAATGAAATTATTCCTTAATAGTACAAGCCAGAAGGCATATATTCACATTGGAATTGCCAAGGGAGTTCGTTGCTCGGAACTTCCAGCGGTGCAGTATGCCTGGACACTGAATTCTCTAACAAGCAGGAAAGGACAACGAGGTTACATTCAGTGTAGCCACGGAATCGTAGTGCTCTATTCTGCTTGGGGAAGTGAATCGAGCAATTAACTAATAACGCAGCTACAACAGTTAATCATCGGGATGTAGGTGAACAGAAAGAGCTATGCTGTAACCATTACGTTAGGAAGAACCATTTTTGACTTCATAATTTAAACATACTGGCTGACAAAAAAGTGAAGTACCTAATAGGAGAGAAGGAAATGAAATGAGGCTTCACGGGGTGAGAATCTCTGTGACGTTATTTCGTGATTACCAGATAGTCAAATTTACAAAGAACTTGGCAGTATGAGTCTGCCTATCAGTATGATGTTGCACTCTCTCGAGTCCGGATGAAATCACTGATTCAGTTAGTAAGGTTGTCACAAAGACGTTGTGTCCTCTTCTGACTTATGCTGGCCCACAACTGTTGTAATTGGTCATTTATGTGCTGCATACCGTCACTTGGACGGAACTGACGTCCGTGCTGGTTTCACAGATGTTCTATCGGAGACGGATTTGGTGATCTTTTGGACCTCGTGAGTATGTCGGCACTATGCAGACAGTAGGGACACTTGCCATGGGTGGACAAGCATTGTCCTGTTGATAAAAGGTACCATGATACTGTACCTTGAGAAATAACACATGAAAACTGAGGGTGTCCATGATGTGCCGTTGTGCCGTCCAAGTCCCCTAAGTCACTACCATCTGAAAACATGGCCGATGGTTCCCCACACCATCTGATCAGGAGTAACGCCATTGCGCCTCTCCAAAATAATAGAAGAATGGGTCTTCTCCCCAGATCGCCTACGTACACTCTGGCGATGTTTGCTTGCGGTAGTGCAGAACCGTGATTCATCGCTGAACGCAATGTGAATACATCAGCAGTCCATTCTTTACCGTTGCGGCACCGCTCCAAACGCTGCCGTTTGCGTTAACCCCAATCATCGCCTGCAAACAAAAATACGCTGGTCTGGGTGTTGATAGTCTCCGAGCAAAGGTACGGGAGGCCACAGAACGTTGCAGGGGCTCCTTTACTTGTTATTGGATGGCAGGCACTGATGTGAAAGGATTACGGTGTGCTCGGTGCACAACACAACGATACTCCTGTGTGACGGTCAGACACGGCCGACCGGAACCTTGACGACGAGTATGGCAGTTCCCACTTTCTCATGCAGTCTGTTATTGGGCATCTGTCATACCCTAATGTCTCACAGCTCTGGATATTACACGATTCGACGAGACGGCCAAATACACATCCACAATGAGACCCCTTTAAAATTCAACAATATTATGTGACATTTCCGAGTCTTTCATGGTGATCACCGATCATCTGTCGTTGTTCAACGTCTTACATACCCTACAAGGCATGGTAACAGTAATAAACAAGAACAACATAATGCACTCTGGTTTCAGTCTTCATGTCATAAAGAACGATGACCCTAATTATTTACATACGCGCCAAGGGTGTGTAAATATATGAAGATGTGTTGAAAATCTGCCATGCCTTTGGAAATGTATATTGTACCGGAGTGATTTACGTGCACATATACAATAAAACTGATTTGCCCTGAAACTGGAGAAGAAGATGGTGCTAGTGTTGGACTTCAGATTTCACAGGTGAGGGACGCGTCAATAAAAAAATGAAGAAATAATAATTTCTTGCGTTAGTTACAAAGGCAGTATACCGTGGAGACGACTAAGAGAGAAAGAGTGAGTGTGTGTGTGTGTGTGTGTGTCACACACGGAAAGAGTGAGAGAGAGAGAGAGAGAGAGAGAGAGAGAGAGAGAGAGAGAGAAAGCTAAGAGCGAAAGAGGATTTCAGGATCCTAAATATGAATATCTTTTTACAGGAGTGCTAAAATACTGTTTCGGAAGGATTGAATGACAGTAGCGGAAATAGCGAGGCATTATCCAGCTTGCAGACGGTTTCATCTCAATGTGTAACAACGACTACAGACCGGTGGGTCATGTTTCAATAGCATAAACCGCGAAAATAATTTGCGCGTCACGAACTGTCAGAGTTACAATAGTCATTAAAGACTTCTACCGCTCGTCTAGGGGTGTGAACTCTCAGCATAAGACTTTGGTGAATATACCACCCATCACGATAATGACTGAAACTCGTATTGACTACTGGACGCTGATATTAGCAATTGGCTGTCAGAGAAAATCGACAAAAGTTGGCTAATTGAGCCTGATGTGTCCTGTTTCACTCGAAAATCAGCAATCAATCATTTTTGCACCGATATATATCACCGTTACAAATGGACTTTCCTACAACACATTTTCTCATATTCAGAAGTGAGTTTTCAAGGTACAGTAAATGTATGTTAGGTTGCTATTACCTGGCTCGTCCTAACCATCAACGAGCTTCGAACAAAGGAATATTTGGGATTCTGACATCCCCTTTCATTCTCAGGAATCGATTTAACACTGACTGAAAATTTCGTGAAAGTTAATAACTGTAAATTTAGAGGAATTGCGCACAAATTAATGTCCAAAAAGACTTCGACATCCAACAAATGACTTTTCTCCTTGAGGGCTCTCTGCCGTATCGGCAGCACTAATAATAGTTATGGAAAATTGTTTATTAATATGTTCTAACTAAGTGAAGTAACTCACATCAGTTTAATATCGTGTCTTTTATTCTGAGCTAAATTGTTAAGCTGCTGTTCCGAACGAAGGGGGAAATTACAGTACCGGATATGAACTGGTGGAGTTACTGAGCTTGCCGAATGTACGGCCGAAAATGGAGTGAAATCTGAATATATATGTCGCACCACCATGTTTCAGAAAGAACTATACACATTACTACAGAACCAGATACATCATGTTAGGGACGAATTCTCGACGAATTTGCTGTAAATTGAACACACTCTCTACGCTAATTATTCTGAGAGAGATGGACAATCAACTACTTACAAATATAACACGTTTCAAACGAGATTGGGACACACACAAAAATAAAAAACAGACTGAGAACATTCACAATTCCTGCTACCATTAACACTGTTTTACTCGAAAGGAACAACAGCCCCTCGTAGCTGTCACTGAGTTACAATATCGAGATTCTGGCGTTACCTCTGTTTGGGCTTTGATCCCCCATTCAGTATAACATGCAACAAAGCAGACAAGTGATTTTTATCAGTGTAGCGCGATGAACCTGATGGCTCTAGTCAATGTCAGGTCTCTGCTCCCGGAAATTACTTCTGCTAATAGATTCTTGTAACTGTGTGTAATGTAAATACGGGTATATCAAAGAATGTCTTCATAGCACAGTATTTTGTAAACTAATCACAAAAGACGATCATAAATCATATTAGACATGTTCATACATGGTTTGCTTCCTACATTTGTTTGAAATCCTCAAAAATTTTAAATTATTTCATATCTGTGTGACCTATCACAAAATTAACTCATTGTCAAACGGCGCTTGGGCTCTACCTAAAACGTATTTAAGTCATCCCTCTGTCCGCGAGTTTCAGGATGTAATGTCACAGCACTAAGTGCAAAAAGTATTTAACAATCGAATTAAGCTGCCTGAAGATTAACTTTATTTTAATTTATATTGGTATTAATTTAGTTGAGTTTTTCTATAGGATATTAAATTTGTTTGAATGTGCCTAATGTGGTAGCAATGACATTTGAGTCAACTACTCTTTCAACACACCTCTCTGAAATCTTAACAAAACAAAATAACTTAAAAAATTCACAAAAATATAAGCGATTGAGAAATAATGTTTCATCTTACTCGGAAATTTATACTGATTTCTAAACTGGTCTCAGACTTAGCGAGTCCGTAATGTTTTCAAAATTATCGGGAATCTAATATTATGAATCACATTTTAATAATATTAACTGATGTGATGTGTTTGGATTACAGTTATATGTGTCAGAATATATCTGCTGCCCTCCAGCTGCTGCTACATAAGTGTTACTTTTCAAACTGTCTTGTAATTGAATACAAATATTAAGCGCTGTTTGTCCATATGTGATACAATTTTGGAGTTAGCCAAGTAAGTTCGTGAACCATGAGACGTACTATCCTGTTAAGGTGTTTAGTCGTTATGTATCCTCAGTGCAGGACAGAAAAATATGGCGTAATGTATTATAGCCAAGACCGTGACTTTCAACATTCTAAATGCGGATTATTTTACTGGACTCCTAAATATACTGCTTCCGAAGAATTTTAATTTAGTAACGAAAACAGCAAGCTATCAACAATGTTGTGCTGTCTTAATAAATATGTCAAACGTATACAAAATGAAATGCACTTGACAAAAGTTTTGATCGTGATCGACTTCGTTTTTATAATAGATTGTGAAATTATTTTACAAGATTTTAGACTTGGCTTTGTCTTACATAGGTTTGATTATTATTCCTATTCCTTATGCAAAACTAGGATATTAATATAAATTGCACTACACGAAGTAAAATTTAGAATCAATTTGTGACAAATATGAGTATGTTGAGAATGATTAAATTACCAGTTCTTATTATTCTGTTAATGGAGCGTCTGAGAGGGGTCGAATGATTGGTATGAGGAATATGGGAATACTATACTAGCAGACTCCACTCATATGGCTGTAGAGAAATGAATCTAGAATTAAAGTTGACGAAGTGGACTAAGAACATCAGTGTGGCAGAAATAATCAGGCATGGGTGCTTGCAGATGAGACAAATCTCGAGAAGTTCGGCTAGCTTCCACGAATTAACAGATGAAATCTGCACAGTGGTTGATAGCTCAGTTTCACCTCGGATCTTCAGGCAAAAGTTACTGGAAGCTCAGTAGTTATCTCGAATTGCCCTGCAGCGTTTACCGCTGAGACTGTGGCCTCTGTAGCGATCAGATAGAAGTTAGCGCTTACATAGAGCACCTGGTGAAAGGTCACAGAGAGCAGGAATTGTCGAGGCTGATTTCCTTGAATTGCTGCCATCTAGGTGTGCGGAATTGTTGAAGATGTCAACGGCAGGATAATGCAAGGCCACCCACCTAATTTCACACTACAAACGCCTGGATAAAAGTATTGGTCCATAACTGGCCTACAAGGTCCTGTGAGTCGCGACCCATACAGCATGTCCAGGGTGCGACAGAACACCTTTAATTTTATAGCCACCTTCAGTCAGGAACCTTCATGAACTGATGCAGACTATTCTTCAAGAATGGCTAGAAGATTTGTGAGGTAACATTTGGAGTATTTTTGCTTCTATGTCATAACAAATACACGAATGTATTCCAGCCTATACGGTGTGAGCGTGGGGTTGATCTGCTATTCTGTTATTCTGCGCAACGGATTAATCTGAGATGTACCCCTTACCCTGTGGCTCCTGCAAGATGCAATTTCCACCCCCACACTACTACAGAAGTCAGACAGACGCTCCTAACGTTCTAAAGAGAAATGCCTGAAAAACTTTCAGCAATAAATATCTTCTGGAGTCGTCTGCTGTAAGGAAATGACACAAAAATTCACAAAATTTCTTACGTAACTAGTGGGCTACTTGGGTACTGGAGTAGTGATAGTTAATGTAAGAAAAACATGAAACTAACGAAAATTATTATTTATTTTGCAAAAATTCAGAGAAATCACAATGGCACTTTTAGTTATGAATTGAACAAGTTATATCCTGATTCTTTTCGGATTGTGAAGTTACCTCTGAAGGATAGGATTCGCTAATGAAATTTCTATACAAAGTTCAAGGTTGTTATTGACTTGGCAGAATGGCTGAGAGGCGCGCCTGCTCAACTTGAATGATTATCCCTTAGAATGTCGCTAGGTACGGTCGAGGCTGTCGCGTGTGAAATGCAATGAAGTGTACTGTTGTGGAGGAAATATGGGGCTTGCAACTGCTCTAGCACACAATACCGTAAGTTGCAATGACTGCTGTCTGCGCTGCTCGCTGCTGATAAATAAGATAACTCTCGTTCTATCTGGATTGACCTTAGCCAAACAAACACTCCCTACGCCTTGATGAAGCCAAGGACTCCTATTCGCCCCTAGTCTAACTATTGGCGTGTTACACCAGTCAGATAACCAGTCCACCGTGATGCCACTCAAAAATTCGCTCGCAGGCGTTTAGCTATAACTCTGTCCATTCACACCGCACAATAAGTGTGTCGGCCAACACAGTGAACAATGCTTAATCGCAAGGACTCAATGTAGAGTCGCACTTCGATTCGCTCTCGACAGAGGTGCTCTCCCAGTGAAGTACTGAGGAGAGACTTGTTCCTCACTCCAAGAGCGACAATGGAACGGCGCCTCTCCAGGCCAGACGTGAAGGGGTACATCTTTCGGTCTCTTCCATTACTACTACAGCTCAAGGTGTCAGAAATATCGTCTGCCAATCAGCATTGCTCTTCTAAAATGGGAGAATGACGTTTCGTTTAAGGCGACCAATTCGGAAATCTGTAGTATCGGCGTTTGGCGTTTGCTGTCTCCCTGTGAAAATCTCTGAAACTGCGTGCTATGTGTAAAGACTGCGTAGGTTGGTCGCTCCCACACAATGTTGCGGAATTTACTTTTAAGCCAAACACGGGGTCATTCCCCCTTTCACTCGGGCACACACTGTCTGCTCCACGGGCAGCCTTGGTTGACTCGTCCTCTGAAAGGACCGGCCTCCCGGTGTGTGATCTGCCTCTCTCGAACTAAAAGTTCCTGTGACCGTCGTGTCTGGAATGTATGTGTGTACGCCAGCCTCGAGTGTTTCAACCCTGGTGTGCACTTGTTATTTGCATATCGTTTACATGAATTCATACAACATTGACTTTATCTTATCGAGTTTGGGTTCGAATGAAGCGTCTTGATCTGTGGAATATGATTGTGAGGGCGGAATATGTAAGCAATGAAGGTCAGGAGACCACAACGTCATACAAGGGGTCCACATCTTATCTGAAGTTTATGGGCATCAGTTCCAAATCACTTACTACTCTTATGTACTGAATACCTCCAGAAAGTTCGGTAAATGTCATATTGGTGTTTTCTGGTGTAACACTTCCCAGTTCCATCAGTGTAAATACAGTGAATTTTCTGTGATACAACGACACAACTCTTATGGGACTTGGTAAGAATGCTTCCACGAGTAATGAATGTGTTGGGGTGCGACACTACGAATGTAGTGTGTGGACATACAAGGTGAGAATGTGGGTCTCGCTGGAGGCTTGCGCGAGATAGTCCCCGCACTATCCTCTATGCCCTCGGTGGCTCAGACGAACAGAGCGTCTGCCATGTGAGCAGGTGTTCTTGGGTTCGAGTCCTGGTCAGGCCACACATTTTTCACCTGTCCCCGTTGATATATATCAATCCCTGTCAGCAGCTGAAGGTATTAATATACTTCTACTTTCGTTCTAGACGGCTGCAGGTTATCAATGGTGTCTGTACTTTAGGACAGGCACCATATCCATACAAGTATATAAGTTCCTACATAGCGTCTGTTGACAAGTACGGAGTTGGGGAACTGGGACGTGGCCGCCTAAGCGTCATTCTCCTTGTTCGGACATCAGCGGCTGCACGTTCAGCAGACGCCAACGGTCATCGCATTCTGCTGAAGGCACATGAAGCGTACAACCTTGTTACAGTTTTGCTGTAGATAGAGAAGCGTAGCGACGCTTGCAGTTAAGTGCCATCGTTTTGACGCGGCACAGGCAGTTGATTCGAGGAGGAATGTTGTAGCAGCTGGCTGGATCGTACAAGCCAGCTTCGACCTCACAATGAGGTAAGAAGACATCGCCATCCCTATCCTCCTCACACGCCGCATTCTCACGCTTACACTGAACTGTTATGAGTAAATGATCTCTCTGATTTATATAGAAACATTTCCCACAACAGTATCTGAGGCGTAGAAAATATAGTCGCTATAGTAACAGTTGCATGGGGGCTTAATTATTAAATTTAAAAATGATTTTTATTTTTTTGGTGGCTGTAAGTCCGATTACGCTGTGTCTCGTAAACGGTTGGCCCTGACTAGTATTAGTACGCAATCTGACTGCATAGAACAACAACAAAGAATTAAAGAAAATTTTCGTTAACACAATTAATTAATTAAGTCCCCAGCAACTATAAAACCTACGAAACCAAAGCACAAGTATAACTGTTGGGTATGTGGAAGTATGACTGAACGCACATCTGGCACGGTTCTTCTTCAACAAGACAATTACCAATTATACTGACGTGATAAAAAAAATTAGAAATACTATAATTGCGCAAGAAAACCAGAATTACACTCTAATACAAGAACACACGCCAGATGCTTTGTAGACTGAACCTGTAATGACGCATTATTCAGGACACTGAAATAATGAGAGAGAAAAGAAAATTTTTTTTACCTTCATTTATATTGATGGAAAGCACTGTAAACATTACAATATTTCCACACCGACTCGCCACTACCGCATCTCAACAAGAACCCCCCACTGCGACATCTCAGCAAGCACACCACTACGAGTTCTCAACCAGCACTTTTCACTAGCACATCTCAACAAGCACTGACTACTACGAGTTCTCGACCAGCACTGCCAGTGGAGGCGGCTGAATAATACTCTTTGGCGCAATCTCTGGCGCTGTGGCTCAGTGTAGCCACCTTTCACAGTACACTGCCCTTTGCAGTGTAACCACTGATTATTTAGTTATTTTTTAACGTTGGTTGTTTCCTTTTAAGTGCTAAGTGATTTTCTTGAGGTTGTCTTCAATGAATTTTGTGCTTGCATCATTACTTTGTAGTAGGCTGTTCTTGGCAGTGAGGACATTCTTTGTTTCAATATATGAATGTTTAATGATAGTTCTTTCATTCTGTGTTGTAATCCATGTACACCTCCCAGTATGTAAAATTCGTCAAAAGTCCAGAAATTTTTTGCCATCAGCTAGTTCTGTAGCACGCTATTAGTATTGTTGCCATTTTTAAGAGTTTAATTCGTGCTACAGATGTTGTGGAAGCCATCTTCTTTCATCCAGTTTGCAGTGAATGCCCAATTTCCTTTAGGATTCTGTCCTTGTTTGCGATATTTTGTTTTTTGTCATCAAAAAGAAAAAGAAAGAAACAGACATCTGTAGAGTATAGAGGTCTTGAGCACATTTACTATACTATTAATTACGATTTATCAAAGAAATAAACACATGGTGGAATACATGATCAGAACGAAAGCTTCAATAACATTTAGAAGAGACACCCAAAGACGACATTTGTTCATCTACAAAGTGAATTACTGTCAAATTTATTGATATATTTATGAAGCAAAAAATGCTATGTACCTTATTCACAAATTTTAAAAGATGTTGCGAGAGCTCAACGAATTATATTAAAAAACTCGTATGCAGATTTGTTTATCTAATTCCAAATAATAACCTACCACATTTTGAAAATGATGAACGAAGTAATCTTTCAGGAAACGTAATTTTTGAGAACATCGCTCTTGGAGACTATCGATTGCTTTCAGTACTTTAAAATGAAAGTAAACAGTCCCGACCACAAGAAACCGTCATTTTTGTGGTTACCAGTTTCGGTCAATTACTAAGCATCTTCAGATCTCATACCAGCCGGCCGGGGTGGCCGATCGGTTCTAGGCGCTACAGTCTGGAACCGCGCGACCGCTACAGTCGCAGGTTCGAATCCTGCCACGGGCATGGGTGTGTGTGATGTCCTTAGGTCAGTTAGGTTTAAGTAGTTCTAAGTTATAGGGGACTGATGACCTCAAAAGTTAAGTCCCATAGTGCTCAGAGCCATTTGAACCATTTGAAACTCATACCATATTGGAAGGTAGTGATGGTGAACGGAAGAGGCATTTCGAACTTCAGGAAAGTCAACTGCTCAGTCTGTGACCTAAATCTTTTCGAAAATGTCCTGATCAAATTTGATCAAATAATTTGACAAGAAATTGAATAAAAGCCCAGATTACAGCAGTAACACACTGACAACATGTCCAAAATTTGGTCAAATATCTTTCAGACAGTAAAAGTTACATTAGCCTGTATGTACTCATGGATTTTCTCATACGTATCCCCTTTAAGAAGTTAGAGCCCCCTGCAAGTAGGGACGAGCTCGTCTGCTTTCCCCGCTCATGACTGGGACCGTAAACCCTAATTTATTTTCTAATGGACAAGGCAGAAGGTGGAGTCACTCCCGGCTCTTCATTCCAAGCAACTACATGACGACGTAGTAATTTTCTCTACCTTATTTACCTAAACTGTTACATCACAAAGCTACTTAAGGGGGGTAGGACGTCAAACGGACCGACTTGGAGCAGGACAGGCACCACAGGACGTTTTAATTTCCACTGTCTAAACTTTTGCAAATAATTTTCATAAAACTCTGTCAGCATGATGAGGAAGGATTCCGGATTCTGACTCATAGCAGTAGAGGTTGAAAAACATAACAAAATAATTTTTTTTACATGTAAAATTTCATTATATTTTCACTTACTATTGGCTGCATTTGTTGTTATAGGTACATTTCTTGACAAGTAAGAGAGATTCTTCGATGAATTTTGCACACCATACAAAACATACTCGCAGGTGTATGAAACTCTAGAATTTATTTAGTTTATGGAAAAATGAATGAGCTGTTATAGTTTAAACTTAATATTTAGAAAGAACCTCAAATTTTATACTTGATTATCTCAATGTTTACCACAGTTTTTAATATATTTGAAAATCTAGTCTTTCATACACCTGTGAGTATGGTTTATATGCTGCGCAAAGTTCATCGAAGAATCTTCCTTATTTATAAAGAAAAGTGTACCTATAGCAACAAATGCAGCCAATAGTAAGTGAAAAAATAATGAAATTTCACATGTAAAAAAAATTATTTTGTTATGTTTCTGAACCTCCACTGCTATGAGTGTGAATCCTGAGTCCTTCCTGGTCATGCTGACAAAGTTTTATGAATTTACTTGTGAAAGTACAGACAGTGAAAATTAAAACTGTCCTGTGGTGCCTCTCCTGTTCCAAGTCGGCCCATTTGACGTCCTACCTCCCCTAAAACCATTCAATGTTACACGAAATTATCTTCTACTACTAGACTAGCATGGAATAAACTACTTGTTCCACAAGTTACAATGTACTTTCGGGAAGCATGTCGGGACAGATGATTGTATAATGCGTGTGAAAGCAGTCTCAGACTCGTTTCGGAGGTTATCGACCAGTCCATCCTCAGGACCACTCCCGTTTCTCGCTCCGCTAGCAGTGTAATGGTGCGCGCACCCCCCACACGACGGCATCCCATGGCTTGTCGCCAGCTAACCCCACCCCGCCCAGCCGAGACCGCAATTAGCACTCGGCGGCACCGGGCTTTTCTCGACGGCCCTCTGGCACCGTGCCGCTCTACCGCCTACACAAAGTCCGGTACACGGAGCGCCCCTGCCGGCAACTTAGAGCACAGCCGCTCGCTGCTCCCACGGGCGTGTCTGAAAACCTTTACATGCTGGCACACAAGGAAGATGTTAAAGAACCGTTGGCACACGAGACGAGTTAGCTAATGTTGACATGGTGATATAAGGCTTTTGTGACGTCACTTCCGGCTGTTCCAGATTGAGAAGCTATTTCGTCACGTGAAACACAAATTCTGCGACATGCGAGCAACATGCCATGCAAATTAGAATCAGTAGGAAGCGTTAACGCTCCATGTATCACAAGCAGTAAGCGAGACACCATACTGTATTTGTCGTGTTCTGTGGAAGCCCATATTCAGTGGGTTCTATGTTGTACGTTAAACCCTAAGAATATATGCTGCTTTTAAGCACCAGAAAATTGAATGTCTCGACAACGAATCGATACTGGTACTATTTGTCGTAATAAAAAGACGAGAACTCTCATGTTGAAGGTTAAGGAATTTTCATATTTATTTATTTAGCGTTATACACTGAAGAGCCAAAGAAATTGGTACACCTACGTAATATCGCGTAGGGCCCCCGCGAGCACGCACAAGTGCCGCAGCACGACGTGATATGTACTCGACTAATGTCTGAAGTAGTGCTGGAGGGAACTGACAGCATGAATTCTGCATGGCTGTCCATAGATCTGTAAGAGAACGAGGAGGTGGAGACCCTCTGAACAGCACGTTGCAAAGCATCCCAGATATGCTCAATACTGTTCATGTCTGCGGAGTTTGGTGCCAGCGCAAGTGTATAAACTTAGAAGAGTGTTCTTGCTACCACTCTATATCAATTTTTGACGTGTGGAATGTTGCGTTGTCCTGCTGGAATTACCCAAGTCCGTCGGAATGCACAATGAACGTGAAATGATGCATGTGATCAGACAGGATACTTACGTACGTGTCTCCCGTCAGAGTCGTATCCAGATGGAATGGCTTGGCTCTGAGCACTATGAGACTTAACTTCTAAGGTCACCAGTCCCCTAGAACTTAAAACTATTTAAACCTAACTAACCTAAGGACATCACACACATCCATGCCCGAGGCAGGTTTCGAACCGGCGACCGTAGCGGTCGCGCCGGCCGCGGTGGCCGTGCGGTTCTAGGCGCTGCAGTCCGGAACCGCGGGACTGCTACGGTCGCAGGTTCGAATCCTTCCTCGGGCATGGATGTGTGTGATGTCCTTACGTTAGTTAGGTTTAAGTAGTTGTAAGTTCTAGGGGACTGACGACCTAAGATGTGAAGTCCCATAGTGCTCAGAGCCATTTGAGCCATTTTTCTTAGCGGTCGCGCGGTTCCAGACTGTAGCGCCTAGAACCGCTCGGCCACTCCGGCCGGCATCCAGACGGATCAGGGGTCCCATATCACTCCAACTGCGCACGTCCCACACCTTACAGTCCCTCCACAAGCTTAAACAGTCCCCTGCTACATGCAAGGTCCATGGATTCATGAGGTTGTCTCCATACCTGTTCACCTCCATCCGCTGGATACAATTGGAGAAGAGACTCGTCTGACCAGCCAACATATTCCCAGTCAATAGTCGAATGTCGGTGTTGATGGGCCCAGGCGAGGGGTAAAGCTTTGATCAAATTGTTCAAATGGTTCAAATTGCTCTGAGCACTATGGGACTTATCTTCTGAGGTCATCAGTTCCCTAGAACTTAGAACTACTTAATCCTAACTAACCTAAGGACATCACACACATCCATGCCCGAGGCAGGATTCGAACCTGCAACCGTAGCGGTCGTGCGGTTCCATACTGTAGCGCCTAGAACCGCTAGGCCACCTCGGCCGATGGTAAAGCTTTGAGTCGTGCAGTCCTCAAGGGTACGTGTGTGGGCCTTCGGCTACGAAAGCCCATTTCGTTGATGTTTCCTTGATGGCCCAGCACTGAAATCTGCAGCAATTTGCGGAAGGGTTGCGCTTCTATCACGTTGTACGATTCTCTTCAGTCGTCGTTGGTCCCGTTCTTACAGATCTTCTTCCGGCTGCAGCTATGTCGGAGATTTGATGTTTTACCCGATTCCTGATTTTCACAGTACACTCGTGAAATGTTCCTTCGGGAAAATCCGCACGTCATCACTACCTCGGAGATGCTGTGTCCAGTCGTTCGTGCACCGACTACAACACCACGTTCAAACTCACTTAAATCTTGATAACCTGCCATTGTAGGAGCAGTAACCGATCTAGCAGGTGCACTAGACACTTGTTGTCTTGTATAAGCACTGCCGACCGCAGCGCCGTATTCTGCCTGTTCATATGTCACTGTATTCGAATAAACATTCCTGTACAAGTTCCTTTGGTGCTTCAATGTAACACACGTGTTGTTAAAGTAAGGGTTCGAAGACAACGGCCCATTAAAGACTCATGAAAATGTATCTTTTTTATTAGGATTTATTATAATTAAGTGTCAAGTGATAACCTTTCGGCGATTAAAGCCGTTAGCAAATGTGGCATAAAATAGGAGGTCGCCAGAGGCGGAGTTTCAGCATAGCTCAGTTGGATGCAATATCGGTTTCGAGTATTGAGGGTGCATCGATAGAGTACTCGTGTCATACTATATACGTTTTTTTCTCACCTTCACGTTTTGTAAGGGGTTGTTAGATGTTCCAATGAAATAAATTAATAATTTCTGTAATATCTGACGATATGTAAATGTAAGTTTGCTCTCTGTCAGAAACGAGTTTGATTCGATAAAATCCTATAAGCTGATGTCCTTACTGAGTGCATATTTATGTTACAAGTTAGTCATATTACACGTTCACAGATATTGCACTAGTTATTTTTGTACATTACAGACAGAACTACATGATTAGGATCTGATCAAGAAAGGAAATGCGGTTCTGTAATAAGAGCTAACGTAGGAAATCTGCGCTTGTGCGTTTTCATGTACAAACTGCGTGTTTCACGACTCGGAGAAAGCCGGCATATGCCACTGGAGAGCGGTCAGAGCGCAAAATCACGTTAACCAGCTCGTGCCATATGCCGATACCGCTGTGTCTTCTGACGTAGGATATCCGGTCTGCGTGCATGTCAACGTTAGCTGTCATGTCCTGTGTGACGACGGACTGGTACGTGCGCGAGGCCACAAAAGTAACAAATTACACCACTGACAATTAAATTTCTATAATGATTAAAGCGCCACGCAACCAACGTCAGATAAGTATGAACAGTAGTGTGTGCACTCATCTCTGTGTAGATGGCGAGGCAGGGTGGAGACTCCATTGTGAATGACCAACTTGCCGTAGGGTAGGTGAAGTTCGACAGCAGAAGCTGTCTTGCAAACTCATCTCTCACATAACTTTTAAGCTACACCTAAGACGTCCGCGAACCAACACATTAAAGGGTATTAGTGTGACAGCTGACAAATGTAGGTACCCAAAGTCAATAGGTTCTCACTGGAGAACCGAAAAAATACTCGCATAGACAGTGGATCAGACAAAGCTAAATAAGTCCGACCTCGCACTGCCAGATCGTAACCTCATAAAGTAAAGAACAAATTTGTTAAATATTCAGTATATTCCGAGGATATCTAAAAGAACGCATTTACCAGGGACAAGTTCGGCGCACCTGATCTGGAGGGAAGAACAGTGTGAAAAGTACTTAAACCAACAAACTCTGGGAGGTTGTAGGGGACATCAAAACAAATATTTTTCCCTAACGTCATTTTTTTCCCATGAGGAGTATTTAAACCGGTAGAGGAAGATTTCTCTTGGTTGCAAATTAATTAAACCAACAAACACTTTTCCATATTTTATGCCCAAGAGACAACAAATCAACACAACCCAATTTCAGATTTTTAAAAATTCCTCCATTGGCACGTAAACAAAAGTTACACCGTCGGATCATGTTCTGTCTGACGCGGGCAAAAACCCCAGGAGTATCCTGAACTGTTTCTGGTGCTGCTACTATCCGGGCAACCAGATCCTCTTCTGATGCAACAGGAGTTGCGTAAAGAAGGTTGCGCATCTCTCCCCACACAAAAGAGTCCAGAGCGGACATATCTGGGGATCGAGCAGGCATGGTACAGGACCACCTTTGCCAATCCACGTTTCTGGGAACCGTCGGTCCACGAATCGACGCACACGACGACTGAAATGTGCCGGCGCCCCGTCATGTAGGAACCACATGCGTTGTCTTGTAGGGAGCAGGACGTCTTCCAGAAATTCTGGCAATGCCCTGGAGAGAAAATTGTAATAGTGCCTGCCATTTAATGGCCTAGGTAGCAGATACTCCCAATTAAACAGTCCCACACACTAACGAAGAACCGCACTTGATGAGCGCTAGTAACTGTGGCATGTGGGTTATCCTCACTCCAAACATGAGAATTGTGGATGTCGAAGACTCCATCACGCCCGAACGTTGCTTCAGCGGTAAACAACACAGAGGGTGGAAATGTAGGATGCATTTCACAATCTTCCAGGTACCACTGCGAAAACTGTGCTCTGGGTGGATAATCAACTGGTTCCAGGTTGCGGACACGCTGTAAGGGAAATGGACGTAACAATTGCTCTCGAAGGACTGTTCTTACATTCGTCTGATTCGTCCCCATGTTACATGCAATTGCACGTGTGCTGATTGAAGGATCCCGCTCAACATGCTGCAAGACATCTTCCTCAGGTCGCAGTGTTCTTACCGTGCGACGACGTCCCTGTCCAGGTAGTCTGCTAAATGACTCGGTCTCACGCAGACGTTGGTACACAGCAGCAAAGGTCTTATGATGCGGGATATGGCGATTAAGATATTGTTGTTGATAAACCCGCTGTGCAGATCGTCCGTTGTGGTGCACTACGTAGTACGCACCAACCATATCAGTGTACTCACTCCAGGTGTATCGCTCCATTAGTAAAGAGAGACATTGCACTACTGCTGCACTGGTGGACAGCAGTTGCCTACAACTTAAGAGCGTAATACGCCCTCTAACAACTGAAGATCGTAATAGGGCCTCTAACAACTCAAGAGAGTAATATGGCCTCCACCAGTTTAAGTAATTCTCATAGGAAAAAATGACATTAGGGAAAAATATTTGTTTTGATGTCCCCTACAAACTCCCAGAGTTTGTCGGTTTAAATACTTTTCACCCTGTATAAAGGAATACGTTGCTCAAATTCAGCCGGACCTGCTGTGAGCAACTGTTGATCACGTCGTTTTACGGATGTAGCATCTAGCCGACGTTTCCGATATTCATGTTGAACAAATCGTGTAAGCGGCGACTAGTAATAAAATCAACATTATGTCTTTTTCACTTGTGCGATCTTTTCTGCCTATATTCCGTTGGTAATCAATTAGATGTAGATACGTCTTTCTTGCATTCACAGCGCGAAATTTGTACCTGGTGCCCTTAATTGAAACTATTTTTTTCCAGAGTGAATCGGTTCGACATTAACGCATTAGAATATCTATTCATTTTCGCTACCATACGATGAAACAATGGATCTCCGTGAATAGCAGCACTTTATTTACAACCACCAAGTATGTACTAGATCATGCACACAAAAATGTAGCCCCAGTGCTGAAAAACATTTTCGTGCTGTGTGGTGGGCGAGTCCAAGCCTTATATTCCACTGCGACGGGCGCCTCAATTGATCGTCGTCTGCTGGCCAGTGCCATTCGAGCATTGGCGTTGCCAATCCTTTACTACATAGCATGGCACTGGAGTCTTCGCCCTCTGTAGTTTCAGCAAACGTTTTTAATAATACGGCTCCTATGATTATATATAACATCATTAAACTTACAAGAAGCAAAATTCTCATCAAACAATAGACTTGACTGTGTAGCAGGAACAGCTACCCATTCCAGTAGTAAAATAAAGAAAATATAGGAGCAGACGGGAAACGTTAGATATGTTTCTCTACTTCAGCAAAAACTCGAAAGAAGAAGAAAATCTGATATTTTGGTAATATTGACGAACAAGTTGTCTGAAGTTTAACATATAATTTTTTGCATGATAAATTTTCTGTATGTTACTTTGCCTGTATCGGAGTAAGCGACTGTGTCTGCTGTACTGATTCACATGAGGTGATCTTCGAGGCCATGCATCTGAAACCACTGGAGGTAACATGTTCGTGGAAGGTTGCATTAAGCAGATCTTTCGGTAGGTGAGTGGCATGAAGTGTTGCCCCACCTTGCATGAAAACTGTGGTTTTCACACACTTGCGCTCTTCGAAAGCACGCCACACAAGGAGGTCTTGATATCTTGCACACATGATGCTACACCTGACAGGTCATTTGGGCATACTCTCTTTATAGACGAACAGACCGTAACTCCATAGAATGTTACCTGGTCGCTTCTATCCGTGGCGGAAATAGAATAGCAAATTCAGACATTGATGCAGGTCATTAGATTTCAGTTACTGCGTAGTCTGGATCTCGTACGGGTACCAGTGTAGTATAGACCGGAGAACTTTGCGTATTGTTGGCCGTGGGATGGACTGTTTTTATGACAGTAAACGAGCACTGGCACCACCTGCGGCGCATGCTTCATGGTGAGTTACAGTAACAGCAACCTCTTCAATAACTTCCATCGGGATTGGATGCCTTCGTCTTCCGGATGCCACACCAAGCTCACTCCTGATTTCGAATCTCATTATCATCTTTAAGCCATTTGATGACATCCGATTTCTCCTCGGACCTTTGAATCGGCAATTCTGTCACATTGCTTCACTGCAATTGCTGACGTTTGCATAAAATAGTTTCACTAACAGCGTGCGGCCTCTTTTCTCGGCGACCACACTGTTTACTCACATTGTGACTTGACAAATGATAACATGGGTATCATAGTGTCACACATAATTTCTTCTAGCCTTGTCCGAGATTCCACAACTGTCATGCGAATATGGAATCCATAGGTTCAGCAAGACCACACTAATCGCCTTTCAGGATCTCAATTGCACCATGCAACTAGGGCCCCAGATGAGAGCTGTATAGTTCTGTGAGCCTCTTAGTTACTTCACGTGGTTTGAGTCAGCACATGGAATAACAACGTGGACAGAGCGACGACGTCTCCAGCACTACTGTGTGTCAGCAAGTCCAACACTTTTACGACTTGCCTTCTTTCGAAAGCAGTTTACTTACGGTTTTCATAGCGAATAATCTGGACAGCAGGCTCTCCATTATTGACGTGTTAAGGTCGGTGGCTGACAACATTTGACATCTCCTTGACAACAAGATAACGAAGTTCTGATAGTAAGGTTGCTGTCCTTATCTGTAGAATATGTGTGGTCAGCGCGCTGTCCTTACCTCTCACTCATTGGAAACATTTCGTCATGGGTCCCGAGCGACTGGGATGCTACCTACTATGACTGATGAATTCTGGTATAGACTTGAAGGAGCATGGGGTGTCTTATCAGTTATCTGTCTTCAAGTCTCAGCTCGAATAGATGATAATACCACTTAGAGCCATTATTGACACCATAGGTTGCAACTGTGAATTCTACAATTCATGTATACTCCCAAATCAGCCACTAATTTAAGTATGTTTTGCTTCTATTATTCTGTTGTTTGCTATCATTACATGTGTTGCAATTTTAATGACTAGCGGTGACTTATAGAAATATGCTCTGCTTGAAATGGTGTTCCAAATATATATCGTTTCATGTATAACGGTTACCTATTTTAACCACTCACCCCTCTCCTCGTTGTTCAGAATATTTGTTGTAAGGCTATCTTCAATGTTATCTGATCGCTCTGTGTATTTCCTGTCCATTATCTGTTGTGAAGACTGTGGTTCAAATGGCTCTGAGCACTATGGGACTTAACATCTGTGGTCATCAGTCCCCTAGACTTAGAACTACTTAAACCTAACTAACCTAGGGACATCACACACATCCATGCCCGAAGCAGGATTCGAACCTGCGACCGTAGCAGTCGCGCGGCTCCAGACTGAAGCGCCTAGAACCGCTCGGCTACCGCAGCCGGCGTGAAGACTGTGGAAGTGCAGTTCGTTGCTAGGCCATCAGCGTGAAATATTGCCTAAAGGGGTATCGGCCGACCGCCATATCATCCTGTGTCATCAGCGCTATTGGATACAGTATGATGTTGTTGCGGGGTCTGCACACCGGTGTCCCGGCCGTTGTCGGTTTTCTTTACTTTGGAACCCGTACTACTCCGTCTAGTAGCCCCTCAGTTGGCACCACAAGGCTGAGCCCACCACGCACCAGTCCTTTCATCGAGAAAAAACCCCGGTCAGTTCCAGGAATCATCGAACGCAAGTCATCCGCATAGCAGCTAGACACTGAGCTACGAACACGGAGCGTTGGAGGCAGTATGCCGGCCGTTGTGGACGAGCGCTTCTAGGCACTTCAGGCCGGAACCGCGCTGCTGCTACGGTCGTAGGTTCGAATCCTGCCTCGGGCATGGATGTGTGTGATGTCCTTAGGTTAGTTAGGTTTAAGTAGTTCTAAGTCTAGGGGACTGATGACCTCAGATGAGAAGTCCCATAGTGCTTAGAGCCATTTGAACCATTTTGGAGGCAGGCTGTCCAGATATAATTATGGCTCCTGAAACGGGTGTTACACCTGATGTGTGAATATTATCGGTAGCAGTTTCCACTCGACAGATTCTTGGTCGACAAGTTTTTACCACTGAGCTACGAAGGCGGATCGTTGGACGTAGTATGTCCAGATATGACTACGGCTCCTGGAAGGGGTGCTATATCTGCTGCTGAAAGTTATCCTTAGCGGTTTCCAACTCGACAAATTCTACATCGACAAGCTTTTGTGATATGTATTAACTAATTGCAAAAAAATTGTCAGCCTGCTTCTGCACACAAGTTTAATCTGAAATAGAAATTCAAAGATATTTAAAAGGATAATAATAAATTCCTATCAACATTCGGTCAAGCACTAAACCAAGTTTACAGCGTCTTTTACCTATCGACGTTCCGTGAACACTTGAGGGTGAAAGAATTCGAAGTTCGTTTATTTGTAAATATGTGATGGCATGATAGATGTTGTTTTGATAGCAATTAATGTCAAGTCGCAACTACTTTAACAACCAGAGGATCTGCCTTTGGCCACATATATTTTCAGTTCAAACGCTCGATATAGTAGCGCGTAAATGTCCTTACATAGTTTTTCAAAATAGTCTTTCATGTACAGAGTGTTCAAATGGCTACAGTTTAACTTCCCTCTATGTTTGGTACGTACAGACAGCGTTTTACTAAAAATGGGCAAGGATAGGGAAGGAATTTAGACTTGGCTTTGTTTAATGAAGTAGTTGTACATTACCATGAGATGATTTACGGACAGTCTGAGAAACAGGACACTTGAGCAATGAACTGAAACAAATGAACAAATTAACTAAAGATGTGTCAAATCCAAAACGGTTTGATTAGAGTCCTAGAAAATGCCGAAAGTACTTTGACGACTGTCACTACTTATATGTGTTTCTTACACTTGGTTTGATATTAGTAACATAATCACTTCTATGATTTTTATTTAATTAAGTGATTGGGAGAAGATGATAAACTATTAAAAATATCGAATTTGAAATATTACATGGATTTACGCCACAGGAATAAGACTTGGGAAATTGTTCATCATGCAATTGACTTTCTCTTACTTAGTGTTTACTTACGAAGCATGCACATGTTTAATTCGCTTAAGGGAGTGAATTTCGTGCAGGCTTGGCGTTTTCAATCATTCGCATTTCTTCAGTGCTTATTTATTTACATTTTACGCAGTTAACAATGTACATTGGTGCGAGACATCTGAATGCGAAGGATTAACACACTTGAGATTCCCTGTCCAATTCGTGAGCAAGGGACCCTCAGATGGTACCTTTGTTTCATGTTAGCGAGAGGTAAACGGATGTGGCGGCTCACCTACGAATTTATCTGCATAATCTTCAGCATATCTCTCTAGCAACATATTAAATATTTAACAAGGTTCTGCCTTCTACACTCAAGTACCTTCAGGGAGGACGTCGTAATACCTACTTTTATATTTGACCGTAACAAATTTATCTTTTTTAGAAACATTTTGTTGCCATTGGTCAGTCTGCATTTACATTTCCTTTACTTCGGCCAACCCAAGTTATTTCGCTGCACACGCAATAGAACACTTCTACTGCTTTGGGTGCCTTATCTCCTAATCCAGTTCCGTCAGTATTAATTTGTTTGATTTAACATCTTGGGATTGTCCTTTCTGTTTACTGATCTTTCAAGTTCTTTGATGTCTCAAAGAGAATTAGAGCGTCATCACAGAGCACCTAAGTTTTAATTTCTTCTCGTGAACTTTAATTCGTTATCCGAATTTCTCCTTCGTTTGTTTTACTGCTTGGTCAATGTTAAGACTGACTACTGAACAGCATCAGGGATAGGCTACGGCTCTGTCTCACTCTCTTCTGAACTGCTGTTTCCCTTTCATGGCTTTAAAGTCTTACAACTTCAATCTGCTTTTTGTGCAAGTAGTAGATAACTTTTTCCTCACTGTATCACAATCCTCGCTATCTTCAGAATTTCAAAAATGGTATGAAGTCTACGTATGCAAATGTTTTCTCTGTATCTACAAACGTTAATCATCTTGCAAGGTAAGTCGCAGGGTCAGTGTTGCCTCACCTAACGCTTCATACACTCCTGGAAATTGAAATAAGAACACCGTGAATTCATTGTCCCAGGAAGGGGAAACTTTATTGACACATTCCTGGGGTCAGATACATCACATGATCACACTGACAGAACCACAGGCACATAGACACAGGCAACAGAGCATGCACAATGTCGGCACTAGTACAGTGTATATCCACCTTTCGCAGCAATGCAGGCTGCTATTCTCCCATGGAGACGATCGTAGAGATGCTGGATGTAGTCCTGTGGAACGGCTTGCCATGCCATTTCCACCTGGCGCCTCATTTGGACCAGCGTTCGTGCTGGACGTGCAGACCGCGTGAGACGACGCTTCATCCAGTCCCAAACATGCTCAATGGGTGACAGATCCGGAGATCTTGCTGGCCAGGGTAGTTGACTTACACCTTCTAGAGCACGTTGGGTGACACGGGATACATGCGGACGTGCATTGTCCTGTTGGAACAGCAAGTTCCCTTGCCGGTCTAGGAGTGGTAGAACGATGGGTTCGATGACGGTTTGGATGTACCGTGCACTATTCAGTGTCCCCTCGACGATCACCAGTGGTGTACGGCCAGTGTAGGAGATCGCTCCCCACACCATGATGCCGGGTGTTGGCCCTGTGTGCCTCGGTCGTATGCAGTCCTGATTGTGGCGCTCACCTGCACGGCGCCAAACACGCATACGACCATCATTGGCACCAAGGCAGAAGCGACTCTCATCGCTGAAGACGACACGTCTCCATTCGTCCCTCCATTCACGCCTGTCGCGACACCACTGGAGACGGGCTGCACGATGTTGGGGCGTGAGCGGAAGACGGCCCAACGGTGTGCGGGACCGTAGCCCAGCTTCATGGAGACGGTTGCGAATGGTCCTCGCCGATACCCCAGGAGCAATAGTGTCCCTAATTTGCTGGGAAGTGGCGGTGCGGTCCCCTACGGCACTGCGTAGGATCCTACGGTCTTGGCGTGCATCCGTGCGTCGCTGCGGTCCGGTCCCAGGTCGACGGGCACGTGCACCTTCCGCCGACCACTGGCGACAACATCGATGTACTGTGGAGACCTCACGCCCCACGTGTTGAGCAATTCGGCGGTACGCCCACCCGGCCTCCCGCATGCTCACTATACGCCCTCGCTCAAAGTCCGTCAACTGCACATACGGTTCACGTCCACGCTGTCGCGGCATGCTACCAGTGTTAAAGACTGCGATGGAGCTCCGTATGCCACGGCAAACTGGCTGACACTGACGGCGGCGGTGCACAAATGCTGCGCAGCTAGCGCCATTCGACGGCCAACACCGCAGTTCCTGGTGTGTCCGCTGTGCCGTGCGTGTGATCATTGCTTGTACAGCCCTCTCGCAGTGTCCGGAGCAAGTCTGGTGGGTCTGACACACCGGTGTCAATGTGTTCTTTTTTCCATTTCCAGGAGTGTATTTCCAGGAGACAAAGCGGCCTTCCCAAAGATGAGCTGGAACCAGCCTTTGCAGCCATGTCAATATTTTGTCATCATGGTATACTGAACTAATGGTTCTGTAATATTAAAACCTGTCTAAAACTCTGTTCTTTCGAACTGAAAGTAGACCGGTTACATTCTTTTTGAAGTGCAAGGAAATTTCGCCAGTATCATACATTTGCTTACAACGCAGAATAGTTTTATCAAGACAAACATCACCTTCCCTCCACCTTTCCACACCTTGCTTAGTACGGATTTGCGACATGAGAAATTCACTAATTCAAATTATTTTGCCACAGTTGAAAACTCAAAGAGAGTTCATGTGTTTTACACCTTCAGGTATGATTTATTTTGTATTTTGTAGATATTTCTCGACCCAAAAATCGATGTCGAGAATTTGATGGATAGAAATACATCGAAAGAAAATCTACAGTTTTATCGTTATGTAACATTTACGACGTTAATTCAACACATCTTTACTGAAGTGAATGTGTAAGACTCCATCTATAACGTATTAGCTGTAATGTGCGGCTTTGACCGAAATGTTTAATATCGGCCATACGTAGCTTCTGATCCTTTGCCTATCAGCATTTTTAATTCATTTATTCAACCAAATTTTCTCAATCTTCATGTTTTCCCTGTACGAAAAGGTGATTAGGTGTTGCTACATTTTGCGTTAAGTATCTCATTGTGTTTTTTGGAGATTTCGTCTCATATTGTTTCAGCTCAGTTTTCTATAGTACAAATAATGCTGTGTTCGAGAACGACTGGAACTGTCCAAACAGTTTGCGCCGAAGTTCGGGAAATCTCTGCTTCTGTTCGATCTTTTGACTGGCCCGCGATCTAGTGACTTTCTTTCGTACTATTGTATATCCACGGACTTGCCGTAGCATGTGTAACGCACTGTGGACTTTAATAATAAAAATAACTGTGAAACGCGGGCTAAAATATCTTCTAGGGTTATATGTCATATGTAACCTCGGCTATGAATCGATAGATAACAGTTTACTATCATGTTTCTGTAAAATTTTCGAACTTTCGCTCGTTCCGCTCTCTAATGACGTCTCATGGTTCTCTCTAAAAGGTATATTTCCGCTACAATTTATTCTTAGGAGAGGAATTACAGTAGGTTTACCAAGATCTATTTCGTTTGTTAGACATTTAATTTTCTATTAACTTTCATCATTGTTTCGCCTGAATGTATAAATTTGAAGTGAATCGATGAAGTATTTTTTGAGATGTTTGGTAACAACGTTGCTCATTTACGTATTTCATACGCATTTATGTACTGTGTATATTAAATATATGGCCTATGTCCGCCCAAATGTTCATTATGGGACCGTGTAGAAATCTGAAGTAGATCGGCCAAAAACAACCTTTCTCCTTTATGTGTTACATAGGAGTGTGACAATGCACTACAACTAACTTGCAAACACGCATTTCTCTGAACTGCGCCATATCCACTCATTCAGTGACGCATCCGATGTTGACGACCACAAAACTTGGCACGCACAGCTTTTATGCGCGTCACACAGAGGCGGGGCCGTGCACTTGCTCCGGAGAGCGTCGTATTGTTCGGAGATGACGAGCTGCCATGTTCGGGGAGTCGCCACTCGGCAATCTGTCAGTGTTGACAGGCCCGCGGAGTGACAGGTCATTAATAGCGAGCAGTCGGTAGGAACTTTGGCCTCTGTGATAGCCTGTGACAGGCGACTGGTGCTTAGGGTGCGCGACGTGGGGAGGCTGTGGTAGGGCGAGCTGACGTGGGGGCGTGCCGGAGTTTTCTGCCCCGTCTTCATGGCAGGCCGAACCAGGATGGGCGACGGCGTGGCGTCGCCGGTGATTGAGTCGCTGGCGCTGGCTGTGTGCCAGACACGCCGGAGCCCGTGTAGCCGCCTGTCCTACAGGGCAGAGCGCTGTTCCTCCTGGGGCAGCAAGCAGTAACCCTGACAGGCAGCCGACACTTGGGGGCGTAGGCCGTCGAATGCATTCAGTGTGTAGTCCATGGTAGTGATTGCTGTGTGGGTTGCAACTTCATAACTTATCTTACTGAGTCATTAACAGCTCGGCGTACAAACGTTCTAGTGTACAATACGAAATTTATGAATTACTTGGTACCAAGAGGTTATAAATAAACTGCAGCTGCTCTCTGAAGTCCATTGTGAATTATAATTATCGTATGGCGGCAAAAATGGTAGATAAGGTAATGCGTTAATGCGGAACAGATTTACACTGAAAAGATAATCTTTCCGCTTTTGGTCACCAGGTACATATCTGGCTCTATATACTGTTTGTATGATGGTATGACATCCACGCTGCCATATGACTAGTAGTAACGTGATTAAACAGTATGGATATCGAGAAGGGAGACCGTGCACTGTTAGTGAAACTGTTTTATGTGAACGACTGCTGCATTGTGACAGTATTGATGGAAATGTCTAAGGAGAGGTCAGATGTCATTAAAGAGTTTTAAGATGATAATGAACTTCGATAACATTCGAGAGGTTCGTGTGGCACTAGGAAGAGGAAGGTGTCCTGTCCTGGTGGAAGTTACTGACGAGGCTGCTATTGCTGTATCTGACAATGCACCAAGTGTCCCGGGTAATGCTAGCTTTGTGCACTGTCATGAGGATTGTTCATCCCACGGCCAACATTAGTTTTGCGATCTATACTACACTGGTATCCGTATGAGATCCAGACGGTGCAGCAAAATTCTGAATTTAGTCATCGGTTTCTGGCACAGATCAAAGTTGATGACATGTGGCACGACAAATATTCTGTGGAGTGGCAGATCATTCGTCTTTAAAGAGAATACGCCCAGAGGGCCTGTCAGGAGTCCCATGATATCTGCAAGTTATCGAGAACTCTTTGTACAACGTGTGAATCCTGCTTCGGAAGAGTGTAGCCCTGTGGAAACCACTGTTTTCATACAATATGGGGCAACACCTCATGTTTCTCTCCCAATGCTTAATGTAACCGTCCACGAACATGTTACACCCAGAGGTTTTCAGATGCATAGACTGCAAGATCACCTGATCTGAATGTATAAGACTTTTGGTTGTGGCGATATCTAAAAGAACGCACTTACCAGGGGTACGTTCGTTCTCCACCTGATCTGAAGGCTAATATTCAGGAGCACGTTGCTCATATTTCGCCGAAAATAATGCGAGCAACTGTTGATCACCTGGTTTTACAAATGCAACACATCAATGACGTGTTCAATGCTCATGTTGAACAAATTGTATAAGCGGCGGTTAATAATAAAATCAACATTTTTGCCTTTCTTCCTTGTTCGACATTTTCTGACCAAGTCCCGTTCCTAACATATGGGAATATACCTATAAATATTTCTTGTAGCGCCAGATTTACACCTGGTGGCCTAAATTGTAGTTTATTTTCTTTTCAGCATAAATCGGTTCCACATATACGCTTAGCACATCTACCAAGTTTCGCTGCCATACGGTAATGTAATCCTACTCTGGCCCCCTGTGAGTAGCAGCACTGTAATTATAACTACCTGGCGTTTGAAGTATCGTTACCACATATTACAGATGGTAGGGAGCTGGGATGTGGAAGTGGTAAGATGCTGAGAATGAATAAAATAATCATTTTAAAATATTTATGTACCACACAGCCCAAATTTATCCTCAACAAGGATGAGCAGTACATATTCGCCGCAGTGGCCGAAATTTATAGTACAGTCTCCGTAATAGTACAGAGAACTTTAAAACGAATCAAACTTTTTGAACTCTATAGCCATTTACTGTGCCTAACAATAGTTTTGTTAGTTGGAAGTCGATGTTACGAAGGTCACGACTTGCATACTCTTTGGACATAAAAAAGTTTTCAAGATAGCAAATATGAAAGTCCTACACAGGCTTTAGATTGAGACAATGAGCATTAACAAGAGGACGAGTACAAGCAATTACTGACAAGAGGAACAAATAAAGGGGCTGAAACACATGGAGTAACCAAAGCATGGCAGCCGGCTTGAGCAAAGCCCACGCCTCAAAAGGTTACTCGATTCAATACAGTTTATAAAACACGGACACATAAAATACAATTAATTTATGTCAAATGTAAGTGGCAAATATCATTACGCCCTCCAACCCTGATAGAGAAAATTATGGCAGAACTTTGTCGGATAGAACCGCAAGTACTTGTTGTTAACGAAGTAGAATTTACGTATCTATGTAAATTACCACATACATACATGCTTTTAAATCTTAATTTTCAATGGAAAATATTACAGATACCTAAACCCGGTGAGTACACGTAACGGTATTGCAGGTAAAGGCAAATCTAAGACAAGAGTCACAAGTCACACTTCCCATGCTCTTGCTAAAGACATATCTTTCAGGTCAAAGTTAACTGAAAATATAAAAACATTCAAGCATATTAAACTGAAGAAAACACACGTACCACTAGCAGCGGTAAAGATAAATCCTTCTAGATCAAGGTTAACACAGAACGAACAAATTCTGAAGGCATCTAATCCTAGAAAACACACGCACCAGTGGTGCAAGCAATTGCAAGTCTTCCTAGATTTGGTAATCACAGACATAACAGAGTAAAATGGAAACCCTAATACAATATAATATATTTTTCACTTTGACACGTTCTTATTACCGGGATATTGATCCATATTAAGTGCTTCGGCCAAGACAGAGACCAGCAGCATAAACCATATCACCTAATGCCAAGAACAGTAAACGAAATTCAGTAGCAAAAGCCAAGAGGTTTTCACCATCCGTGGCAGACACTTTACCGGTCACCAGAAATATTCCTGCATGAGCACTCGGAGAATTAAGGAAGGTGTATGCGGCCACTTCCACCAACCCAGGCAGCAGGAAATAGATTTAGTCGAATTGCTATTCCACAGGCAGAGGGAAATGGTGACACTCCAGCAGCCGTGGACACACTCCACCACATAAAACACCTGAATCTAAATACAACAAACAGGCCTCCACGACTAGCAAGTTCTGGCCGTGATCCAGAGAGACTCCTTCACAAACAGTCAGTACCTAGAGAAAGACACTTCAAGTGCCAGCTGTGCATGCACTGAAATCCCGAAAGGGCTCCACCTACTGAAAAAAAAAGGTTTCAAATAGCTCTGAGCACTATGGGAATTAACAGCTATGGTCATCAGTCCCCTAGAACTTAGAACTACTTAAACCTAACTAACCTAAGGACAGCACACAACACCCAGTCATCACGAGGCAGAGAAAGTCCCTGACCCCGCCGGGAATCGAACCCGGGAACCCGGGCGTGGGAAGCGAGAACGCTACCGCACGACCACGAGCTGTGGACTCTGCCTACTGTGCTGCTAGAAAAGCGGTAACTAGGTGACGGAACCCTAAGAGGTGCCAGAATGAAATGTATCGATATGAGCGTGCGCACGGGTCAATATTCGCATTGTATATTATAGGTCATTGTAAAGCTTTAATTATCACTTCAAAATACATAAAGCGGTGACCATGAGACTTGGTATTGACCCTCTTCTGCGTATCCATCACGTAGTGTGAAACATTTTACCCAATGATGTACGACTTGCCGAAGAAACTGACGCTAGAAGCTGTGCAGTAAACGTTCCTCTTCGAAGATCACTTCATCGTCATTCTGGAAATGCTTGCCATGCAATACCCAGGGTGCCATATAGGAAAACTACCGGAGGATGAAGAAAAATTTGAAAATTTGATAGCCCAAAAAAGCAACAAGTGTGACTGTCCCCTTTACTATCACAGTATTCGTGGAGCGAAAACGCCCGATTCGGAAGTTCCCCACGACGGTCATAACAGCCTCCGTAACATCGCCAAGAGATTTCGATAGTATGATCCTGTTAAAGTTTGCTACTCATGAACATATTCTGTTAGCATCACAACACGGCAGTCCCATCTTGCCTAATGGGGACTGGGTGTTCGCCTTTTCCGTGGTGGTGAATCCCCATGTTTGTTTTGATTCTTTGTCTTTGGGCTGTGGGCACTCATCTATACTGTTTAGGCCTCTGACGAAGTCATTTCTATTATGAAAAGTAATGATAACATTGTCAAGTAAGTGTCTGCATCTATTTACGTGCGTTCAGTTTCGGTGGTCCACTAAAACCAATCATATTTAAATAAATAGATACCCAGTTTTAAGCTAGCATAATGAGAAGTAGTGAGAAAATCATCATGAAGCTTTGCATTACGAGCTGCGGGCGTACAGGTGCTAGTGGTGGGACAGGTATGTCAGAATAACATACATGTATGGGTACTGCGAGACGTGGAAAGCTGCGCTTGTTGGAAAACTGCACCGTACAGCGAAACTGTCTCTATCTGGAAAGTCGATGTCACCACACCAAGACAAGTTGCTCGTTATAGGTGACGTGACCAGCAGCCAATTTTTAGCGAGAAATCTGTGCCTCTGAGTGATACTTGTATAGATTTTCAGGCAAAAGGCTTTCTCTCGTCGCAAGTATCCAGCAGCATCACTATGACGCCAAGGCCCGCACTGAGCATTGGGACAACTGGATATTGCCAGCAGCATCCATGGTTTCTAGATAGAGCTACAACTGCCGTCACCAGCACAAAGTTTCTCACAGTACTCGATGCCACAGTGCTCCCAAACTGCCATCGGAGCCTGCCACCAGAAGTACTGAGTTCCTAGAGGGACTTAGTGCCTCAGTACCAGCCGCCATCCGACTCCTCCCAGAGATCAGCAAATTGAAGAGTGTGTATAGCCATCCACGTGCTGCTTCAGGATATATGTACAGAGACGAGGGGCCCGAAGGACTCCACGCCGCCAGAGGAAGTATGAGGCCGCTGACAACGTGGCCATTACACGGCCTCTAGAGGCCACCAGCCTGTCAGGGGTCTTCCTTAGCACAGCAGGATGCCTACGCTGTATCCAAAGAGGAAGCCGGTGCCAATACATCAGCGCCGCCAGCGATAACAGAGTGACGCGTCTTTGCCTCGCTGAGCCGCGACTCATCACGGAATCACCTTAAAGAAATTATTCTTTACTGAACAGCATTTCCACTGGGCCTGCCGACCTGTCACCACCATTCACTCACCCTCCCACTCCACCCTACCCCACCACACGAATGCATTAGACAAACAATGGCTGTTACCATTAATTCCCATACTCTCATCAACCGTGGTCCTGTAACCTCCCCCTCACTTATCGACCTTAATGAGAGTGAAAAAGTAAACCGCGTGTACCTAATGGAAATTTGGGAAAAGCAATCGTCACCGAAGTTAATTTGTCGGTAAAGAGGGAGGAAAGAGTTACATCTAAATTAAAGGGAAAATGCAAATGAAATTGGTGGAAAAAAAATTTGAGAAAAGGGTAAAATTAATAAAGAAAGTAAATGTGCTGTCGTTACGTTAACAACTAATCGGCGTTAATTAGATATTTGAGATTTGGGGAAAATTACGGTCGCCAGTCCTATGGACAACTACTATAATAACTGAAAATGAAAGATTTATGTACATATATTTAGCACTAAAAGCGTGGCAACTAAAGGTTGACATGTGTTGTGTGAAAACTGAATGTTCGTCAGAAGTAATAAATTTCGCTACATTCTGATTTAATTTAGCAAAAGAATTAATAAAACCGGAAGATTGAGAAGTTAATTTAGTGAGTGAAATTAATAGTGAACTTTGTTTCTGAAGCACTTCGAAATTCAATAAAATAAGGCTCGTCTTGGGCTACCTCAACAATCATTTCGAAAGCTACTTGAATCTACGCAATTTAGAAATAAGAGATTTAACGTGAACTTGAATTAAATTATTCTGAGAAATTAACAATAGTAAAATTTAGTACGTACCAAGCTGAGCTGCAGTCACAGGTAAGCTAAAATCTGGTAACAAAACTCGCACTCTTAATTTGTGCTTGTGTAATCTAAATATTGTAGCCAGCTATAAATACTTTAACTGAACTTTGTAATTAAAGCAGTGAAATGGAATGTTACTTTAATGCTGGCGTTTGAATTTCAACGACACTCGGGTTCATTCCGGAAAAGGAAGGGACCCTACTTGGTAGTGCAATTGAGACAATGCGCAACAAAGGTTCATGCTACGTTTCTGTAATTTTGTGGGGCAAATTTAACAGTTTGAAAAGCTGAGGTCTGCCATACAGTACTAAAATTTTACGTGCTTCCAGTCTTCCTTGTTGGTTGATTGAAGGTTTGAAGTTGTCGATCGAGGATGTGGCGACAGTCAGTCATTGTCGGCCGTCGCTGTTGCAGAAGCTGGATGTTGGCGCGCCTTCTTCTCGACATGATCACCAGGCGAAACGGGCTCTTGATGTGCGCCAGTTAATGCTTCCCGTCCGCGACACCGTGTCAGAAACTATCATAGCAAGTCGAGAGCAATTACATGCTGCCAAACCCCAAAAGCGCGGCAACTAGCGGGAGCGTCACACAACACACCTGCTCTCCTGCCCTACTCCAGCCAGACTCTCCCTGCCCGCGCTCCACGCGGCAGAGTTAACACTACCAGAGATCCTAAACACTTTGGTTCTCCACAGGACCTATCGATGTAATCGTTCGATAGCATAGTTTTCCCTAGGCCAGACCCAGCGTAAAAATACAAATAGTATTTACGAAACAAACGAATTATACATCGACATAAATGCATAATTATATACATACAGACAGTAAAACAATTACAATATATAAAAACACAGAAATGTCATATCTTCAGGTAACAAAATACGGAAAAAAATTTATGGTACAATAGATGGAAATAGGGGGATATGCATTTCCAACGTTACAGTCCCACTATCCGTATAAGATTCAGGATGGATGTATTAAAAAAGGTTCACTTGCAATGGCCTAATACAGCTGAAACATTTATCTTGCTACCTCGTTTGGCAGGCTTTCTGAATGGGTGTGAGTAGGTATGGAACCCAGCGGCTGGAAACCTTTGATGTGTTCAAAACGCGTGCAAGAACTTGAAAACTGATTGGTTGTATATTTTCACCTTTTCTACTATCACCTAGAGTGTGGTGCGGTAGTGTTCGAGCATTTTTGCTTCCATTTCTCTTGCGATTACTGGTTCTCATGCGGAATATGGTCCTGCCATTTCGTTCTACGTCATTGAGACATGATGGACCACAAGGTATGAATAAGCGCCAACAAACAACTATCATACGATTGTGCATTGTTAGCATATATTCCCGCCAATTCAGCATGGAGTGTTGCGGAGTTTTTGGCCTTGAAATGCAGAAAATTATTTACCGACCGTTACTCAACTTTGGAACTTTATGAATGGGGTGTGAAGTTTGGTTTGATTCCGGAAACGGTATGCTATGGTACTGTGATGCCACGATTTCAATGTATACCAATACTAAATGAGACAGATAGAAAACTTGATTTTCGTAAGATGATATTTAAAACGTTATCAGTACGCCTCGTAGAGGGTGTTTCATTCACAAACGCCTCAAGCAGTGTCTCCGATATTGCGTGCCGAAACCAATACCTCTGTTCACAGGCTTTGATCAACGCTTGGCGCTCTGGCCCATTGTTTGGACAGTTTTGGAGGTAGCGTATCTGTTTCAGCAGACAATAAGAGCGGTATTTAAAATAAGTCCAAGAAAATCGATATTCCACTCAGCCCTTCTGTGGCGACTGAGCATAAACTCAAAACCTTAGAAAATAACAGCTATGTATCGGCTGACAAGCTGAGATAATCCTGGTTCCCCATTAGTACTGCACCTGGCTATTACAGTCTGGAGAGGTTGATCTTGAAATAAATATTTTTTGTGATATATGACGGCGTTTGTAGGAGTATGTGAATTCATCTAATAACCAAAGTTGGCATTCTGAAAATTTTCATCCGGCACGTCACGAGCGTCTACATGGCGTGAAAACTGAAATATTTCGTGCAGCTGTGTAGCTGGTAACAGAAGAGTTTAATGCAACCCTTTCTCAGAGTACAATAACAAACGAAACGCCTGACAGCTACTCAGAGGAGGGCAGTGCAGCAACACACACCTCTGATTTCATAACCATATTTTGATGTGTTCTTGATACTGATTGCTCTATAGGGTTTTGGCGTAAATTGTAAGAATTTTAGCAACTTCAACGTTGTCTGTTCTGCGATTCCACGTAGTCGTATAAATGTAGCAGTACTTCATGATAAACATTCTTCAGTTCAGTATCAGTCTCACTAATATGCACAGATCGCATTAGCTATTTGCAGTACTGACGAGGAGTAACAGTCTCTCATCGTTCGATGCACTACAGATATTTTATAAGGTTTCGGTTTGGGTTTGCGTACGATCCTGTGAGCGTGTGGTGTTCAAATGACAGCCGGAAGCGTTATAGTGCATAAAGACATTTTCGACTTCTTTCGTTCGCCTAAAACCGAAACGACACCCCATTAAATGTTCAAGTGACGAGGTCCTTGTTTCCAGAATATTTATTAATGCTATATCAAACACCCTGGAAATTAATGATCCCTTATTGTACGACAGCAGCATTTTAACATACATTAATGTGAATATATTTACACATGTTTGAAGTAACAAAAAACAGAATAAAAATGAAAATTTACAATATGTCAAGTGTAATTAACTTGTCTTTTTCAGTCTTGATCTTTAAAAATGCCTTCATGTAGCTAACCAGGCCAGCCTGCACAGTGCAAGTTTCGTCATTTCTATATAACTACTGCAGCTTACATCCACTTTAACCTACTTACCCTCCTCATGCTTTACTCTCCCTCTAGAATTTTTAACCAAACACGTCCTTCCATTTAAAGGCGCTACAGTCTGGAACCGCGCGACCGCTACGGTCGCAGGTTCGAATCCTGCCTCGGGCATGGATGTGTGTGATGTCCTTAGGTTAGTTAGGTTTAAGTAGTTCTAAGTTCTAGGGGACTGATGACCTTAGAAGTTAAGTCCCATAGTGCTCAGAGCCATTTGAACGTCCTTCCATTACCAACTAGATGTGTCCCATTAACTGATCCCTTTTTCTGGTCAGTTGTTGCCGTATATTTATTCTCTCCCCCAATTCTATTTAGTACGTCTTCATTAGTTACTCGACCAACCCATCCCATCTTCAGCATTCTTGTGTAGCAACATTTTTCAAATGCTTCAATTCTCTTCTTGCGTGAACAGCTTATTGTCTGTGTACTAGTTAATACTCCATGCAAATATCTTGTGATGAGACTTCCCAGCATGTGAATTTATGTTCGACTTCAGCAAATTCCTCTTTCTCAGAACTGCTTTTCTTCCTACAAAAAAGTGGTTCAAATGGCTCTGAGCACTATGGAACTTAACATCTGAGGTCATCAGTCCCTTAGAACATAGAACTACTTAAACCTAACTAACCTAAAGACATCACACACATCCATGCCCGAGGCAGGATTCGAACCTGCAACCGTAGTAGTCGCGCGGTTCCTACAAAAATGGTCAAATGTGTGTGAAATCTTATGGGACTTAACTGCTAAGGCCATCAGTCCCTAAGCTTACGCACTACTTAATCTAACTTATCCTAAGGACAATCACACACACCCATGCCCGAGGGAGGATTCGAACCTCCACCGGGACCAGCTGCACAGTCCATGACTGCAGTGCCTTAGACCGCTCGGGTAGTCCAGCGCGCTTTCTTCCTACAGCCTGTCTGCATTTTATGTCCTGCCTACTCCGACGATTACTAGTTGTCTAATGCCCAAGTAGCAAAATTCAACTATTGCGTTTAACCCCTTGCAAACTGCGGCTAGCAGTGAAAAGAGCTACAGTTGTTAGTCCTAAATAAGACGCACAATAAAGATGGCATAAGTTATGAAATTGAAGAAATTACATAACAAACAAAGAATAAAAGTACTCACTGTAATGAAATATTAAAAGCTAAGTAGAGAATCTATGTAGTCACGTTCACATTACTATAATACATCCATCTGACATCGAATATTTTAATCAAGTAATAATATTACAAACCAAAAAGATATCTAGTGTACGTGGGGAATAGTAGCGCGGTGTGGCTGAGTCGAATTCTGCAACCGTTAGTTGATCTCTGACCGTATTTCTATATTATTGCTGTGGTATATCGGAAGTAGGCCGTATATGTCCGCTGCCAGCCAGACGTTTCTGCCGTGCGGAGTTGCCTACTTTTCGCCCGCAAGTCTCTCTTCTCCGGCGACTCTATCACCATTACAAAACGCATATCTCATGTTACGATATCGTGCCTTAAACTGACAGTATGTTTATACCCAATTTGTTCCAAGCTGCTATCGAAGAACAAATTAGGGATGGGAACGTCAGGCACAGCGACTTGCGCTCTCTGAGAAATCTTCGAGCTTCTAGTTTTCACGCAGTTCTCGCGAAGCTGACGGTAAATGGCCCCGATGCTAAACGAACACGCTCACGGCTCGCTGCGCTCGTAACTCGTACGGGTTCCATCGAATAGAGTTGTGGTTCAAATCAGTATGAACACACGAAAACGAATGTCATGGAGCTGATAGTACTTTACGGAGGATGGAGATAAAATTTGTTTCTTTATTTATGTTAAAGAACTCAATAATGTTTCAAAAAATGCAACGGATATGATGATAGATCTTAAATTACACAATATATTGAGCAAAGAGACATAGAAGTCCATGAATAAAGAGCCTCATTCGTCTAATAAAGCAAGTCGTACCTGATGTGTGTCCTATTTGTTCAAATCACACAGAAGGCAATTCCGTGTGGTCCGATAGTGCCCGAAGCAGCCGCCCAAGTCGGAGTTTTAAATGGGACACTAGTAACATACAAAATACCCCAAAGTCGAAACTTTCAAAGCATTTTCACGGTACGATACGTAATTCTATGGTGCTAGTTTTCGAGCAAAACTTACGTCCTTGCAGGAGCGCTGATCTGAATCTTAGGCTTCTTTCCATAGAAGGAAGTAAACAGATGCTATTTTATTGGGCTACAAGTTTCGGCGATATATTACGCCATCTTCAGTCCCCGTGACCGACATGTAGGGCGATTACCAACTTTGGTCCAGTCAAAATAGAGGCCAGCATTCAAAAACTGGTTTTGGCAGGTTTTTGAGACAGCGAACACTTCAGACATAGCCTGAACAGTCGGTAAGTGACGTTTGAACTAATCGTTTCGGGGAAGGCCAGAAAAACGGTAAGTTATTTGAAAACAAGTAGCAATGCTAATGGAAAACTCTAAGAGATCGGGATCTAATGAAAAAAAATTGTACATAAATTAGTTCAGGAACCCAAAACCTGATGGAACAATTTGTTTTATATGCTAAAAGCCCTGGAGCAGCAAAATAATCCATTGCAGTCCGTTCATCATCTTTGTACTTAGTTTTCAGAACGTCACAGCGGACGACAAAGAAATTTTGAATGAATGTTATAGTGCACTGGAGCCTTTTCAATGCGTAGCAGTTGAGGTCTCAGCTGAAAATTGACCTCTCTTTCGAAAGCTATTCCAATAATCAGACAGCTAATTCTAATCGTATGTTATGGAAAGTAGGCTACCAGGACATTGCAAGTCTTACAGCAACATCTGCGGAAATCACTATTAGGTAATAAAATTTTCTAGGGCTTACACCAGCGTCCAGTAGTTTAAAATCCACGAGCTCACGGCCGAGTTCTCCTCGGCCATTGAAAAGTGGTGACAATGGCCGAAAGCTCGTCGATTTTAAACAACAGGACGCGGCTGGAAACCCGAGAAAATTTTATCAGTATATATCACCTCGAAACTATGCATTCATTATAAGCTATGTTGGGATTAATAGAATCGGAGCATATACAGTTAATACGGTAGCGTACTCCATCCATTATTCAAGACGTTACCACTTAGAATTCCCGTTCATTCAGACAATACCGTAGCAAGTCCAATTGCAGAGTATAACCACGTGATAGAGACCTCAATATCTAATCATTAGACCGCAAGCCAGGAGTACCATTTCGAAAAAAAACGCCTGTAGTTCTTTATGGGTTTCTTTCGATGAAGAAGTTTCAAAAAAAATCTAATGAAAATGTCTACAATCTACGGAGAATCCTCGGGATATCTGGAAGGAAAATGAAGACAGTTTCCCAGGTCTTAAAAAAAAAATCTTTCAATACCTGTTACTTCTGTTCTCAATGAGAGCATATTATACAAAACAGGACTACTCGTATACAAAGAAACACACTAAGCGGTCAACTGGTTAATAAAATCATATTCCTAAACAAAAATTAACGATAGTTCCGTAACGAGAATAAAAATGCGTTCTGATGAATAATTTCTGTTTCTCTCTTTCTTTTAAAAGAATAAAGTTTTTCTTTCGGGCAAGACTTTTGCTTCTCTAAATATTAAATTTATGATTTTGGTGCCCTGAGAAATATACTACTACTTTAATAAAACTCAATAAAGATCGAACACTGGACATCAACGCAGTAAGTGCGTTTTTAAATTCTACCTTGCACGTGCACAGAACAACGATTACGCATGGTGCTGCTTAACGCTTCGTTGTACAGTAGTTTCGTGCAATCTTTCAGTGCACTGCATCGTCGGCAACTTCTCAAGAGCATCCAAGAAGTTCTGGAGAATTTTCTTTAGCGTCTCGCATTTATCTAGAGCAATCATAGCCCGTCCCAAGCATAAATATCGTCCACGTCGCACGTGGACGGAAACTTACACTATAGAGATGCGGGTAGTATGACGTGCACACTATATAAACTGGCAGCGCTTTGCAGGAGCTGTCATTTTTACTCAAGTGATTCATGTCAAATGTTTTCGACGTGATTACGGCCGCACGACGGGAACTAACAGACTCTCAAAGCGGAATTGTACTTGTAGCTAGACGCACGGGACAGTTCATTTAGGAAATCGTTAATGAATTCAATATTCAGAGATCCACTGTGTTAGCATTCACCACGGACAACGCAGTGGCCGACAGACTTCACTTAACGACCGAGACCAGCGGTGGTTGCGCAGAGTTGTCAGAGCTAACGGACAAGCAGCACTGCAAAAAATGGTCGCAGAAATCTCTGTGGGACATACGACGAACGTAACCGTTAGGAAAGTGGGCTATGGCAGCAGGTGAACGCGTCCCATCGTGGTGGCTAGGAAAGTTGTCAGTGCGGTTGGCAGCAGCAGTATCCTTCCAGCCGGACTGATGTTCCATAGGAGATGAAACACAGTTAAATATGTCAAGGGTCGACCTCCATAGCCTTCCCTGTCACTGGATAACTGCAGCTGACACAAGGGCTGAGACTACGTCCTGGGCAGTCGGCAATTAGCACTCATCAATCATCAATGAGACATTTGTTAACAAGGGTGGGATATTTATGTTGGTGATTCCCATGGGCTCTGCAGTGGCGAAGATGGCAGTGACATCACGTGTCCTGATTTTCTATCGCTGCCAGCTCTCCGAGTGACTTCAGACTTTCTCTGGCCCACTTTTCAGAGGCTCTTTTCTCCTGGCTCGACACCTAAATACTTAAAAGTACCGCTGCACCAAGCCTTTCTTACGAAACTCTGCTTTGTGTCTAGTACGACGGTATTTCTCAGCTTCCGTGATGTCATTATGTGTCTCTCGCACATCTGGACGTTCCGGCTTTCCCCCACGCTGCAATAGCTTGTGTTTCAACTCGCTCAGCATTTCCCCATAGCTCGCAATCTTCTGGTCATTGACACAAGGAGTTTGGTTTCAGAGAGTTGCCAGGGCAGAACATGGATAATTTTTAGTGTCCACTGGGGATATTACCCTGCGGTGTAACAACACGAAGACTCCAGCAGCGACAGCCGTGCCCTGGCCTTCGCTGCCTGCTACGGCCATGCAGCAGCACTGCTCAGTTCAGTGTGAGCAACAGAATGCAAAGCACGTACGAGAGAATAATTGGAATTTGGTGACCAACCGGAAACCATGTCTGGAGAAAATGGAAAAAATGCTTCAACAAAACCACAAAGCATGAATCCATGTTAAGTTAACGGACAGGGTTTGCCGCCTATTACTTATTGAAGTTATTTAAAAGATTGTTTTCAAATTGGGTAGCTTATATTGTCAATTTTTTACTGAACTCCGACACCTTAATCTACATAGTAAACATAATCTTCGGTCGTCTCAAATTATGCTCCTAATCCCCATGTTTTTGTACGTCCATCTTCTGATTGAAGGTTTGAGGGACCTCGGCCGTTCACTTATTTAATAAATCGAACAAAAATGGTTCAAATGGCTCAAAGCACTATGGGTCTTAACATCTGAGGTCATCAGTCCCCTAGAACTTATAATTACTTAAACCTAACTAACCTAAGGACATCACACACATCCATGCCCGAGGCAGGATTCGAACCTGCGACCGTAGCAGCAGCATGGTTCCGCACTGAAGTGCCTAGGACCGCTCGGTCACAGCGGCTGGCTAAATCGAACACCTACAGCCGTTAATTCGATGTTATTATATGGCTAGCAGTTTCGGTGCTTCAATACACCATCTTCAGCCCTTAACGGCACTAAGTGTTTCACTCCAATCGTATACACGATTCCGTCGGTGGTCATCATATATGAATTGGTTTCCGTAGACTGCCTGTAACAAAGATGTTGTGTCTCCAGCCATGAGCTGGTTCCCTGAAGGAAAGAGGACATTCATTTCAAAGAAGTCTACCGAGAATGTTTAGAGAACCGGTTGAAACGTCCCCTTTGAACAATTATACACGACTGTGCTTAAACTGACACACAATATTTTTTATTTTAGTGCAACGCAATCTGACTTTCAAAAACCCTACAAATGAATGGCCCTGACTAACATTAAACTATACGTTTCACAAATCGCTTACCTCACAAAAATCTTGGTTATTCGAACTACCGCAATACAGCGAGCGCCACTACTGCCAGCTAAATAAAAGATTAAAACTACGGAAGGCACTAACTACTGATAGGCATAGTTAGCAAATGAAAGATTTTAATAGAGAACAAACAATGTATTTACCTTAATAGTCATAATATATATAGCAGTTCATGACACATTTCAAAACTCCGCCATCTCTCTCCCCACATCCACCACTGCTGGCGGCTCACCTCCAACTGCGCAACGCTACGCGCTGTTCACATCCAGCTGCCGCTGCCCAACACTACAATGGCAGACAACAATGCAAACTACCCACAGACTGCACACAGCACAGCCAGTGATTTTTCATATAGAGCGCTACGTGACGTTACCAATAAGAAAATATAAAAGCCTACTTACACGGTATTTGTATCTGACTTGCAGAACGATTCTACAGTCACCAACATACATTTCGCTTAGAGATCACTAACATAAGATACAAGAAATTAGGACTCATAAACAGGCATGTAGAGAACAGCTCCTCCCTCGCTCTACCTGCAGATGAAACAGAAAAGGAAAAGACTAGTTGTGGTACTAGTTACCCTCCGCCACGCACCGTACGGTGGCTTACGGAGTACGTACGGAGATGTAGATGAGGAGACATCCGTCGTCAGGCAACATTCCTGTTTACTCTGCGTAATAATGTAGCGAGCCATGTCACGGAGATGCTTAAAAGCGATAAGGATGGTCTATGAAAGTTTTCGTTTAAATCGTTGCAGTGACCGTTGGGGGTGCTGGATAGTAACTGCTACGTTCTTGGTCCACCACAGTACCGGTCGACGACGAGGGGAACCTGCGGATAGTGGGATAGCAGTGCCATCTGCATGAAGAATAGCATCAGAGGCCTTTTGGACGACCGCATCGATGCTAACCGAGAGAGAGGTGTCGAAATGCACAGCAGACGTAAATAAACACCAACTAGCTCTGCATATTGTCCATCTTTGGTCCCTGTCTGCCTGGCCACAGCAGGTGATCGGCAGAATTAACGGAAAATAGTCAATGTCACAAAGATCATCATGGTGTGATCAACGTAGAGAAACCACGAGAGCAGGGGAGGAGATCGTGAGGTCGATAGCAGAAAGGCTCCATGAGCGGCACAAAAGTGCCTAGTGAAACCGTCATTGAATAGACACCAATCAAAATACATAACAAGTTTTTCAATTAGAAAACCCCTCCAGTCGAAGGGGCGGTCTGCATTAATGCCTCGAAGAGAAAGTACGGGGGTGGTATTTGCTGTATTAAGGTAGGCAGCTTAACATAAAGAAGTGACCGACCTGGAGGGGTAGACTCAGCAAATTGTGATTTATCCAGTCATTTCTGACATCGGTGTGAACCAAAGTGTAGCCCTCTCCAGACGTTATTTCAGAGCCGATACGGTTCCTACAGAGCGCCCGGTAACCGCGAAACGTTGGAGAGTGGTCATCACAGAGGTGCATTCCTTGAAGAGCAAGACAGAACGCAGAATAAGGGGAAACAATTTGCTTTATTTTCGGTCTATGATGGTAATATCGGTCAGAAATTCATTGGATTATCGTGTTGCGAGAGTCGACGTTAGACATAAGCCGAGTGGAGGTTATGTCACTAGGTTAGGGGTCGCCACCGACGACAACTGGGTGACATCCACGGAAACTGGGGCTGATTCAGAGGGAGAAGGAGGGGGCCAACCCCCCTTGGATGCCTGGGAATCCTCGTCCTTTGGCTTGTGCTGCGTCTTCTTTTGCCTCGGAAGGAAGTAGGAGGTGTTATCAGTAAGGGGAGGCAGCGATCGGACAGAGAGCGAGTGCTTTGGGGACCTCGGGGAGTGGGTCCCTCACTCGACCTGAGGTAGCAGGTTTCCTGTCTTGAGAACGCTAGTGAGTGGTGTTCCGCGAGGGAGCCTCGTCCCTATCAGGAGCCAGAAAATAGGAATTCCTCAAGAGGAGGAGGAGGAGGAAGAGGAGGAGGAGGAGAAGCGGTCCCATAAGGGGAACGGACGAGAGCTGGGGACTAAGGAGGAGGGGAAGAAATAACTGAGTCTAAGGTACAAGAGAGATTTAGTAGGTTGAAGTCTGTCAGACATTTTTCGGGCCTCAAAGTAGCTAAGTCGGTGAAGGATGTTTTTCCGGGATCCTTTCTTCCTTTATATACATAGGACACTTCATTGGGTGGGGAGAGTGTAAACCAGAGCAGTTTAGACAGGTAGAGGATTGCAAGGGCTATCCTTACGAAGAGGGCTGCATCAGTGACCACAGATGGGAGTAGCATCGAATCGCTAGGACATGTGGCCGAACTTAAGGTAACGGGAGCAATGAGTGAGAGATGGAATGAATGGTTTGAGATCGCATGTGTTCACCGTCACCTTGGCTTTCTCGGGCAGGCTACCGCTCAAAGGTCAGGATGAAAGCGTTAGTGTCTACACGATTACGCTTAGGACCTCCCTGGACACGATAAACAATATGAAAGCCATTCTTTCCAGATTAGCTCTAAGTTCATCATCGGACTGGAGGAGATCCCTGTGTCATAACTGAGAGAATTGTGAGGAGTGATATTCATTGGGATGTTTCCTAAATGGTTGCAACCAAGGAGTGCCGACCGGCTGGCAGAAGTTGTCTTTGTAAGGAGGGAGTCAAACCCCATCTTGCTTAAGGCTCCAACTTCGCCGAACTTGTCCTCAATGTGTTCCACAAAAGTAGGGGTTTGGTGGAAAAAGTCTCCTCAGCAGTCCTGGTACAGACCAGGAACAGCGGAAATGGTTTCGCCCCAAGCTGGCAGCCTGGCCCTCCTCCCACGGGATAGCCAAGAGGCCGGGACGGCAGACACGGGAATTCAAACAGAACTATTTATATGAAGAGACGCGGCAGCAGGAGAGCAGCTGGAAAGGTTAACACGTTTCATGTGCCAAATGTCCGCCCAGGTACCACCCCGTCCGATCAGCGGTTCGTCTCGTGAGCGCCACCCAGCCACAGCAAAGGCCACCTGACATGATGGACGTTGCCAGGAGTTCCGATGCCCTGAAGAGACAGGCAACCACTCTTAGGCCTTCACAAGCCGTTCATGGCTCAGATACTAACAGTGCTGTCAGGGGGATCAGCCAGATGGGTAAGTAACAGCCTCATCATACAGGCTGGCTAGCCAGCTGGTGGCCTGACAAGGATGCGGAAGGGCTATGGCGAGGGGTGGGGGTGGGGAGGGTGTAAGGGGGAAAAGGAGACGAGAGAGGGGGAGAGAGGAATCACTCCACACCAAATACGCTAGCAAATAAACTACAAGAATAAACGAAGTTAGGAGGATAGCTGGGCCGACGTAAATAAGAACTCCAAGGAAGCGAAAGGAAGGAACAAATGGTACGGAATGATGAAAGGGTGAAAAAAGGCAGTAAAAGGTAAAGCATCCCGGAAAAAAAGAAAAGCTGCAATAGCTCTGGGACCTGTGAGAGCCACACAAGTCCCTAAAAAAGAGATGTGGGCTGCCTGGCAGGTGGGATGCCGCTTAGTTTGGTTTATATAAAGAAAGCTTTGCAGCAGCACATGGCTCAACTTTCAGCTTTCTGCTTCTCCGTAGATTTTAACACCATTCTCTGCGTGGTGTGGTGAAACATAGTGTTTGTTTTGACACTCTGACATAGGCACTATCTTCTTCAGTGCAATTCAGAAATTTCTTGGTGCTGAATACAATAGATTTCGAAATATCGCAGATGGCTAAGGAACATATTTACCAGTGTGACGACAATTTCAGACTGCCAGTTTTGCTTCCCTCGGATTACCAGTTGCGCGATTAACACCCTTGATTTACTGCAAAATCTTCGAACAGTGGGCAGTGCGTTACTCAACTTTGAAGTATCTTAATAAATATAACCAATAACGTAAAGGTACTCACCTCAACGTAATCTGAGACTTATATTTTAAACAATAGTTTTGATACAGTTGTTGAACTGTTGCCTAGCGAAACAATGTGCGAATGTAAGAAATGTGTTGCTTTAGTTTTTATATTTCAAGTGAAACATTTTCTCAAACTGTAATTCAGCAACTTTGCTTCTTTTACATGCAGTACGTTCTTTCAGCAGTGCAGAATTCAACCTTCAGTTTTCTGCTTTTCTGGAATCAAACCCAGATGAGCTCTGTAGCTCTTTTACGTGGCACGACGAAGAACTATACCGTATAGAGTCCACGCCAAAGAACTGTGGCAATGAGTCTCAGGAATGTATTTCAGTGCGTAATAATCTTCACAATGTGACTGCAATAACACCGAGCTAATCATGTAGATAATGTGCGATTTTTCTTATAATTTCTTTTGTTTGTGCCACCACAGCCAGTCTTCGAATCATACTGTTCACTGACACGTGATTCGCATACAATATTTAAATTGGTTGTAAATGTATTACTTATATTACGATGTGCTGCCACCATTACCATGAGATGTCATTCCAAAAGGCGATTCTATATAAACAGATAGCTTCCCCAGCGTGCGCTGCTGGTATCACCTTACTGATATGGAAGTGTATATATGTAGACTGAGGCAACGAACTAAAATTTGTACCAAAATTGGGATTTGAACTCGTGTCTCCTGTTCACTAAGCAGACGCAGTAACAATACGCCAACCTGGCTGTATTGCTTTGCACGACTGCACTAAATGCCCTAACACGCCTACCTCGTCAATATAGATTTCCACTCACACCTCACCCTACTGATATTCCCTCAAACTCGAAAACTGCTGCAGACGCTTTTCAAATGAACTGGTATAGAATCTCTTCCTCGAACGAAACGGCGTATCCTGCCCGAATGTCAGATGACACCATATAGTTCCAGAGACCTTTTCAAGTCTGAAACAACTATCATGTATATACGCAGACTAAAGCGATGAATGAAAATTTGTACAAAGATCAGAAATTGAACCCGGGCCTTCTGCTCATGCGGCAGATGTTCCAACCACTGTGCTATCCTGGCACAGTGTCTTTGCACAGCTACACGGAATACCCTAGCATGCCTCTCTCCTCAGTCAGAATTCCCATTCATGACTCAGTCCCCTAAACTCAATCAGCAGTGCATAGACTCTCCAACTCTCGGCATCGAACGAAACGGGATCATGCGTTAAACCCAGGGAAGCGTAGTCCGTACGGTTGTGCACATCCACTGTGCTATATCTCGTAGTGATTGTCGTATCTCACTAGTGAGCAAGACACCGAGGTTTGAATCCTGGCCTTCGTACAAGTTTTCGTCCGTAGCTTCAGTCTGTACACACACACATCATAGATGTTTGGGATTTTAAACGGTATATGGTTAAATATACGTCACTTATATTAAATTGTTGGTATTCGCTTACCTAATGTTGTTCTCCGAAGTTTCTTCGTTTCACCAAACAGTTTATGCTACTCCATTCAAGTCGTCTGTCAGTAGATACTTAACGCCACCCTTGCGAAGCTTGGCTGGGCCTCTACAACTTCTTATAATTATCTGAGTGTAACATTTTTAAATTAAGAAATCGTACGAAATGTCCGAATCACTTCGTGTCTTGTCGGATTGCCATGAACCACGTACCGAGAAGTAATGTGCTCTTGGCGGATGGTCGGAGGGTGCTCACTTTGGCGGTAGCAGCAGTTACAGGAGAGTGCGCCGTCCGTCATCAGTGTGGTTACATGTTGATGGCTTGGTGTGGGGTCCACGAGCAGTGCGGACCCATTACTTGTTATGTAGCGTTATTTATTGTTTACGTTATATACTGCTTACTGTGCACAACTAGCATTTTTGTAATATATGGGTATTATCGAAACTTGTCAACACCTGCTTCAATAAGTCACGGTCCCAAAATACTAGCATGAATTTTGTACAGACGAATGGAAAAACTGCTAGAAAACGACCTCGGGGAAGATCGGTTTGGATTTCCTAGAAATGTTGGAACAAGTGAGGCAATACTGTCCCTACGACTTATCTCAGATGATTGGTTAAGAAAAGACAAACCTACGCTTCTAGCATTTGTAGATTAGGAGAAAGCTTTTGACAGTATTGAGTGAAATACTCTCTTTCAAATTCTGAAGGTGGCACGGGTAAAATACAGGGAGTGGATGTCTACTTACAATTTGTACAGAACCCAGATTGCAGTTATAAGAGTCGAGTGGCACGAAAGGGATGCAGTAATTGAGAAGGGAGTAAGAGAAGGTTGTAGCCTATCTCCCATGTTATTCAGTCTGTATATCGAGCAAGCGCTAAAGGTAAAAAAAGAAAACTTTGGAGTGGGAATTAATATCTATGAAGAAGAAATAAAAATTCTGAGGTTCAACGACATCATTGCAATTGTGTCAGAGGCAGCAAAAAGCCTGGTACAGCACTTGAACGGAATGGACAGTATCTTGAAAGGAGGATGTAAGATGAACATCAACAAAAGCGTAACGAGGATAATGGAATGTAGTCTAATTAAATCACGGGACGCTGAGGGAATTAGATTAGGAAATGAGACACTTAAAGTAGTTAAGGTGTTTTGCTATTTGGGGAGCAAAATAACTGATGATGGTCGAAGTAGAGAGGATATAAAATGTAGCATGGCTATGGCAAGGAAAGCGTTTCTGTATAGTATAGATTTAAGTGTCGGAAAGTCCTTTCTAAAAGTATTTTTATGGACTGTAGCTATTTATGGAAATGAAACATGAATCATAAATAGTTTAGACAAGAAGAGAACAGAAGCGTTCGAAACGTGGTGCTACAGAAGAATGTTGAAGATTGGGTGGGTAGATCACGTCACTAATGAGAAGGTGCGAAATAGAATAGGGGAGAAGAGAAATTTGTGGCACAGCTTGACGTGAAGAATCGGTTGGTGGGACACGTTCTGAGGCATCAAGGGATCACTAGTTTAGTATTGAATGGAAGGGCGGAGGGTAAAGATCGTAGACGGAGACCAAGGCATAAATGCACTAAGCAGATTCAGAAGGGTGTAGGTTGCGGTAGTTACTCGGAGATGAAGAGGCTTGCACAGGATGGGGTGACATGGAGAGCTGCATCATCAAACCAGTCTCTGGACTGAAGATCACAACAACCACGTTTGTATTATCTTGTCTGTGGATTGTAGATTATGTGTCGAAGTGAACACAGGACTTTGCGATTGTTTTTTATTTTATTTTGACCAACGCTAATATTGTCAATGAAATAAGTAACCTCGCCTGTGAAATTACGACTATATCATTTTCCGCAGAGACAGTTATTGTAGCAATCCATTTTAAACCGAACTACCTTATAAAGGACGGACGCTTCTTCTAATACTGTGCTAGGACTAACTACTTACAGTTAGCACATCTCTGTTGAAATGAAGCCAGTACCGTTAACGCATCGGTAAAATTGGCAGCGGAAGGCTTTCTTTAATATATATGATACTGTCGTACTTGACCCTCCATGTTTGCAGTTCATTCCTTTTCCACGTGACAGACGTTTAGTGTAACTGGAAGAATCTCTGAGGTGGGTCATTTCTTTTCCTGAATCTCATTTACCCAAACCAGAAAATACGTAAAGTCGTAAAAAGAGAAAAAATACAGATATTACAAACATAAATCTATACTTTTTAATACGTGTTTCTCTTTATGAATTTTTCCGCTCATAACAGGGTTACAGAATATCTAAATTCTTATGTTTCACGTCACAATGTATTAATGAAAACGAAACAAATTAATCACTTTCCATTCCAAGCCTTTTTTTGTGCTGCAATGTGTCTTACGTTTATCCAGGAATTAGATAATCAAGCTGGAAAATTACGCAGCTATGTTTGCTTGTTTATCCACCTGTTGTTTTAATTATTACAGCTGACACTTTCAATTACCTGTGAGCAAACAGGACTAGTTAATTACGCAGAGTCACATTTACTCTGCATTAATAAATGTTACCGATTCTCGAAGCAACAAAAAATACAGGAGACTGACAACGGCTGCGGAATCATAAATTCTCAGAAACCTACAAAAATTTGAAATATTTTCACCCGTACAAATAGGGGCATCTGTCCAACGCAGCCGGCCGAAGTGGCCGTGCGGTTCTAGGCGCTGCAGTCTGGAACCGCGAGACCGCTACGGTCGCTGGTTCGAATCCTGCCTCGGGCATGGATGTGTGTGATGTCCTCAGGTTAGTTAGGTTTAAGTAGTTCTACGTTCTAGGGGATTAATGACCTCAGAAGTTGAGTCCCATAGTGCTCAGAGCCATTTGAACCAATTTTTGTCCAACGCAAAGTTCCTCTAGCATACATTAAACGGCAGTCTCATACGTATTTGTCGTTTCCCACACAAGATTTACACAGCCTTTCGGTGATCAATAATAACTTGTGCGAAGAGTGTAATCATTTATGTCGTCACTATTGTTACAGATTTCCGTACTAAGGCTAAAGAGGTCGTTAAGTGATCTTATCATTCTAAAGCAGCCAGAATATCCCTTCCCATGTTGAACTCGTAGTTTATAGGGTTGCCAGCAGTTGCAATTCGTCAGAGAAGGTGTACTAGTGTTTCTCACGTTCATCTATCCTGGGTAAATGTTAACGCGACTTCTCTACTACACATAATCTGCATTCGCCGTTAGAAGGAGTAATCTCTGTACGCATTTATCAATGTTCTGAGATTTTCTGTCAGAACTTTTATGGCACCTTTGACATACAAATGAGACAACAGCGATATTAAGCGGTAGCCCCTCTTTAAACCTTCTTAAAAGGCAACGTTCATTCTTGATTTTTCTCTTCCCCTGTATTATTTCCTTAAAAAATCCCTTTATAAAGATTTTGAGATCTGCCCTTCGGTTGACAGAGTAAAAACAACAGAAATATTTTGCGGTAATCCTACAGCAATGAATAAATAAGCAGGTTGCAGTGTTTTACATCATTATGCCACAATATCTTTAACATTTCGCGTTTTGGTAGTGAGGTATAAGCCTATGTTCTGAGGTTCTTTTTTTCGTTAACTCTCCATATTCACAGACCTGAAAGCCTGGTTGTGGTCCAATCAATTTAAGCGCTTCTCTTTCTTAACAGCCGTCAGTGGTTTGTTTGCCTATTGCCTTGGGTGTCGGATATATCGTCACTGAGAGAGCAACTCTAGCTCCTGATGCTAATAAAGCGAGTACACCGTTTGCATGTTATATATTTTTATGAGCTTCAAACAGGAGAGACTTCAGTAATGGATAGGAACTGTGATTGCTGTGTACAGATGCGAGCTGAGTTGGTGACAATTCGCTCACAGCTCCAGGCTGTGTTAGCTTCCGTCACACAGCATGAGGCTGTTGCCAAAGAGCATCACTGTGGGGGGTCAGACGCGGGGATGCGAGGGACGTCGAGCAAGTCCCACGTCTGCTCCGATCGGTCCATTGCTGTGGCGGTCCAGGTTACTGCCTGCACTGAAGTTGACGGGGGGATCACGCTAACGTCTGGCAGGCAGCGAAAGACTTTCCAAGGGGCCGATAGTAGGGCCTCCCTTGTTCGTTTGACGAACAGGTTTCGGGCGTTATCTGTGGCTGACGATGTCTCGAAGCCGGATGCAGTCATGCACCCTGTTCCAGAGGAAGCTTCTTAGGCGGCAAGGTCCGGGTATTCGCAGAGGGTAGGTTTGCTGGTAGTTCGTACCTCCAATGTATTGGTGCCCCTTAGGAACATGGCTACCAAGGAAAGGAAGGAAGCCAGTGTGCACTCCATGTGCATACCGGGGGAAATCATTCCGGATGTGGAAAGGGTGCTTCCGGGTGCCATGAAGAGTGCAGGGTGTAGCCAACTGCAGGTGGTGGCTCATGGCGGTACCAATGACGTGCGTCTCTTTCGATCGGACGAGGTTCTCTGTGGTTTCGGGCGGATAGCGGAAATGGTAGAGACTGCCAGACATGAATGCGAGATTAGGGCAGAGCTCACCATCTGCAGCATCGTCGATAGAACCGACTGTGGTCCTTTGGGGCAGAGCTGAATGGATGGTCTGAATCAGAGGCACAGGCGGTTCTGTGACCGTGTAGTCTGCAAATTTCTTGACTCGCACCATCGGGTGGTGGGTTTCTGGGTTCCACTTAATAGGTCACGAATCTACTTCACAGGAAGCGGCTACACGAGTGGCGGGGGCTGTGTAAAAGGGACTGGGCGGTTTTTTTATTATAGAGAGTCTCAGGAAACCACAGAAAGAGCGTCCGTTTAAAAGGGGTGAGGTATAACACAGTAGGGTAGTGCAAGAAACAAGCGGTTTTGTAGTTGTAAATTGTCGTAGATGTGTTGGGAAAGAACCAGAGGTCCAAGTCCTAATAGCACGGAAGCTCAAATAATTATAGCTACAGAAAACTGGCTAAAGCCGGAAACAAGTGCAGCAGAAATTTTTTCTAACGATCTAACAGTGTTCAGAAGGGATAGATTAGATACAGTTGGTAGTCGAGTATTTACTGTAGTCAGAAGTAACTTACCTTGTTGTGAAATTGAAGTAGATAGTTCCTGCTAAATAGTGTGGGTAGAGGTTATACTTGGCAGTCTGACTAAACTATTAATTGGAACGTTTCACCGACCCCCGACTAAGAAGATATAGTTGCTAAACGGTTCAAAGACAACTTTAGTCTCATTTCAAATAGGTACCCGACTCATACAGTTACAGTCGGTGGGGACTTTACTCTACCGTCGATACGCTGCAAAAGTTATACGTTAAAAGCCGGCGGCAGGCATAAAACGTCATCCGAATTTGTATTGAATGCTTTCTCAGAAAATTATTTTGAATAATTAGTTCATGAGCCCACTCGAAGAGTAAGTGGTTGCCAAAGCATACTTGACCTCTTAGCAACAAATAATCCTGGAAAAGGCAGTTGCTACTAGGCTGAATACCGTAATACCTACCACCATCAAAAAGAAACGCAAAGTATATCTATTTAAAAAAGCTGATAAAAATGTTCTTAACGCCTTTTTAAGAGACACTCTTCACTTCTTCCGATCTGATCATGTAAGCGTAGAAAAGATGTGGAATGATTTCAAAGAGATATTATCGACGGCAGTTGAGAGATACATACCATATAAATTAATAAGTGATTGTACTGAGCACCATGGTACACAAAATTTAAAAGAACGCAAAAGTCCCAAGATTAGCAAATTTTTGCAGAAGTTCGAAATATGGCGTGTACTTCAATGCGAGATGCTTTTAATAATTTCCACAACGAAACTCTGTCTCTAAATCTGGCAGAAAACCCGAAGAGATTCTGGTCATAAGTAAAGCAAACCAGTGGCAAGACGCAACCAATACCTCCACTGCGCGATAACAACGATGAAATCACTGATGACAGGGCCACTAAAGCAGAGTTATTAAACACGGTTTCCCAAAGATCCTTCACCAAAGAAGACCAAGTAAATATTTCTGAATTCCAATTAATAGTAAGTGCCAAGATGAGAAACGTAGAAGTAGATACACGCGGTGTAGCAAAGCATTTTAAATCACTTATTAAAGAAAAGGTCTCCGGTCCAGACTGTATACCACTCAGGTTCCCTTCAGAGTACGCTGATACAATATTTTGCAATTACATACAACTGCTCGCTCACAGAAAGATCTGTATCTAAAGACTGGAAAATGGCGGAAGTCACACCATTACCGAAAAAAGGAGGTAAAAGTAATCTACTGATTTACAAGCCCATATCACTAAAGGAGATTTGCAGTAGGGTTTTTATACATTTACTGTGTTCGAACATTATGAAGTACCTGTTCATTGATAGATTCAGAAAATATCGTTGTTGTTAGACACAACTAGCTCTTCATACTCATGATGTAATTAGTGCTCTGGAGGTGGTATTTCAAATTGATTCAGTGTTTATAGATTTCGAGAAGGCTTTCGACACCGTTCCTCACAAGCGTCTTCTAGTCAAACTGCGTGTAATCTGAGTACCAGTCTTAGATTGTTTGCAGATAATGCTGTCATTTACCATCTTGTAAAGTCATCAGATGACCAAAACAAATTGCAAATTAATTTAGATAAGATATCTGTATGGTGCCGAAAGTTGCGATTGACAGCGAATAAAGAAAAGTGTGAAGTAATTCACATGAGTAGTAAAAGTAATCCTCAAAATTTCGATTACGAGATAAGTCACACAAATCTGAAGGCTGCAAATTCAACGAAATACTTAGAGATCACAAATACAAACAACCTAAATTGGAATGATCACATGGAAAATGTTGTGGTGTAGCAAACCAAAGGTGGCGATTCATTGGCAGATCACTTACAAGGTGCAAAGGTCTGCTAAAGAGACTGCTTACATCACGCTTGTCCGCCTCGTTCTGCAGTACTGATGTGCGGTTTGAGTTCCGCATCTGATGGGACTGACGGATGACATCGAAAAAGTCCAAAGAAGAGCAGCTCGTTTTGTATTATCGCAAAATATGGGAGATAGTGCAACAGACATGATATGTGAACTGGAGTGGCAATCATTTAAACAAAGGCGTTTTTAGTTGCGACGGAACCATCTCATGAAATTTCAATCGCCAATTTTTTCCTCCGAGTGCGGAAAAATTCTGTTGGCATCCACCTACACACGGATAAATGTTCATTAGACAAACTAAGAGATATCCGGGCGCAGAAAAATTTATGTGCTCGTTTTTCCCGCCCGCCGTTTGAAAGTGCATCGGTAGAGAGACAGCTTGAAAGTAGTTCATTGAACCCTCTGCCAGGCACTTCAATGTGAATGGCAGAGCAATCACGTAGATGTAGTTGGTGGTGTGTGTCCTGTTTCCTTTCTGTTACATATCGCAGTATGAGAAGAATTGAAATTGTATTATCTACTGATGTAAACATTGCCGGGCGGTGTGGCCGAGCGGTTCTAGGCGCTTCAGTCTGGAACCGCGCGACCGCTACGGTCGCTGGTTCGAATCCTGCCTCGGGCATGGATGTGTGTGATGACCTTAGGTTGTTTAGGTTTCAGTAGTTCTAAGTTCTAGAGTACTGATGACCTGAGATGTTAAGTCCTATAGTGCTCAGAGCCATTTGAACCATTTGATGAAAAAATTGTTTACAAATGTATCTTAGCGACTTGCTGGCTACGAGCTTGCACGTTATCTGCGCGGTACCGTGATACTCGATGTGAAGAATATTTTTCTGTTATATCGACAGGTGGTCTCTACGCTAGTGGGAGTTTAAATCGCACTCCCTGTTAATTTTACTCCTATAATAATATGTCAATGGTTTTGTACAATTTCCGCATCCTGGATTGGCATCCTAATACACATCAGTACAATAAAATGTTAAAGCAAAGTAAAATGTTCCAGGAGAGATCCCACAAATCAATGTAAGTTTCATTGCACTGTTTAGTTAGTTTTCTTTTGCCTTTAACGTAGTACGCGTTTTTCACCATCGCGCAGGAACTTCCTTAACCCTCGGGGTCTTCTTTTAGCCAATTAGCAACAATGAAACTGTTCCATAAAATTTCGGGCATGAAGCCGCATAAATTCAGCTTCTTCTAATATTTCGGCTGAATACCGTCCAACCATCTTCAGAGTGAGTGGAGGTGATTTTCGCTCCAGCACTGGTTCCATCCTTTTATAGTCAAGGACCGAACCACTGTGTATGCGGCCAAAGACACACAAAGCGCCAGAGATGTCGATCGGCGGCAAAGAGGTGAAACATATGCAGGGAAATTGAATCCATTGCCTTGCAATCGATCCACACGGTAATATCGATTAGTCGCGGAGAGCTCCATCGTCGCGAATTTTTTGTCATTTAATTACAGAAATAGCCCGATTCCATGATTTTGAAACCGCTATCTCTATTAATTGAATTCGTCATCAACAGAATTTCAATTGCTTCTTTCACTACTGAATCCCAGAAATTAGAAGTCGAAGCTAACAGTTCGACATTATCGTACACCATAGAGTGCCCAGAGTCAATACAGTGCTCCACTACCGCAGAATTATTAGGTTCTAAGAGCCGGGTGTACCAACGGTGCTCTGTACATCTCTCCTGGACCTTACTTGTCTGTCCGTTATATGAACGGCCGCACTCACAGGGGATCCTATAAACACCAGGCTTCCGAAGCACGACATCATCTTTAATGGATCCCAGGAGTGCTGCAGTCTTCCTGGGACTCAGTAGTGAAAGAAGCATTTGAAATTCAGTTGGCGACGAATTCAATTAACAGAGATATCGGTTTCAGCTTGGACAAATCATGGGATCCGACAATTTCTGTAATTAAATCACAAAGACGTCACGACGGCGCAGCTCTCCGTGACACATCAATATCACCGTGTGGAACGACTGCAAAGCCATAGATTTAATTTACATGCATATGTTACATCTCTTAGCCGCCTGTCGACGTCTCTGGCGCTTTGTGTATCTTTGGCCGCATACACAGTGGTTCGGTCCTCGGGGTTAAAAGGACGGACGAAGTGCTGGAGCGACACTCACCTCGACTCACCCTGAAGATGGCTGGACGGTATTCAGCCGAAATGTTAGAAGAAGAAGCTGAATTTATGCGGTAGCACGCCAGAAACTTTATGGAACAATCTTTACGCCGTGGAAACATGAAAATGCACGAAAATGAAACTACACTACTGGCCATTAAAATTGCTGCACCAAGAAGAAATTCAGATGGTAAACGGGTATTCATTGAAGAAATATATTATACTAGAACTGACATATGATTACATTTTCACGCAATTTGGGAGCATAGATCCTGAGAAATAAGTACCCAGAACAACCGCCTCTGGCCGTAATAAAGGCCGTGATACGCCTGGGCATTGAGTCGAAAAGAGCTTGGATGACGTGTACAAGTACAGCTGCCCATGCAGCTTCAACACGATACCACAGTTCATAAAGAGTACTGACTGGCGTATTGTGACGAGCCAGTTGCTTGGCCACCATTGACTAGACGTTTTCAGTTGTTGAGGGATCTGGAGAAAGTGCTGGCCAGGGCAGCAGTCGAACATTTTCTATATCCACACAGGCCAGTACAGGACCTGCAACATGCGGTCGTGCAATATCCTGCTGAAATGTAGGGTTTCGCAGGGATCGAATGAAGGGTAGAGCCACGGGTCGTAACACATCTGAAATGTAACGTTAACTGTTAAAAGTGCCATCAATGCGAACAAGAGCTGACCGATGCGTGTAACCAATGGCACCCCATACCATCACGCCGGATGATACGCCAGTATGGCGATGACGAATACACGCTTCCAATGTGCGTCCACCGCGATGTCGCCAAACACGGATGCGACCATCAGGATGCTGTAAACAGAACCTGGACTCATCCGAAAAGATGACGTTTTGCCATTCGTGCACCCAGGTTCGTCGTTGAGTACACCATCGCAGGCGCTCCTGTCTGTGATGCAGCGTCAAGAGTAACCGCAGCCATGGTCTCCGAGCTGATAGTCCATGCTGCTGCAAACGTCACCGTACAGATGATTGTTGTCTTGCAAACGTCCCCATCTGTTGACTCAGGGATCGAGACGTGGCTGCACGATCCGCTACAGCCATGCGGATAACATGCCTGTAATCTCGACTGCTAGTGATACGAGGCCGTTGGGATCCAGCACGGCGTTCCGTATTTGCTCTCCTTATCCCACCGATACCATATTCTGCTATCAATCATTGGATCTCGACCAACGCGAGCAGCAATGTCACGATACGATAAACCGTAATCGCGATAGGCTACAATCCGACCTTTATCAAAGTCGGAAACGTGATGGTACGCATTTCTCCTCCTTACACGAGGCATCACAACAACATTTCACCAGGAAACGCCGGTCAACTGCTATTTGTGTATGAGAATTCGGTTTGAAACTTTCCTCATGTCAGCACGTTGTAGGTGTCGCCACCGGCGCCAGCCTAGTGTGAATGCTCTGAAAAGCTAATCATTTGCATACCACAGCATCTTCTTTCTGTCGGTTAAATTTCGCGTCTGTAGCACGTCATCTTCGTGGCGTAATAATTTTAATGGCCAGTAGTGTATTTCATACAAACAAATGTTTACATCATTCGTTGCGAGTTAGCCTCGGCTGCATGCAGTAGGAAGAAACAGGGGGCACATGCAATGACAGAAAGCACTCAGACATCTAATAGTGGGCATTAATATGGGGTCCTTCCACCCTTCGCATTTATGACGGCTTCAGTTCTGGTGCGGACACTTTCAATGATGTGTCCAAATGTCTGTGGGGGAGTATCACCCCATTCTTCCTCAGTTCTAATGTTCTAATGTGTGTGAAATCTTATGGGACTTAACTGCTAAGGTCATCAGTCCCTAAGCTTACACACTAGTTAACCTAAATTATCCTAAGGACAAACACACACACCCAGGCCCGAGGGAGGACTAGTACCTCCTCCGGGACCAGCCGCACAGTCCAAGACTGCAGCGCCTCAAACCCCTCGGCTAATTCCGCGCGGCATCTTCCTCAGTCATCAGCTCGGAACTCTGAAGAGAATAGTTGATTTCGTGAGTGTTACTTTCCACAAACCACTGCGCCACAGGTGCTGCTTTATGACAGGATGCATTGTCATGTTGATACAGTCATCGTACCCGCTTTGTTCCTCTACTGCTCACGGTACTCAGTGTAGTAAAATTGTTCTTATTCTTCCTCATTTGGCCTTTTCTTAATCGCAATAATGCGTTACACCCTGGACATAAGACACACCTCCATACTTAATCATATACAACCGTTTGTTCGACGAAAGATCCGTATCCAGAACCTGCAAAGTTGCACAGGTCACTCCAATATTCAAGGAAAGTAATAGGAGTAATCCACTAAATTACCGGCCCATTTCACTAGGCGTGAATTACATTCAATGGTGTATGACTGTCTGCAAAAAAAGTTACCAGTAAAGAACTAATGATTTAAAACGTCAAGCCTGAAGCGAAAATGAACAGCGAAAAAGTAATAAGTGATAACCTTTTCTTCCTTACATTACCATGTTGGTTTTGTCAGCGACAAAATGTTTCGTAATGGTTTGAAATTATGAGTCAAAAGATTGTTGCAAGTCTCTTAGTGCTCTCGCTCTCATATACTTGGTGAGTAACATCCAGGTATTTCTCGTGTCATACGCTACATATAGAGACTAGGAAATCAGATATGTACATTTTTATCGTATGAATGAAATATTTCTTTTTTCGTGATCCGATTTTTATAAAATGTGACCTATAAGGTTCTCCTAGCTACGCTGAAGGTACCAGTGAAAACCCAACAAAAGTCCGTTTAGTAGTTTAGGAGATTTGGGTGTCTAGACCGACAGACAGACAAGCAAGAGAATTTCAGTAAAACTTTAAGTCACGTTTTTTATTTTCCGTTATCCAATTTTGGTGAACTATAGCCTACACAATGCCCAAACTATACACGTTATCTGGGAAAACCCCATGAAAATTCGTCTAGAAGTTTTGAACAATAGCAGCGCGGGATTAGCCGAGTGGTCGGGGGCGCCGCAGTCATGGACTGTGCGGCTGGTCCCGGCGGAGTTTCGAGTCCTCCCTCTGGCATGAGTGTGTGTGTTTGTCCTTAGGACAATTTAGATTAAGTAGTGAGTAAGGTTATGGACTGATGACCTTAGCAGTTAAGTCCCATAAAATTTCACACACATTTGAACATTTTTTTTTAAACAATAGCGTATACAATGACAAACTGACAGGCACAACCGTTTTACAGCTTTTTTGTCAAAAATGTGAGGGTTGTAAACAACATTTATTGACGCAACTGTAGCTGCCTAACTGAACAGCTTTTACAAATATTGTAGTTCTGACTGTGTGTTTATCCATACATGTAAAAACATATGTACGTATGTGAGTACGTACTTATATTCCACATCCCCTACTAAACACTGGACGAATTTTAAGCAAACTTGGTATATATACCACTTACTGTTTTGGAAGAATCGCTGTGCAGGTAAGAACCACCTACTAACGAAAAGAGTGGTGACGAGAAAGGAGTGTAGCCCGCGATGCTCGAATACCTAGACATAATTCATGCATTATTTAAGGGTAAGAGCATTTAGTGACTTGCAACGAAATTTCAAACCTTTGCGAAACTTTCGCTCCCTGACAACCACCACAAAATGATGAAAGGAGAAACGTTTACCACTTACATTTTCACTGTTCATGTAGTAACACTGCCGCATCATGCATGAAATTTTAATTTAATACTTCTTTGCTAATAAATCTATCCGTGACGCATTCTGCAGACAATATTCTCATACACTCCTGAATGTATCAGAATAATCATATCATTGTGCTGCACATAGTCATGAGATAAGGTGTCATGAACATTGAGATGCGTGAAAAACTGTCACATTGTTTATTATCTCCTTGCTACTAACTCTACCGCAACGTATTTCGTGGACAGTATCCACATATACATCTGGATGTACCTACAAAATTTTATTATTTTACGCCATAAAGTTCCCTATATATGACGTCATTAACACCGAGCTGCGTGAAAACGAAACCTCAGGGCGGAATTCTCTAGAGATAAACTCCTGCATCGAATCCGATGAAATTTGGCACTCGTACCACTTACTATCCGAAAATAAATACTGTTGCGTCAAGAACCAGCAGTCGGATAGGGATGGTAATGGGGAATGAGGAGGGGGGGGGGGGGAGAGGAGGTGGAGGAGGAGAAATGAAGACATCGGCACAGATAGTGAGAGGTAGAGACAGACAGGGAGGAGAAAGGAAGACATCGGCACAGGTAGAGAGAGGAAGAGATAGACAGAGAGGTTAAGGGGAAAGTGGATTGAAATGGAAAAGGAGGAGATGGATAGAAAAAGGAGATCAAGAGGATGGACTGAGAAACGGGAAAGAAGGAAACGGATAGAGAGAGAGGGAACGAGGACATGGATAAATGGGAAGGAGGAGGAGTAGGTGGACTAATAGACGATTGGAATAAATACATACCACGGGCAGATAGTTCGTATAATTACATCTTATCCTTGATGTAACAAAATCTGTGATTGAAAATGATCTCTGACCGAAACCGGTCGGGTAATAAAGAATATACTGAACAGCAGCTCATGGTATTACATAACGTTATTTCCGTAGCAAAATAATCTTGTTTTCTACGGAAATATTCTCGTTAGTATATTGAGCAAGCATAGAAGGAAACAAAGAAAGAAATTTCGCAAAGAAGTGAAATTTCATGGAGAAGAATAAAACTTCGAGTTTTTTGCGACAACACTGCACATCTTTCAGAGTCAGCAAAGCAACTTGAAAATCAGCTGAACGCAATGAATAGTGCCCCGAAAATAGGTTATACCGTGAAGAACAACAGAAACATCACAAGGTTAATTATGTGTAGCTGATTTAAATCAGGCTATTCTGAAGTAATTGCTTTAGAAAATAAGTTACTAGGGGTAGCAGACGAGTTTTGTTACTTTGAGAACAGAACGTAGAAGATATAAAATGCAGACGGGCAACAACAAGAAAAGCATTTCAGTAAGGAGATTCTTGTTAATATCAAATACAAATTTAATTGTTAAGAAGACTTCCTTGAAACCAATAGTTTGGAGTATAGGAAATAGAAACGTGGACGATAAACATTTGAAACAAGCGAAGAACATCTGTGTTACTACAGAAATAATAAAGATTGGATGGTTAAAGCAGATAATTGATGAGGTGTTGCTCAATCGGGTTGGAAGGAAAAGAAATTTCTAGCACAACGAGATGTAAAGATGGTATCGGTTGATAAAACATACCCTGGGATTCAAGGGATCGGGAGTTCGCTAATGGAGAGACGTGGACGGAGACCGAGAGATGAATACTGTAAACAGTTTAAATTAGCTTTATGTTGCAGAAGCTATGCAAAGAGGAAGCGGCATATATTGTGTAGATTATCACTGAGAAATTTATGAAACCTGTCTTCGCACTGAAGACCACGACAGAATAGTCACTTGCTTTACGATGCAGTGTATCATTTGATAATGTGGTCTTCCAGACGCTACCTAGGTACTTTGATAGTCCGCATACTTACAGGATCGCGGCCTAAGCCTGTTACCGGTCATTTGGCAAGAACATAAAGGGCTCTACGGTCTAGGCAACTCTTCCACCAATCTCACGAGGTATCCTTTAAAGCCTTTAAAGCTCTAGTGAGAAGCTGCCAGATATCATCCTTCTGGCAGGCGCAAATGTCCAATAAACGGGGAGGAAGAAGGCTTGGCGGCAGGAGTTATCTCTAAAGTAAAATACTTCTCCGAAGTTCCCCCTTTTGTCTTCCTTTGGGGAACTCCGGGCAGGCGGGATAAGCGCTACCCACGAGGCGTTTTCCAGACATCGCCCGACACTGCACGAGTTCGGCCCTGTGGCAACTTCGCCGTCCGTACTGTTCCCTTGAGTGCGTAAGCGTAGTCTGTCAACAGCCCTTCACGCAGATAATGGGACGCAGACTTCTCGAACCCGGAGCGGCACTCGTCGATTTTTGCGTCGTACTCAGTAACGAGCAGAAGCTCTTGCTTTTGAGAGGCAGCGCACAAATTATTCTAGGCGTTGTGGAGTACCATCCGTACTGGGACGCTCTGGCGTCAGATGCAAACAGTCGTTAGTGAAAGTGAAAAATCGATTGCTCTAATGTGAATGTAATAGAGAACTCACCTGACACCCTTATCGCTTTTAAAAGTAGAGAAGGACACACGCCAGAGTGTTAACATGATAGCTTTTACTAGCCGTGATCCTATTGTAGATGCTGCGACCTAAACGGTGATGTATCCGGACAACTACAGGAGGGCTAATAATTTAATGTTGTATCTGAACCAGTGAGTATCTTTGCGTTCATCGTATACATCTTGGTTGAAGTATTAGATCACATTCAATTTAGGCTCCAAATCCATCCATTTTTTTATGCCCCTACCACCGAACAACACCCTCTGTCTAAACATTTTGGAGTGAGTCATCGAGCAGTTGTGTTAGAGCGTGAACTGTGATTTTCTGTTGTGGCAGTTTAGATACTTCGCTATTTTTTTATGTTTTACTTTTATTTTGATTTTGTTGTGACTAAAGCACTATCTTAGCTGAAGGCTGCATTTTTAGGAATGACTACTTTATTCTTTATAGGTTGTGTCTTTTGGCGGACATTACGCTCATATCGGTGCCTTGGACGAGCAGGTAGCAGTTTAGCTTTCAGTTATCGATAGTGGTTACGTAATTCGATGTCAACGTTCTGGTGGTATTACTCACACATTTTCAGGGTGGCTGAATCGTATTCGTACTGCATTTACTTTGCCAATGAATTTGTGAGTGTTATGCATGATTTGCTGTTGTATTGTGGCGATGTTGAGTTTGCCGCCGGCCGCGGTGGCCGAGCGGTTCTAGGCGCTTCAGTCCGGAACCACGCGACTCCTACGGTCGCAGGTTCGAATCCTGCCTCGGGCATGGATGTGTGTGATGTTCTTAGGTTAGTTAGGTTTAAGTAGTTCTAGTGGAGCCATTTGAACCATTTGATGTTGAGTTTCTCGTAAAAGTCAGTGATTCAGGTCCGATGTGATGCTTTTAAAATTAGTTTTTAGCATTATTTTTGAAGTATTTGCAGTGCCTCCATGTTTTTCTGCCTTTCCAATATAACTTCCCGTTTAATATCTGACAGATCTATTGCTTAATAAGCGAAATAACATGTATGTACATGCAGTGGAAATTTCTTAGGCCTTATGTGTACAAATAGGCCGGGCCCAATCGACAACGTCAGTACAGAAACGAGGATTAACGATCATGATGTAATCGAGGATACAAAAGTTATTAAATCGGTCAGGAAGTCTGGGAGAGAGTTTCTGCTAGAAAGAGCAGATAAGCAGTTGCAAGCATCTCACGTAGACGGTGAATGACGTCACTTAGTTCCAGTAAGATGGGTGTAGAGAAATTTCGGTGAAGGTTTAAGCAGACTGTTAATCGCGGTCTGGAGAATTATTTGCTTAGTAAGTGGATTAATAACGGAAAAGACCCGCCATGGTTTAACAACGAATTTAGGAAAATGCTGAGAAAGCAGAGGCTGTTGACTCTCGGTTCAAAACAGAAAGCGCAAATGACGACAAGGAAAGGTAAGACATTCGGGTGTCCGTGGAGTGATCTATGCGCGAAATATACGGTACCTACCACCGTCATACCCTAGCAAAAAATCTGGTAGAGAACCCGAGACATCTCTGGTCTAACGTTTCCATCCAGTCACTTATTGACCAGTCTGGTGTGGCAGTTGAAGATAGCAAAACAGAAACCAAAGCCTTAAATTCCGCGTTTAAGAAATCATTAACGGAGGAGAATCGTACAAACATACCATCATTTGACCATCGAACAGATTACCCTGTAGGTAAAAAGCATAGAAAAAAACTGAAATAGTGGAAGAAAAAATAATTTGCCAGGTCCGGATGGAATCCCAGTTCAATTTTACAAAGAGTATGCTACGACATTCGCCCCTTACCTAACTTGCATTTTTCGCGGATCTCTCGCCCACCACAAAGTCTCAACCTACTAGATAAAAGCACAGGGGACTCCTGTATATAAGAAAGGCTAAAAAACAGACTCGCAAAATTACAGACCAATATGCGTAACATCAGTCTGCTGCAGAATCCTTGAACGTATTCTCAGTTCGAATACAATAAATGTTCTTGTGGCCGAAAAGGTTATGTCCACGAATCAGGAGGGTTTTAGAAAGCATCGCTCATGCGAAATTCAGCTTGTGCTTTTTACACATGATATATTGCGAACTTCGGATAAAGGGCAACAGGCAAATTTCATATTTCGAAATTTTCGGAAAGCATTTGAAACGGTGTACCATTGCAGACTATTAGCGAAGATACGAACATATGGAACAGAGTTCCAGATATGTGTGTGGCTCCGAAACTTCTGAAGTTATAGAACACAATATGTTGTCCTTGACGGCGAGTATTCATCAGAGACCAGGGTATCGTCCAGAGTGGCCCAGAGAAGTGTGACGGCTATTATTCACTACATGCAAAAATATTTGGCGGATAGGGTGTGCAGCAGTCGGTGGTGGTTTGCTTATGGTGATGTAATTTACTATGAAATGTCGAAGTTGAGTGGCTGTAGGAGGACAGAAAATGACTTCACCAAAATTTCTAGTTGATGTGATGAATAGTAGTTAGCTCTAGAACTAGAAAATGTAGGTTCATGCAGATGGATAGGAAAATCAAACCCCTAGTGTTCGGGTAAGTCGTTAATAGCGTCCTGCTTGACACAGTCACATCATTTAAATAGCTCGGCATAATGTGTCGGAAATATATAAAATGGAACAAACATCTGAGGATCGTGTTAAGGAACGCTAATGGTAGACTCCGGTTTATTGGCAAAATTTTGGGAAAGTGTGGTTCATCTGCAAAGGAGACAGCTTAAAGAACGCCAACGCGGCCTATTCTTGAGTACCGCTCAATTGTTTGGAATACGTACCTAGTCTAATTAAAGGAAGACATTGCAGTAATTCAGAGGTAGGCTGCTAGATTGTTTACCGGTGGGTTCTAACAAGAGGCAGGTGTTACGGAGGTGCTTCGGGAACTCAAAGGGGAATCCCGGGAGGAAAATCGACGATTCTATCGATGTAAACTATTGAGAAAATTCAGAAAACCAACATTTGAATTTGACTGCTGAACGATTCTACCGCCACCAACATACATTGCACTTAAGGACAACGAAGATAAGATACGAGAAATTAAGGACAATACGGAGGCATACAGATAGTCATTTTTCCCTCGCTGTATTTACGAGTGGAACAGAAAACGAAACGACTAGTACGGGTACAGGGTACCCTCCATCACACACCGTACGGTGGCTTACGGAGTATGTATGTAAATCTAGATGTAGACTACTGATAGTGAAAATTGCCGCACCAAGAAGGAATGGTCCGAATCAGTCCGAAATCGGAGAATGTGTAGAGCAGTGAAACTACAATAACTGATAAGGTTTTCTGTGTGACGACGTACTTGTAGGACTAGCAACGCCCTCTCTAGTATGACCAGAGAGGTTAGTGTTACAGGACACTCAGTCTTTAATGAGCAGTTAAACGTAGTGGAAATTTCCGACTAAGTCCTGGTATGCTTCGTCGACGTAAAAGAACGCAATGTCCGCATGTGAGTGCGTTCGGTAAAGGCAGAATCACTGGTGCCTGGGAAATGGCTTCGTCATAACGAGGCACTACAGCTCTTACAAGGTACGATGCTACTTAAGTGATGATTGAGTGAAGCCAGAAGTTAGAAGGGGATCGTATTTAGCGAGGAGCCAGTACTGGACAGCACAAAGTGACAATGGCGCGTATAAACACCGTCCTGTATACGTGGCAATAATCTGCAGATTACCGCCGTCCACTGTGTTGTCTCGACGTGTGAGCACTACAATAGCTGTGGCTATGTCTGCGTCACAGTTTGACTTCGTCTTTTGAGAGCTAAACTGATGGCATGTGTTGTGAATGTAATTTCTTTTCTTTCTTCGAGTCATCATTCTGACTGTTCTGATGCGGCCCGCCACGGATACCTGTGCCAAACTTTTCATTTCAGTGCAGCATTTACACCCTACGTCCTCGGTTACTTGCTGAATATATTCCGGTCTGCTTCTTCCTCTACAGTTTTTACCCCCTACAGCTCCTCCCATTACCATGTAAGTTATTCCCTGACGTCTCAATAGATGTCCTATCATCCTGTCCCTTCTTCTTGTCGGTGTTTTCCATATATTCTTTCCCTCACTGATTCTATGGAGAACCTCCCCAATCCTTACCTTATCGATCCACGTAATTTTCAACATTCTTCTGTAGCATCACGTCTCAAAATTTTCTATTCTTCTCTATTCCGGTTTTTTCACTGTTGGTGTCTCACTGCCATACAACGCTGTGCTCCAAATGCATATTCTCAGAAAATTCTTCCTCAAATTAAGACCTACGTTTGACACTAGTAAACTTCTTTTGGCCAGAAATGCCCCTTTTTACTAGTGTTAGCATGCTTCTTATGTCCTCATTGCTTTGTCCGTCATGGGCCATTTTGCTGGCTAGGTAGCAGAATTCGTTAACTTCAACTGCCTAATTATCACCAATCCTGATGCTAAGTTTCTCATTGTTCTCATTTCTGCTGCTTCTCCTTACTTTCGTCTCTTTTCGATTTAGTCTCAATCCATTTTCTGCAGACATTAGACGGTTCATTCCATTCAACGGGTCCTGTGGTTCTTCTTCACTTTCACTGCGGATAGCAATATCGTCAGCGAATCTTAACACAGATAACGCAGTGTTTAGCACACTGGACTCGCATTCGGGAGGACGACGGTTCAAACCCGCTTCTCGCCATGCAGATTTAGGTTTCAAGTGATTTCCCTAAATCGCTTCAAGCAAATGCCGGGATGATTCCTTTTAAAGGGCACAGCTGACTTCCTTCCCTTATCCAATGGGACCGGTGACCTCGCTGTTTGGTCCTCTCCCCGTAACCAACCAACCGACCAATCCTGATAACTTTTGTGTGGTGTCGGTCGCTATCCAGTCTGCCACACTTTCAAATACGATCGCTGCCGTTTACGCAGCACCGTTTCCTACAGCCGCCACCACGTAACGAGGGCGCTGTCACGAACGAAAACCCCGTTGCCACCGAGATGCTAGCATCCCCTCTCCGGAGGTCCAGCGGAGGGTTTTCTTGAGTTAGAGCTTGAATTCGAACTTGAATTGCGCCTGACTTGTCGCCTGACTTGTCGCATATCAAACATATCTGGGATATGGTTGATATGGTCCTACTCAAGTCAGGATTTATCGTTAAGTAGGAATGGGAGTGGGAGGACTAGGCTAAATTCTGTTTGATCGAGCAATACAGGCTCCGACAGAGATAGCGAGTGGTGCGCTTCATAAGAGGCAACTCTCTCAAACAAAATACGCCCCCAAGGTAGAGGGTACAAGACGACGGTAGGGTGCGGAACATCGGAAGCCAATGTCGGCCCTGCAATGATCATAAATACATACGTTTCTAGTCCTTCCAAACCATAAGTCGGAAGAATGTATATAAAAGGATATACCAAAATTATGGTCACTACGCAATCAAACCAAGATCCATGGCACAATTCTCCATAATAATAGGTTAATTCTCAGACCTCTTGCGACCAAACACACACACGCACACACACACACACACGAGATTCAAACATCGTATTTACATGAAACTAGAAAAATGTAATCAACCAAGCAACAAGCCCAGAATACTACAGCTGACGTCCGTAAGCTACCAGGTAAACCCGCTGCAGGTAAGACTATTAAATTCCCGGAATTATTTTACGTTTTCAATATTAACAGACATAGATAAAGGACTACAACAAGATAATCGTTGAAGCAACAAGTAGCAGGTGTTACTGACAACAGTAATACTTAGTCGCCAGAGCTGTTGCGACCCGGCATATACAGACATTAAAAATAAGGGATTTCAAACAATTATGTTATCTTGCTGACAACGCTAATAATCAGTCACCAGACCTGCTGCGACTCAACATGTACATACATGAAAGCGGCTTAAGCCGCAATATATATATAAAGCAAAACTATGTAATCAATCAAGTCACAAGCACAGAATGCAACTGCTAGTGGCTGTAAAACATTTGGTAATAACAGTATTTTCAACTTACTTTGATTGAACACTCAACGGCGCTCTGTCGATAGGCGTTTTCTTGTGGCTTCGTTAAACAAATTGTGATTCAACGGTGCACGTTAATAACAAAAGGAAATATCAACGGCGCTCAGTCGAAAGTAATCTAGCCATGTTGTTAATAAATTACAACAGTAATTTCAACTGTACCCTCATTGAACACTCGACGGTTTTCTGTCGAAAGTCTCTTCTTGTTGCTTGCCGTTAAACAAATTGTCAATCAACGGTGCATGTTAAGAACTACAGGCATATCAACTGCGCTCTGTCGAAAGGTAGTAATCTTGCCAACAGTATTTAGTAATCACAGAGCAGCGACGTACTTGGTAATAACAGTAATTTCCAATGTACGCTCATTGAACACTCAGCGTCGCTCTGTCGAAAGGCTCCTCTTGTTGCTTATTGGCATATCAACTGCGCTCTGTCGAAAGGTAGTAATCTTGCCAACAGTATTTAGTAATCACAGAGCAGCGACGTACTTGGTAATAACAGTAATTTCCAATGTACGCTCATTGAACACTCAGCGTCGCTCTGTCGAAAGGCTCCTCTTGTTGCTTGCCGTTCAACAAATTGTCATTCAACGGCGCACGTTAACAACAAGAAAATTCGGGGAACACTACAAGAAAGCCACGACAGGAATCCGGGAGATGCAAACTTGTAGATCAAGTTGACAATACACCATTTAACGGTGAACACAATCACGCGATCACAGGCAGATTCAAACTGTCAAACGGTGAGCGTCTCAACCGAAACCGCGACGAGGCGTGGCTTCTGACCTCAAAACAGCTCACCGTACAATTCCGCTCGTAAAACGCGGCCGTGCAAGCGGACCACCTGCCACCAACTGCCAGTACGCTAGTACGTCCTCTCTCTCTGAAAGCCACCAGCGATCGCACGCAAAGCAGTGTGGCCCCCCTGGCGATGCGCCAGAGGAAGGAGAGCACGGCTCAATGGTCAGTCGGAAACTTGTTCGTTCTGCTCCCCCTACTATCGACACTCTGGGGACGCATCCACAAACAACGTGTCAGTATGTTCTACAGCAGCATATCCAGGACCTGTTTGATTCCATGTCTCGACGTCTCTAGGCACTCCGATTATAGCACATGGCAGTTTGACAGCGTACTGAATTCTCACGGATAAAGTGCATCTATCATTCTGTAATTTTCTAATCATTTTCTTGCTTACATTTGGAATACATTTCCTTTTAATCAGATGTCTCCTTTTTGGTGTTGCACTTTTCACGGACAGTACTGTATTGTAAGTGAATAATAATTCCCTCTTTCGAAGCTCTTTGGCCATATTTCTGTCGACTTACGAATCCAGTTCTAGAGAACTCTAATCCAGTCGGAAAACGCCAAAGGCACGAACAAGTCAAAAGTTGTCATTTGACTTAGTAAAGTTTGGTATTCTACTATTGGCTAAGATACTAAGGAATAAGTTCGTCCTCTGTCATGTCTTGCTAGGCACACACAAGATGAGAATGTTTTGTATTTTCCTCAACAGAAGACGTTAGTCCCCAGCCAAGCGCATTTAACGAACTCACAGTGCACGCCGTTCGGGTGCCGAGACAGACAAGGCAGCCGGTGGGTCGGGTCGAACAGAGAGCTCGTTCGAGGCGACTCGCGGCGCAGAGGAGGGAACATCGACCCATCGACTCGGCAGTGCGCAGCGCGACCTCCAAACAAGTGGTCGGCAGGAGACATCCGCAAATTAAAACGGGCCGTAATGGCCGCCAGGCGGAGCGGCGCTGCGCTGCGCTGCGTAGAGCTTTGTCCCTCGTCAGCTGCCATCGACAACTGCTGGACACTGGTGCTAGATCTGCCCGCTTCCGTTCTGCCGTCCTCTTCTCCAGACGTCCGACGTCCATTTGTAACAATAGTCGCTACAATCAACACTTTCTTGCAGTTAAAAACGTGTGGACGCTCGTCTGTAACGAGGACAGCATATCGGTATCCTCACGAGCAAGGACGAACTGAGACATTTGTCAACAGAGTTTATACCAGAAATAAGCTAAGGTATTCAGATCTTCACACGAAGAACAAAATTAATATTAAATCTAAACGGTTCCTTGTCGCCGCACGCACCAGTGCTATGAAAGTAATGCGGCTTCGGCGTCTCATCGATAGTCACCGTGATGTCATCCGCAACGAGAATTATTACTGACCGAAGACAGGCATTGCCTTTACTTTGCTTAAACAACACGTGAAGTAAACGTTAAATAACATATTATGTATGAGGTTACGCCATAGCAATTCCGGTTCCCTGTGTGCGTTCCCGACGTGATATGAAAATGCAGCCTTCTGATCCGCCCTTCTTTCGCACCATGTCGAGTGTCGGATCTCAAGAGCTGTCGTATCACTTCAGCACCTTCTGGGCTACAGTTCTTAAAAAATAAAATAAAATGAAAAAAAGGGGGAAATGATGTAGGGTCAAACACCCAATGTTATCACTGGCTAAAGGTAGTTGTTACCTGTACTTGCTTAAACAACATGCTGTTCAATTGTGCTCCGTTCAAGTGTATATTATGGAGCGTTAATAAAGAGCATTTTATGTTCGATATTTAATAACTTGCCACTTATGTGGTTACACCATAGAAACGAATCTTATATTTTACACTGTGCAATTGTGCTAGACATACACTCTCACATAAACAGTTCGTCAGTATGAACAGAATGATCGTATGTCTATTCCTTATAGTGCATAACTATGGACATACGAAATAAAAGGTTTTTGACGGTGCATGTCTTAGTGAAGATCTAAGGAAAAGACTGCCTAATTGTACGTGTAAGGTTTCGTAGCTTGTAGCGTGCTGTAGGGGCAAGTGTCACAACGGATATTTAATGCATTTATTTCGTTTGTATGCAAACGGAAGTGGAGTGTCAGCGTACATATCCTAGCCTTTTCTTAAAAAAATTAGTATGCATTGTTATTGCTTCTGGGTACCTAAAACGCTAAAACGCTATTATAACTTTCATTGAAGACATTAATGCTGTTAGTTTAGAATTATTAAAACTCTAAAGCTGTAGCTCTAAAAGAATTTATTTTGATTGCTGTCACCGTTAGTACTTACTTCTTTTCCTCTCTCTACAAAAAGAATCTGGTGACGAAACCTCTATATGACTGTGGCGAGCATTATTTTACTTGCAATCATAGGCATCTGTGATCTGTACATCTACTGAACGCGAAACATCTACAGTTGGACGACTTTTCTGATGTAGAGGTGATTTCGTTTAAAGGCCACTGTGTAGAGTTGTGATTAAAAAACAAAGAATAACGTTACGCGACGGAATTTACCTTCAAATTTTAGTAGCTATTATATTTGCATAGAGGGTCGAACAAAATTTGATGCATTTAGTATCCAAAGAACCCCTTAAATGCTAGTTATTTGTGTTTCAACTTTGACCGAGCAGATGTCATCTATGTCATTAAAATATTTCCTTGTATACTGCATTGGTAAATTCTTCACAATTGGATGCAAAAATAAACGTATTACTTTTTGATGTTACACATGACAGTGCCACGTACATCTGGCCTTGCGAAAAACATTACATGCTTAGTGCAATTCCATCAACTTTCAGTGATGTCCCTGTGCTTTGTTAACTGTAATACCAAAGACGAGTTTAAAGGATAACTGTAGTCATTAGAATTGTGAAGAAAGTCTTTGGGTACAGTTGGTGTTCTTGGTATCAAAATAATTTGCCCAGGTCCACAGCAAAAAGAAAAAAAAAAAAAAAATTGAAACAGGGTATCAGAATCTTGTTGTGTTGCAAAGTCGGGGTGATTTGAAATTACTCAGTGAAATAATTGGTGTACCTACTTCTAGTATTTATTTGTGCGGTGTAGTTCCTGGCCGCATCAATGGATTTAAAATTCAGTAGGCTAATTCAATACTTCCTGTTTATGTCAACAGAGTAATAAATGTGTTAAGGGCCCTCAAACTTGGACGGAATAAAGTCATTTACTTTACTGGCGTATTCATTTGTAGGTGACAATATAGACCCTTCCTGAAACCAATAAGTGTTTCGGCTGACATGTTGTGAACATCCATCTGTAGTATTTCAATTAATTCGGAGACGTTTGATCCTGAAACGAAGGTATAATTAATACTTGTTTTACGTTTTTCTGCTTGAAATTAGGTAATTCCAATTTTAGGGAGATTATCAGCAAAATGTACTTTATCGTGTCCGGAAGACAAACTCTTACATTAATTTTAAGTTCCAGTTTTACTATATGCGGCCACAGATACGATCATTTCAATGATGCCTTGACTTCGTCGGCCCTCGGCCCTCATGAGGTTATTGGTAAGATTTGACGGAAGCCTCCAGAGAACAAAACGGTGCAGCCGCTCATAGAGCTATAGTTACGCAAATATCGCATTATTCTGTCTCCCGCTTTAACGGATATATTATGGGTCATCGGAACCTCATCCCAAACCAAATGCAGTACTGCATCAGGTACACTATTTGGTTTTTGGCCATTTTACAAATGAACAGCAAGGTGAGTAATTCAGTAGTTGGCATTGTTTCTTATACATGGAAGAATAAAATTCCGACAAAACAGCTTCTGAACTACAAATGTAGCAATTCGGCTGAAATCGTTCCACTTCATTTGTCGACTACAAGCTAAACGTAGCTCGACCGCTGCGTTTGATGACATATCTTGTCATATTTTACCTTCTTCACAGTGTTTTAACTTTTTTACAAAGTTCCACACTTTTTTGTGCTTCAGATATTTTGAGTAGGAGTGTATTAGTGCGCCCTACCCATCGATTGTCCATTTCGTATTTTCGGATAGCAGTCTCTAGTGCGCTTACACAGGATATAATCTTATGTATTTTTTTTCTTTTTTTGAACCGTCGTCACCACTTCATCTGTGACTCAGTTGCTTTTAGAAATCTTTCGAGCCTTTTCCTTCAATGATACACAGCGATTTAGGATCTCCCCTTGGGCCATGAATAAGGTTGCTATCAATCCCGGTGTATCGGGGACGTCACCTTTATGGACCTTCTTGTCCCGACATCCCTACAAGACCCAATTTTGTCTCGATTTTGCAGCGTACCATTACGAGTTTGGCTCAAGTATTGAACTAACACAGTCTGTTGGCACAAATGTAAATGTAGCCTCAGTTTTATTTATGACAACAAGTTTATGTTGACAAGGTTGTCGCACACATGGTGTCGGATCTTGCGTATCGTGAACCGACGATGCAAGTACCTTCTAGATCTAGCGCCATCTTTCGAGAAAATACCAGATTTCTCCATTAGTACGGGGCTGCAACTATTTAAGCAGCTCCACGCAGAAAAATCGCTCAGTTCTCACTTGAATAAAGATCTGGTACGACCATTCTTTCTAAACTTAATAGGAACGACGAGCCCAAGTTATTAATGTTTGAAGTGTTTACTGCGGGTACATAAGGAGTGAAGTGTATAGTAACATGAACTTCGATTACTAAAGTATTATTTGCGACTGTTAACCGTCTAATAAACTTATCAGAACTTACGAAAGTACCTAAAAATGGAAAGAAAAAGACAAATGTTGATGGTGTTGAGAAAGCCATTTTTATTTACAGAAAACCTACCAGCACAGATGTCAGTACTGACAACTCTTCTTGCCACCCCCACCAACAAAAAATGGCATAGTTCAGAGCCATGGTGCAGCCGCAGTGGCCGAGTAGTTCTAGACGCTTCAGTCAGGAACCGCGCTGCTGCAACGGTCCCAGGTTCGAATCCTGCCTCGGGCATGGATGTGTATGACGTCCTTAGGTTAGTTAGGTTTAAGTAGTTCTAATTCTAGGGGACTGGTGACCTCATATGTTAAGTCCCATAGTGCTTAGAACCATTTGAACCATTTGAAGAGCCATGGTACACCGAATTAAGAAAGTACCAATGAGTGACACAGACCAACAAAATGAAATCTATATGATTAAAACAGTTGCTCATAATAATGGATATAAACCCATAATAACACAAAAATCCGACAACAAAATTCAAAGAAAAACCACAGATCCACTTGACAGTAATTCACACAACATGCTCCAAGCCAATTCGGTGTGCCACGGAAGCCAAACCTAAATATGCTGCTCTGCCATACATAGGTCCACTATCATACCAAATAGCAAACTTATTTAAAAAGAAAAATATCACAATCAGCTATTCCACAAACAATAAATTATAACAAAAAGTAGTCCATGATGTAAACACCTCCAAGAGTGCCTACAGTAAGTCAGGAACATACAAGCTCAGATGTGTTACATGCCCAACATTCTACATTGGACAAACAGGCAGAAGTTTTGAAATTAGATACAAAGAACATATTGACGCTTTAAGGTTTGGAAACTTGAATAAATCTGCATTTGCAGCCCATATTGATGAAGAAAAGAACCATTCAGTGAGAAACATTAAGAACAACTTAAGAATATTACCCCTAGCAGAAAAGGGAGCCACTATGAATTTATTGGAAGAAATAGGAATACACAAACACACACACACAAAAACAGCACCCCAGGCTATATTCCTAATGAACAAAATGGTTCAAATGTCTCTGAGCACTATGGGACTTAACTTCTGAGGTCATCAGTCCCCCAGAACTTAGATCTAGGTAAACCTAACTAACCTAATGACATCACACACATCCATGCCCGAGGCAGGATTCGAACCTGCGACCGTAGCTTAATGAACAAACTGAGCTGGCTAACACCCCCTTTCCTGAAAAATTTCCAAAAATTATTTTCCACTGTCCAAAGCAAATAGTATTTCTGCACCTATCTGTAGACCAAGTAGCGAATTCATATGTTACTGATGCTAAATGTAAATAAATAAGGTACTGTCTTACCCATATACAGATAATAAAAAATCTTTTACGTGGAACATCTTTATAATTAGTGTGGCAGTATTTGCTATAATGTCTCTCTGTACTGGTGTAAAAGGCGTTTCAGTTACATAAGTGAATATATGATCTTCTTCCAAACATGGAGCATCTTTATAATGTTACGATATATCATAGCATCTTTGACACTCATATGTTTGTAAACACTTTGTATCTATCAAAACATGCAGTGCATGTTAGAAGTCTGTTCTGTGACTAATATGAAGTGCTCAGTGATACAAATTTACGTGTGCAACGAAAAATGGCTCTGAGCACTATGGGACTCAACTTCTGAGGTCATTAGTCCCCTAGAACTTAGAACTAGTTAAACCTAACTAACCTAAGGACATCACACACATCCATGCCCGAGGCAGGATTCGAACCTGCGACCGTAGCGGTCTCGCGGTTCCAGACTGCAGCGCCTAGAACCGCACGGCCACTTCGGCCGGCGTGTGTAACGGTAGGAATGTGGTGGAGATGTATTCAGTGACAAATCTGAAGCGCTGAATTATACAAGTTTGTGTGTGTCGATGGTATCGACATAATGATTAAAGAAGGTACCCAGTAAGAATTGCTCGTTACTGCTGCAGAACTGACAACTTCTTGTAATGTTGTCTATCACCATCAGTTCTCTTGACGGGACCCTAAAACTGAATAGCGCAGTGTATCCTGACTCCAAAGTCGCCACAAAGCAGTCTACAGCCAGGACAAGTGCTACAGCGATAATTAAAACTATTCTCGCACCACACTCCGTGACCGAAGGACTAAAACAATTGCAAGAAGTTTCATTTTACGGGACAGGCACCGACACATCGAACCACAAGGGTGAAGAGCTGTTTCCTTTTGTTCTTCAATACTATACTGAAACTGACGGAATCCAGCAGAAGCTGTTGCAGTCTGATTCCCTGAATAGCGAAACATCGGAGACAATTGCAAAGTTTTGTCTAGACGCTTTAAGACACCTACAAATGCCATTAGATAAATTAATCGCTTTTAGTGGAGAAAATACGAATACCAACTTCGGAAGGTTTTAACGGTGCGGCCATCGGAATGTGTTTCACCAAACTAAAGAAACAACGAGGAAAAATGACTGGAATAAGTTTCGTGAAAAAATTTAATTATTTATCGATGTACACGGTAAGAACAGAGAAGCTGAAAGAGTTAAGTTTATACGTTGATGTCAATCATCACACTCTTCGCCGGCCGGCGTGGCCCCCGTGGCCGTGCGGTTCTAGGCGCTTCAGTCTGGAACCGCATGACCGCTACGGTCGCCGGTTCGAATCCTGCTTCGGGCATGGATATGTGTGATGTCCTTAGGTCACTTAGGTTTAAGTAGTTCTCAGTTCTAGGGGACTGATGACCACAGATGTTAAGTCCCATAGTGCTCAGAGCCATTTGAACCATCACACTCTTCCATCTCACTCGGAAATAAGACGGCTGTCGTTAATGCCCGCAGTTGAGAAAATTCTTTGATATCATTAAAACAGATTTTTTTCAGTAGTCTGATCGATGAAATTACTTCATGTTTCTGCAATCAGTCTTGGCTCTGCCTGAAAAAGAAATATAAACCTTGGAGAACAGTAAAGTCTCGATAGTTGAAATAAGAAAATATATTAATCGACACTTAAAGTTGCCTGAATGAAAGGAAGACTGCCATTGTTATTGACATACAAACCAAGATAAATTTGAACAAATTAAAGAATGGTAACCCTAGCCAAGAAATAATTAATTTCATTTCGAAATTTGAGAAATAGACAATGGCTTCCTATACCATAGCATTTGATTACTTAGAGAAATGGCCATTTCTTTAAATAAATATGAAGTATTTGATTGGATGACGCTGTCTGAAACCGCAGATTGGGTGATGACAGAAAACGTTGTTATATGCCTGGCCACAAAATTGTGTGAAGATTTCAGGTGACAATTGTTTTCAGCAACATACGTATCTGAAGAGCTTTTTAGAAACGAATCTTGACTCGGAAGAATGAAAGTCTAAACATTGCGTGGAAGAAAGGTCGGTTTACTTTCTTAAGGCATCCGAAAATCCTGAACGCAAATGCTAACTGATAAAATAATGCAAGTATTTATTTTCTATTCCCGCACACAACGCCACTGTGGACTGAGTATTTTCGCTGGTGTCTGACCATTGGACTGATGAAAGAAAGTGACTGCAGCCAGGGACTGTGGAATCAGTTGGTTGGTTGGTTGGTTTGGGGAAGGAGACCAGACAGCGAGGTCATCGGTCTCATAGGATTAGCGAAGGACGGGGAAGGAAGTCGGCCGTGCCCTTTGAAAGGAACCATCCCGGCATTTGCCTGGAGCGATTTAGGGAAATCACGGAAAACCTAAATCAGGATGGCCTGACACGGGATTGAACCGTCGTCCTCCCGAATGCGAGTCCAGTGTCTAACCACTGCATCACCTCGCTCGGTGTGGAATCAGTCTTACAGTGCCAGGTTAGCTACAAGCTGACTTCCATATGAAAAGAGAAAAACAACTTGCTAATTCTGTAGCAGCAAGTTCCATGTAATTGATTTCTAAATAAAAACTAATTATATTAATTAAATTTTTTACTTCATTTAATCCCTCTTCTCATAGTGTCGCGACGAGGTCCCAGCTAGATATGGCAATCCTAGCCGTGAACAATGTGTTTTACCACAGAGTCATTAAGTCTTTGGACCTTGTTATTATTTGGTATCTATGATGTGATTACATTGTAAATTTGCTCTGATGTGATGCTATTGGTCAACTATAGAAGCAGATACACTGTATGTGTGGGAATCCAGGTTTTCACCATTCAAAGTGTTTGAAAACATGGAGAAGCAAAAATACGTGCTTAATTTACAAGAAGTAGTAGTCTTTTTCAATTAAAGAAAAACACTCGCTTGAATTGTTCCATTGCGATAAATTTTATCTTTAATCTCAGGCCATTTCTCATTACACGTATCGCCATGAAAATGACAGAATTTCGTAATTTTTTACATATGTCATCGGGTCTTACGTCTTTTCATGTAAGATTCCTTGCCCCTCCATCGAAAGTTTATGGCAGTATCTCCAACTACCCAATGTTATTGCTATGTTCATTTGAATGAAAGGCATCCTCCAAGTGAACACAATTTTCAGCGAGCAATTTCGTTTCACTGAGTCGTATAAATGCCAAACTTTTCGATTCATTGTTTACGTATTGATCAACTAAATATTCATTAAGTAACATGCCGTATCTAAGGAAAACATAAAATTTGTTCTGGCACTCCATTATACGATGGCAATAATAATTCAAGGATAAATTTTTTTCCGTACTGAAACCCTAGTAACCGGATCAAAAACAGGGATATCGACTTAATAGCCATGTTTAATTCGACATATCATCGAGGGAGATTGTGGGCTGTTGTAGGACTGATGTAACTCTGAATTTCTGCAGAGATTATCGTCGCGACTATGCAGCACGGTATTGCTTTAGTCGCTTTATTGTAATCACAGATGCTATTTCGCTCGTAGATGAAGCATTATAATGACAACGATGGTTCAAATGGCTCTGAGCACTATGGGACTCAACTGCTGAGGTCATTAGTCCCTTAGAACTTAGAACTAGTTAAACCTAACTAACCTAAGGACATCACAAACATCCATGCCCGAGGCAGGATTCGAACCTGCGACCGTAGCGGTCTTGCGGTTCCAGACTGCAGCGCCTTTAACCGCACGGCCACTTCGGCCGGCTTAATGACAACGATATTCATAAGTAAACACTCTGTTGGCATGAATAACTACACTTTCGTCGCAGTTTTAAAAGACTGTATGACTGTGTGTATATGTATGTTTTTAAGTATGTGTGTATCTAATTTCACTTCATCCACCCTTTCTCGGAGGATGTTTGGATAACAGCCGATATATTTTTAATCAGCAATAAATAAACATACAGCTATATTTTCGTCTCCAGTTTATTCCAGAAACGACTGGTTTCAGCATTCCATTATGCCATCATCAGGCCATCTGTGATAAGAGAGTAGCTGAGGTTTTACTGAGATGACAAAACCCATGGGATAGCGATATTCACTTATACAGATGGCGGAAGTATCGAGTGCACAAGGTATAAAAGGGCAGAACATTGGCGGGGCTGTCATTTGTACGCAGGTGATCGATGTGAAAAGGTTTTCGACAAGATTATAGCGCTCGACTGGAATTAAGACTTTGAACGCGGTACGTTAGTTGGAGCTAGACGCACTGGACATTCCGTTTTTAAAATCGTTTGGGAATTCAGTATTCCGAGATCCACAGAGTCAAGAGTGTGCCAAAAATATAAAATTTCAGGCATTACCTCCACCACTGTCAACACAGTGCTAGTAGACGAGCATCACTGCATTAAGTAAACGCAGAAATCAGTGTGGAACGTATGACTAGAAAACGGTGGCCTCGTCGGATGAGTCCTGGTTACAGTTGGTAAGACCTGATGGTAGGGCTTGAGTGCGGCGCAGACCCCACTAAACCATGCACCCAAGTTGCCAAGAAGGGACTACGCAATGTGGTGGTAGTTCCATAATGCAGTGGTATATGTTTACGTGCAATGGACAGGGTCCTCTTGTCTAGGTGAACCGTTCGTTTACTGTGAATGGTAATGTTTGGCTACTTGCAGCCATTCATCGACTGCATGTTCCAAAACAACGATGGAATTTGTATTGATGAAAGTGAACCACTTCTTATGGCCACAGTTGTTCGTGATTGGTTTGGAGAACATTCTGAACGATTCGAGCGAATGATTTGACCATGGAACAATTATGGGTCGGAATCGAGGTCTCAGTTCGGGCACAAAATCCTGCAATGGGTCACTTTCGCAATACGGATGGCGTTAAGGCCAGAATGGCTCAGTACTTCTGCAGGGGACTTCTAATGAGTAGCTGAGTCCATGACATGTCGAGTTGCTGCACCAAGCCGGGCAAAAGGGGGTTCTGACACGGTACTAGGAGGTTCCCCATGATTTTTATCACCTCATTGTATATAGCCAGACAAAATGTCATACGAAAGCTAATTAGTGCCAGCACCTTCGTATTTAATACATCTATACGAGTACGCTCGTAAACGATATGAGCGCTCAGATTGTACGCCGAAACCGTTTGCCTCTGGAATAAATTAGAGATAAAAATATAGCTGTTGGTTATGCATGTACATGTGAAGTGGACTGTCAAGTTGCTATCAGGAAGTTTTATTACTTCGTGTAGCTCTTTGTGTCACAGTATCAGCAATGAAGTAAATTCCAAAAGTTCACGGCCGTCAGCCCGATGTGAAAGGAAAATGTCTGCCAGGTGATACACCTAACCCTTTAGATTAAATCTTGTCATAAAACCACGTTCAACAACTTTCTGACTTTTGTAACGACAAATATTCTGTTGGCAGTCTTTAGGATTTGGGTGACTTCCAGTAAGAAGCGTATTCAAAAGTTCTGGTAGCGTGAGATTTTCGATATACGTTTACCGTCTGAACAGCGCCCGAGTTCTCCCTCGTCTTTTCTGTCTCAAAGATGCAGTATTGACAAACGTAAGAGGGATTACGCACAGAAACAGCTGTGTCGTTTTCATAATCCACTGTTGAATTGTAATTCCTAGCAGAATATGCATTATTCAAGCATGTATTAACATTTCGCGTTCTGTCGCTAGCTTGTCTAACGCTTCTCTGCCGGTTACGAATACTATGTAATGGCCGTTCTCTTTCTTGAGGTGTTTCTCCTTCTGTCTGAGCATTATATTATCACGATATAAAGGTATACGAACGTTACTATCCGTTGACGACTCTGTCTGCCATTATGTAGTAAAAGTAGCGTATTTTGTTCAACATAGGTTTCACTTCTCCTTTGAGAAGTGTTAATCTCTCTGACATGTGACAAAAGTGTTTCTCTTTCTTCATCATGTTCATTACTTCGTATTAACTGCGTTATTTTAGAATCAAATATATTGCTTGTTTGTTCTTCTTCGCGTTGTGATTTTTAAAAAAACGTTTGAAAGTAATGTGGGCTCTAATCACGGCTGGCTTCGTGAACAACCAGCAGTGCCTGGTGTTGTAATTGATGGCCTTAACGCCCATCACCGCCAGCTGGCAAATGCATAGTTTCCACAGATGGAGGCAATAATAATAATAATAATAATAATAATAATAATAATAATAATGATATAGCTGACAAACCCGGCACTAACCGGCAATAAATTTTGTCAATTTTCTATTAGAAACTAAAATAAAAACTGAACCGTGTATCTAGCGTAAAATTCCGGACAGTTTCTGTACGATGGGCACAGCTACTTAGAGTGTCTACAATGCAATTTCGTGAAAGTCTCTTTGGCGACGCATCTTTATTTCTCTATAGACGGCGCTTTTTTTTCCGGAAACCGTTTGCGCTTCCGACTTTAGAGCTGTCAAAAGCGCTGCCAGGCATCAGGAATTCTTCGAAACTGACTCGACTATAGGATTTTCGAAGTAGTAAAGAATAAATGAATGAGAACTTCATGCATGATGGGACATTTTTTCACGTAGATCAATATTTAGGACGTTATTTCTCTGGAAAAATGTTTCGTACAGTGGTATATTCGTGTAGATAAATTTGGCGGCATATGTGGATACTACCTGCAAAACGTGTTGCGAATAGAGTTAGTAGCAAAGAAGTCATGCATTTAAATATCATGCACAATACGTCAGTTTATCAAGCATCCCAGTGTTTATAGTGTTTATGGCGTCATATCTCCTGAACTATGATAGGTAATTTTTACCCCCAGACCAACTGTTGCCTGACAGTAAGGGATAGGTGTGCCAAGTTTGGTGGAAATTGGTCCAGTGGTTTAGAGAGAGTTGTGGAAAATACACACACTATATAAATCCTAAGAGTACGACAAGGTGGAGATCTCTTCTGAACACCACTTTGCAAGACATCCACAATATGCTCAATCGTGTTCATTTCTGGGGAGTTTGGTGGCCAGCGGAAGTGTTTAAAACTCAGAAGAGTGTTCCTGGAGCCACTCTATACCGTTTCTGGACGTGTGGGATGTCGCATTGTCCTGCTCGAGTGGCCCAACTCCGTCAGAATGGACAATGGACATGATTAGATGCAGGTGATCAGAAAGGATGCTTACTTATGTGTCACCTTTCAGAGTCGTATCTAGAAGTATCAAGGGTCCCCATGCATGGTCCACGGTTTCACGAGGTTGTCTCCAAACCAGTTCATCCGCTAGATACAATTTGAAACGAGACTCGTCCGACCAGGCAACATATTTCCAGTCATCAACAGTCAATTATCGGTGTTGTCGGGTCTAAGGGAGGCGTAAAGCTTTGTGTCGTGCAGTGATCAAGGGTACACGAGTGGACCTTCGGCTCTGAGAGCCCATACCGTTGATGTTTCGTTGAATAGTTCGCATGCTGACACTTGTTGACGGCTCAGCACTGAAATCTGCAGAAATTTGCTTCAAGATTGCAATGTGTCACATTGAACGATTCTCTTGAGTCGTCGTTGGTCCCTTTCTGGCAGGATCTTTTTCCGGTCGCAGCGATGTCGGAGTTTTGATGTTTTACCGGATTCCTGATGTTCACGGTACACTATTCAATCGGAAGACGTCCGCTTCTCAACGGCTGAGAACCGAAGGTAGGACAAGCTAGAAGCGCTTTTCGCCACCGTCACAATTAGAGCAGTACAAAGACGTCACCTGCACAGTTTGTAACCCTGGGTCACTTAGGAGTGTTCTGGACATTCTATATTACCGTGCGGTTTTGCAGTTTCCGCTTCCAGTTTCAGAGCTGTCGAACTGTCAATGCTGGCGTCTCGTGCACTCAGTGTCCTCTTAGAAACAGTTTGCTTATTGCGGGACAGAGGCTACACGTTCAGTATTGTATAACTTTTAATTTTGGCTGCAGGTACAGACAAGCCTTTGCAGGAGTGAATGTCTATATCATTGTGGTCAAATTAATCCTTAATACGAATATGTGTCTGACAAGCAGAGTAAAAATAATAATTAATACTCATATTAATAGAAAGCTACAAAAATGCCTAAATTATGTAAAGAAATATCAAGTATTACTGGCAAAAATTGACAAATCTTTTTAGGTAATTAATCCACTAAAAACATATTTTTCTGTAACATTCCAAGCATACACGTCTATCACAAAGTCTATCACAGTTTACACTCTTATATGTAGTGTTGTTCTGGTAATGAAAAAGACTACACTTCCTCTTTCTTTCCAGTTTGTCACTCTTCAGCATCTTTTTGATTTTTGTTTCTTCCTGGAGTCTTTTACGAGGAAGTTTTGAATTGTTATCTTAAAATCCCTAAAATTTGAGAAAAGTAGATTAATTTCAGGATGAGGTCAGTTATGTTAACTGAAAGTTCCTAGCCGTATATGTAATTGTAGACACTTTTACTGTTTCAAAAGCAGAAGTAGAGAATGTGACTGTTGACTGCAGTGATGATTTATTAATTTTCTGCTAGGTGAGTAGCTGGCACATTTTTGGTCCAGAGTCTCAACTCCACCCTTGGTGCTGTTAGAGAAGGACACAGTTTCAGGTTTCCCTGTCACTTCGTACACTCCTTTTGAGAAATGCGTACTAGAAAACAATATTACTGCTTCCTTCTTCCTCGGGACTTCTGAAAACAGAGTAATTTCGTCACTGAAACCATAAAGACTAAAGCCAGCAGCCTAAACGAAATGGATGTAGTAACGAAAGTAAACTGTAAATGATTTCAGAAATAATAGCCATAACTGTTAATAAATGTATACCGTTGTGGGGCAATATTGGCAAAAATTTAATGAAAAAATACTTGCGATTGCCTATGGAACTGGTTCTACCCAGGCGTATGCTTCTTCGTCTGAAGGAAATAAACGGCCACGAATGTCTTTCTTCAGGACTCGAAAAATATGGAAATCGCATGGGGAGGGATAGGGACTGTGTGGAGAACATGGATTTCTAGAGAAACTTCTGAAGCGTATTCGAAACAACAGGCACGCCAGCTCCGGGTAAGTCATGATAATATTTAATTAAATTAATTAATTATGGCGCCATGTTCCAGAATGCTGATGAGTAGTGGACTTCTGTAGTCAAAGAAAAAGGTCATCAAGCTTTCCCTGCAGCTGGCGTGCGTGTTGTTTCGACTCCGCTGCAGAATTTCCACTGGGAATCCTCCATACAGTCCCTACCTTTCCCCATCAGATTTTCGCATTGTGGGAGCCATGAACAAAGACATTCGTGGCCGACGATTTGCTTCGGACGAAGAGGTGCACGTCTGGGTACATCATGGTTCCTTAGGACACTGCAAACTTTTTCCATGAAGCCACTGATCGTCTTGTCTCTCAGTGGGATATATGTTTTAACTGTTAGGGTGATCACTTTCGAAATAAGGAACAGTTCACTTCTTTTCCTTCCATATGCCTCGTTTTTGTGTGACGGCCCCTACACAAGGTAGGAATTCAATAGGAGTTTCTTGATTATTTATCTTCATTGTGCCTACGTTTGTTACCCACTTGCTCTGAAGTTGTGTAACCAGGGCTGTGGAGGAAAACCAGTTGACAGGAATTACATTCCTGTTCCTGTTTACAACTGGCTGAATTAACCGAGGAACCTATTGCGTAGGATCAGAAAGTTTTCTGTCTTCATTGCTCAGTCCAGCACCGTCGGAACCCTTACAAGTATATAAGTAGGCAGTGAATAATTATGATGTGCGGGCACCCGCTAGACACAGTACCTTGTATTCCATATTTGACATGCTATACGGGATAATACACTTTGAAGTCGGAACTGACACGAAATCGAGCGGGTAATTCATCTTCGTAAGTGTATTCTGCAAGGGAGTCTATTTTTGACAACTACTGATGAATGAATAAATTCCGAACTTGGTGCTGATTTGTCTTCGTTCTTTTGCATTTCTCTTGTTTCAGTGTCATCAAATTGCAAAGAGAGAAACATGATTTGGAACCGCTTCATTGATATTGAGGCTCTAAATGTAGGTCTTCCAATATAGTCAGTAGAGTACAGTGATAGCATCTCTTCATGCCTAGGTTTACAGATAGAAGTTATTACAAAAAGCACCACAAACGCAGTTATTTCATACATAATTGTAGATTTGTAGTTACCTTGCTGACGTAGGCCTACTTCAGCCCTCTTTCTGTACTGTTGCAGTTTAATGTTCATCCGTTTCGAAATTAGTTCTAAGAGTTCATCACCGAACATCAAAGACCAAATACCTTAAGTCTTAGGATTGTCGTCTAAATTGTTGACAGCCATCGTTACAACCGGTATTGCGGTTCTAGGTGCTTCAATCCGAAACTACGTGGCTGCTACGGTCGCAGGTTCGAATCCCGCCTCGGGCATGGATGTGTGTGATGTCCGTAGGTTAGTTAGGTTTAAGTAGTTCTAAGTCTAGGACATGACCTCAGATGGTAAGTCCATAGTGTTTAGAGCCATTTGAACGATTTGAACAACCGGTATTTCGAGGAATAAGTCATCACGAGATACCTTTCCTGCTTTTTGATCCCTAACAAAACCCATTTTTCCTTCGTAAACGAAAGGAATTGAAATATATTACATACTTGGTCACCCGTGCAAGAAATGTCAACATCTGCAACAGAGTGTTTGTTAATCAGAGGAAGACCTGAAAGTTGCTTTTTCACGAGAAAAAGAACGATCGTAATCGCAGTCACCATAAAATAAATTGTCTAATTAATTTCGTCCACAACTACTTCTTCCCACACCCTAGCAAGTTTATCTTCAAAATGAAGATCACCTATTCTCTATACTTCGGTTGACCTCCTTTTCCGTGATGGAACACTCATTTTCTCCATCTGCATAATGTATTACAGAAGTGCTAGACCTTTATCTTAAAATAACATTTAAGAGAAAAAGCAGCTAGCTTCATCTAGTTCTACAAACCAGAAATAAAAGTACCACTTCGGAAACACATGTCTAACAGACAGCCAACAAAACTTGCGATACTGTAAATACACTGAGGTGAGGAAAGTTAGGGATACCACGTAATATCGAGTCGGAAACCATTTTTCCTGGCATAGTGCAGCAGCTCGACATGGCTAGGACTCAAATCGTTGGAAGTCTCTTGCAGAAATATTGAGCCAATCTGCCTCTAAAGCCATCCATATTTCCAAAGTGATGGGGTGCAGGATTTTGTGCACGGAAAACCTCTCGACTATGTCGCATGTCGGGCTATTAAGGTAGCCCAATCATTCGCTCGAATTATCCAGTGTTCTTCAAACCAATCGCGAACAGTTATGGGCCAGTGACATGGAGCGTTGTCATCCATAAAAATTCCATCGTAGCTCGGGAACATGAAGTCCATGAATGGCTGCAGATGTTCTCCAAGTAGATGAACATTACCATTTCCAGTCAATGAGTGGTCCAGTCTGATTCCATGTAAACACAGTCCACTCCATTGTGGAGTCACCACCAGCTTTCACAGTGCCTTACTAACAACTTGGGTCGATAGCTACGTGGGGCCTGCACCACACTCGAACCCTACGAGCAGCTCTTATCAACACAAATCGGGACTTATCTGACCAGGCCACGGTTTCCCTGCCGTCTAAGGTCCAACCGATATCGCCACGAGATCAGGAGAGGCGGTACAGGCGATGTCGTGCTGTTAGGAAAGACACACACGTCAGTCATCTGCTGCCATAGCCCATTAACGCCAAATTGCACCACACTGTCTTAACGACACGTTCGTAGTACGCCCAACACTGACTTCTGCGGTTACTTTAAGCAGCGTCGCTTGTCTGTCAGCGCTAGTATCGTCACCATTCTCGGTCGTTATGTGAAGGTCATCGTCCCTGCGTTGTCTGTGGTAAGATGTAATGCCCGAAATTTGATATTCTCGGCACGCCCTTCACACTGCGGATCTCGGAATATTGAATTCTCTAAAGATTTCCAAAATGAAATGTCCAATGCGTCTAACTCCAACTACCATTCCGCACTCAAAGCCTGTTAATATATGTCGTGTGGCCATAATCACGTCGGAAACTGTTTAACATGACAGCTTCACCAGTGCACTGCCCTTTTGTACCTTGTGTACGCGATACCATATACTATATATGTGCATATCGCTGTCCCATGCCTTTTGTCACCTCACTGTGTGTGTTTCACAGACACTATGATATTTGATAAAACAATTATATCAAGTGTCACTTTCATCACTAACAATGGCTAACATCACAAGGCTGACCATGAAACTCTATGAAGGTACAGAGGCAATCCCGCCAGTAATTTAAACAGTATTGTCACTCCAAGAAAATAAAAGTGCATGCGTGCCAGTGTGACACACACTTTGTTTCAAAGGCTAATCTTCACCTACCTACTACACACCCGCAAGCAGTTTTCCGATGTACGGCGGAGGGTACACAGTATTCCAGTACCATTTTTCTCTATATACAGGGTTATTACAAATGATTGAAGCGATTTCACAGCTCTACAATAACTTAATTATTTGAGATATTTTCACAATGCATTGCACACACATACAAAAACTCAAAAAGTTTTTTTAGGCATTGACAAATGTTCGATATGTGCCCCTTTAGTGATTCGGCAGACATCAAGCCGAGAATCAAGTTCCTCCCACACTCGGCGCAGCATGTCCCCATCAATGAGCTCGAAAGCATCGTTGATGCGAGCTCGCAGTTCTAGCACGTTTCTTGGTAGAGGAGGTTTAAACACTGAATCGCATGGGGTTAAGTCGGGAGAGCGTGGAGGACATGACATGAATTGTTGATCATGATCTCCACCACGACCGATCCATCGGGTTTCCAATCTCCTTTTTAAGAAATGCCGAACATCATGATGGAAGTGCGGTGGAGCACCATCCTGTTGAAAGATGAAAATAGCTCCCTGCATGCTTTATTCGTCGACTTCCGCGGGCTACGCTTGAAACTTGCCTGCACGCGTTCAACCGTTTCTTCGCTCACTGCTGGCCGACCCGTTGATTTCCCCTTACAGAGGCATCCAGAAGCTTTAAACTGCGCATACCATCGCCGAATGGAGTTAGCAGTTGGTGGATCTTTGTTGAACATCGTCCTGAAGTGTCGTTGCACTGTTATGACTGACTGATGTGAGTGCATTTCAAGCACGACATACGCTTTCTCGGCTCCTGTCGCCATTTTGTCTCACTGCGTTCTCGAGCGCTCTGGCGGCAGAAACCTGAAGTGCGGCTTCAGCCGAACAAAACTTTATGAGTTTTTCTACGTATCTGTAGTATGTCGTGACCATATGTCAATGAATGGAGCTACAGTGAATTTATGAAATCGCTTCAATCATTTGTAATAGCCCTGTATAGTCCATTAACGGATGGCAGAGATGGAAAAAGATTGTTGGTGCTACTCAGAATGAGTCCAAACTTCTCTGATTTCATTGTAGTGATCGTTACAGGAGGTGTACGATGGAGAAAATAGTGTGATCCTAAACTCATTTTGGGACGTGGATGCACAACGCTTTTCTTACAGCATCTTCCATTGATGTCTCTTGATCATCTCTGTGACACTCTCATACTGCCTAAATATTCGCCTCGCCCCCTCAAGCCTAGGCCCTAGGAGGGTAGTTGGAAATCGTGCACAGCAAATGGATGACGCACCACATGTGTAGAGATGCAAACGTGATAATAGTTAGTCATTTGACTGTTTTAGGCATTTATTTTCGTAGAGTTTTTGTGATAACATCTCCCCATTTATTTTTATACTCCTTGACCTGTTCATTTGTCCTCCTAAGTCATAGTTCTCGTCTGATTGCTGTATCATATCTGATGGTCTTTAGCCAGCTGCTCATCTTAAAAACTTCATTTTCGAAGCCTGTATTCTTTACTTAATTTCCAACAGTTATTTTTCAAGTCTCACTGCTATAAAGTATAAATATTGTTGCCGTTGTTTGGTAATATTTCGTTAGGGTTTCTTTTATTATCTTTCAAAAACGTTCAAATGTGTGTGAAGTCTTATGCGACTTAACTGATAAGGTCATCTGTACCTAAGCTTACACTACTTAACCTAAATTATCCTAAGGACAAACACACACACCCATGCCCGAGGGAGGACTCGAACCTCCTACCGGGACCAGCCGCACAGTCTATGACTGCAGTGCCTCAGACCGCTCGGCTAATCCCGCGCGGCTTTATTATCTTTCTGTTCAGTATTCTGTATACTGCACGGTGCCATTTATATAACTGAATCAGTTTTCTCCAGTATTTCTTTTTCTTTTTTAGGACTTGATTTTCCAAGAAGTTGAATTCATTCACATTCCCTATGTGGTGGTCTTTATCTTTAAAAGCAATGGGTTACCTTCTGGGTCGCCATCTTCGTTATAGTTCAAGGCAGCCATATTGCATTTATAAACAAATCTTTCAAGGGTGTCATCACTGCCAGCTGTAAAGCGTTGGTCATTAGTTATCGGAAATGAGCGTTGTAGTTAGGTAATTTCGTTCGTTCAACTTGTCGGTGTAAAGCTACTAGTATTTCTTTTAGCTATTGTCTCTATATACGATCAACACAGATGTTAAAGTGTGTCGGAGACAAATGGAATTCTCTTCATAGGCCTAAACCTGTTATTACTTTAACGTTCTGATTTTTAAGTATATTAATATAAATTTTCAAATAAAATATAATACGAGGAATTCAAGTGTCCGTGGAGCTGTGACTACTACTGCACTGAAGTATCTTTTTATTACAAATTTTATTGGCCGCTGACGTAGATGCGATCGACAACTAATAATCTAACGGACAGATAAAAAATGTATGATCACCGTTGAAGTGTACAGGCACTAAACGTTACGATACGCGCTGTATGGGCTACGCGGTGTGCAATTTGTAAACCAGGGATTTAACGAAATACTGGCAAAATTGTTTCCAGCAGGCCGTGTTCCATCAGCTCTCCCTACACGTCATAGTGTTTGTAAGAACATCAAATAGCGCACGCAGTACCCATCTAAAATGTGATAGAGCTGAAGAAAGTGGGTATTATTGATAATAGGAATTTTAGTATTTTCAGCACGTGATTGCAGTTATTAGCCCTCCCATGGCACTCATTTCATGACTCTTACCAAGCAAGTTCTGAAGGACTGAACTGACATTGTTCACAAACTTTCTGTTAAAAATATGTGTTTGATAATTTAACGTATCTTGTAGATAAGACTTGAGCTCATAATATATTTCCATTTCTCCCGAGCGACTGCCCACCAACGGGTTTGGTGCGCTCCGCTATTATTAACTTCCTCAATCAGCGGCTGTCGGTAGTCAGCTCTGCATTCTTCATTTGCAACGACACCAACGTGTCCTACCTCCGATACTGCGGGCTCGCTCCTTGCTCTGCTACACCAAGCCACTGGAGTATGACACGCTTGGCCGGCCGAAGTGGCCGTGCGGTTACAAGCGCTGCAGTCTGGAACCGCAAGACCGCTACGGTAGCAGGTTCGAATCCTGCATCGGGCATGGATGTTTGTGATGTCCTTAGGTTAGCTAGGTTTCACTAGTTCTACGTTCTAGGGGACTAATGACCTCAGCAGTTGAGTCCCATAGTGCTCAGAGCCATTTGAACCATTTTTTATGACACGCTTGAAGCCTCTTGCACGACATTTTGTCTGCTGGCCTGGCACTGATTCGGCGAATGAGCAGATCGCCCGTGACTACCAACAGTGCAACGAGCAGCAGGTGTCACCGCCATGAATTTTCGCTCAATGGCCACATCTCATCAGCCTTTTGCAATTCTGTGTGGTCGACGTGCTGTAGAGATAACCATGTTCATGCACATGCGCTCCACCATTATGGAACTTTGACCCACGTCAAAGGCAATCTACTCCGTTTATGGCCCACAGATTACTTCGACGTTGTTTCGCGAATTCTTGTAAATACAATTGAGAGGCAGAGCGTATGGTGTGCACCTTTAAGATGCAGTTAAAAATGCACTCAGTCAAGCCTCTTTCCCAGCACCTACAAGACCACTCTGCTGAATGGAAAAGAGCAAGGGCCAGATTCTCTGTGAGCGACAGCCCCAGACGCCACTGCATGTGATCTGTCTTGTGCCGTGGCCTGAGGTGCACTTCGCGTTATGCCCCGGGCTACCCAGTCTGGGCTTATACCATTAGTGGTGCTAACAACCGCAGTCGGCGATTGTTCACCGTGGCCACTGGGTAGGAGGTGGATGATGCTCTTCCACCAAAAGAACTAGCTGTGTCCTAGGTGGCGCAACAACCCATTGTCACTGTAGCCACAGCAGACGCCATTGGTGTCCTCAAATTTGATGTACTGTTGGGTACCAGTGACATGGAGATGCAGACTCCAGCCGCGTCGAACCCTCAGCCCTGATGGCCGCTGCCTGGAAGCTGGAGCACGTGGCAGCGCCTGCTCCCCTCCCCCCTTCCACAACTTTTTATTGTTACTATGACTTGCTGTCGACGGCATGGCTTTCACCCTGCCGCACCGTCTAGGGTCGTTCGCGCGCCAGGCTCAGGCTCACAGTCGCCCGAGCTATTCCTGGCAGTACGCCTCGTCACAGTGTAGACATCTAACTATCCAGCGCTGCGATGTCGAAGCCTCTTCGAACTCCAACGAGCTGACGGAGCTGAACATCATCAGTCAAGCAGCAGCGCCATTGTTGCAGCTGAAACGGCTACTGGGTCACCTGAGCTCACCCCGTGACCACGTCGGTCACATCACTTCATCTCTAGCAGTCCCACACGCTTGATCCTCCACCTTCTTTCACCGATACCTGCTGCGCTGGTTCCCGATAAGAGAAGAGGAATGTGTGAAAGTGTCCACATCCCTGGCCATCAAAACGCAAAGTTCTTATTCAGCCCCGTAGGCGAGATGTCGGAACGGTTGCGCTTGCTTCAGTCGCTGTCAGCGTCAACAGCGGCCGGAAAAAAAAGATGCTCACAGAATCTCACGACTAGCGCAGCCTCGCTCCCTCTTGCCCAGAAATGCCAAGTGAACCTTACTCTCAGTGACTAACAGTTCCGTGACAGATCTGATTAATTTTCCCACAAAATGTTTGATTAGGTTTGTTTTCCAGACTTTGAGTGCTAGTAACATAATATCCGTTGACATTTCTGTCTAGTTTTTGGTCGGAATGTCAGAGCAAACAGACATTTTGTTAATGGTTAACAAAATGTTACCACGCCATGGACATGTCCACAATGCGGAGTGCTATGTGCGTCTGCCCTCTTTCAAAAGCGGCGTCTAGCAGTACCTGTGACAGTGAACTGTGGGGAACAGTTGCTCTACCATTACAGGTTACAAATACACGTAACGGTTCCATAATGGAGGAAGAGCTTACACGAATTCATATACTCGAAATTAGTATATTTTCTGAAACTATTAATCGACAGTGGTGGAGGCACAAATACTAATGAAGGTAGCTAAGCTGTGTTCCAGAAAAATGTTAAAATTTAAGAGGATAGATGAAAGTATCATCTAAGGGTGACGTCTTCAGCTAATAATCAAATTCGTCCTGGGTACTGACCCTGTCACTGTTCAGATTTAAAAAAATCGTCAGCAATTGTGGCCTAAGATTTGCGCCATAAAAAGTCATTTTCATTCCCCAAGACCTTGCCGAAGAGGTCGGAGGTATGGACAGAGATTCACGGTGCACCCTTGCTCTTGGGGTGGGAAAGTGCTCCCAAAATCCGGAAGAATGAGCAATGCTCGAAGGCATGACGATGCAGAAGGCAATGGAAACCGCTACGTTAAAGACGCAGAATGTGTATCCATAGGACAGGTGGCCAATAGTTGAAAAACTGGTTATGGTGTCTCCATTTGCAGAAGATCCCGCACTGGTCCACCGTACCGATTGCTGGGAAGGACTAACAAGAGGAGGTGACCATCAGAGAGAGACTAAATTACCAATGAAAAGATAATTTTTTTCGAGTCGGGGCGTGGAATGCCAAAAGCTTTAACGTAATACGGCTCCCTGCCGCCGTTGGATAAGCAGCTGCAGCAGCAAGTCGTATACTCCTAGCTCACTCATTTGTTACATAGTTTAATTCTTAATTTCTTTGCGTGTTTTTGGTACTTCCATTGTTTAATTCATAAATTTCGGGCGTATTATAGTATTTGAGAGTGTAGCATCGCGTTTTAGTACCTGAATAGTGTAAATTCGCGTAGTCGTTTGTCTTCTGTTTTTGTTTTGAACGGCCAGTGTCAGTTAGCCACAGCCAGTGGGCTCCCTGCCGCCGTTGGATAAGCAGCTGAGCAGCAAGTCGTATACTCCTAGCTCACTCATTTGTTACATAGTTTAATTCTTAATTTCTTTGCGTGTTTTTGGTACTCGCATTGTTTAATTCATAAATTTCGGGCGTATTATAGTATTTGAGAGTGTAGCATCGCCTTTTAGTACCTGAATAGTGTAAATTCGCGTAGTCGTTTGTCTTCTGTTTTTGTTTTGAACGGCCAGTGTCAGTTATCCACAGCCAGTGGGCTCCCTGCCGCCGTTGGATAAGCAGCTACAGCAGCAAGTCGTATACTCCTAGCTCACTCATTTGGTACATAGTTTAATTCTTAATTTCTTTGCGTGTTTTTGGTACTTGCATTGTTTAATTCATAAATTTCGGGCGTATTATAGTATTTGAGAGTGTAGCATCGCGTTTTAGTAGCTGAATAGTGTAAATTCGCGTAGTCGTTTGTCTTCTGTTTTTGTTTTAAACTGCCAGTGTCAGTTAGCCACAGCCAGTGGGCTCCCTGCCGCCGTTGGATAAGCAGCTGCAGCAGCAAGTCGTATACTCCTAGCTCACTCATTTGGTACATAGTTTAATTCTTAATTTCTTTGCATGTTTTTGGTACTTGCATTGTTTAATTCATAAATTTCGGGCGTATTATAGTATTTGAGAGTGTAGCATCGCGTTTTAGTACCTGAATAGTGTAAAATCGCGTAGTCTCCTTCCGCCGCCGAGCAGTGTCAGCAGTGCGCAAGTAGCAGCATTACTGCATTTACTAGGCAATCTTGTATTTTAATAACCGTTTAAATTTTGTCGATTTGTTTGCGCTCTCTGTAGATTAGTTCAGACGTTCTTTGCAAAACAGTTTTTAGCATGGATAGGGACTGCAACTGCTGTGTTCGGATGCAGGCTGAGTTGGCATCCCTTCGCTCCCAGCTTCAGGCAGTGTTGGCTTCGGTCACACAGCTTGAGGCTGATGCCAATGGGAATCACTGTGGGGGTCCGGATGGGGGTTTGTCGGGGACGGCCAGCTCGACCCACGCATCCCCTGATCGGACTACGACTGTGGTTGCCCGGGATACTGCTCGCATTGAGGCTGATCCCTCACCTGTGGTAGAGTGGGAGGTCGTCTCAAGGTGTGGCAGGGGGCGAAAGACATTCCGGAGGGCTGAACGGAAAGCCTCTCCAGTTTGTCTGACGAACCGGTTTCAGGCTCTGTCTCAGGCTGATACTGATTTTCGGCCTGACATGGCTGCTTGTCCTGTTCCAGAGGTTGCCTCTCAGTCTGCAAGATCCGGGCAGTCGCACAGGGTCGGCTTACTGGTAGTTGGGAGCTCCAACGTCAGGCGCGTAATGGGGCCCCTTAGAGAAATGGCAGCAAGAGAGGGGAAGAAAACCAATGTGCACTCCGTGTGCATACCGGGGGGAGTCATTCCAGATGTGGAAAGGGTCCTTCCGGATGCCATGAAGGGTACAGGGTGCACCCATCTGCAGGTGGTCGCTCATGTCGGTACCAATGATGTGTGTCGCTATGGATCGGAGGAAATCCTCTCTGGCTTCCGGCGGCTATCTGATTTGGTGAAGACTGCCAGTCTCGCTAGTGGGATGAAAGCAGAGCTCACCATCTGCAGCATCGTCGACAGGACTGACTGCTGACCTTTGGTACAGAGCCGAGTGGAGGGTCTGAATCAGAGGCTGAGACGGTTCTGCGGCCGTGTGGGCTGCAGATTCCTCGACTTGCGCCATAGGGTGGTGGGGTTTCGGGTTCCGCTGGATAGTTCAGGAGTCCACTACACGCAACAAGCGGCTACACGGGTAGCAGGGGTTGTGTGGCGTGGGCTGGGCGGTTTTTTAGGTTAGATGGCCTTGGGCAAGTACAGAAAGGGCAACAGCCTCAACGGGTGCGGGGCAAAGTCAGGACATGCGGGGACCAAGCAGCAATCGGTATTGTAATTGTCAACTGTCGAAGCTGCGTTGGTAAAGTACCAGAACTTCAAGCGCTGATAGAAAGCACCGAAGCTGAAATCGTTATAGGTACAGAAAGCTGGCTTAAGCCAGAGATAAATTCTGCCGAAATTTTTACAAAGGTACAGACGGTGTTTAGAAAGGATAGATTGCATGCAGCCGGTGGTGGAGTGTTCGTCGCTGTTAGTAGTAGTTTATCCTGTAGTGAAGTAGAAGTGGATAGTTCCTGTGAATTATTATGGGAGGAGGTTACACTCAACAACCGAACTAGGTTAATAATTGGCTCCTTTTACCGACCTCCCGACTCAGCAGCATTAGTGGCAGAACAACTGAGAGAAAATTTGGAATACATTTCACATAAATTTTCTCAGCATGTTATAGTCTTAGGTGGAGATTTCAATTTACCAGATATAGACTGGGACACTCAGATGTTTAGGACGGGTGGTAGGGACAGAGCATCGAGTGACATTATACTGAGTGCACTATCCGAAAATTACCTCGAGCAATTAAACAGAGAACCGACTCGTGGAGATAACATCTTGGACCTACTGATAAGAAACAGACCCGAGATTTTCGACTCTGTATGTACAGAACAGGGAATCAGTGATCATAAGGCCGTTGCAGCATCCCTGAATATGGAAGTTAATAGGAATATAAAAAAAGGGAGGAAGGTTTATCTGTTTAGCAAGAGTAATAGAAGGCAGATTTCAGACTACCTAACAGATCAAAACGAAAATTTCTGTTCCGACACTGACAATGTTGAGTGTTTATGGAAAAAGTTCAAGGCAATCGTAAAATGCGTTTTAGACAGGTACGTGCCGAGTACAACTGTGAGGGACGGGAAAAACCCACCGTGGTACAACAACAAAGTTAGGAAACTACTGCGAAATCAAAGAGAGCTCCACTCCAAGTTTAAACGCAGCCAAAACCTCTCAGACAAACAGAAGCTAAACGATGTCAAAGTTAGCGTAAGGAGGGCTATGCGTGAAGCGTTCAGTGAATTCGAAAGTAAAATTCTATGTACCGACTTGACAGAAAATCCTAGGAAGTTCTGGTCTTACTTTAAATCAGTAATTGGCTCGAAACAGCATATCCAGACACTACGGGATGATGATGGCATTGAAACAGAGGATGACACGCGTAAAGCTGAAATACTAAACACCTTTTTCCAAAACTGTTTCACAGAGGAAGACTGCATTGCAGTTCCTTCTCTAAATCCTCGCACAAACGAAAAAATGGCTGACATCGAAATAAGTATCTAAGGAATAGAAAAGCAACTGGAATCACTCAATAGAGGAAAGTCCACTGGACCTGACGGGATACCAATTCGATTCTACACAGAGTACGCGAAAGAACTTGCCCCCCTTCTAACAGCCGTGTACCGCAAGTCTCTAGAGGAACGGAGGGTTCCAAATGATTGGAAAAGAGCACAGATAGTCCCAGTCTTCAAGAAGGGTCGTCGAGCAGATGCGCAAAACTATAGACCTATATCTCTGACGTCGATCTGTTGTAGAATTTTAGAACATGTTTTTTGCTCGAGTATCATGTCGTTTTTGGAAACCCAGAATCTACTATGTAGGAATCAACATGGATTCCGGAAACAGCGATCGTGTGAGACCCAACTCGCTTTATTTGTTCATGAGACCCAGAAAATATTAGATACAGGCTCCCAGGTAGATGCTATTTTTCTTGACTTCCGGAAGGCGTTCGATACAGTTCCGCACTGTCGCCTGATAAACAAAGTAAGAGCCTACGGAATATCAGACCAGCTGTGTGGCTGGATTGAAGAGTTTTTAGCAAACAGCATGTTGTTATCAATGGAGAGACGTCTACAGACGTTAAAGTAACCTCTGGCGTGCCACAGGGGAGTGTTATGGGACCATTGCTTTTCACAATATATATAAATGACCTTTTCGCGGATGATGCTGTAGTATACAGAGAAGTGCAGCATTAGAAAATTGTAGCGAAATGCAGGAAGATCTGCAGCGGATAGGCACTTGGTGCAGGGAGTGGCAACTGACCCTTAACATAGACAAATGTAATGTATTGCGAATACATAGAAAGAAGGATCCTTTATTGTATGATTATATGATAGCGGAACAAACACTGGTAGCAGTTACTTCTGTAAAATATCTGGGAGTATGCGTGCGGAACGATTTGAAGTGGAATGATCATATAAAATTAATTGTTGGTAAGGCGGGTACCAGGTTGAGATTCATTGGGAGAGTGCTTAGAAAATGTAGTCCATCAACAAAGGAGGTGGCTTACAAAACACTCGTTCGACCTATACTTGAGTATTGCTCATAAGTGTGGGATCCGTACCAGATCGGTTTGACGGAGGAGATAGAGAAGATCCAAAGAAGAGCGGCGCGTTTCGTCACAGGGTTATTTGGTAACCGTGATAGCGTTACGGAGATGTTTAATAAACTCAAGTGGCAGACTCTGCAAGAGAGGCGCACTGCATCGCGGTGTAGCTTGCTCGCCAGGTTTCGAGAGGGTGCGTTTCTGAATGAGGTATCGAATATATTGCTTCCCTCTACTTATACCTCCCGAGGAGATCACGAACGTAAAATTAGAGAGATTAGAGCGCGCACGGAGGCTTTCAGACAGTCGTTCTTCCCGCGAACCATACGCGACTGGAACAGGAAAGGGAGGTAATGACAGTGGCACGTAAAGTGCCCTCCGCCACACACCGTTGGGTGGCTTGCGGAGTATAAATGTAGATGTAGATGTAGAAGATAGAAAATCTGAAAAGGGAAAACCTAACGCTGAAGCTAGATACATGAGGGTCAGCGAAGTGATACAGAAAGAAAACAAGGAATTCTGGTCAGATGAGTGTAAGGTAATACAAGCAGTTGCAGAAAGTGTTACAATGGGAGTATGATTCATCATGAAGAGGGGGAAGAGGAGACAGTGCGTTACTGTGAAAAGTTCAATGATAGGGTTGTTCATATCAGAATTGACAGCAAACCAACACAGACAACAGCAGTGCAAGAATACATACCGTCGTCACAAGCTGAAGATGAAGAAACAGAAAAAGTATATGAGGATAGTGAACGAATAATTCAGCACTTAAAGAAAGGTGAAATTCAAATAGTCATGGGGGATAGGAATTCGTTTGTAGGGGAAGGAAAAGAAGAAAGGCTTATGTGAGAATATGGGCTTGGTAGTAGATCAGAGAGGAAAATTACAGTTCTGTGATACGTTTCAACGAGTAGTAGCGAATACTCTGTTCAAGAATCACAAGCTGAGCAGATGCACTCAGAAAAGGTATGGAGATATGGCAAGATTTCTGTTAGACTACAGTATTGTCACACAGAGATTCCGAAATCAGATACTGGATTGTAAGTACTATTCAGAAGCAGGTATGGACTCCAATCTAAATTTAGTAATAATCTGTAGTTTAAGAGAGTAATGAGGAAGATTCAAGTGTAAAGGAATGGGATACGGAAGTACTAAGGAGTGAAGAGATGCGCTTGAAGTTCTCTGAGGGGATCGACACTGAGATAATGAGTAGCTTAGTAAGCAGTTGAGGTGAAGAGGAACGTACATCTCTAAAAAGGGCAACGGTTCAAACCGACGTCCAGTCATTCTGTTTTAGGTTTTCCGGGGTTTCCCTAAACCGCTTCAGGAAAGTTCCGGGATGATTCCCCCAGGATACGGCCGATTCCCTTCCCCATTATTCCCTACTCCGAGCTTGTGTTATGTCTCTAATGACCTCGTTGTCAACGGGATTTTCTACACTAGTCATTTCCTCCTTCTCCTCTTGCTCCAAAAAAGACAATCGAAGAAATTGGAAAAAAGAACGTACAAGGAAGGTAGCTGCGAGAAAAAACGTGAGTAACAGAAGAAATACTTCAGATAATCGAAGAAAGAAGGAGGTATAAAATTGTTCAGGGAAAACCAGGAATACAGAAATACAACTCACTTAGGAATGAAACAAACAGGAAGTGCAAGGAACCAAAGGCGAAGAGGCTCTCTGAAGAAAGTGAAGAAATCTAAAAAGAAATGATTATGGGAAGGACTGATACCGTACAAAGAAGTCTTACGTCTATCTTCGGTGAAATTAAAAGCAAGGGTGATAACATTAAGAACGCAATGACAGTCCCACTGTTAAATGCGGAGGACTGAGTGTACAGGTGGAAACGGTACATTGGATGGGTCTATGACAGGGAAGACTTGTCTGATAACGTGGTAGAAGAAGAACACGAGTCCATATAGAATTGATAGAGCACCTAGTATTAGAATCAGAATTTAAAAGAGCATTGCAAGATTTAGAATCAAATAAAGCAGAAGGGTCAGACAAGATTCCATCGGAATTCCTAAAATCATTAGGGGATGTGGCAACAAAACAACCATTCGCGTTGGTGTGTATATGTGTATGAGGCTGTCGATGTACCATCTGACTTTCGGAAAAACGTAATCCACGCAGTTTCGATGACTGCAAGTTCCGACAAGTGCGAGAACTATTTCGCTATCAGTTTAACAGGTTATATATTTAATTAGGTAACAAGAATAATTTATAGGTAAATGGACAAGAACATTGATAATCTATTAGGTGACGATCAGTTTGGCTTTACGAAAGGTAAAGGCACCGGGGAAACTGTTATAACGCTGCGCTTGGTAATGGAAGCAAGACTGAAGAAAGGTCATGCATCGTTCATAGGATTTGTCGACCTGGGAGAATTGTTCGACATTGTCAAATGGTGAACGAAGTTCGAAATTTTGAGAAAAATATAGATAAGGCACAGGGAAATACGGGTAATACACAACATGTACTAGAACCAAGTGGGAGAAAATGACTGGAAAATCAAGAGCTAGGATCTCGAATTAAAATGGTGTAAAACCAGGATGTAGTCTCGCCTCTATTGTTGAGTCTATACATCGAAGAAGCAATGACAGAAATAAAAGAATGCTTCATTATCTGGATCAAAATTCTGAGTGAAAGGATATCAATAATAAGATTCGCTGTCCGCCCCTGGTAGCTGAGTGGTCAGCGCGATGGAATGTCATACCTAACGGCCCGGTTTCGATTCCGGGCTGGGTCGGAGATTTTCTCCGCTCAGGGACTGGTTGTTGTATTGTCCTTATCATCAGCATTTCATCCTCATAGAAACTCAAGTCGCCGAAGTGGCGGCAACTCGAAGGCTTGAACCAAGCTCACTGGCTGCCTGACGGGAGGCCCTAGCCACACGGCATTTCCATTTCCGTAACATTCGCTGATCACATTTCTGTCCTGAGTGAAAGTGACTAAGAATTCCAGGGTCTATTGAATGGAATGAAGTACAGAATAGGGAACGACAATAAACCGAAAAAAAATGTATTAAGAAATAGCAGAAATAAGAATAGCGAGAGGCCTAGCTTCAAAATAGTTGATCAAGAAGTAGATGAAGTTAAAGAATTCTGCTACGTTGGAAGCAAAGTTACTCCTGACGGGCAGAGCAAAGAGGACATCGAGAATAGACTAGTAGTGGCAAAGAGGGCATCTCTGGCCAAGAGAACTCTGCTAGTGCCATCATAGGCCTCAATTTGAGGATGAAATATCTGTGATTGTACATTTCGAGAACAGCATTCGGTGGTAGCGGACTTGATTGCGGGAAAACCGGAAAAGAAGGGAAACGAAGCATTTGAAGCGTATTGCTACAGAAGAATATTGAAAATCTGGTGAACTGATAATGTAAGGAATGAGACTCTCTGCAGAATCGGTGACGAATAAAATAAATTGAAACCAAGAAGAAGGGACTTGAGGGTAGGGCATATGTTAACACATTTGGGAAGTACTTTCATGGCACTATAGGGACCTGTAGGGGGTAAGAACTGTAGAGGAATGCAGAGATTTGAATACATTCAGCAAATAACTGAAGACATGGGTAGCAACTGCTATTCTGAAATGAAAAGGTTAGCACCATAGAGGAATTCGTGGCGGACCGCGTTAAAGCATCAGGAATAATCATGACTCGGAGGTGAATTAAGCTTTCGCTACTTGACCCAGTGTAGACATAAAATTATTTAACATATGGGTACCAAACTATACACGAGTGACGTTCAAACTGCCTGCTGAAGTATGTGCGTTGGTAATAATGTTATTGTCATGACTTGCCGCTGGGCTCCGCTACAGATTCGTTGACGCAGGGTTGAAATACAGGCATCAGTATGCACAACGGTTGTAGCGAGTCAACACAGGTCTCGACAAAGTGAGCAGGGCCTCACTAGTTGAACTACTTTATCAAAACAACAGCTGCTCTTTGCGGAGGTGGTCGCATTAAAGGAATACGGAGAGGTCCTCTTTCGTACCGGAGTCGTAGAACATGATTCAGAAGTTCGAATTGGCTGGCAATTTGGGAACTACTCCTGGGGGAGGCAGACGGGCAATTGCGCCACAAATTGGTTAAGCAGTTATTGTTGCCACGGTTGAGAAAATGCTGGTCGCATCGTGCAAACTTCAAGCCGTGCGCTAGCTGTGTCACGACCGCCGCGCATTCCACGGACCATGGTTCGAATAGCATTACGAAAGATTGTGGTGTGGCATCTCTAGTGTGGTTCCTGGCTGTCTTGGATGCAGATGTTTGTCACATTGAGCAACGTTTGTAGCCTGCAACGTAAACATGGTACGCAGTTAACAAATGTTAAACTCTCATGTGAAAATTACAATGTGTTTCTGTCAATGGTTTATTCGTTATTTGTTGGTCCTTAAAAATGATTCCACAAAGTTTCATTGTACTAAGATCACTCATTTATCACAGGGGTTCTCTTTAATAACGAAAGTTTAATTACAGCCACCCTGTAATAAAGGAAAAGGTATTGTAAAATACTGAAAAACAAAATGACATAGAACACTAATCAAGATACAGGCGACAGATTCGTGTCTCATGTGCTGAATGAACAACCATTGGGTACGTTACACTGTAGGTTGAAATTAAGGAGAAATATTGTACGACAAATATAGAATGAAATATGTGAGATAAAAACGTAGTGTGCCGTGCGAGGCTCGTGTTAGTGCCATATCTCATTTGACATCCTGTTTTTACTGTACTACCACCTCGTTATGTTAATTTCAATTACTGGTGTCCTGAGTTGTCACATTGCCTGCCCGTGAGCGGCAGCAGCGGCCCTTATCGATATAAGCCCTGGCGTATTATCTTTGCTGACTGCTATTACTTCCCGGTTGTCATGTGTTCGGAGTTAGTTCGGATCTGCCAGGAATTGGGTTCAAATGGCTCTGAGCAGTATGGGACTTAAATTCTCTGGTCATCAGTCCCCTAGAACTTAGAACTACTTAAACCTAACTAATCTAAGGACATCACACACATCCATGGCCGAGGCAGGATTCGAACCAGCGACCGTAGCGATCGCGCGGTTCCAGACTGTAGCGCCTAGAACTGCTCGGCCACACCGGCCGGCAGGAAGTGGGATTACGCCTGTAGTGCAGTTCGGACCTGGCAGTCGTAGAGTTGGGACGCGGTGGAAGTCGGTCAGGTTGGAGCAGTAGTGAGGCTTGGATAGCCATGACTCGCCCGACTGTTGCTAGTACACATGATTTGAACAGGGGACAGTCTTGGTTGATCGTCGGTTGGTCGTCTTACCGGACGACGTGTATTTCCTCGCCAGTCGCTTATGGGTTGGCGGTGTGTGTGTCTCAACTTGTGGAGCCGGCCGGAGTGGCCGAGCGGTTAAAGGCGCTACAGTCTCGAACCGCACGACGCTACGGTCGCAGGTTCGAATCCTGCCTCGGGCATGGATGTGTGTGATGTCCTTAGGTTAGTTAGGTTTAAGTAGTTCTAAGTTCTAGGGGACTTATGACCACAGCAGGTGAGTCCCATAGTGCTCAGAGCCATCAACTTGTGGTTCGGCCGTGTCGTTGCTTGGTCACCACTTTTAGCATTGGTTCTGTTCTTCCTCCTAGTGTTTGTGAAACTGTGTGTAGCTTGTGGTGTCGACTGCTCTGTTATTTTTGTGCCGTCTCTGTGCTGGTGTGTGAGGAGTCTGTCGGTTGGCGGGAAGCAGCGAGGAAATTTCCGCGGGGCGTAGATTGGCCGGGCCCGCTGGCAGTCTACACAGTGTCGGAGTGTGTGGGGGTGTTCCTATTGCTGTCGGGTCCGTGGCTCACCGACCCTGGACACGAGAGTTGAGCTTTGATTTAATTTACCAGCAAGTGAAGACTGTTCACATTGTGCCTTTTGGTTCTCGTTGTTGGCTGTTGGGACATTCCCGCGTGCAACAACGTGTTTGTTCGAGCTGGTGTAAGTTTAGCCACCGTCCGGTGGAGTGTAACTGTATTTGGTTATTTGCAATTGAAGTGCACCAGCCGAATTTTCTGCCTTGTGGCCGTTAACGTTCCGGTAAAATGCCCTGGCCGTTGACGTAAATTTAGGCAATGTCTTTTCCTCACCATGTTGTCGCTGTCCAGTAGCTTAATGTATGCTTGGTTGTGGGCGTCCATGCCTTTTACGTTTGCATTGAACTCCCAGTTGTGTGCTGGTCGAGTGGAGCGCAAGTTACTTTGTCGGTGGGTCTGTTGACTGTTGGTTGGGTTGTCGTCGGATCGAGAATGGTTGGACCGACTGCCTGTCTCACCTAAGTGAACGTTAGCATTTCAAGAACTGGCCGACTCCCGAAACTTCTCAGCGCCGTTAGCTGCACTGCCTTTTCTTATTTTCTGTTGTGTGTATTTGTATGGCTCATAGCCAAAGGTTATGAATTAAAGTTGACTTATTTTTAGTGGTGTTTTAATTCATCGGCCTTCAGCCATTTTAAAATTAAAATTCCTTGCTTGTCAAGTGTTAGATTGTCTGGGACCTTCAGCCTAATTTAAGATAAGCCTTGTTGTTTAAATTTATGTTATCTTGACTTTTAAGTCATGGGGCCTTCAGCCGTTTTTAAATTAAGGATCTTTGTCTTTCGAGCATCAGACTGTTTGGGGCCTTCAGCCTAACTGAAGATAATGCCTTCTGTCTTGTGATTTTTCGTTTATTTTTGCTTTGAGTCTTAAATCATTGGCCTTCAGACATCTTTACATTAAGGTGGTTGTTTTTCAAGTGTTAGATTATAGGGCCTTCAGCCAAATTATAGAACTTACTTAACGGCAGTACTTCTGCCTTCTAAATATTCTTTTTGGCGTCTGAATTTTAAGTTAATGGCTTTCAGCAGTGTTTTTAAATTAAAGTGGTTGTGCCCTTAAGGCATAAGATAGTGTGGCGTATTCAGCCGATAACTGAGTTCGGGAATTTGTGCTGTAATGTTTGGTCAAATATGTAAAGTTATATGTGTTCGAGTGTAACTGACAGCTGCTCATTTTGGCCCCTTTCCACAATTCCAACTACCTGTCCTGTCCTACGGGTTTAGCAGGGCGTTTCACTTAAGTTCAGTATCACACTACATGTATATATGTCATAGCACTTCATATGTTACAAATAAAGGTAAAAGTAAAGTAGTATACAACAATCTGTTAGGATGGATACATTTGTTGTCTACTTTCTATCCCAACCTTAAATATAAGTTAATGACATATGTTGGAATAAATAGCTGACGTAAAACACACACACACACACACACACACACACTCACACACACACACACACACACACACACACACACACACACACACACACACACGGGGAGAAATAAAAGAAAAAGAGAGAGACTGACTCAGCGACTGACAAAAATATTACACACTGTATCTTCTTTTTCAAAAGAAATATTTTATAGTTGCTCAGATTTTTCTTATTTATACCCTCACTTGCAGTACTTCCAGTTCACAGTAGCTTATTACCTTTGTGTGTTTCTCTCTCGGGCATACGTAGGATTAACTAACTTACTGTATAGCAAAATTTGAACAAGCTAACTACCTCTGTTTAAGCGCAGCACGAACCAACGTGAACAACACCCGTTGACTCATTACTGAAGAGTGCAGGAATGCGATGAGAAACGTTTGGCTCAAAGCCCTTAAATTCCGACATACCTAACGTTTCGGCTGCTGCACGTGTGCAGGCCAACGTATTCGGTCGATGTCCGTAGCGTACTCTCTGTTACGGAGTTGGAACGCAGTTCATTCCGTTCTGGTGAACAGAAAGTAGGGGAGGAAGTTGCTGAGCTTAGAATGCTGCACGTTAACGAAATTTCTACCAATTTCTCTAAATACGATTACTTTTGTCGGATTGCCGAATGTTCTATTAAGCTGAAATAGGACATAATGAACAAAGGTGGACAAAGTGTAGACAACCTGTTTATCCAGAAATATTATAAATGTATAAATTAACTGCAATTTATAGAAAATATTGATATAGAAAATATGTTCACAGGAAAGTACTTGGAGTAATTCGGTTAATCCGAAGTCAAGTAAGGGGTACTATAATTGCAGAAAAACTATTTATTGCTTAGAACACTAATGATGACTTCGTCCACAGCCGTCGTGAAATTTTTAAATGAAATCAGTCCAATTTAGGCCGTAAAGTATTATTTATTCCGACTGCAGTTTCGACATGTGGTCAATTTCAAGTATTCTGAAAACAATGAGAATATTTGAAAATGACCTCGCGTCGAAACTTCAATCGCAATAAATAATGTTTTAACACACAAAAGCGGAACGATTTCAATTAAGATTGTTTCTAGCTTATTGAGACGTTGTTTAACTGTGAGAAAACTTACGTTATTACTCGATTATCATCTTGGTACTGCGACGGCCATCACAGGTAACTTCCTTATCACCACTTTTTACGACATTATATTCTTCTATCTACGCATGCTAATGAATTGCATTTTTTCTGAGTAGTTTGTCCTCAATCTTTACAAAATCTACATTCTGTTCGTACAAAAATACTCAAAATTCTGCACGTAAGTAATTTTCTTACATCCATCCAATGTTCTTACATTTATCATTGGGGATTCTGAAAGAGATGTCTGAACCAGAACGATATAGGTAAAGATCTTTAATTTTCTCTCCTCGTCAGGAATTATGATTTTATTCACAGATGCTTTACGGCAAAAACTGAAAGAATAAGCTGTTTTCTGAATGTGAATTAAAATCCTCTTATAACATACAAAACAACACGACCAACAATTCTGTCCTGTGTAAAGTCTGGCTAAGCTGGCGAGGCCGCTAGTGAGAGGAATATAGGATGTTTATCAGCAGACGCGAATAAACCCTTCTGCCACACGGGGCGTGCGAACAGTCTTTTTAAAACACGTAGTTGCGCTGTTTTTAAACCTGAGGATTTAGTGTCATTCCAGATAAAACTGCAATGTATGAACGCTGAATACACATTGTCAAGTGAACGATGTGACATTTAGGTAAGCTGCCATTCGATGAACACTTTACCCTTGCATTAAGCTGTGATAAAACACATGTCGATTGAAGTCAGTCTATTTCTGTTTTCCATTTTTCCTTTAAATGCAAGCATAGAGGAAGTGACTTTTCTTCTCATCCCCTGGTCGTCTGTACGGTTTCATATCGCGTGACAATGAAGTGCAAATGCATCAAAATAAACAAACTTATTCCACTGCGTAATTCTATTGCTGAGTCTCAGTCACAACAGAATAACAAGACGAAAATGTGTGCGCTGAAATAAATAGTGTAGTAAACCATTTGACATATATTTCTGGCTTTTCGTCTGTTTATATGTTGATAAAAAATCATTCCATACTTCGTTTACAGTCTGAATATTGCAGTGAAAATTAACTGAAAGTTACTCAGCTTTGAGCGATCAGTCAATCGACGTCGAAGTCACTAGCTGAACAGAACGAAGATGACGGAGGATGTCATGTGGCATTCGCGATATTTCGAATGAAAACATCCGAGACATTGCCTCAGCAGGTTAAGGGAAACAAAAAACCCAGTACAAAATGTCCTGAAGAGAATATAATTCATGCTCTTTCCCTTAGAATTTAAGCATAGTTTATTGGGAGGTCTTTTGCTGTACCCCTCAATACAAACTTTTAGTTGAGTAATTGACGATGATTTGCGATAGATCAACCACGTAAATGTGGAACACAAAATTGCACTGCACAACTCTATATCTTCTGTCTCACAATTTTAATTAATTTCCTTTCCTCAAAGAGATAAATACTTAATTTACTAAGAGCATTATTAGTACGAACATCCAGTAACTATAACCACTAACTCAATGGCTAATGAAAACTTATCACTTGTGCGAATCAAAAATGTTCTTCACTAAAGTGAGACACCTTGAGCCTACTCACCAACTCTTTACAGATACCATGATCGGTTAAAAATACATTTTTACCACAGGACTCAGACTCAGTGACTTTTCTAATATACTAGTGAACTACATTAGCAGGAAAAAAAAGAACAAATAAACAAAGTTAATGAATTTTTTTAAAAAAAAGCGGGGTGGCAAATGGGAAAAGGAACTTAAATCGGACAATAAGAAATTCAGCCTTCACTTGCAAGGTAAAATTTTGCTTTTCCCTTGCAACTGAAGGCTGAATTTTTTATTGTCTGAACAATTCACGGTTGCTGAAGCACTGAATTATGTTTAAGAACTTAAATCGGCGGCTAATATACATCGTATACTATTTAAATGTGTGAAGTTTACATAATGAGAGGTGTTCACAGACAGTTTCAACAATAGCTTGCTTCAACTAAATAAGAAACAAGCTTGAATAATACAGTCTCACATTTCTGTTAAGAGCTTTTGTTTACATGCTCTGTAACTAGAGACGTACATGTTTCTGAGTACTTCTTGTCAGAACATTTATCTGACTCAGGAGTTTGTCCGTCTAGGAATCTTGCATTCAGGGTAGTACTAAGGTTAAATTCCGTTTCCTAATAATTTTATATTTCAGCTAGCTAGATGTTTCCCATATATTAAATTTTTGTAGTTCCTTACAGGTTTTCAGTACTGTTTGTTGAATTTCGAAATATTTTCTATATACCCCAATATATCCTCCCTGTACCTTCAGAAGTCTGTTTGCAGAGAGTTCCCAGCATACAGAAAGAAGTTCCCAGCAAGCATTCTATTTTAATTGTAGTGTTAACACAACCTTGGCGTGGAGTGAAAAAGTAAAACTACGAATGAAGTTTTCTGACATCAAAAGTGTTGCGATTGAGGGATGAGTTCAACTAGTTCGTTACGTTTCTACTAACTTATTAAAAACAAAAAAAGTACATTATGAATGAAACGGTAGCATAAGTAGAAGAATTTAAATGAGGAACGTCAATTACAAGTTGAAATACGCAAATGATACAGCACTTACAGCATAAAGAACCTTTACGCAGATGATATAGTAATTGACACTGAAAGAGGATATTACATAGAAATATGTATCATAAGGATAAAGGTAATGAGAACTCCGTAACTGAACAATGGCATTAAATAGTTTGTAACAAGTAGTTTCATACCAAATGATGCTTATTACACCAATATGACGTCGAGTAGCCAAGGCAAAAGCCGGATTAGTACACAAATAAGATCCCTTATGACTATTAAGAATAACGTTATGCGGAAAATATTTGTTAAACTTTGCATGTGGACTGTGGCGATGGCAGAACATATAAAAAGGAGAGTTAGAACAACAAACCAAGAAAGACGATATTAAGCCAAACACCATTTTGCCAAAGTATCGATGCAGACAATGTAATTGGGTGTATTGTAATTTGAGACAAGAATTTTATCACTATGCAAAGCAAGAATGTAGGAAAACGTAGTGTTCTGAGAAGAAAACAATTGATTGATGAATTACAATTCAACAGGAAATACTGGCCATTGAAGGAAGGAAAAAAACTAGTGTAAACGGGACCGATGAAGAATGGCCGAACCTTCCTTCCCATCCATGGACCTGTTACCAGGCACTGTACCGTTGCTGATCGTAACTATGACAATAATAGTTTCTCAGCTCTCCTTGCTTACTAATGAAGCCGCCGTCTTTTCAATATATGTGGCTAGTATCCGTTTCTCTAAGATTTATCTATTCCTACATATGGTTTTGTGTTAATATCACTGGTAGCTATATCTTTTCGTATATCATTTCTAAACCTATATATTTAATTATAAATTATTTGGCGGTAGATTTCAGGAACTCCTTAATTAAATGTACTGATTATTACCCTTTCTGGTACATCATACTCTCTTTCCGGGTTTCATTGATATTACCTGTAATCTATTTCTGCAATTTTAGGAAACTGGATACCTGTGAAGCAAAGTGAAATGCTTGAATTATGAATGCATGTACGTAAGTGTGTTAAGAATTCTGTTTGTTATGGCAGTGAGTCTTTTTCGCAAACTGCATCTGAATCAAATTGCCCTGTAAGAAATGTTGATCAACTGTACTTTATTTTCCTTTTTCATACTTTCCCGTACCCATTTTATTACCAAAAAAAAAAAAAAAAAAAAAAGATTTGTGGTCACAGACTTACCAAAACGGTTATCCAACTGAATCGAAAATTTTACCCTTCCATTACTACCAGTAAATATGACTGCTGAAAATGTTACGTTTTTAATACAGTGCATTAAAACAGACCGGATGTTAAAATAAACAACAAGGTATTTTCTGGATTTTGCATTGCTTTTTCTTTGTAGTTCTTCCATATTATTTCTGACAAACGCATTTCGTAAAGTTAAACATACTCTCGTGGCATGATGAATTTTATGAGAATGAGGCGAGCATAGTCCAGTAGCTTTTCGAACACTATCTTGTCACAAAACCAACAGCCATCGCATGAGTTAGGTAGTGTTCGCAAGTGTCCCTGAAGAGCCCTGCTGAAAGCCATCAGCCAGTGGGGAAGACCCCAGAGGAGCGCTCTAACGCCAGTTGCATCACACACCGAACCACCGTGTTTACTTTTATGGCTATTGCTACCCCTAGGGCGCTGTTGCAGAATGTAATATTCGTCCAAAGCGACGATGTTATACATAATTGTATAGGTAAAGAGGTAAGATCTTACAAGGCTTTGAGATCATGATTTCCCTTTTGAAACTCTGCCGTACAAGGGTTAATACTTTTGACAGCTGGCTGTGTTGATTTCAGTTTGAAATTTCATACAACCTACATTTTCGTTAAGGTATAACTCGATGTGCTGCATTGGTAGCACAAAAAAGTGTACAGGGTTATTACAAATGATTGAAGCGATTTCACAGATCCACAATAACTTTATTATTTGAGATATTTTTACAATGCTTTGCACACACATACAAAAACTCAAAAAGTTTTTTTAGGCATTCACAAATGTTCGATATGTGCCCCTTTAGTGATTCGGCAGACATCAAGCCGATAATCAAGCTCCTCACACACTCGGCGCAGCATGTCCCCATCAATGAGTTCGAAAGCACCGTTGATGCAAGCTCGCAGTTCTGGCACGTTTCTTGGTAGAGGAGGTTTAAACACTTCACCATTAAGAAAAAGTGTTGCTTCATCACTGAAAACAAGTTTCCATGAGCTGTTGCAACCGCGCCGAAAATTCAAACCGTTTGACTTTGTCATCGGGTGTCAGGGCTTGTAGCAATCGTAAACGGTAAGGCTTCTGCTTTAGCCTTTTCCGTAAGATTTTCCAAACCGTCGGCTGTGGTACGTTTAGCTCCCTGCTTGCTTTATTCGTCGACTTCCGCGGGCTACGCGTGAAACTTGCCCGCACGCGTTCAACCGTTTCTTCGCTCACTGCATGCCGACCCGTTGATTTCCCCTTACAGAGGCATCCAGAAGCTTTAAACTGCGCATACCATCGCCGAATGGCGTTAGCAGTTGGTGGATCCTTGTCGAACTTCGTCCTGAAGTGTCGTTGCACTGTTATGACCGACTGATGTGAGTGCATTTCAAGCGCGACATACGCTTTCTCGGCTCCTGTCGCCATTTTGTCTCACTGCACTCTCGAGCGCTCTGGCGGCAGAAACCTGAAGTGCGGCTTCAGCCGAACAAAACTTTACGAGTTTTTCTACGTATCTGTAGTGTGTCGTGACCATATGTCAATGAATGGAGCTACAGTGAATTTATGAAATCGCTTCAATCATTTGTAATAGCCCTGTACTATAGATCCAAATCTTTTGATTTTTCTTGGACGTTCTAAGTGCTTTGATAAGCCGATTTCTGTATGTTGTTATGTCTTCACAAGACGGCTGGCGTAAGTCATTGTATGTGTTTAAATACGAGAATCAAAATATAAACTTCTGATAATTAACCTAAGCAGCAGATACTACGCGGAATCACAAGTTAGTGTGTTCGGTGCAGACTGAAATATTCTTGGGCGTTTAGTGCCTCGCACTAAAGTGAAAGACGCAGAGACTTTTTGAGCGATAAGAAAATATCTTTCAGCTTACGTTGGCTGTAAATTAGACACTAATATTACACCTGTTAAAGAGATTTCGACAAATAGACTACTGGTCATTAAAATTGCTACACCAAGAAGAAGTGCAGATGATAAACGGGTATCATTCGACAATTATATTGTACTAGAACTGACATATGATTACATTTTCGCGCAATTTGGGTGCATGGATCCTCAGAAATCGGTACCCAGAACAACCACCTCTGGCCGTAATCACGGCCTTGATACGCCTGGGCAATGAGTCAGAGCTTGGATGGCGTGTACAGGTACAGCTGCCCATGCAGCTTCAACATGATACCACAGTTCATCAAGAGTAGAGACTGGTGTATTGTGACGGCAATGTCGCGATACGATAAACCGCAATCGCGATAGGCTACAATCCGACCTTTATCAAAGTCGGAAACGTTATAGTACGCATTTTTCCTCCTTACACGAGGCATCACAACAACGTTTCACCAGGCAACGCCGGTCAACTGCTGCTTGTGTATGAGAAATCGGTTTGGAAACTTTTCTTAAGTCAGTTCATTGTAGGTGTCGCCACCGGCACCAACTTCGTGTGAATGCTCTGAAAAGCTAATCATTTGCATATCACAGCATCTTCTTCCTGTCGGTTAAATGTCACGTCTGTAGCACGTCATCTTCGTGGTGTAACAATTTTAATGGCCAGTAGTGTATTACATGCCAATCTGGACAAAATTCGTGAATTTAGTCAGTAGAAAAGTATTATTTGCAGCACGCATTCTTGAAGGTAATTGCTGCATACAACCCTTCACTGTCTTTGTTACTATTCTTAGTGTTTTGAAAAGGACATGAACTTTAATTAGGAAGTGGAAATGCTTGAATTAACAATTTACGTATTAAGATTGGAGCAAAGTAGGAAGATATTAAAGAGTTTAGATTTCCACCATCGATGCTGTATAGAAGGTAGTACCTTAGGAAAACATTGTGTCCCTAGCTTCTGTGCAGATACGGCTCGATCTCTTACTACTCGACATGAGAGTGTGAGAACCACAGCATTGCTCAGTGACTGTATGTACTTTGTCCTTATTCTATCTGAGTCTTCAGTTACCCCTGCCGCTGTCGTGTGATCTGTTACCACCACTACTGTAGTCTATCTATGAAATATTGTCTTGGGAATCATTAGTCGCCTGCGTTCGTTCCCGCCTGTTGTGTTATCGTTACAAGCATTGTCTACATAGTACTCTAGATTTCTTGTCTGCACAGTCCTTGAGATCTGCAGCAAGTGACTGTGTTAAGTCGTGGTGTGAGTGTGCTATTTGTCTTTCCTGCAACCAATTATCACAATATACAGGTCTGTGTTCTGGGGCCCCTCTCTCTCTACATGAACAATCAGTAGCTTGAAATATGGAAACTGTCTTGCTTTTTAAAGTAACTACCCTAACACACATGAGCTTTTTCATTGGTATTAGATAATTAATGGTCAGTCACATCATTCGTGATAGGTTCTTCTCTAGATCCTCCATCGATTAGTTACTGGACTGTTAGGTGACCAAATGAATTCTTTAAATGAAGAAAGGAAGAATTATTCAAACTGCTCTTTTGAATAAATGGTTGCCACTCTGCAGCCTGCTGTTATATTTGATACCTGTTTCGGACACTCAATCTTCTCCGTATAACCGTTTGGGAGTGCTTTTTGTTTTTTGCACTACATAGCTTGGATATATTTAAAGAAATTCATATGTTTAATAGCAGAAACTTCCTAACAACCAATTTCGAACACAACACCATTTGAAAGTCACCTTAAATATAATTACATACAAAACACCTGACATTGGCGTTTCGTTGTTATATTCTGTCGTACGTGCGCTGTCACTAATTCTATAGACTTTGACCTTACTGCCTCGTCAGTTTGTATAACAGTCACGATTAAGAATCGCTTCTCGTCTATATTTTGCTTCTCTGCGTCAACAAATGTGACGCTAACTAGAATACAGCCTATATATGTAATGGCCTGTGAACTGCACCAAGGCAGAGATAAACCAAGAAAGAAAATCTGACAGAAAATTGGCTGCATTTCTTTAATAGTACTTTAAAATAATTCTCATTTATTTTTCAGGCTCAGTTGCACATTTTAATTAGATTACATCTTTCGATTGCTATGGATCGTCTTCAGATCTAAAGCAAAGTAAAACTTTCGCGCATACTGCAAAACTATGCGCCTTACAACGCCACGAAGGAGAAGCAAATGCCGTTAACCAAGCTGTAACACACTGATCCCTAATACTTTTGCTGATACACGTAGTTTCACTTTTATAATTAATTGTTTTATATATTTTTATGGATTACACTTCCAAATGTTTTTAAAATTCGTAATATCTAATGACATCTAACGCGAAAATCCACTTCGGTATACATACGATCTTTTCACCTTTGTCTATTTACTCATCCATTGCTTTAGGTCTATACTTTGACTACTTTAAGAGAAAGACATACTGTGTTTGTTTCTATACTTTCTGAGTAAGACCTTATGACTTTATACTGTCAAAGTTTCACACTTTAAATATCTTAAGATACCAATTCAGTTTTCGCTACTTGGTCTCCATTTTCATAATTTAGTTTTTTGTCCCTTTTTTACAGTTTTAAGCAGCCTTTCTGGTATTTTAACAGAAGGTATGTTACATAATTGACGTTTTGCAATTTAAGTTTGAGACCCTCTCTTGTTAAATCCAAGGCATCCCTTTCACCGTTCTATACTGTTCGTGTTCCAACAAGAACTTTTGTAGACTTACACGTTCTATAATTTTAGCACAACCCCGCTTGTTCCATGACCATCCCACCATCCCCTCCCCGCTTCCTTCCCCCTCTCCCCAGTCAGCCTCATTTCATCCCACACCTCCCTCTCATCTATCGCTAACATATACCTGTTTCAAACACTGACAGCAGTTGCAAAACACAGTACACTGATTTTTTACTCTGGGTAGACAAGAGGTGTCGCTGACGCAATTACGTAGATAAATTCTACATTTATGTACAATACTTTTCTTCTCCACTTATAGTAAAATGTTATACGGTACATGTCTAGTTTTACTTTGTTTTAGGTGTGAAGATACTCAAAAGTGGTCGAAACATATCATCTAATTAAAAATTTGCAATTGAGCACAGCAATAAATGAGAATTATCTTAAATACGCTTGCTGAATCGGTCAAGGCGATTATGTCGGTTATGGTGACATTATGAATTCGTATGGTGGTGAAAATACTCATGGAACACGAAAGATGATCAAACGACTGCCTGCTAGGAACGTACTTTAAAAATAGTGACACAGTCACCATTAAGTGGCTTTCTACAGGCTGGAGCTATCTTGTGGTGATGAACTCCGGTGAGCCACGCTTGTGAATGACACGAGTCACTCGAACTCCTCCGTCATCACTACTCAAAATCAGATGCTGTGACTGTTCACTCGTCTCTTAAAATCACTTATTTACCTTATATCGCACCATAGGGGCCACTCGACAGGGATGTTTTCGGGAAGTTAAAGACATTTAACTGCAATTTATCCTCCTCGCGAGAATTCTAGTCGAAGTGAAACGTGAACTATAAGCCGTTCAGAAAGAAGAGAATAAAACCTTTTGAAATACGGTGCAACGGAAGAATTATGAAGGGTTACGTCATGTAAATAATGAGGAGGTTTAAGTTAATTGGTGAAAAAAAATGGCTCTGAGCACTATGCGACTTAACTTCTGAGGTCATCAGTCACCTAGAACTTAGAACTAATTAAACCTAACTAACCTAAGGACATCACGCACATCCATGCCCGAGGCAGGATTCGAACCTGCGACCGTAGCGGTCACTCGGTTCCAGACTGTAGCGCCTAGAACCGCACGGCACTTCCGGCCGGCTTGGTGAAAAAAGAAACTTACGGCACAACCTCAATGAAAGATGGTATCCGCTGATAGGACACGTCCTGAGTCATAAAGGAATCGTCAGTTTGCTAAAGGAGGTAAGTGTGGTGATTAAAAGTTGTACAGAAAGACCAAGTCGTGAATACAGTAAGGAGGTTCATATGGGTAGAGGTTGCAGTAGTTATTCCCAGAGTAAGAATCTTACACAGGGTGAAGCAGCTTGAAGAGCTGCGTCAAACCAGTCTTCAGATTGAGGAGAAAACCAACAGCAGCAACATTTTAAAGTCGCTTGTGCTATAGATTCCGAAGGTAATATGATACCCTAGAGAATCTTTCACTATTGGAAGTGGTTGAACAAAATCACACGTCACTCAGTTCTTCTTAGCTCAGAACAGTCACTGTTCCACTCCCATAACACCAGCAACAATGGTTTCAATATTTATGTGAAGCATCATTAACAGTTTTAATATACAACAGAAAAGCGCATTTAACATTATATTGTTGCAACGAGGTTTCAGTTTAATGTCTCATTGTCTGCTATATGACAAAACGATCTTCAAAATATTTCAGAATGAGACATGAAGAATTTAAAACCCGTCATATGAATAAAAATACGATAACGGTGGCTGAGGAAGGATAATTCGGTAACATCATCATTCTAGTCAGCCACACTCTCTAGTTACTGAAGATCATCGTTAGAAACCTTTATAACTCAGACTCTAGATTTTATCTTGTTCCAGCGGCCGAAGCTAAGAGGAAATGTTTTCCAATTCCCTGATCGTCTGATTGCTGCGAATACGAACAGCGGTTCTGAGTAGAGTTCCGCCCAAAACCAATTTCCTTATTCCCGTAATTTTCCCTCTTCTTAAATTTACGGTGAATTGCAGAGCGTCGTCTGCTTCTTTAAAAAGCTTCCTGACAAGGTAAAGGAATTTGGACAGAAACCTTTTCATGCTCAGCAAACAGTGATCAGAGTGGCGTGTTTGAGACAGCAATAAAGTGAAATGAGTCACGCTTATTTTGGCAAAATATTTTTAATCTCACAATGTTTTAAATGCAGATTCGGTTAGTGTAGTACGGTGCCCACATAAGGTCACCCAATAGCACACCGTCTGTGCTATTTGTTTGTTTGTCTTAAACTGCATACGTTTTTATGAACTACACCACCATACAGATCTGATATCGTAGCCTGAAGTAATCGGACTAAAAGCGACAGAGTGAGCGGTATAATAGATTCGCATGTTGTGAAAGCCTGAAAGTCAGGAACGGTTTCAAAACAGAGATCCACGTCATCCTTGAAATAATGAGTGAACTTACAGAATGCAGAAAACGCAATCAGAGAATTTAAGTAGAAGCCACAGTGATATAACCGATGGTGAGTGGGTTACTATCTGACAAAAGATGCAGTTGGTATTGAATTATACATAGATATTAAGCTTCCATATAGAGAAATTTATATTTGGTTGGCATAGAGAAATGCTACCGAATGGCAAGCTCATGAAAATGTGTTGAAACTCATTCGGTGATGGCACAATGCGAATGTACAACCTATCAGTCGGACCAAGAACTGGTCTGAAGAACGCAGTTTGTCAAACCGAACCATTACCAGTTCACAGAACGCCTTTTGGATGTAAATGTTTTACGTTGAAGTAAGGGTACAGAAGCATCATCTCTGAAGTGTCGTTTTAAGATTACAAATCGGTCGTAAATGAAAACCAGCTCTTGTTTCCCTAAGAAATATGAGCACTTCTTTAGCTTCGCTGCTGTGAGACACATATCTCCTGCTGAAAGCTCTTAGCTTTCCATATTTTGAGAAGTGGTAATATGGAACAAAACAATAAATAAAATGCCAGTAAACATGGGCTCTGAAGAGTATACCTTAAGAGGTCTGAGCTCTTGTTCAACTTCGCTATTGTGAAACACGTAACCTACTGAGCAAATGCTCATAGCTCTTAAGGTATGCATCTTAGGGCCAACGTTTCTTCGACATTTCTTTTTGGCCCATAGTACTTACTCCTAATGTATGTAAGGCAAAGAGCTTACAGCACAGGAATTGTGTTTAACAGTATGATGGTGAAGAGTACTCCTGGCTCTTAAGGTGTATATTACATAGCCCATGTTTACTAGAAATTTTCCTCTTGCTTACGTCCATACTGCCACGTCTGAAAGTTTGTCGGTGGAGTTCTTGTACGCCCTGTATACAAAAATCCCGTTTTTTGAGTTTCATAGGTGGACAGTTCATTTGAGTCATCTGCACATAAAAAAAATAAGATGATTGCGTTTCACAGGACTGCGGCCAAAGATCAGAAATAATTAAGGCATACATTGGTCTCAGAGGGAATCCATTACCTCTATGACAATCTAGATTTAGATTTACTGTACTTTCTTTAAATTGGTTCCGACGGTTGCTTGGATGTGTTCCTTTCTATTTAAGTGAGGTACTGTCTAGTACCTAACAAACACTAAGCAGCGCTGAGTTGAGCTCTATCCTGTATAACTAGGTTCTCGTCTTAATTGCTCGACAGTACGATATTCGCAGTAAATCTTTTAACAGTTCATTTTCTTTTCTTTACAGACACTTGGAAATGGAGCTAACCTAAAACCACAATAGAGATAAAGGTATGTAGAAATATTACCTTTTATAAAGCTGCTAAGTTAAGCATATGAACAGTATTTGCAAATATAATGCACTGACGGAACGCAACGCCAAGAAGGAGTTGTGCGGCATAATCAAAAGTTGGTAGGCGTGTTTCTACGTTTGAAAGTTGAAGTCTATTCAAATTTCGTGGCAGTCGCGTGAGAATGGCGGAAGGATGCCAATCAGGTTTCCTTTAGACACGCGTTGTAACGGTCGGGGGCGTTGGTTACCTTTGAAAGTGACCGTGGTGAGTTGATGGTTGATGTCAGTCAAAAATGCCTTTACGGCGACGAGGGAGCCATTATCAGCACCTCACTGAGTTTGAACGAAGTCGTGTAACAGGTCTACGTAAATCTGGATGTTTCTCCTGCGATACTTCAGAAAGAGTTGTCAGGAATGTAACCACTGTACACGATTTCTGGCAGCGGTGGTCAGGAGAATGTACAGTCGCAAGAAGACAGGGCTCCAGATGGCCATGTGGCACTACCAGGAGGGAAAAACCGTCATATTCGGCGTGTGGTTCTGGCGCATCTTACTGCATCTGTAGTAGCAATTTGAGCAGAAATTGGCACCACACTGAGACAAAGAACTGTCACAAATCGGTTACTCCAAGGACAATTCCGAACCACACGCTCTGTAGCGTGTGTTCCACTGATCCCAAACCACCGCCATTTGTGACTTCAGTGGATTAAAGCGAGAGTTCTTTGGAGGGCAGGATGGAGGTCTATCGTGTTTTCTGATTGGTTCTGCTGAGGTGCAAGTGATGGCCGTGTGTTGGTCAGAAGGAGGCCAATTGAGGGTCTACTACCAACCTGTGCATCTGATACACACACTGGATCTATACCTAGACGTGTGGATCAGATGACAGCAAAAACAGTCACGTGGTAACCTCACGGACCCTGACTGCGAATTTGCACGTCAGTCTGCTCATTCGACCTGTTGTACTGACACTCACGAACAGAATTCCAGGAGGTGTTTTCCAACATGGTAACGCTCGCCCACACAACGCTATTGTAACCCAACATGCTCTACAGAGTGTCGACATGTTAGAATCCTCAGTCACCAGGTCTGTCTCCAGTCGAGCACACAGGGGACATCATCCGATGGAAACTCCAGCGTCATACACAACCAGCATTATCCTTAGTCCTCGTGGTGACCGAGAGAGTTCAGCAAGCGTGGAGCTCCATCCCACAAACTGATATACGGCACCTGAGCAGCACAATGTTTGCATTTTGCATGCTTGAATTTGGTGCAGTGGCTAGCACACTGGACCCGCATTCGGGAGGACGACGGTACAATCCCGGGTCCGACCATCCTGATTTAGGCTTTCCGAGATTTCCCTAAATCGCTCCAGGCAAATGCCAGGATGGTTCCTTTGAAAGGACACGGCCGACTTCCTTCCCCATCTTTCCCTAATCCGATGAGACCGGTGACCTCGCCGTCTGGTCTCCTCCCCCAAAACAACCCAACCCATGCTTGAATTAAACGTTCTGGTCATTACACTGGTTATTAATGTATCAGCATCTCACTTTGAAATGTCTTATCTCGCGCCCGGTCTTGGGTGCCTTGCCATGACTCGCGCTGCTCCCCACGTCGGAGGATCGAATCCTCCCTTGGACATGTGTGTGTGTGTGTGTGTGTGTGTGTGTGTGTGTGTTGTCCTTAGCGTATGTTATTTTAAGATAGATTAAGTAGTGTGTAAGCCTAGGGATCGGTGACCTTAGCAGTTTGGTCCTATAGGAACTTACCACAAATTTCCAAAAAATCTCGCGCTTACATTAACCTTTCAGTGTATTTTATGAAAATCATGAGAGAGGGCAGAGGTATCTATGTGTACATAAACAACACAGGTATTTGCAGTCAGTTACTTGAGAGACACGTCCTAAGAGTGTGCTTGAAAAGCAGTTACATTATGTGAGGTACGGTTCGTGCGGAGGTCACACGCTTATTGGACAATATCTAGTAGGGTAATTTGTTCGTTCCGAAGGAGTAGACCATCATTGTGCTGGGATACAAACTTAAAGGATTTAAAATCTTTCGAATAAGCTGTATGTGACCTTAAACCATAATAATGACTGGATTGTTTTTGCCAAGTTCGTAGTCGAGTGAGATGTGACACCACACATTTCATTCCATGTCGGTACAGCCCCAGAGACATATGCAGCGACATTAGTCGAACCTCTTCGTGGTCGGTATCATCGCATTAATCCTTCAGAGAACGGGTCTCACAGAGTGCCTAGTGCTGTAGCTGCCTGTCGCAGACAGATCCGGGTAAAAGCATCTGCTGCGAGGCACGCCGGCCTCACTTTGGCGAGAATGGCGTTTCCTCGCGGCCTCTGGCGGCGGCGTCCCGAACCATCGGCGCGCCAGCCGTCGCATCGCCCTGACAGCCTCTCCGCCGGCGCCACGCGCGTTGGCCGCCGGGCGTCACTGTAACGGCGCCGCGTCGATTCTCGCGCGTCCCCGGCTCAGCCTTATCGCTGCAAATGGACGGTGCCGTTTGAAGGGAGCCGAGCATCCCAACGGATAGCCGCGCTGGCCATTCCACGGGACCTACCTGTAACCGCTCCTTCGTCACCACTGATACCTCCTGTTCTATTGATATGACCGAAGCTTTCACTGGTTCTCCTACGCCGCCAGATAAAACTGCAGCTGCAGATTCCTTAAACAGAGAAAAGATTTTCACTCGCAAGGCGACCAACCAAAAGTAAAAAAGAGTTATCAGTCTCTCTCGCACTGTGTGACAGTTGCTGTCAAAACACGCCCGGAATTTTCTGCATTTTAATCACATTACTGCAGACTATTATTAAATAAGGAGAGGATCATCAATTATTAACACTACTGGTCGCGACCAGGACTGCTGCTGAGGCATCAAATAGCCATCTGTATCCATAGGTGATCACTGCTGAGGCAATCTGTGGCGACAGATGGAGTACCAAACATGGTGGAGTTAGAGCAAGCCGTATTCATTGGAAGTTAAGTGGAGATTAGTAACGAGATGGCAAAAGACGCTTGCGCATCGAGCACCATAATGGAGTATTTTTATGTTGTTGTTGTGGGCTTCAGTCCGAAGACTGATCTGAGGCACCTCTGCACGCTAGTCTACCCTGCCCAAGCCGCTAAATCTCTGCACAATCACTGCATCCTACATCCATCTGAACTTGCTTACTGCATTCATCCCTTGGTCTCCCTCTAAATTGCGTCCTTTACCAAACCGACGGTTCCGTGTAGCCAGAAAATGAGTCGTCGTCGTATCCTCCGATCACTTAATTTTGTCGAGGTGTGTAAAAACTTTATTTCACCTGTGCGTTTCACCATTTCCCCTCTGTTATTCTATCAACCCATCTAATGATCAACGTTCTTCAGTAGCACTATTTTGTCAGAATCCTCTCTCGTTCTTGTCTTAGCTTCTTATCCTTCATACAAATGCTTTCGTAACACGTAAATTTGTATTTGGTGTTAGCAAATTTCTCTTTTTCAAAAACTCTTTCCTTATTACTGCCTGTCTGTATATTCTATTGCCTTCTATTTCTGCCATTATAAGCTGTTTTGCTATAAAAGTAACAAAAATCATCCACTACGTTTAATGTGTTTCGTTCCATAATCTAACTCGCTCAGCGTCCCCTGATTCAAATGGGCAACATTCGAATAGCCTTGTTGGAATTGTGTTGATGTTTGTCTCATAACCTTGTTTCGAGGGAATATCCACTACGTTGATTCAACTGCTAGTCCAAATCTTTTTCCATCTCTGAAAGAACTAAAAAGTAATCAGGAAAGCACTAAGTTATTATTTGTTCTCCATTAACTTTGGTTGTCTTTCCGAATTGTTCCTTTGATTGCTGGTGTGTGCAGCGTACGTCGGCTGCTCTGACTGATTGGCAACCACGTCACTGCATCCCGTAGCTGCGTATGACATCCACTCACACTGGCCAACTTCAGCTTCCTCTTCACTCTAGCTTTTCTTTCAATACTCTTTCCCTTTAAACCTTCACTCTAGCCTACTCTTACCTCAACATACGTTCCGCTCAGCATTCTTCACTCCACTCCGTTACGTTAACACCTTACGAAGTTTTAAACTCTTGCATGGCTCTGATTATTACAAAGTTTAGTAGACAGTTTCTTTACCTAAATAAAAGCGTTACAGTTTCTTTCTCTGTCGTTACAAGTAATATAGATTTTTAACATAATTCAGATAGGTTTCCGAATTGTAATCTGCTTCACAGGGTTTCCTCCTATGATAGAATGGATGTTAAATGAGTGTGATAATCGTCCCACTGTTTCTTTTTGCACTGCGTAAAAGCCTCGAAAACGACCATATTTCTACACTTCAACATCACTGTGCAGCATTTGGTAATAGAAGCTTTAGAAAAACTAATTAAATCAAATTGTAGCAGAATAGTAACAGCATGACCAAAACCTTCAGCATCAAAATTATACAGATGTAATTTTATCATAAAGAGAGTAACAGGGAACCTATGTCTTCAAATGATGTTTTATGTTTTCTTTACTCACCGATCTGATATCATCTTCACAGCTCTGCAGCAATGGAAGTATATTGCAGCAGTTTATAAATTCGTCACATGAATGGTCCGTCAGTTACTGTACGCTGTTGTTAGCTAATTTAATAACTAAAAGAGCAGCGTTTGGGTTTATTGTTTCTTTGACATATTCACTTCACCATCTCTACATATTATGAAAATTTATGTATGTATGTATTTGTGTATGTCTGTTGCATTTCTTCTCCTAAACCACTGGATCAATTTCAACCAAACGTGATACACATATCGCTTACTATGTCGAACGCGGCACTATGTGGGTATGAATTACCTAGAAGAAGGGGGTAGAAGTGGCGGTAAAATAGACGTGCAAGAAACTGCAAGTCAATGTTCGGACTATTCATCCAGTATTTGATAAATCATTTGAGAAAGCATAATGGCTTGTAGCAAACTGTACAGATAATTTCAAACTGTTACAAAACATTTTCCTGCCGACGGATCCCGCAATATGAGGAAACAAAATAATTTTGTCGCATATCGTGTTTGCGGTGTTCTTGCAGTAAACCTTCAGCGTTAGGAATTACATTTTAATTTATTACTTCTTTACCATCTTCTCTCCCCGAAGTAAGGTTTAGAGGTAGTATACACATATACCGTTGAAAGTGCAAAATTATGTCATTGTACACATAGTTCAGGAAATGCTGCGTCATAAACAATAAGATGCATGAAGACCTCCCTTTCTTAAAGCGGACCGCAAATTACCCACGCTATATTCACCCAGTGTTTGATAATGTGAGCATTTAGCGATTCCAACAATTTTAAATAGAATTTCAAAGTTTTTCTAAACTTTTTCTCGCTTACATGTTTAACATCAAGTATTTAACACATTAACTCATTTACAAAGTAATCAGAAGCTTAAAGCCGTTTTAGACTAGCAGTTCGATTCTTTCAAGTATCTGTGATTCACTGGTTACTTTATCTCTGGAAGGAAGAACTCTGGGTTAACAACAACCTGCACCCCATTGTGAAAGGAATGGAAACGGGGGCAGTGAACCGCAATGAAAGAACACAGAGCAATTTCAGCCCAATTTGTTAAGTGCATGTCTAATTAATTGTATGAAAATATCGTGGGAGTAACATTTCCCAGTATCACCAGGGGTAGGGGTGTACATGACAAGGGGTGATGTAAAATAGTTCGAAAAAGATATACTGGCATCTATTTGCTGTATTTAGTTGACACGATGTACTTTTCAAAGTATGACATGCAGTTTGTCTCTTAGTTGTTGCGTTGTATCCCAATGCCGTCGCGAGAATGAGCACTGCAGCGAGCCAACTATTTTATTAATGTGTTTTCAGCTCTAAGATCAGACGGCAGGGCTGAATGCCACAGATCAATTTGGGGTCTTTTCTTGAGTCATAGAAGGTAAAAAGTAGAAAAAAAACCCACAGAGAATCAAAAATATGTGCGCAATATTCACACACACATATGTTTAACATCTCCTCCTAAGCCTTTGGATCGATTTCATCCAAACTTGGCACACACATTGTTTATTATCTGGTAAGGAATACTGTAGGGGAGCGGGGGAGATTGCGGTGTGATAGATGCAGGAGTGGGATGTAGGACTGGACAGCGAGAGGGGGGGCTGTTTAACATCTCCTCCTAAGCCTTTGGATCGATTTCATCCAAACTTGGCACACACATTGTTTATTATCTGGTAAGGAATACTGTAGGGGAGCGGGGGAGATTGCGGTGTGATAGATGCAGGAGTGGGATGTAGGACTGGACAGCGAGAGGGGGGGCTGAGGAGATACACAGAGAGAGAGCAGGAGGAGACGGACAAACCAAGAAGGTAGGAGGAATAGAGGAGGCAGGAGGAGATGCACAAAGGAGGGGATGTACAGAGTGAGGAGGGAAGAGGATATGAACGAAAGAAGGGGAGAAGGAAATAGACTGACAGAGGGAGAGGAGAAGGAGGAGGAGGAGGAGGAGGAAGAGGAGGAGGTCGTCAGCAGCATGGGGTGATTGAAGAGAGGGGTGACAACGAGGGGAAGAGAGAGAGGAGGGAGGAGGAGGAGGAGGAGGAGGAGGAGGAGGAGGAGGAGGAGGAGGAAATCGATAGAGAGAGGGGGGAGGAGGTGGAGGTGGATGGAGAGAGGAGAGAGGAGGAGGTGAAGATGGATAGAGGGAGGGGGAGGAGGAGGTGGAGATGGATAGAGAGAGGGGAGGAGGAGGTGGAGATGGATAGAGAGAAGGGAGGAGGAGGTGGTGATGGATAGAGTGGGGTAAGGAGGTAGTGGACAGAGAATGGGGGAGAAAGAGGTGGACAGAGGGAGGTCCGAGGAGGAGATGGACTAATGGAATAAACAAATACCCTGCCAATGCAAGTTTTCACAGCTAACGAAAGCCTAGGAAGTGTCTCTAAAGGATTAATTGATATTTTATTGACTTACCCCAATCGGAATAGATCATCTCTTCACATTGACCGATTGTCACAGGCAAAACGGTTTTATCTGATCATCAGGAAGATTTCAAGCCCCAAATGTTGATGAACACTTTGTGTTTAGTAAACGGCTGAACTCAAGATGTACCTGTATGAAAATTTCATTCATGAACCCCATTGACGAATCACTGTGAGACACGAGTAAATGGTTTCAAATCCTTTGAAGGATCAACCTAATTTAGGTTCCCCATCGACTCTCACAAAAAGGTTGCCCACATGTTGTCTTAATATTTCATTTCTACTACTGGTAATTTCCTTTCACCTCTTTACTCACCCGAGATATTTACATTCGAAGAGATTGTACGGACTCTAACATCTTCCTAATATGACACAGACACAACTGAATGTAGAAACAAGTGGAATATGTAGCTTCTACTTCAACATAGTGTCATGTATTAATTTAAAGTTACGATACATAAAAATATCCAAGCGATAAAATGACTCATATTACAAAACAAAACTTTAACATTAATTATTCAGGTTATTTATGAAGATAGTCTACAGCCGAATAAAGAACCTGTCCTGAAAAAAATTCTGTATCCATTTCTTGAACCTGACTACATTTCCCACAAAAAATATAAATATGCTGTGGTAGATAATTACACTGGTCCCAACATCTGACGCCTTCCTGGCTAATGCTGATTTGTGTAGTCATTCAGAGCATTGTGTAGGAGCAGCTGAATTCAGGTGCTTCGTGTGTGTTTCCCAATAAAGAGATCGTTCACATTTACGGGTAACAAACTGATCAAACAGATTTCGAGTGGTTCAAATGGCTCTCAGCACTATGGGACTTAACTTCTGAGGTCATCAGTCCCCTAGAGCTTAGAACTACTCAAACCTAACTAACCTAAGGACATCACACATATCCGTGCCCGAGACAGGATTCGAACCTACGACCGTAGCGGTCGCGCGGTTCCAGACTGTAGCGCCTAGAACCGCTCGGCCACGCCGGCCGGCATTTAAGTATGGGTTTACGGGTTTTCTGAAAATTGGATAGCTTCTTCCGTAATGAATTGGATGACTTCACGCAAGGTATACCCTTGAAATTCGTATGGCACTTCCATCGCCCGATATTAATTATGTATAGAGCTTTCTTTTCCTTTCTGAAATAGGACTGGCGTTGGTCTATTGGCCTCTTGAAGTGTGAAGTACTGTGGCTCTATGTTCTCTACGAACGACTTTTTATATGACTTTTTCAGACGTATAGATTGAGATATCCAGAAAATTCA